>NC_056685.1:71277366-71885580 GCF_018350215.1 Panthera leo
ATATTTCTGTGCCTGCACCAGCACACATCTAGCTTCAGAGTGGGTGGCCCTTTTATCACTGAACGCTACCAAACAGAAAATTATTACTTGTGATAAATCAGTTTTTGTGTGTTTAACACACCACCTCTCATTTAAAAAACAACAACAAAATATTAGCCTTCTAATTTGAGAGAAAATTTCTCTGACAACTTATGAGTGATATAATTTGTAGTAACTTTATCATTGATGATTTGTTGAATATTTGAGAAAGAAGACTAAATATAGAATGACTGAATTATTGTCTTTTAAATGTAATAACAACATTTAAAATGTTCAGTGCTGTTTCACATACATTATTTTATTCATTCCTCACAATGTCATAAATAGGTAAGTCATAATAAATGCTGGCTAAGAGGCTGGCATTCGAGTCAGAGAGCTGAGCTTCTATCTATTACCTGTATTTAATAGCTTTGTGATCTTAGACAGGTTACTTAATCTTTCAAAGTCTATATTCTTATGCAAACCAAAGTGATTAATGATATTTATCTCGTAGCATTGGTTTGAGAAATGAGTATATGAACATAATAATGTAATTATAACCACCTAATATATTTTAACTGCTATCATCACCACCTACTTCTTTTTCCTCATATCATGATCATTATCATTATTTTAGAGATCAAGAAAGTAAGCCTGATAGAGGGTAGCTGTCTTTTCCGAGTGTACATAAATAAGTAGTATAAGCCATGACTGGAGACTGGTTCCTTTCTTTCTCTTGATAAGATTTTCTTTTTAAATATATGAAGAGTTTTTCTCAGAGAGTAGATCCTGACTAATAATCTTCTAGGGCTATGGTAGTTAAATTTAACTAAGAGAAATTGCATTTAGGTATTAGATGGCATTTAAATATGCTTGGATGCACTTTGAAAATGTCGTTCTTTCTTGTTGTATTTTAAGAAAAGACAGCCTTTCTGTATAATTATTTATGCACTTGGAGACAAGTAGCTGGACCAAATTTTCTTTTAAGGCTAATTTTGGTTTTCTCATTTAATGAGCATTTTCCTGTGAATACACATTCCACAGAAGCCTGGGTTTATTTTCTAGTTTGGATGAGTAGTGATTTTAGTTTATCTTACTTATCTTAGGTTTCAAGAGCTAAACATTTCTTTTTCGTATCTTGCTTGGAAATATTTCCAATAAGCAATTATTTTAGGACCCTAAGAATTCTTAGTTTCTAGACCTGTGTTAGTTTTCTGTTGCTGTCTAACAAATTACCAAAAACTTAGTGTTTACCACCCATTTATTATCTTATAATTCTGTAGGTCAGACATCTGGCAAGATCTGGCTGGATTCTCCGCTCAGACTTAAGTCAAGTTGTCAGCTGGCTGCATTATCATCTGGAGCAGGAGGCCTTTGCCCAAACTCTTTGTGTCATTGACACAATTCAGTTCCTTTTAGCTAAGGACTGAGGTTCCCATTTTCTTACTGTATCTGCCAGGACTGCTCTCAGCTTCTAGAGGCCCCTCATATTCTTGTCCCATAACCCCATCTATCTCAGCATTGGAGAACCTCCCTCTTATGCTTCAAATCTCTCCATTTCTACTGCTCCCAGCCAAAGAAAACTCCGTGCTTTTAAAGGGCTCCTGTGATTAGGTTAGGTCCACCCAGATAAGGGTGGTCAAGGTCAACCAACTCAAGGTGACTCAAGGTCAACCAACTGATAATCTTAATTAAATATTCAAAATTTTCCTTGAAATAGAAGGTAATATAATCACAAGAGAGATAACATATTCATAGATTCTTCCCATTCTCAAGGGGAAGAGATTATACAGGACAAGGATCATTAGTGGCCATCTTAGAATTTTGCCTGCTGCAAGAGCCTAGAAGATCTGGGACAAGCAAATGCAAGCTTCTGAAGCTGTCTGAATATCTGTTTCATCAACTTCTGTTCTCAAACCAACTTTCTTCCCAACTTCCTCTTTCCATAATTATCATCCAAGTTTAGCATAAGTTCCACTGACTTTACTTTCAAATATATTTTATATGTTTTCTCTGGATAGTGGTAATTTAATTATAGCCATATCATCCATGCATTACTGCAATAATGTACTTTCTACTCTTTCTCAATCTGAGCTCTCACATCCTTTGAAGACTGAAGCCATCCTGCAAAACAATGTCTGAAGGATATTATACTACTTTAAAAACAATCAATAATTTCAGGTACCTGGGTGGCTCAGTCAGTTAAATGTCTGACTTCAGTTCAGGTCATGATCTCATGATCTTGGGATCAAACCCCTTATCAGGCTCTGCACTGATGGCACAGAACCTGCTTGGGATTCTCTCTCTCTCTCCCCATCTCTCTCTGCCCCTCCCCATCTCGTGCTCTCTCTGTCTCTCTCTATCTCTCTCTTTAAATATATAAGTAAACTTTAAAAAAGCAGTCAATAGCTTCTCTTTTCTATAGTATCAAATCAAACCTTTGGAGACTTTTAAACAACCAGCCTTATTGTGCTTCCTATCCAATCTATGTTCCCCATCTTTTGCCATATCTAGTCTGATTTATGCATTACCTCACAATACAATATTATGTTTCCTACAAATTTTATTCCTATATCTGAGATGATAATTTTTTCTCTTCCTTCAAGATAAGAAGTAATTCCAGTGCCTCCTTAACACTTTCCTTTATTACTGATTATATTTTGGTATATGATAGTCTTTTCTCTCTAATTATATTATAGATTATTTCCCTAATTATGTTATAAAATACTCAAGAGTAGATATATTTGTGTTTTGGAGTTTTGTCCTGATACATAGTAGTTCCTCAAAATATACATGCTAACTACTTTCTCTTAATAAGGAAATGATCAAGTCAAAGTCAAAATCTATTACTGAGAAATACATGTCTACAAAACAAAATGACTTAAAGTGGCTTCTTTCTGTTCTTAAAACATACCAGAAAATTGAAGCATTAGATACCTTTGCCTGAGATATTTGAGTAAACTCTAACAAAACTGCCAGTTACTTAACTAATTGCCACCAAGTGGCTTTAAACCAAATAATTCCCTCTATTTTCTCTTCCTTTATTAGTAGAGATCCTGGGAACAGAACACACATTAGACCTTTATCTGAGTTTACAGAGAAAAATACCTGAAACCTATTTACATCCAATTTTGTAGTTTTCAAAGGATTCTTGGGTTGAAGAAAGAAGTATCTTTAACAGTAGTCCATCTTTCATCTTTATCCCATAAAACCTCTATATAGTATTTGGAATTTTGGGCCATCAATTATTATTGAAATTATCTTTTTCTCTGGCCTCTATAGTATTGTTTTCTTCTGGATCTCTTTATATATCACTCCATGTATATCTGGCCTTACCAGTCTCCATCCTTCTCTGGATACACCATAAAAATAGGTGATCTTCAAGATTCTGTTCTTGATATTCCTATTATCTTTTTCATTTTTATTTTTCTACATAAAAATTCATATTCATCTCTATGACTTTAATGATTACTTGTATTTTAATGAATCAAAATTCAGGACTTGACTTTCCTTTGGCCCAGATTCATATCTCCAGCTATTATTGTTCATTCCTGTATAGATGTCCTATCAGCCTCTTCAACTCAACACTGTGTTCGAAACAGAATTCACAGTTTCATTTCTTCTTTCCTTCATGTTTCTCCCTTCAGTTAATGGCATCACAGTCCCTTTAGTCACACAATCTGGAAACTGTGTCAACATCTACCACTTTTCTTCCATGTTTCAGTACCCACCCACTGCCATTTCCATATTGCTTTCAAATTTGTTTTTTGCCTACAGTATTATTTCCACTGTAGAAATCTATTCATCTTTTAGGTTTAACTCCATTAAGCCTCCCAGCTACTCTGCATTTCTAAATTAAAAAATGGGATATTCCTGCAAACTTCCATAGTATCATGGTTCTTACTTAACTTTGGATATGATTGTTTTCTATATACTGGCATCCTTCAACTGGCAACAAATTCCTTAATGGCAGAGATCATTCCTGTGTCCCTTCAGCTTAGCTCTGTGCCTTTGGCACAAAAAATGTTCAACAAATGTTTCTTGAATTCTCTGCCTCTGCATGCATTACAATATAACTTTCTTATTCAAAAGACAATAAATGTTTTTCAATCTTGTACATTACCCGAAATAGCATTTTCTATCAAGGTACTTTCTAAATTCTTGATTGAAACTACACTTATATATGGCCTCAAAATTCTTCATTGGGTTGGCCAGACAAGGTTGATGATCTGGTTTGTAATGCCAGAAATTAATTATTAATTAAATTAAACTTATGAGTCGGTCCTTTGATCACTAGTGCCAGCATGCTCTTCCCTTATTTTTGAGTGAAGCAGTATATTTTTTTCCATTTTTTCCTGAATTATTCTTAAATAAATCAAAGATTCTTCACAAGTTCCCAAGAGAAGCTACTATATATCTGCAGTAATAAAGCTTTAGATAAGTTTTAAAATCCTTTCCCTTAGAATTCAAGAATGAAGTATGTCTCTTATGAATTCCAATGCTAATATTTTGATCTTCCATTGTGATATGACATTACTTCCTTAAGATATTTTTGTACAACTTTAGGGAATTTTTCTGTACCTGTTATCTATTTTAGCCTTCTTTCATTAGGAAAGTATTTTATGTTCATAATATCTACTTTCGTAGCCATTATACCATGTGCCCAAGGTTATTGAAAAGATTCTTTCTTACAGGGGTACTTGTGGAGAGTTCTAAACATATTCTTCCCAATGAAGAATCTCCTGATGATACATCCTTTTCAAATGATGTTTAGGATGATACTCAAAATGTATTCTTGGCCTTGGTTTTGACTTATGCAAACATCTTAGCTTCAGAAAAGTCACAAAATTTTACTCAAAAATTTTTTAACTTATAATCCATCCTATTTTTAAAATAAAATAAAACATACTTTAATCCTACTCACTCCCACTTGACAAGACCCTAGTCTTTCTTATTTTTCAAAAAGCAAAGTTAACAACAGGAAAATATACAGCTTGGTATGTTTAGTTTAAAATTTCTCCTTTGTATTTGTAAAAGTCAAAAGTATGCTTGGAATATCATAGCCATCATTTTACTTTCATTAAACAATAGTGGATATAGTTCTTGCTTGCATTACCTATAGTTGATGGGTATATATCTATAATCCTATCTTTATTATCACTTTCATTACTGAATTTGTGGTAATATTTTATACCCAGGGAAATTAATTAATAAAGAATGTCTCATATGTTTTCCTCTATTAAATAGGTGAATTATTTCATAGGTATAAGGTAATTCACGAGGAAGAAAAATTGGGGCTGGGCTCAATCCTCTAAAAGACATACAGGATGAACATGCCCATTATGTTTATGAAACATAATTTTTTTATTGCATTGAATTCTTTCTTTGGAAACTCCACAAACACTGTAGGAAATATTATCAATTGCAGTAACATCTGAGCTTCATAAAGGGTGAGAAACAAACATCTTCTCCAGGTTAAATAGATTCATTTATTCATTCAATTGTTTTTTAACTGTTTTTTAAATGTGCCAGTCATTAGTAATCAGTAATAAATGACACAGCCCATATCATAGACTTTGCAGTCTGCTCAGTATGATTTTCCTGAAACATATGTTATATTCCACACCCAAAATTATGAGACACAAATCCTTTCTCCTGACCAAGACTAAATATGCTTTATATCAGTAATCTACTTGCAGATACCTCTAGGTAAACTAACATCACTCAGACATAAGTAGAAGAATTCAAGCCACTAAAAAGACACAGTCATTTCACTTGCCACCTCTTATATTAAGATCACTGATGTTCAGGATGTCACATAAGCTGTAGTGGTTGGACACTGAAGAACTGCAAGGGACATTGTTTATATGATTAGGATGTCGGGACGCTTCTCACACAAATTACAATATGCATGGCCAAATGCCCCAACCCAGAGGCGTCTTTTTCAGACCTTTCAGTCCTTTCAGACCTTTCAGAGTTACCAGGTTGTTTGCTCATTTCAATTTCTCAGTCCTTTTTGAGCTCCTGTGTAGTCAGTTAGGGCACTTCTCTTCATGGAGTAATAAGGAGATACAAAGATAAATAACACATAAATGTATAGTTTAATAGGGAATAGTAGAGCCAATACTTTCCTTTGCAGACTCCAGATCCCAATGAAGCCACAAACAAGTTGAGTTAATAACTGCATCTCCTTTCTCAGGAATCCTATCTTAACAAATGTGTTCAGTTTGGCCAAGAACTGGCAGTGACATTTTCTTAATAAAAGCCATAAGGAAAATCTGTGCTCTTTCACTAGGTCACTTAGCAAACATTACCTTTGTATTCCCTTGCTGCTTCCTGATCTCAATAGGAGAGCAGAAGGACACTAAACCATTTCCTTACCAACTTCCTTGACTTCATCACTAGGCTACAGTGCTGAGTAAACACGTATTTCAGGATGGGAACTGGCTTGAGGACCCAAGTATCGATGGTTTTCTCAGAGTGGCAATGACAACCTTGATAATTAAAACAAGCAAAATGAAAGGAGTTGGCATTCTCTCATGGCCATCTGTGACTTCTTTGTGCTGGTACTTAGTGTTCACAGGGGAACTGGATGTTTGAATTGGCTCTCAGTTTTTCAGTGAAAAGTGAAGGAAAGCACTCTGCTAATGCCTGCTTGTATTTTTTCTCTCTAAACAACATGGTTAGAAATTATAATATTAAATCTTTTTAAGTTACATTGCCATGTCACATTTCATTTCATATATTTGGCACTTTGAAATATCATACCTTAATAGTAAAATTAAATTTTCTGTCTCGAGCCAAGAATTCTTTTATTGTAGTGGTAACCTTAAACCTTTAATTTTTAATAGGATTACCAGATTTTTAGTTTGCTATGAGAAATTATGAAACATGATCTGACTTGTTTTGGTTGAGTTTCAACATTGTGTAAAAAGAAATAAAAGTGATTTTTATTTCCCTTTAGATGTTATAATAATTGGGTAGCATGATCAGAAAAGAATATGATATTCATGGCTGGAATAAAAGATTATAGACATTTTAGAGCATGAGTAATAACTAATGTATTAAAACACATAAAAGCATAATTATGTTGAAGCAAATGAAATTCTATTTCTAGTAGGATAAAGCATGGCCAAATTTAGGCAAGTTTGTTTGGCTCAAATTGTTTTAAAAAAATTTTTTTAATGTTTATTTATTTTTGAGAGAGAGAGAAAGAGTGCAAGCCGGGGAGGGGCAGAGAGAGAGGGAGACACAGAATCCTAAGCAGGCTCCAGGCTCTGAGCTGTCAGCAGGGCTCAAACTCACAAACTGCAAGATCATGACCTAAGCCAAAGTCAGACCCTTAAATGACTGGGCCACCCAGGCACCCCTGTTTGGCTCAGCTTGTATTAGGAGATTCTGTACATTCCTGCTACCTGGTTTATTAAGATGAAATTGTGTGATAGTTAACCCTAAGTGTATTAGACCTTAGGACCTAATGTAAGTTCTTCTCTGTCTTCATTTAATGCCTGCTTTCAAGCTATTTGACTATGCAATAAATATATCAAAATGGTTATAAATGGAAGAAGGACAACAATATTAACTAATGTATTTACTTGAAATAGAAGTTCAGTATTTTTAAAAATCCAGAAGTTATGGTGAAGAAGTGGTTAGGACTATGAATTAAACCACTATTTGAGGATTAAGTGGATTTACTTACATGCTCTACTCTGTCTCTGATTCCCCAAATATAATAGATATTTGAGTAAGGTGTAAAATGAGTAAGTTTCCAGATAAGATCAAGATGATATTACATTTTTGAGGATATCTGAAGATTTTCAGCTGAAGAGAGAAAATGGTTTGCTATAGGAGGAGTCCTCAGAATCAACAGATTCTCATTATAGTGCTGTCACTGGCAGTCTGTGTGACAGGAGCAAGTCCCCTAACGTCTCTGGAAACATTTTATTTGTGCACTTTACCAATGACTCTTAGTGCATATACAAATTTACACTTCCTTACCAACAATTCTGTGGTTCCCACAAGCCCACCCAGAGGTTGGTAATGGCTGGATTAGAAAAGGTCTGTTAAGGGGCTAAATGGGTGATGAGTATTAAGAAGGGCACTTGTTGTGATGAGCACTGGGTAAGTAATGAATGAATCACTAAATTCTACTCCTGAAACCACTATTACACAATATGTTAACTAAACAGAATTTAAATAAAAACTTAAAAAAAAAAAAGCTCTGTTAACCCTTCTTGGTCTCACATTCTAACTCTTATTAATCTAAGCGGAATTAGCAATAATTGAGGAAAAGTAAACAAACTAGAAACCTGAAAACATGAAATTGAGACTAACTACTCAAGCTGATAATTATGTATGAGTTTTTTTCCATTTGACTAGTGGCCAGAAACCAGACAGTGAAATTGATGAGCCAGTATGTCCTGCTGGTGTTGGCTACAGCCTGAAAGGAAATAATCCAGATAATTGTTTAATTGGATGCTACTTAAAAGAGAAGCTGGAACTCCCCAAGAATCATGGTCCAGAGTAAACATCTTTTCAATCATATTGGCTAAATAAAAACCTGAGAATGTTGCATTGATGGCCAGCATTTATGAGGTTCCATTTTTGCTGCCACGAAAATATTCCTTTTAACTGTTGCCTACCAGTTCTTGTCAGTCTGTGTCAGTTTTATATTTCAATGTTAAGTATTTCTGGATGATAATTTTCCAATATTATACTTGTAATAAAAAAGGAAAATAAATGAAATCCTTGCTACACAGTTACAGAAGGATAATATTCAATAGCTTCCTATGAGAGGCAATCTGTACAGTGGTTATCACACAGACTATTCTAAGTCAGCCTGGATGTGAATCATGTCATATCACTCATATCTTATATTTCATGTAACTTTTAAAGTCTGTAACTCAGGTCAAGTTATTTGAACTTTCTGTGAGTTTCTGCACTTAAATTGGGGGTGGTGACAATAGGGTTGTAAGGATTATATAAGTTACATAAGTTAATTTGTGTAAAGTGCTTATGCCAATTCTTGGTATATTATAAGTGGCACATAACTGTAATAGTAATTTGCTACCATTACTATTTTCTTTGTAGCAGTTTCACATAAAAGTGACTGTTTTTGTATAACCTGAGTCATGGCTCTTTTAAACAGGTGTTCTGACTGAATTATCATAGCATGGTAAAGTCTAACAATTTTACAAGAAGTGGCTGAGAAAAACAAAAGACATGCAGTACATTTGCTTCTAAAGTTCTATCTAGAGAAGGGACTAAGTAGAATGACTAATTAATGTGTTTTGGTCCTGCTTTTTTTTTTTCTTTTTTCCATTCTCTTGAGACTTTATTTTTAGAACTGTCTTGAGCTGTATGCCTTCATATTTAATGATTGCCATTTTTATTTTTTTTATACTAGTAAATATTAAATATTAGGCAGAATGTTTCCTTTAATTTCCCTTTGGAGTGATAAAGTATCACCACTAACTTTTTCTTGATATGTGTAGCAATACTCTTTCTCAAAACAGAATTACTTAATAAAGCCAGGAAGACATCTATGAAAAGCTCTTAGAACAGGTATTACATATTGGATAATTGAAAATATATCAAATAAAGCAAACATCCAAAAGATGAACTTAGGAAGCTCTCACACAACAGGCATTATGATAAATTTCAAGTACCAAAATGTTTTAATGGTTAACTTTAATGACTTTATTCATAATGAGATTATTAGCATGACTAACTCCTTTGTAAATCTTGACATATAAGAGGTTTCTGATAGCTCAGCAGACACTTATTCCAAACTCCCAGATTTTGACACCTAAAAATGTGCCTCTTAATGAATATTTAATTTTACATTACATTACATTACATTACATTACATTACATTACATTACATTAGCAGTTTACATATTTAGACCAATGAGGTAATGTTAGAGTATGAACTCCAATGTAATCAACTGTCTCCACAAAAGGAGATCTTGGTATCTCTTGGGAAAAAAGTACAGGGATGATATTGAAAATACTAGCCTGTAGCCTTCTGGGGAAGATGATGGAGTAGGAGGGTCCTAAGCTCACCTCATTCCATGCATACAACTAGATAACAACACATCCGTGTAAATAAAGCATAAAATGACCTGAAGACTGGCAGAACAGACTCTCCACAGCTAAATGTAGAGAAGAGGCAATATCAAAGAGGAAAGGAAAGGTGGAGACATGGTCTAGGGACAAAGGGACCTGCATGACTGTCCCCAGAAGGGAGGGGCACAGGGAGTATGGAGAGGGGAAAGGAGCAGACCTGTCAAGTATCCCTGGCACCAGGGACCCAAACAGGGAAGACAAATTTGTATAACATTTGGCTTTGAAAACCAGAGGGGCCTAACAATCAGTGGGGCTTAAAATCTGAAACATCAGAAATCAGCAGGCTAGTCTCTGGGAGAGCCAGGAGGACAGAGTCCCCACCTGTAAAGAGACAACACAACAAACAGTCCCACTGAGATACAGCATAGAAGCAGCAGTTTGAATAACCTGGCATGCATGGGAAGGAGATTAATTACTAATCTCACAGCATGTTCTGGAGAGACAGGGATCTTTGGGAGACCCCTCTAAGAACAGAAGAACTAGTGGACAGCATTTCCCTCCTGGGCACCCCCAGCCTAGATACAAGAACACCTTCAGGAAACAGCACCAAGCAACACTCTCCACCTAGCTTGCTAACAGTGCACACTGCCCATGTGCACCTCTGTGGATCTGCTCCCTCCAACCCAGCTGGCCTGGCAGGAGTTTTTCCCTGGTGGCTGCAGATCCTCTCCCTCAGTGGATGAGCATGGACCTTGCTGGCACCACATGCCACACTCCCTCCAATATACCCTTGGCCACAGCCAATGCAAACCAGTGCCACAAGCCTGGCAGTATGCAAACAGCCCCAGCAGTGGCCAGAACTACTCCTGTCCCAAGGAGAGGGGAAGATAACCAGTCCAACTGCTTCCCCAACAGTGGACTGGGGGCAGACATCTGGTCTGACTGCAGACCCTGCCACCAACAAAAGTTTCTCAGGGGACAACAGAGGGAAAGCACCCTGTAGTTCAGTGCTATTGCATCTCTGGCATATACTTAGTCTGACTCAACTTAAGCTCAAGGCAGCCCCAGACTGGCCACAGGTACCAAATCCTGTCCACAATATGCAAAGTGAGCCATTGCAGACTAAAGGCAAACATGGCTCATCCAAAACACACACAGAGGATACTCCTGAAGCACCAGGTTCTGGTGAACAGGGACCTTACACTACAGGACCTCTTCATCATAAGGCCACTATGTTGAAGAGCAGGAGATGTAGCTGGCTTTCCTAACACAGAGAAACAGACACAGAAAGTTAGACAAAATGAGGAGACAGAGGAATATGTCTCAAATGAAAAAATGAGACAAAATCACAGCAAGAGAGCTAAACAAAACAGATATAAATAATATGCCTGATAGAGAATTTAAAGTAATGGTTATACATGTACTCACTAGATTTGAGAAAAGAATGGAGGACTTCATTGAGATCCTCAACAAAGATACAGAAAACATCAAAAAGAACCAATCAAAGGTGAAGGACTAAGTAACTGAAATCAAAAATACACTAACTACATAGATAAATAGTAAACTAGAGAAAACAGAAGAATGGATCAGTGACTTGGAGGACAGAATAAATGAAAATCAGTCAAGCTTAACAGGAGAGACAAAAAATAATAATGAAAAATGAAAATAGGATTCTGGAACTCAATGACACCATAAAGCATAATAACATTTGCATTGTAAGGAACCCAGAAGAAGAGAGAGAAGAGGAAACAGAAAATTTATTTGAAGAGATAATAGCTGAAAATTTCCTGAATTTGGGGAAGGAAACATATCTAAATCTAGGAGGTACAGAGAGCCCCCAAAAGAATCAACCCAAGGTGGTCCATACCAAGATAAGTTGTAATTAAACTGGCAAAAAGTAGTGATAAAGAGAGAATCTTAAAAAGCAGTAGGAGAAACAAAAAGTTACAAATAAAGGAGACCCCATAAGGCTATCAGCAGATTGTTCAACAGAAACTTTGCAGGACAGAAGGGAGTGACATGATGTATTCAAAGTGTTGAAAGAGAAAAACTTGCAATGAAGAATAGTCTATCCAACAAAAGTATCATTCAGAATAGAAGGAGAGATGAAGAATTTTGCAGACAAAAAAAAGTTGAAGGAATTCGTGACCACTAAACTTGTTCTACAAAAATACTAAACAGACTCAAAGAGTCAAAAAGAAAGACCACAAATAGGATTAAGAAAAGTAGGAAGCACAAAAGCATTAAGTATATCTATAAAAATTGATCAAGGGATTCACAAAATAAAGGATGTAAAATATGACACCATATACATAAAACATGGATGGGAGAGGAGTAAAGAATGAGACAAACTTAAGTGACCATCAACTTAATATAGACAGCTATATGCATAAGATGTTATATACAAACCTAATGGTAACCACAGATAAAACAACAATAATAGATATGCAAAAATGAAGAGAAAGGAATCTAAGTATATCACCAGAGAAAGCCAGAAAACTGTGAGAGAACATGAGAAAGAAGGAAGAGAGAAGAACTATAAAAACAACCATAAAACAAGTAACAAAATGGCAATAAGTACATACCTATCAATAGTTACTTTGAATGTAAATGGCCTGCATTTTCTAAACAGAAGACAAAGGGTGAGGGAATGGATAAAAAAGCAAGACGTATCTGTAGGCTGCCTACAAGAGACTCATTTCAGACCTAAAGGCACATACAGATTGAAAATGAATAGAGGGAAAGGATTTATTATGCAAATGAAAGTGAAAAGAAAACCAGGATAGCAATACTTATATGAGACAAAATATACTAAAAAACAAAGACTGTAATGGGAGACAAAAAGGACACTATATAATAATAAAGGGAACAACGCAACAAAAAGATATAACAATTATAAATATTTATACACCCAATATGAAAGCACCGAAATACATAAAACAGTTAACAAACAAAAAGGAACTACTCAGTAGTAATACAAAAATACTAGGAGAATTTAACACCCACTTACATCAATGGATAGATCATCCAAACAGAAAATCAATAAGGAAACAGTGGCCTTAAATGGTATTTTGTACTAAATGGATGTAACAGATATAGTCAGAACATTCCATTCTAAAATAGGATAATGTACATTATTTTCACATGCACACTGATCATTCTCCAGAATAGATTACATGTTAAGCCACAAATCAAGTCTCAACAAATTCAGAAAGATCAAAGTTATACCATGCATCTGACCACAATGTTATAAAACTAGAAATCAACCACACACATACACATACAAAACCTAGATAGAGCACAAATACATGAAGGCTACATAACATGGTACTAAACAATGAATGGGTCAACCAAGAAATCAAAGAGGAAATCAAAAAATACATGGAGACAAATAAAAATTAAAACATAATAGTCCAAATCTTTGGGATTAAGCAAAAGTGGTTCTAAGAGGGAAGTTTATAGCAATACAGGCCTACCTCAAGAACCAAAAAAATTTCAAATAAATGACCTAACCTAACACTTAAAGGAGCTACAGCAGGAGAAACAAACAAAATCCAAAATCAGTCAAGGGAAGGACATAATAAATGTTAGAGCAGAAATATACAAAATAGAAACTAAAAAAACAATAGAACATATCAGTGAGTCCAGGATCTGGCTTTTTGAAAAGATCAACAAAATTGATAAACCTTTAGCCAGACTCTTAAAAAAAAGAGAGAGACAGACAGAGATATCTCTGATATCTCTGATAAATACAGATGCAAAAATTTAGCAAACAAAAACCAACAATATATTTAAAAAATCATTCACCATGATCAGGTGGAATTTATTCCTGGGATGCAAGCGTTGTTTAATATTAACAAATCAACATGCTACACCATATTATCATTAGGTGAAAAAAACATTAGACAAAGTACAACATCCTTTCATGATAAAAACTATCAAAGTAGATTTAGAGAGAACATACCTCAACATAATAAAGCCATATATGAAAAACCCACAGCTAACATCATAACTCAGTGGGAAAAAACTGGGAGCTTTTCACCTAAGATCAAGAGCAAGACAAGGATGTTCACTTCATCACTTTTATTCAACATAGGAAGCCTAGCCACAGCAATCAGATAAGAAAAAGAAATAAAAGGCATCCATATTGGTAAGGAAGAAATAAAACTTTCACTATTTGCAGATGACATGATACTATATATAGAAAACCTTAATGACTCCACCAAATCACTACTAGACCTAATAAATGAATTCAGTAAGTTTGCAGGATACAAAATCAATATACAGAAATCTGTTGTATTTTTATACACTAATAATAAAGAAACAAAAAGGAAATTAAGAAAATCTCATTTACAATTACACCAAAAAAATAAAATACCTAGGAATAAACTTAATCAAGGAAGTGAAAGACTTGTACTCTGAAAACTACAAAACACTGATAAATGAAATTGAAGAGCACACAAAAAATAGATATTCTATGCTCATGGATTGGAAAAACAAATATTTTTAAAATGGCCATGCTATCCAAAGCAATCTACAGATTTAATGCAATCCCTGTCAAAATACTAACAGTATTTTTCACAGAACTAGAAAAAATAATCCTGAAATTTGTATGGAACCATAAAAGACCTCAAGTAGCCAAAGCAGTCTTGAAAAGGAAGAACAAAACTGAACTATCACAATCCGAGGTATCAAGATACACTACAAAGCTTTAGTAATCAAAATGGTATGGTACTGGCAAAAAATTAGACACATAAATCAAGGAAACAGCTCAGAAACAAACCCAAAATTATGTGGTCAATTAATCTTGAAGAAAGAAGGCAAGAGCATGCAATGGGAAAAAGATAATCTCTTCAACAAATGGTGTTGGGAAAACTGGACAGCTACATGCAAAAAAAAAAAAAAAAAATGAAACTGGATCACGTTCTTACAGCATACACACCGTACACAAAAATAAACTCAAAATGGATTAAAGAGCTACATGTGAGACTTGAAGCCATAAAAATCCTATTAGAAGAGAGCATAGGCAGTAACTTCTTGGCATCAATTGTACCAACATTTTTCTAGGTATGTCTCCTGAAGCAAGGGAAATAAAAGCAAAAATAAACTATTGGGACTACATCAAAATATAAAGTTTCTGCACAGCAAAGGAAACAATCAAAAAACTGAAAGACAACCTACTGAATGGAAGAAGATATTTTCAAATGACATGTCTAATAAAAGGTTAATATCCTGGTGTACCGGGTGACTCAGTCGGTTAAGTGTCCGACTTTGGCTCAAGTCATGATCTCATGGTTTCTGGGTTCCAACCCGTGTCCAGTTCTGTGCTGACTGCTGAAACCCTGAAGCCTGCTTCAGATTCTGTATCTTCCTCTCTCTCTTTGTCCCTCCCCAACCTGTCCTCTCAATCTCTCTTTCAAAACTATATAAATAAACATTAAAAAATTTTTAAAAAGTTAGTATCCAAAATATACAAAGAACTGGTAAAACTCAACACTCAAATAATCTAATTAAAAACTGAGCAGAAGTCATGAATGGATATTTCTCCAAAGACATATAGCTGGCCAATAGACACATGAAAAGATGCTCAACATCACTAATCATCAGTGAAATGTAAATCAAAACTACAATGAGATATCACCTCACACCTGTCAGAATGGCTAGAATCACAAACTCAGGAAACAACAAATGTTGGGAAAGGTGTGGGGAAAATGGAACCCTCTTGTACTTTTGGTGGGAATGCAAACTGGTGCAGCCAATGTGGAAAACAGTATAGACCTTCCTCAAAAAAATTAAAAATAGAATTACCATGTATATGATCCAGTAATTTTATTACTGGGTATTTACACAAAGAATATAAAACCACTAATTCAAAAAGATATATGCACCTTTATGTTTATTGCAGCATTATTTACAATAGTCAAATCATGGAAGCAGCCCAAGTGTTCACTGATTGATGAATGGATAAAGAAGAGGTGGCATATATATACAATGGAACGTTACTCAGCCTTAAGAAGGAATGAAATCTTGCCATTAGCAACATGTATAGATCCAGAGGGTATGATGCTATGTGAAATAAGTCAGTCAGAGAAAGACTAACACCATATGATTTCACTCATGTAGAATTTGAGAAATAAAAAAAATAAAGAAAAAGTAAAAAAGTCACAAACCAAAAAAGCAGGCTCTTAACTATAGAGAACAAATTGATGGTTCCCAAAGGGGAGATGGGTGAAATAGGTGATTAAGGGTACTCTTATGAGCACTGAATAGTGTATACAATTGTTGAACAACATAATGTGCACCTAAAGCTAATATAACCCTGTATATTAACTATACTGGCATTAAAAAAAGAAAGAAGCAGATCCACTGGAATGTCTTTTGGGCATTTACTCCTGTCTTAATGCCTGACTGGATGAAATGTCTGGTGATAGAGAAACCATCTCACCATAATAAGGGTGAAAGTCATATTAAAGATGGAGGAGAAGGAAGATAAAAGGAGCTTTGTTTTGAGTGATATTGTTGGACTAATATGCCATCCAGGGATTTCTTATTGCATTAAATATATAGACTTTTTACTTGTCTAAAAGAAAAAAACAAAATCAAAAACCACAAACTGATTTAACCTGGAGAAAAATTTGTTTAAAATCCCATTATTCTTATGTTAGACTGTATAATATTTGCTATTTCATTTCTCTTGAATTGTAATAGTTATTTAGGATTCCTCCCATTCTTAATTAATCCATTTGAATTTCTACAAATGATCAAAGATATTCTAAATGGTAGTAGAGACAATCTGTAATTTATATTTTAGAGATCATGAGTCAAATTCTTTGACAGTTTGCAATTTTAATAAAATAATTTTATTAGACATTTTTATTTTTCAAAAACGTTTTAAATATATCTTTTTTTATTCATACAGAGGGAGAAATCTAAGGAAGAGTTCATTATATTCATTATATCAAATTATTTATTTGATATTCATTATATCAAATATTACAAATAAGAGGTTGTAAAAAGCAAACCCAGTATTTAAAGTTAGAAATTTGTGCTTTGTTCAGTTGAAAAGAGAATTTTAGGATGGTCCATATTATTGTGTGGGTTTTTTGTATCAATTATTATCAAACATCAGAGGGCAAAAACAAGTTTGTTAATTATCAAAATGGGTAGGTATTCTTCTAAGGTTTATCTCACCTCCATGTATTTTCTTCCATTCTTTTTTTGTCTTTTTTTATTTCCTTGTTTCTTCTTTTTTTTCTTTCTTTAGATTGATTATTTTCAAAGTAATTGTTTTTTTTTTTCATTTTTGTTTTTATAATTCAGACAAAATCAGGTGTGTTTAGGGTGGTATGGCCATAGACTCCTTTTTACAATTCAAAACAATATCCAGATACCAATGTAGCTCTGAAAGCAGAGGTTTAACTACATTACAGATAATTCTCTGGCATATTAAATTTTTGCTGCCCATATTTCAGATTTAATTTCAATGTCAATATTAAAGACTAATTTAAGTACTCTTGATTCTTTTTAAAACCTTAATTGTTAATTGTTATAATTCCAACAAAAATTCATTGAATTCCATCAATACAATTATGCAAGATTTCACAGGGCCACAAAGATAAGAAATAAGCTCACGTCCCTAGTATCTTATAACAAGGAATGGGTAATCCAACGGTATGACCTAGACAGGTCACTAGGCCACAAGCCATCTATGAAACACGTCCTATGAGAAGTGGCTACACAGTTCGTGTGTAGAGGTGGTTCTTCCATGGAGCTCCTTAGGCCCTGGGGATGATGATGGGATTGGTTAGCTATCCCTCTCTTTTGTAGCACGTAATAAAATCCAAAGGCTTGGATTTTGCCCATTTCCCATCTGCCTTCTGCTCTTACATGTGGATGTCTACTACCATCAGTAAATGATGTACATGTAATGAGAGGTACACACCAGTGTTCTCGTTGGGACATATATTGTACTAGCCAAGGCCATTTGTAATGGTTTTGTTGTTAATTATTTATTCTATAATCATTACCTTAATGTTCTTAAGGGAAAATTTTGGGATAGATGCTATCATACCTTTTTCTAATTGCTTTTGAAAGAAAGCACTTAATTTACTTCTTTGTTCATCTTCATTTTGGTGAATATGCCTTGGCAAAGGGTACTTGGCAAAGGATAGACATTTAATAAAGCACAGATAACACACACTCTTCACTGTCTATATTATTATGTCTAACGTTCTTTAATGAGTTATCTTGTTTCTTGCAGGACGGTTCTGTTTACTCTCACTTCTGTGGTTGTACTTGTCATTACAACTGACTGGATCAGCTGGGACAAGCTGAATCGGGGATTTTTGCCCAGTGATGAAGTTTCCAGAGCATTCCTGGCTTCTTTCATCTTGGTCTTTGACCTCCTTATTGTAATGCAGGTAAGTGTTTTTGTATTTCCCTTCTCTCACTGAAACAGCTCTGTGCTTTGTTCTCAGTATAACAAACACTGTATGTAGAATGAAAGGCTCCATAAAGGTAGAGAAGTGCTTAGTTTACAGTTGCTATTGGGGGAGCTTTTCTGATCATAGTTTCAGCAGTTTTACTGGGAGGATAAGCCAACTGGGCTTTTGTGAAAGTAGCACCAAAAATTCATTGTATGAACATTGCAAGGTGGACCCTGAGAAACCATACAGCATGGTGGTGTTTTCTGCCAAGATTTCAAGGCAAAAAATAAGGCAAAGCAACAACAAAAAACCCTGTCATTTAGTAAATGAAAAGCTGCAGAGATGAGGATGATATAAAGCCAGCAAAGCAGGGATAAGCAATTGCCAAAGCAACTCAGGGTTTTATAGCGGTTGAAACGGAATGATGTAAAAATGCTTTTCCTGGTTATGGAAATTATCACTTTCTTTCAGTACTCACTAGAGATCATTCCATTTTCATGTAAACAATATTTCTGCCCTGCTCAGCAACACATTGTTTGTACAATAGCATTGCGCTAACCGGTGCTACTCATGTAATCTTCTGCTGTGAGTGCTTTGGGGTCTTAGGAATGTTCCTTTGAATGAGGCCGAAAGAAACATTAACTATTTCTTGGCACTTTATCTTGCTCATTAAGTGTCCATCCATTTGCTGCCCATTTTCATACTGATTTCATAAGGCAATTTTGGATTTTCCCCTCCTGAGACATTGTAAGTTACCAGAACAAAGGCCACAATTGCTGAAGGGAAGGTAAACGCCACTGTGTGCCAGATTTATGTGAGATTTCACAAGATAGCAGATTGGTTTTCTCATTTTAGAGGCAAAGAGAAGCCTTTATAAGCAATATTCTGTAGTGTCTTAAAAGAGAATAACAGTTTATTGTTGCTGTTGCTTCACAGTATAGCCCAGGCATTAGGTTCAAGATGGTTCCTGGAATATATTTCTATTTTAATGGACAACAGTTTAAAATATGTTATCGATTTAA
This sequence comes from Panthera leo, assembly GCF_018350215.1. NCBI lineage: Eukaryota > Metazoa > Chordata > Mammalia > Carnivora > Felidae > Panthera > Panthera leo. The sequence goes on from NC_056685.1 coordinate 71,296,901, forward strand.
AAAATTATATAAAATGGAATGTTTGTCTCATCTAAAACTTGATGTATTTCTTCTTTATTTCCTGTGGGATAGTTTAGCATAGTGGAGAAAGTAAGAAAGCACTGGTGGGTTCCATATCAGTCTCTTATTTGCTGTAGGACCTCCTCTGGATATTTATAAAATCAAATTTGTAGCACTAAATAGTGTATTTTGCATTACTTGTTCAGAGACTTTTTTTTTTTTAATGTTTACTTATTTTTTAGAGAGAGCCAGAGACAGAGACAGAGTTTGAACAAGGGAGGGGCAGAGAGAGAGGGAGACACAGAATTGGAAGCAGGCTCCAGGCTCTGAGGTGTCAGCACACAGTCTGATGCAGGGCTCAGACCCATGAACCATGAAGTCATGACCTGAGCCAGTCAGACGCTTTAACCAACTGAGCCACCCAGGTGTCCCTCAGAGGCTGTTTTTTTTTTTTTTTTTTTAATGTTTATTTATTTTGAGAGAGTACACATGAGTGGGGGAGGGGCAGAGAGAAAGGGAGAGAGAGAGAATCCCAAGCAGGCTCCACACTGTCATCACAGAGCCTGACATGGGGCTTGATCCCAAGAACCATGAGATCATGACCTGAGCTGAAATCAAGAGTCAGTTGCTTAGCTCACTGAGCCACCCAGGTGCCCCTCAGAGGCTGTTTTTATCTTCTTTCATCTGATACTCCTGAATGATATACTTCCTCATCTAAAATATCTGCTTTGGCCAAATGGCCTACCTCTTTGAACCCATTTTATAGCCAAAGGTATTAGTAAGCAAATAGACCACTGTCCTTTGGATTGTTTAAATTTGTATATGTGAGAGCATAAATTTCCTGATTTTTGTCCTACTGTCCATCACTTTCTACCCTCTTTGTACCTTTTTAGTTATTCTTCTAATGAGGTCACAAAAATCAGGGACTTGAAGTGGAAAAATATAACATTACAATTTATAGATACTATGGAATCACTCAAAAAGTACTTAATAAGGAGAGAAGGAAGAAAGAAAGGATAGTAAGGATTTATCTGGTAGAGTCAGCAGGGTTTAGGAAGGGGCAAGCATTCTAGATGAAGGAAATGGTATGAAAATGTGGAGTCAGTAAAGTGCTAAAGTGTTCAGAGAGTAGCCAGAGCATCAATTGACCGACAACGAAGAGTTTGTGCTGAGGAATCTATCAGTTTGGATGATTTTGGCTGCAAGTAACAATAAGCCTGCCAAGCTAGCTTAATCAAAGTGGGGGGATGTAATACTGTGTTATAAGGATGCTGTACAGAATTAGAGAGGAGGGATGCAGTTACATTTTAGGGACACATGAAAGCAGAGACCAAAGTGCACCAGGGAGCCCAGACCTAGCTTTTTTTCTCCATCTCTCATCTTTTTTAATTTTTCCCTTCAGTTTCCTTCTCTTTTCTTACTACAGAGAAGCTTTCTCAGCTTCCCAGTTCATATGGAAGGAAATGGCCACAGCAAATACCTCAGAGGGAGACCACTCTAGTTGTCAGGCGTAGTTCTAGATTCCTGAGGAAAGGATTGTAAGGACTGGATTGTCCTGCACCCATCAGTGAAGTGACTGGGGGCAAGGCAGTTCCACAGAAAAACAGGGAGATGCTGGGCCTCAAAAGCTAAATTAATTGATGTCTAATATGAAGGAAAGTCCAGAAAGAGACCCAAGAGTTAGGGCCCTTAACTCCTTTTCTCTCTCCCCCAGTACTGAGTCAGTGAGCCAGTCCCGTTGATTTCTCTTTTGCTGTCTTTTGTGGCCGAATCCTTCCTTATCATTTCTCTGCTTGTATTCAGTCCTGAGTCTCCTGTATACTTGTAAAATAATCTCCTATGCAAACTTCTGCTTCCAGATGTCCCCTTGTCCCACACACTCTATGCGGCTCAGGCTCATAAACTTCCAGTCTGGAATGTCATGTTGTACATGCCTCTTCTCAGCCAAAGTGATACCTCATTGTCCAAGTATAAAGTCAGGACTCCGAGAGCATGCTCCCAGTGCCCTTCACCATCTGGCCCTGCTGTGTTTTTTCACATGTATTCTATGCTGTAGATCTACCCCAGACCATCCTATGCTGTAGATCCACCTCAGACCATAGGGCTTGTTGTTTGGCCCTTGACCACAGCACACTCATTCCAGGGTGTCTGTAAGCCTCTTTTTATCCCCAGATGTGTCTCCTCCTGCTCTGGTCATCTAGACCCTACTGCTGAGGACCATTCCAATTCCCCCTCATGAAAAGCATGTAATCACTTTCCTCCTTGGAACTCCTGTAGCACTTTTCACCTGGACACAAATCACCATTTCACTGTTTTCCTGCTCTATGGAGCAGGAACCATAACTTATAACTATTTGTCCCTGGAGTCTCCCTAACACAGAGCCTTACATGGGCAGCAGTATGCCCAGAGTAATAACTGCTTGATGAGGATAAAGAAGTGACATTTCAGCACTGAGTCTCCTGCAAACTCTGCCCCCCCTTTGGGAGCATCATGTTAAAGTTTCAGGAACTAGTGCAAGTGGTAAAATAAACAGCCCCAGAAGATATATATATTCAAGGCATTTAAAAATATATAATACAAATATTCTACAAATCCATAGCCAACTAAACTGTGATCTATTTCATTCTAGATTCATATATTTCAGACAAAAGAAAAATAGAAAAGTAGCAAAATTAGTGGAAGTGGAGGGAATAATTTCATTAGAAGATTTTCTCTCATTGGACTTATTTAAGTGATTTTAAAGCAATTGACCCTAGACTTTTCTAATAGTAGAAAAATTCAGCTTACACTATCAAAAGATATTTTAATGTTTGGTAAAAAAAGAAAAAGAAAAGAAACCCTTAGAATATGACATTACTGCTATAAAGATTTTATCTTAACAAAGTTAGTAGGTCAATTCTGAAAACTTGTAGAGAAAGTATAATTATTTTTATGAATGTTTATTAAATAGGATTTTCTACATTTATTGTGAAAACCATTTGATGTATCACATCTTTCTGCAGTTCTAGTAAAGTCGCTAGAACTAAGGCATAAACAGATGTCAGTATAATATAACATGCGGCTCATATAAATCACATTTCTACAGAACATGAGACGTAAATTGTAAAAAACACTTCTCTGAGGAAATATTATCTCAAAATCTGTTTAATATTTATAATTTTGCCATTTGGCTTTTATATTCCTTTAGTTCATTGCATAAGTATTTAATTTGCAATTATGTCCCACCCATTCATCTCTTGTTAGATTGAAGAAAAGATATATGTAAGATATGTAAGAGTTAAAAATATAATGTATTGTAGAATAATCAAAGAAAAAAAAAGTGTCCTAGGAGTCCACCTTCCCAAAATAGAGAAAGAGAAAGAGAGATGTCAGTATGGACAGGATAGTAGGACAAAACTCCAAAAAAGAGATGAGAGTAGAAGGGCAGGCAGCAAGAATTTGAAAAAGGAAAACAATGGACAGGAAAATTTTCTCCAGCTGAGAGTAGTGTCCTAATCATCACAGTAAGAACTTAGTTTTTTTTTTAAATATATGAAATTTATTGTCAAATTGGTTTCCATACAACACCCAGTGCTCATCCCAAAAGGTGCCCTCCTCAATACCCATCACCCACCCTCCCCTCCCTCCCACCCGCCATCAACCCTCAGTTTGTTCTCAGTTTTTAAGAGTCTCTTATGCTTTGGCTCTCTCCCACTCTAACCTCTTTTTTTTTTTTTTTTTTTAAGAACTTAGTTTTGATCCATTAAGTTCAGAAAACATTTGTGAATTCTATTTTTTATTTTTTGAGGAACTTCCATACTGTCTTCCACAGTAGTTGTACCAATTTACATTCCCACCAACAGTGTCTGAGGATTCCTTTTTCTCCACATCCTCACCAACACTTGTTATTTCTTATCTTTTTTATTCTAGCTATTCTGACAGTTGTAAGGTGATATTTTATTGTGGTTTTGATATGCATTTCCCTGATGATTATTGAAATTAAAAATAGAAATACCATATAATCCAATAATTCCCCCCCAAGGTATTTACCCAGAGAAAATGAAAATGCTAATTTGAAAAGATATGTCTACTTCTGTGTTTATTGCAGCATTATTTACAATAGCCATGATATGGAAACACCCCAAGTATCCACTGATAGATCAATAGATAAAGAAGGTGAAGTGTGAATACAGAATATTACTCAGTTCTGAAAAAGGATAAGATCTTGCCATTTGCAACATCATGAATAGACCTAGAGGGTATTATGTTAAGTGAAATAAGTCAGAAAAAGAAAGACAAGTACCATATGAATTCATTTAATGTGGAATGTGGAATCTAAGAAACAAAACAAAGGGGAAAAAAACCTGAAAAAGTATAATTAGTTCTATAAATACAGAGAACAAACTGATGGTTGTCAGAAAGGAGGGGGTGGGCAATGGGAAAAATGGGTGAAGGGGAGTGGAAGATACAGGTTTCCAGTTATAGAACAAATAAGTCACAGGAATAAAAAATACAGCATAGGTAATATAGGCGATAATATTGTAATAACGTTGTATGGTGACAGATGATTAGCCACACTTATGATGAGCTTAATACAACATAGAGTTGTTGAATCACTATGTTGTGGACCTGAAAGTCAGGTAACATTGTGCAGCAACTATACCCAAATTAAAACAAATAAAAAGCCAAATTCAGAGAAACAGAGAGTAGAATGCTGGTTGCCAGGTGTTGAGAAAAATAGGGAGAGGTTGGTAAAAGGGCACAAACTTCCAGTTTTAAGATGAATAAGTTCTGAGGATGTAATGTATAACATAGTGACTATAGTTAAAAACACTATTTTGTATAGTTGCAATTTGCTAAGAGAGTACATTTCAAGCATTCTCATTTTAAAAAATAAACTATGTGAAGTAATGGATATGTTGATTAACTTGGTCGTGGGACTCATTTCACTACATATAGCAGTTGGAAAAATACTTAGTGATAAATAATGTAACAAAAGAAAACATTTACAAATTCATTCCCTCTGTACACCATATCAGGTGCTAGAGACACAGGACAGTGGGAAAGGAAATCAAAGATCAGTGACACAGTCCACAGGCATTTGTAGTCACAAAGGAATTCATAATTCAATAGAATAAATATGAGTAGAAAAATAAAGGCATTTCAAGAAACTGTTTAGAAGAATTATTCAGGTAAAAAGCAAACGTTCCTACATCTGCCACTTTTAAAATTTATCTTCCTGCCATCCTAGGATCTAGTTGTTGGTATGAAGCCTTTAAAATAAAGGAGCTTTCTCTTTATAAGATAAAGAACGTTCTGTACTTTTTAACTAGACAGGAAGAGAGAGAATGAAAGAAGGAAGTGAGAGGAAGAAAAGGAGGAAATTAAGAGAGTAGGGAGGGTTTATGGGGAGGAGGAGGAGAGGTGTGGAGCCAGAAAGATGGGTATAGGTGGGGATGACTTGAGAAGCCAGTAAAAATCTCCAATGTGGATGGTGGGTGGAGGTGGATGGGATGAAGCAGTGGTAATGACCATGGAGACTGATTAAGTTATATGTGTTGTTAAGTTTCCATGCATTCTCTGTCCTTTCTGAATGCTTTATATAACTGAACTCTAGGGGATTAGTGTAGGGAATATTAAACACTGTCAAGTTTCACAACTGGATCAATGTAGTCTAGCATCAAGATAGCATCTGCTGAACAAAGTGCCCAGGAGGCAGAGGAAGCTATGAGAAGATAAATTTCTGGGAATTTATAGTTAATTATAGAAAGGTTTGGCCTTGAACCTCTTCTCTCTATCATCCTCTCCTCTAGAAGGCTTCTCTCATCACCTTCTGTGTGGGTATATCTTTGATTTATGTATGTAAGTAGATTCATAATATAAAATATATTACATATGCAGTATCAGCTTTATGTGCTTCAAGGAGATGAAAGAATTCTTCTAGAAGAGAGGCTTTTCTAAAAATTTTTTTAACATTTATTTGTTTTTGAGACAGAGAGAGACAGAGCATGAACGGGGGAGGGGCAGAGAGAGAGGGAGACACAGAATCTGAAACAGGCTCCAGGCTCTGAGCCGTCAGCACAGAGCCCGACGCGGGGCTCGAACTTGCATACCGCGAGATCGTGACCTGAGCCAAAGTCGGACGCTTAACCGACTGAGCCACCCAGGTGCCCCTAGAAGAGAGGCTTTTAAAGAGAAGATGAAAGATTCAAAGGTTATATTTTGGTGAATCTTCACACTGTTGATATATGTTATCAGCACTTCTCTTGTAATTTATCTATATACCTACCTAATACCTTCATACTTATGTATCTACATACTTACTCTAACATGTGGGCTCCTCAAGGAGAGGAAGTATGTTTTTTCAATTTTTTCATTCCCACAGCTAGCTCATGTTCAATGCATTGCAGTTTTACCATAAGTATTTGCTGAATGAAAGAATAAATAAATGAATGATCACAGCATTATTTCAGAAAAGCCAAATAACATGAGATTTTTCAAGAACCAAAATGTTTACCAACATCAGGAGAATGAGCTATCAATAATATTAGATTAGGTCATTTTCATTGAATTATGATTTTACTGTAATTAAATATCCAAATAAAAATCTGAACAAATTGCTCAGTTAAGTGTTGAAAAGGACTCTTTGGTCTAGTTTGAAAAACACGTAAAGAAAAATGATATTTCCTGAAAAGTAATTCCTAATGCACTTAAAAAATAATTACGAAAATTGCATTCTACAAAGATTTCACTTTTTAACCTCTAAAAATGTGTTTGTTTTCTGTTTTGTATATGGTTCTCAGAAATCGGTTGACTATTTTAAAAAAAGACATCATGAATTTTGGTAGACTTTATTTTAAAACCCCAATAACCTGACTTCAGTAGGGCACTTGTTTTGAGGTCATAGCTGTTGAAAATGGAATCAATCACTTTAGAACATAGGGCAGAGCAACAAGCATGAACCAATTTTAATTAAATAGCTATGGTGTTTTGACAAGTTGGCATATATTTTCCGGACAAGTTGGTCTGACTGATTTTGTTTATAGGCTGCTTAGAAAGAAAGGGTTGTTTAAATGTCTGACCACCAATTTTAACATGTCCTTCAGCTTTGGGAATACATTATAGAACTTCTTTCAAAGTATTTTAAACTCCTTTTCACAATCATTTTACGTCTTCATTTTTCTTATTCAAAGGTTACACACCTACCTTAAAACACAGTACTGACAATTTCTGTCCCAAATGATGACATGGACTAAGGCCTTATAATTGAAGTAACTCCTGGATTAACCATAAATGCCTACTGTCTTCACAATATGTGCCTAAGAGGTTGAATCTCCCTTTTATTTACTGTCACCATTTTGTACTTCTGGCATCACCTGATCTAGTGGGATGACAGAATATTCAAGGACAATCGTGGAGGGGAATCTCAATATATTTATTAATAGTCCCAATAACTAGCTTCCAAATAGTAGACAGACATCTTATAGTAAGACATGTCCATGCAGCATGGGAGAGTCCAGCCAAGTGGGCAGTGTGCAGGAGGTGCCAGAGAACATGTCTTAGCAGGTGACCTATAGTATGAAGAAAATTGTGCAGAAGATAACAGATAAGCTGGAAACACTGGGGTTACCAGGCAAACACATTTTAGGGTCCAGTCATGGGCACTGGAGTGATAAACACATTCACGTGAAAATGAAACTAATAGTCTGGTTAACATATGATGTAGATCACAGTTTTGAAACAGGCGGTAAGTTCTATGAGGGATTATTGTGAGTAGGTGAGATCAGTCAAGTCTTTAAGGATAATGTGAGAAGAATGGTGCTTGAAGGAATTATAAGATTTGGTTAAGCAAGTGGAAAATAGAGACATTCAAGTTTTATCCCAATTTAAATGCTTCAGTCTCCAAGGTACTTTTTTTTTAAAGAGAGCTAGAACATGATTAAAACACTGGGAAAATATAAATCCTATACTGTTGCACATGAGCAGTAATTTTTTCAAAGCCACATGGAGGCAGCAAGATATAACTCCTTCAAATTTGTATTTTTTCAATGGATGCATCATTGTTTTCAGGTGCCATGGAATGATTAGTAACTGATCATCACCCTGAAAGATTGTTCCAGCCATAACTTTCACCCCCATCTTTGTGTGTATATTGTGATTGGTCCTAGGAGTCACGTGTAGCAGTTACCACTTGTCGTTGCACCACTTGTATATAATAAAAACTGCAATGTTGAAGACACCCATTCTGCCATTTGATCAGGCTCCCAGCTCCTCTGGGGTAGATTTCAAACTCAGAGTGTGGTTATACTTCAGGTCAGAATTGGATAGGTGTTGCTAAACATGAGCCCTATTGACAGACATTCATGTCAAATATCCTGTCCCTGGATGAGATGGGCTAATACTCTGTAACTATTTTTGTTTAAATTAATTTATGTATTCTGAGAGTGGGGTACAGAGAGAGAGAGACAGGCGCAGAGAGAGAGGAGAGTTCAAGAATCCAAAGCAGACTCCATGCTGTCAGCATGGAGCCCGACTCAGCGCTTGAACTTATGAACCATGAGTTCATGACCTGAGCTGAAATCAAGAGTCAGATGCTTAACCGACTGAGCCACCCAGCTGGCCTACTTTGTAGTTATTCTTAGTGGAATATCAGGGATATGATATATTGCCATGAGCTCTTCTATTAAGTTTTTAAGATACGATTATAGAGCTTAGGAATAAGTTTAAAAAGAAATGTTGTAGGCAGTGAGACATCATGGAAGCCAATACAACAATGCCCAGTAATTCAGAACATTTATTTTAAACTCATACCTAAAATAAGAAATGAAGAACAGCCATTTTTAGATGACAAGTTTAAAAATATTTTAGAATCCTAGCATTTTAGAGTAGGAGGAAAATTTTTGGTCATATGATCACGTCCTGATTTTACAACTGAAACCCAGTAAGATTTGATAACTTGCCTGACAGTGGTTGGGCCCAGTCTAGAATTTGGATCTTCCAAATCCCAGCCCAGTACCCTGACAGATCATTTTTGAGTCAAAGATCCATTAACTCTGGAGTTCGACAAGCAAGAGGAGCCTTGGGGAAATGTTGTGCAACAAGTGGCTCAAAGTCTAGCCTAGTGTACTTAGACTAAGTAAGGATGGGTCCAATACTAGAAGACCATAGTATGAACCTTCCATATTAGAAATAAGGAACAAGCTACTAAAAAGGGCAGAATGCTGTACTGGAAACACACTAGACCCAAAATAAGGCAGGATGGAAGGAGAGAAGGAAGCAGAAAGAAAAATAAAAGCTATTATTCACTGAGCATTTACCCTACGTCGAGCACTATCCTGAATGCTTAGACACACTGTATATTATTTAATCTTCTCAACCTCCCTACAAGATTGATATTATTATCTCTAATTTTTAAAATGAGGAAAATGAGAATTGCTCACAGTACACAGAGTCTGGATTCAGCAAAATGAGGATTAGAAAAACAGATCTGTGTGACCCTAAAGCCCATACTTTTCCCTTACCGTATAGTATTGTGTATATCAAATTAATTAATATACACAACAACCACAACAGAATACTTGCTAGGTGGCAGGAAGCTTACTGAATGATAGGAACACTTTTGCAGTAGACTAGAAGCAAGACTCAGTTTCTTAGTGGCAGTGGAAATGTGTTTAAGTCACTTCATCTCTAGGTGTCCATAGTCTCATCTGTAGGATGACAATTTTTCATGACCCACATTATAGGATTTTTATGACAGTTAAATTAAAATGCAGTTGAAATATTATCTTTTCATATATCTAAATTACATTATTTGGAAGAAGAAAACAAATTAATTTAGTCGGAAAAAAGTTTCAGAGTTGTGCCTGGAATTACAATAAAATCATTCAGGGTTGCTTGATTTTAGCTAAGCTAGACTATTATAATGTGATAAAGAGTCTGAGTAACAATGCATTGTAGCCATAACCTGCTATTAGAAATCTACACTAATGGGGTGATTCCCATCCCTACATGATCAGAAGAATCACAAGAACTCTTACAAGGATGTGAATTCTCTGGCTATTAGAACATTGTCAGAAGTTTCTGGTTTAGTAGGTGTGCACTGGTGCCTGGGAATTACTAGGCATTACAGATGATTCTTGTGGCCATGAATTAGAGTCAACTGTACTGGTTAAAAATGCAGATTCTTGGGTTTTCCTTTTAGATCTAGTGGTATCAGAATCACTAGGGAATTTGATTTGTGAATATGGGTTTTTATTTAGTCCAAATATGATTTCTGTGAACTCACTATTCTAAGGTAATACACTACTAATAAGTGAATGTTTATTATTACTTTGACTCAGATGGCTATACATAAAAGAACCCCAAGAAAATTACAAATTGCCAGATGGTACTTGGACTTTATTACATTTGATGAAGTTTGGAGAGTTCAAAATTATGCATTTCTCCTATAAAACTATATCACTCCTGTGGTGCATATTGTGAAAAGCTGAACAGTTAAAACCAAATATGTATCTGGTGCATTTGTCTCTAATTTTTGATGAAAGTGTATTTTATAAATATCCCTTTGCAGAAAAATGTACTTATGTCTAAGATGCTTATCATCCCTTTAATCTTTGTTTGATTTCAATAGCTGAGTCCTGAACATTTATTTGCAAGTTGAATAAGATCTAAAATATAAGAATAGCATGAAACCAAAGAGGTATATATGTCTCTGTTTTATAAAAAAATGACTTTATACACAAAAATATGTGTCTGGGGAAAAAATTAAAATTTGTTGTTTATAGTCCTTGTCATTCCTTTCTGGGACTTCTGAAGTTGGTGCCAAGAAATGTCCATTTTTTCCTGTAATGAATAGAGTGATAGATGTGGATGCAAAATGAAGAAGCTCAGAGCCCTGGGAGAGATTCCTGCCCATGAAGTAGGACAGTAGGAACCGGGGGTCAGAAGGAGTTGTTATGGGGGGGAAAAGAGAGAAGACATAGAGGTGACAGCTGCTAATAGAACTTGAGAAAGAGAGGGTTTTTTTTTTAGAAGTTTTGCTCTGTAATGTGCAATGTTATAATTCTACATCCAACTTCCTAAGAAAATTTCAGTTCAAAAAAATAGTCTCCAATCCTTTTGACATCATTTTCCTTCAGTCCTATCCTTCTCTTTTGATTCTGATGGGTTTCTGGGCAAGACTCAGGGGAAAGACAAGGTCGTAGAGACCAAGGTATATTCCAGTTACACAAATATGAAAGTTAGTGGGTCCTTACGTGTAATGATTATATAGAATTCAGTCTGGTGAATGCATTCACTTTATCTAATGACTGCCTCTTAATTCAGCATTTTCACTCTTTACAAGCTCAAAGTCATAGTATATATCTCTTTCTTTTCAATCCAGTTTGTCAAATCCCCATCCTATAACAGCCCCTTAAACATCAGTATCCCATAAAAGCCTACCCTATTTTCCTTTATCTCTTCATCCCAGCTAGTTTTTCAAAGGTAGTTTTTCATCCACTGTCATGGCTTCAAGTCCTCCTTATGGGCTGGTCTTTCTCAAATCCAAATGCCTCTGCTCAGTTTCACACCTGGAATATCTAACTGGCAAATGGCTATTTCCGCCAAGATCTTCCATGGGCTTCTCTGGTTCATCATATTTAAAACCAACCTATCATGATTTTTGTCCACTCAGTCACTCAAGCCAAAAAATCTGGGAGATATCCAAGATTTCTCTCTTTCATCTGTCTTACAGTCAATCGCCAGCCTTGTGCATTCTTCTTGCTAAGTATTTCTTGAATCTGTTTCTCTTTAAGACCCTAGTAGCCTTTACTTAGTTTGGGTTACCATCAACTTTTACTTATAGGAGTATAATATTGTTTCTCTTCTTTTATTCTTACATTTGTCCAAAGTAATCTTTTTATCTTTTTAACATAAAAATATGATCCTCAAAATTCTTCAGATAGAAATTCCTTTGCGTGCCATACTAGACCATTCTGTTATCTAGCCCATGGCCAGCTGCTGGCCTCTTCCTAGTCATCATCCTTCCTACCTTCCCCCACCTCCACCCCCCACCCTTTACATTTTATACTCCATTAAAATGTTGAAATACCAGTTGGTTACTCAAGTCATAATGCCTTTGTACTGGTAACAATAGGGCTTCTCGTCAGTGTGCATGCATGGCTATCCTCAACCATCATTCAGACTTCAGCTTAAATGCTACCCTCTCTATAAAGCCTCATCTAACTCTCTCAGACAAACTTAAGTGCTTCTTTTCTTATGCGTTCATAGCAATTTTATAAATGTCAATTATAGGGGCATCTGGGTAGCTCAGTTCCGTTGAGCATCTGACTCAGAGGTTTCAGCTCAGGTCACAATCTCACAGTTTGTGGGTTCGAGCCCCATGTCGGGCTCTGCAGCTGGCAGCGTGGAGCCCGGTTGGGATTTTTTCTCCCCCTCTCTCCCTCTCTCCCTCTTTCTCTTTCTTTCTCTCTCCCCCTCCCCCACTCTTGTCTCTGTGTCTTTCAAAAATAAACTTTAAAAAATTAAATAGATAGATAGATAGATAGATAAATGTCAATTATAGTTACTCCCCCACTGTATTGCATTTATTTGTTTGCAGGTATATACCTATCTCACTGAAAAGGTGTGAGAATTACATGAAATAGTTCAGGTCAAATACAGAGAATATGCAACAGATGTTGGTTAAACTGGCAAGTTATTGGGACTCAATAATCATGTTTAAATGTTTTTTAAATGTTTATTTTTGAGAAAGAGAGAGAGACAGAATCTGAAGCAGGCTCCAGGTTCTGAGCTGTCATCACAGAGCCCAATGTGGGGCTCGAATTCACAGACTGTGAGAGCATGACCTGAGCCTAAGTCACATGCTTAACCAACTGAGCCACTCAGATGCTACAATAATCATACTTTACATGAAAGATTTTAGAATATTCCCAAATGGGAGCAATTTTATTTTTTCAGCTGTAGGATTGTGTACTTGTATTAAAACTACTTATTAAAAATTTCCGAGGTGAAAATCCTATTTATATCGATCAGACATTGAAAAGTTTGCCAGAGGGCTTTTCAGAGGGGTAATTTAAGATCCTGTTGACATTGGACAATTTATGAATTGAATTTGGCATAGCTTCTAGAAATGTTCATCAGCAAATTCAGTTTTCTTTATATTTTGCAAAGTACAACCATCGTAGACCCAGAGTAGAGTCTTTGTTCTGACTCTGCCATGTATTTCCCTGAGCCTGGTGTTTGCTCATGTAAACTCTTCTAGTTGAAACGGGTACCCTCCATGACTGCCACCAGTGTGACTCCTATAGACAGCTGCCAAGGAGGCTCGAGGAGTGGTAAAACTTGGGGCTATGATTGCTCCCTCCTGTATTATGAAGTGGGAGAAGAAAATTCTGATTGCAAAGTCATGAGGAAGAGGTTCCGAGAGTGGCAGACCCTGTTGTATTTTTCTTAATACCTGGAAAAAGGGGGAAAGTAAGAATATTACGACAGAGCTTTGCCTTACCTTCTCACCACCTACTAAGATGAGACTCCCCTCAGAGGTGCTTCCTCGTTAAAGGTGGGACAGAGGATTGTAATCGCTGACTTCACATGAGGAATAAAAAATTCTATTATGATGGGTGAGATTAAATGAATTAAAACTTTAAAAGCCAATAAAATTAAGTTCAGTCATATAGAGTTTGTGATGCTTTATTAATTTATAAAAACAGCAGCCATCTATTTGCAACTGCAAATTACTCAATATTAATAACACTAGTGTGTTACATGTCTTGCTATAGAATCACTCAAGGATTTAAGCTTAGCAGCAAATGTGCCTTTAATGTGTGAAGAGAGGAAGAATATTTGTAGGGCTTAACAATGTAAATGAAAGAACTTGAAATGGGGACTATCATAAAATGAGATTTTCTGCCTGGAAGTATCTCTAGCCATATGACCTGGGATGATAATGAACTATAACAAGGGCATAATGTGATTAGAATAAGATGAGTGATTTATATCAGACAAGTCTTGTCATAGAGAAGGCACTGAAGTTATCACTCTTCAGCACAGTCTATGCATTAGTGCTGTCTGCGTTTGCATAGTTAGTGGCTCTGAAACATTTTCTATCTGACCTCTAGGGTTCTCTGGGTAATTCAATGTGTATTTTGTGAGATTGACCCAGTAAGACAAATATTTAAATGAATAATGGAACTTTTTTTTTTAATTACTGATTCCCAGAGATTGGCATGTTTAGACACCCTCACTATTTCTGTTCAAATTCATGGGAGGCTTCATCTCATTGTAAAAATGGCTTTCTGATTCTTCATTTCTCAGAATAAATCCTATATGTTTTTTCAATGTCTTAGAAAATTATTCACATCACTGAATAGACTGTAACTTGCTTATAAGGTCAGAAAGAGTAGATCATCACCACTAAACTTGAGGGGCAAGGGCAAGTATAAATATTTCTCTTTTGAAATATGTTTTAAAGCTATGCTATACAAAAGGAACTTGCAAATCTAATTCGTGTACAGCTACAGTCCTGTGATGCACAGTAACCTACAGGGACATTTTAGTGTCAACCTGCCAGAAAGTTTGTAAAAATGTATACACATCATGAACAGTGACTGAAAATACCTGGTGTGGTAAAGAGCATGATGCCTCCCCCACAAAAGATCTATATCCTAATCCCTGGAACCTGCAAATATGTGAAGTTACATGGCAAAGGAAAATGAAGGTTGTTAGTCAGCTGACCCCAAAATATGGAGATTATCCTGGACTATCCAGGAGGACCCAATATAACTACAATCGTGTTTAAAAGAGGAAGAGAGAAGCAGACGAGGACAAGAGGTAGCAGCATGAGGAGGCTAGCCTGAAGGCCGACCAAGAGGGCCGGGAGTCAGGAGGTGCAGGTGGCATCTAGCATCACAACAAGGACAGAGAAACAGATTCTCTCTCTGAGCTTTCAGAAGGAATGTTGCTCTGCCAACATCTTGACTTTAGTTCACTATGACCCATTTTGAACATCTGACTTCTAGAACTAAGATAATAAATTTGTATTGTCTAAGGCTCTGCATTTGTGGTCATTTGTTACAGCAGTAATAGGAGATGAATACATCTGAGTTTCTCCATATGTGTGCTGACATAGGGTATTATTGATCTTTCACATCTTTTCTAGCCTAACAGTCAAAAATACCTTATTGGTCTTTAATTTTTCATTATTAGCTAAGTTGAGCTTATTTCCTTCTGCTAGATCCTTGATAAATGTTAAAATTGCTTTATGAACATCCAGTTCATGGACTGGACCTATTTCATTATTGAAGTTTTAGGGTTTTTTTTTTTTTCCTTACCCCTTTGTTAGGCCATTAGGTATCATTTTTGCTGTTGGTGTCTAACACATTAAGAACCTACTAAGTTTTTATGAGGAATTTACGGTGACTTCTTTAGTGTTTATGTATTATTTTTGAGAGAGAGAGACAGAGACGGGGGGGGGGGGGAGAGAGAGAGAGAGAGACAGAGAGCATGAATGGGGGAGGGGCAAAGAGGGAGGGGAAGATCTGAGGCAGGCTCTGCACTGGCAGCAGCAAGTGGGGCTCAAACTCACAAACCCTGAGATCATGACCTGAACCAATGTTGGATGCTCCAGTGACCAAGCGACCCAGGCGCCCCGGGGGGAATTGTGGTGACTTCCGATAAAATAAACCAGCTTTTCAACTTAGCCAGAGATGATCACATGTTTTTTTTTCAGTATGTTTTATAGTTTAAACTATTAATGTAATAAACTATGAAAATAGGTTTCTTACCTTCACCCATTCTTATGTCACTGCAGTATATCCCACTTTATGGTACTTCATTATTATTTAGTAAACTGCTGAATTCAGTTTTGCATGTAATTTTATGAAAGAGATGCATGTATCCTTTTGTTCCTGCCCATTTCTATCATGGTCATGTTGGTCCTATCAATGAACTGAAAGCTTCTGTCTTTGCTGTGCTCTGGAATCATTTCAATATATGGAAGCTATTTGTGGAACATTGACTGTTCCATGCCTTGTTACACATGCTCTTTCCCTACCCTATGTTATATTATGTAAATAAATTCAAAGGTATTTAGAAAGAAAAGGCAAATAAATATATTACCTCAAACTGCTGTTTTGAGGTTGAAACTCCCCTCATCTTTTAAAACCAGAGAGTTTTTGCATCCATAAACCACTCCTGTAATTATAGAAGGAAAAGGAGGAGAGATGCAAGAAAGGCTGTCCTTGGAGAGTTGTTATTGGCAGCATAGCTTCTGCCTACCTATAATTTCATTAGATTTCCTTTCCTATGATGTGTTATTGCTATTACTATTTCCATTATTATCATTATCATGATTGTGCCTTATATGAAACCTATTTACACTCTACCGTATTATAAATATATTGTTAATTCATCTTTTATGATGTCAGCTTGGACTGTATTAATAGGAGTGTCCAGGATCAAAGAAGGAATAGCCCCATGTTACTTCATCACAATCAGAACATTTTAGCAGAATTGTGTGGAGCTTGGAGTATTACATTAAAATGTATTGGTTTATTAGGTTGCAAAAGCATTACAAGTTCTTCAAAAAACAAATTGGAAAACAGAACAGAATAAAGAAGTAAAATTATTTATAATGCAGTCTTCCAGATAAATTAGTCAGTGCATGTGAACTTTATGGAAAAAATACATATGTATTTTTCCAAAAATGGAATCATCTTCTACATTATTACTATTTTGTAACCTGCTTCTTCACTTCACAAAGTATTATTAAAATTTTTCATGTCATGAACTATTCTTTCACAAGGTTATTTTAGTGAATGTGTTATATTGTAATTTGTGATGTGATCATGATATAACAGATTACCTATTGTGCAATGTTTGTTTCCATTTTATGACTATTTATGGTGTTGCAATGAACATGACACAATGATTATTTTCTCGAGATGAATTCCCAGAAGTTGAATTGGTAACTTAAAAGGGTTGTATAATGACTTCTCATATGCCTAGCCAAATTTCCCTCTAGAGGTTGTTCTATTTATTATTCCACAGTAAGTATAAGAAAGTGACCATTCTCCTCACCAACAAATAGCAGAGTTGTATTAAGAGTTTCCAATTTTTAATGGGTAAAAAAAGGAAAATTTCATTTTGACATACATTTCTTTAACTACACATATCCGTGATCACTAGCTGAACAGCTTTTTCAAAATTTTTATTTCTTTTTTTACTTCTACCAATATAACACAGAACAGTACATGATACAAGCATCTCAGGTAGCCTGGGGTAGTCTAGCATACTATAAACAAACAAGAATATCCTCACCCTTCTGCAGTGACTCATATGGGTATCCATACTAAATGGGACACTTAGAAACCATTAATATCCTTTCTCACCAGGTGTTTGTCATCAAATGGGCTCAGGTCAGATTAGGTTTTGCTGCTGTATGAATGCTAGAAAAGCTTTATTTTCAGAGTTTTCCTACTTCGAAATTGAGGGCGAGGGATGGTAGACATATAGTGAAGATAATAATTGTTTAAGTCTATTAACCATTTATATTTATTCCTTTTGTGAATCGGTTTTCATATCCTTTGCTCAATTTTTTATTAGGATGCTTAATATTTTCCTCATTGGATTATAAGACCTCTTTGCACATTAAAGATATTACCTTTTTTCCTATTATATATGTTACGAATATTTGTTTTGAGTTTTATTTGTTATTAGGATTTTTAGTTTAAAACAGCTGTTGTCGGGGCACCTGGGTGGCTGAGTTGGTTAAGCGTCTGACTTTGGCTCAGGTCGTGATCTCGCGGTTTGTGGGTTCGAGCCCTGTGTCGGGCTCTGTGCTGACAGCTCAGAGCCTGAAGCCTGCTTCAAATTCTGTGTCACCACCCACCCGCCCCTCCCATTCTCATGCTCTGTCTCTCTCCAGCTGTCAATAACAAATAAACATTAACAAAAAAATTTTAAAACAGCTCTTGTCAAATTGGAGTCTTCCTGAGAATAACCTGATGTGTATGTATGTGTATGTATCTGTATCTGCACAGAGTAGATACGCATGTATGCATGCTTTGGTATCTACATGCATGTTTCATGTAAAGTCCCAAACACTCTCCATAGAGTATTTGATATGAAAGGTCAAGGTAGTTATACTTGTGAGCACACATATAGACTTGCCTAATCACTATATTGTACACCTGAAACTAATGTAACATTGTGCATCAACTGTACTTAAGTTAAAAAAAAAAAACCCAAAGGTTCTAATATATATTATGGTGATAGTTGTACCATTTTGGAGTAAATTAAAAACCATGAATTTCACAATTTAAACATGCGTTGTATGCTATGTGAATTATATATCAGTAAAGTCTCTAACAGGAAAAAAAAAAGCAGTCTAGATAGAATTCTGAAATCTGAATCTTAGAAAGCCCAAATGTGATTCTAATGCAGGTTGAGATTCATAGTATGGCTTGTGGTAGGTTTGTTTAACATGCGGTTGTTGTCGACTTATCTGGTAAAATCTATCAATCTTTTCCTTTGTGATTTCTGTCTTTTATGTTAAGCTGAGGATACTGTGTTTCAGAAGAGACACAGACAAACTAGAGAACATTTGCAAAGGCCAACAACCAGAATGCTGAGAGACCCACAAAGAATGACAAAGGAATGATGGAGGAAATGGATATGTTCGGCATTAAACCTAGACTTTGAGGAGGAACATGCTAGCTCTCTTCCAATGTCAAGTGGAAAAGACAAAGTAGCTATTCTCTGTTGCACCAGAAAGCTGAGAATAATGTGTTGAGATTCAGAACATCAAATGCATCTTCCACTGTGAATTTGCCTTTATGAAACATATATGATCATGTCACTTCCCTGTTTGGAATCCTTTGTGGCTTTTGTTGTCTTTCGACTACTCAGTGTCCTGTGAGGTCCCTCATAGGATCCCCATAATCCAAGCCTCATTTGGCAACTTCTCTCTCCACGCTACTCACCTGATGTGCTGCCCAAGTGAATGGCTTGATGTTTCTCAAAAGCTCAACAGGTTCACACGTCTTTCCTCCTTCTCATATCTGACTTTCACAAGCTATCTGATCTACTAAAGCCCCCTTTCTTCTAGCCTGAGCCATATGTTGAGCTCTGGTCAGGGCAGAGTCCTTGGGAGTCCGTTTCTGTCACGATCCTCTGTCTGGAAGGTTACCAATGTGACATTATCCAGAAAGTAAGTCATTGAATATCCCAATCATGTATTTATATGCACTTACATATAGTAATATGTGGTTAATATTTATTAGTAATAAGCTAGGTACTAGGGCAACAGAGATGAGTAAAATGCATATCTTCCCTTCTAAGATTCTCAACATTGCAGAGAACAATTAATGAAAATTAAATGGGAAAGTTTAGTGAATATTGGAGAGGGGATCACCACTGTATAATTCACATTTCAGTAGTTATGGAAATCCGAGTGAATTTATAATGCATTCAGACATAAAACTGTGCTTAGGAGGATAAATAAAATGAAAAGAATTAAACTTGCCTGGGTTATAGAGAGGAGTAGCAGCATTGCGTTCTAAACCAAATGTGTAATTTTTGCCAAGATGATTAAGCAGAAGATGTTTATGCTTCCGTTGAAAATTTGATTGGTGTTATACAGCATGTTAACTGAAAGACATGTTCATCTTTACTTGCTTAGGAATCCTTAAAATGTTCAATACAGTGGCTTCATGTTTTTGCATACAAAAGGGAATGTGCATCACTGAATGTCTTGGGATAATGATCCTGTTAGTATTTTAGCATCTGCGAAATTTATATTTCACTGTGGTCATTAATGGATAATTTTCCCTTCCACAGTATAGAAAATGACATTTTTTTCTTATTGTTACACACCAATTAGAAGTAGGAGTTGTCGTATTTCTAGTAGCACGTTACTCAAGTGCATTGCATTTGGAGTCCTTCCTTTCAGATATCAATGTGCCGTGCAGCCCAAGTTCCGAGTCGGTAAGAATCCCACAGTTGCCACGGTCTGGAGTCCCCAGTATTTTAATCCCATATCTCCAACACTTCCAGACCTGGCTAGTGAGCTGTCAGGGAATGCCCATTAAGGAAAATGCATTCCTCGACATCACGCGCAGCAAGTTAAGCGGCCCGACCTAGGCTCGAACTTCCGTGACAGATTACAAATGGGTTTTTCTCTATGGAGCAGTGAGCCAGCTAAGTAATTTCTAAATAGTAGACTTGTCATCCAAATGCAGTTTGATGTTATCTGTAGGTGATCAAAACCCTGAGCTTTTTCTCCAGGTGATTAATAACCCTTTTATTCTTTCACTATAGAACATCAAGAGAGTTGATAGTAATTGTATTAGCTAAGGCTGATTTCCTTTGCAAGATCCAAAACAGTGCATAACCGACTAGACTGAGCTCCTTGAAGGCACAAGCCATCATATGTATCTTAGTATCACCACCGTTTGGCCAGTGTGTTGCAGTAAGAGTTTCCATAAATGTGCAGTGACTTGAATTAACTTCATTTGCCATGGATGATAAAAACTACCAGGAATTTCAGTACTAATAACACTTTCAGTTCTATGTAGGGTTTGAAGCTTTAAGAAACTGTGCATTTTTTTTTCTGCTAGTAAGTCAGCAACCCTATGAGAGAAATATTAGCTCTTATAGTTCATTCATTCAGCTACTTTTGGAAAACTGTTGTCACTGACTAGATACAGCATCATATTCTGGCCAGGCAGAGAAAATGTTATAATTTGTAATTAAAAGAGATCTTTGGTTGGGATTTGGGCCAATTTTCCCCAATGTTCACCTTAAATATTTACTACCATTTCAACATGTTTATTTCTAGAGAATTCTAGAATCTTCCAGTAGCAGAAGGGTCTTCTCATTTCCAGGGAAGTCAGAGACCATTAAAACTCCCAATGTAATGAGGTAAAGGGAAGGTCAGAAATAGTTGTCAAAAGATAGAATGTACAGATAAAATGATGCTGTATCAATGACAACTTTTCTTAGTGACTCTTGAAATCAGGGTGAATTGCTTAAGGAATTTAGGGAACTGATATGATATAAGAAATAAAACATACCTTGATATTTTAAGACACAATTATATTTCCAGAAACTTAGCATCCACAGATATACCACAGGGGCCACTGAAAGGAGAGGGAGAGGCTATAAAAAGGGTAGTGTATGGAAGAGGGACTATTCACTTCAAAGAGAACAACTTCCAACTTATTGCAGAGTCTTATAAAACATTTCTCAGTTTTCATTGCTGAAAATATTTCAAATGCTACACCTCCAGAACAGTGTCATAGATATGATATTAAATTACATAGGAAGAAGTGTAAGGGTTCTGAAGGCTTAAACTGTACACATACAGAATAGAGGCTTAGTAGCAATAGGCACGAAGCTTCTTATTGGTCAGTGTGGCTGCCAAACACACACACACACACACACACACACACACACCAAAAAACAAAACAAAAAACCTAATGAGAACTTGGGGTGTACTACCAGAAACAGAATTTAAAGTATCAGAGGTGATAAATTCATCTCTAGTCTAAACTGATCAATTCTACTTAATCAGAACTTTTCTGAGAAAGATGTACATAATTTTCAGGTGTAATTGGTCAGTATAGTGAGGAGTAATACAAAATTTGAGGAAAAAAAGTTCTCAAGGGAATTAAGATAATTTTCTTAAAATATTAATCATTGGTATAAAACAGAGACCTTGTGTGGGGTGCCTGGGTGGCTCAGTCAGTTGTGTGTCCGACTTCAGCTCAGGTCATGATCTCACAGTTCAGGAGTTCAAGCCCCACATCAGTCAGGCTCTGTGCTGACAGCTCAGAGCCTGGAGCCCATTTCAGATTCTGTGCCTCCCTCTCTCTCTGCCCTTCCTACCCTCATGCTCTGTTTCTCTCTCCTCCAAAAATAAACATTAAAAAAAATTTTAAATAAATAAATACGTACATAAATAAATAAATACAGAGACCTTGTGTTAACAGACTGGTCCTGAAATTTTATTAAGAGGTAGAAATGATGTTTTCAGAGTTTAGATTGTGAGAAAAAGAGGAAAGAAACTATGATAGCTATCAGCCATATTTATTTATATATATGTAATATATATTATGTATATATATAATATGTATTATTTTGGTGAAATGTAAGTAACATAAAATTTACCTTTTTAACTATTTAAAAAAATTTTTTTAACATGTATGTATTTTTGAGAGACAGAGACAGCGTGAGTGGGGAAGAGGCAGAGAGAGAGGGAGACACAGAATCCTAAGCAGTCTCCAGGCTCTGAGCTATCAGTACAGAGCCCGACGTGAGGCTCGAACTCATGGACCGCAAGATCATGACATGAGCTGAAGCCGGACGCTTAAGTGACTGAACCACCCAGGTGCCCCTCCCCGCCATTTTAACTATTTTTAAGCACAGTCAACCCTTGAACAACATGGAGGGGGGATGTTAGGGGCACTGATCCTCCAGTTAAAAATTCACATATAGGGGCACCAGGATGGGTCAGTAAGTTAAGCATCTGACTCTTGATCTCAGCTAAGGTCTTGATCTCAGGGTTATAAGTTCAAGCCTTGTGTTGGGCTCCATGCTGGGCATGAAGTCTACTTTAAAAAAAAATCCACATATCCTCAAAACTACTAGTGAGAACCCTGAGAGATCACTTTACACCATTTACTGGAGAGACAAATGCTTACGTGAAGATGATCAGTGTCACAGGCATTTTAAGTGGATACTCCCAACACCAGTTCACCCCAATAGCAACCAGAGGTAGCTACAAAACTATTAAAGTCGTATAGCATATGCTATAGTTAATTTTATGCAGTTATGATTGAATACTGCATCTTTAAACTCGTTTATATTTCTCTCAAGTGTGAATGGTTCCATGTACAGTCTCTGTTTGTGTTTTTATAAATTTTAATTTTTTATAATGATTTTATAAAGATTTGTGTATATCTTTTGGTAGTAAGTGATAAAATAGACTAGTATCTACATATATTTTATGGATTCATGACATACCGTTTTCTTTTTTTATATATTTCTAGGGTATATAATTCATCTATGAGTTTTTTAAATTGTAACATATCTCAAAAAATTTTTCCAGTGTATCCATTTTTTAAAACATGCATAAATCTGGACTGCACAGCCCAAGTCTAAATTATTCAAGGATTAATTGTGTACATGTCTGTGGCATTAAGTGCATTCAGATGGTTGTGCAGCTGACAGACTGTCTCCTTAACCAAACTTTAGTCAGGCTTCTTGGAGTGCTCTTCTCCACTAGCCCTCCGTCTTGTCCTCTAGGATGCCTAGCTCTGTTGTGGCAAAAATGCTACTAAGTTTAGAGAGACTGCCCCACACCCTTGATATCTGATCACTCTCATCTGCCTTCAGCAAAAATCCTGTTAAGTTGATGTAGTGGGAATCCATGCTTGATGTATCCTCTCACTAATTTCCCATCCACCAACCCAATCCCTCACCCCCATGTCTCTGCTTGTTGGCTATAAATCCCCAGCTTTCTTTACTTGTTGAGAGTTGAGCCCTGCCTCTCTCCTCTATTAGTGTGGTGTTGACACCTATTGCCATAGTCCTGAATAAAGTCCTCCTTATCATTTTAATAAGGGTCATTGTTATTTTAAAAAGAATATTTTTTCTTAACATAATTATCACTACCATCCATCTCCAGAATTTTTTCATCTTGAAAAACAAAAAACTCTGTACTCATTAAACAATAATTCCTCATTTTCTCCTCCCCTGCAGCCCCTCGCAACCACCGTTTTACATCTGTCTCTGTGAATTTCACTATCTGCCTCATGTAAGTGGAGTCATATGGTATTATCCTTTTGGTGGTTGCCTTATTCCACTTAGCATAATATCTTTAAGTTTCATCCATGTTCCCTGCTGTAGCATATGTCAGAATTTCCTTCCTTTTTAAGACTGAATAATATTCCACTGTGTGGATATACCCATTTTGTTCATCTATCCATCGGTCAGTGGTCACTTGGCTGCTTCAACCTTTTGGTTAATGTGGATAATGCTGCTATGAACATGGAGATACAAGTACCTGTTTGGGTGTGTGCCTTCAGTTCTTTTGTGTATACATTCAAGAGTGGAACTTACAGATCATATAATAATTCTAATTTTAATTTTTTGAGGAATTATTATTGATGAATGCACCATTTTACACTCACACCAACAGTGCATAAGGGTTACAATTTCCTACAGCCCCCTCAACACCTGTTATTTTCTGGTTTTTTTGGATAATACCTATCCTAATGAATGTGAAGTAGTTCCTCATTCTTGTTTTGATTTTCCTAATAATGAGCCATACTTGTTTTTTTTTTAATTATGAATTTTCTATAATAGTTCAATGGAAGCCTTTATTCCTGAGTGATTTGGAGCTCAACCTCTTAATAACCCTAGAGGCTCTAAAACCTCCTAATTTCCTATACTGTAAGGTAGCTTTTCCAATAGAAATACAATGTGAACCACATATATAATTTTAAGTTTTCTAGAGCCACATTAAAAAAAGAAACTTGTGGGGAGCCTGGGTGGCTCAGTCAGTTAAGCGTCTGACTTCAGCTCAGGTCACGATCTCGCGGTCCATGAGTTCGAGCCCCGCGTCGGGCTCTGGGCTGATGGCTCAGAGCCTGGAGCCTGTTTCAGATTCTGTGTCTCCCTCTCTCTGACCCTCCCCCGTTCATGCTCTGTCTCTCTCTGTCTCAAAAATAAAATTTAAAAAAAAAAGAAACTTGTAAAATTAATTTTAATAATATATTTTGTCTAATACAATATATCCAAAATACCATCATTTTAAAATACAATCAATATAAAAATTTTTAAGGAGGTATTTACAGTATCTTTTCATGCTAAAATTTTACTGTGCATTTTCTGCTTACAGCACATTTCAATTCTGACTATCTACATTTCAAGGGCTCAATAGCTACTACCATATTAGACAGGTCTAAGATCTTGATTGCAATTAAACAGTCAATAATGCTATGAGAAATTTTAAGGCACTAACAGTCAATTATCAATACATGATTTTCAGAAATCCTGTATACATGGCAACTTGTGAGTGGATGGGGACATTTTGCTACCTTGCCACTGTCCACACATTGACCACACATATACACACACTCACTCATACATGGAAGGACACCTCCCCCTGTATAGCAACATCAAGAGGGTCTCACCATTTTGTTATATTTACTATAAGGTGATAGCATTGTTGTATACTGTTTCACATTTTTTTAAAACTCATAATATTTCAGCTAACATAGAAGTTGTAAAACATTGTTTGGCTAGTCTGGGAACCTAACCACAAATGCTTTGGTTCCCCAGCAATCAACATATGAACCAAGTTTGGAATCATACCATTGATGAAATGGTCAGTTTCTATATGGGTGACCACTTGAATATTTAGATTTGGGAACCAAATAATGGCCTTTAAATCAGCTCTAGTATTTCTCCTATTGGGATGCTTCACAAGCCAAGGCACTATAATATAAATAAAGCATTGAGGGGTGCCAAATCCAAAATTGTCACAGGAGATATTAGATCCTCTGAGATCCTTGTCTGCTTTAGTAACAGTGATGCTTCATAAAGCCGAGATTCATCTTTTAAGCCATCCTATCACTAAAAACTGTAAGTTCAGGCTCATTCCAGTACTTCTCAGTTTCATATCTGTTCGTCTCTGTACAGCCTGCATGCCAAACAGTTAAAGAACTTTTAAACAATTAAGAAGGAATCCCTTGTCGGGTTAAGTTTAAATGTTGACAGCTTGAATCACAAGGTAATTGTTCATGAATTAGTGATGCAGTCAGCTTCATTGAAATTTAATGGACAATATTGATCTTTCTAAGCTTCCTATAGAATTTAACAATTTTTAATTGCTCACAGTGTCAGATACCCTTTTGCACTGGATTTTTCCCTTCCATCTAGGAAGTAGCTAGCAGAGGACTAAATATGTGGCCGCTGCCACTCTGTAGTCCCTCAGGGCTCCAAGCTTCCCCACAATGCTCAGTGACACTTGCTAACCCACTGACTGGTGAGAAAATTTTATTCTTATCACTGTGAGCATATGGGTTTTACCTATGATGCCAAAAATAAATGTAGCTAATTAAAATAATAAATATTCAATATTTATGTGGGTTTGTGCCAAATATCAACTCTGAGCTAGAGGCATCACTCTTATTAACAATTTATCACATATGGGGCGCCTGGATGGCTCAGTCGGTTGAGCATCCAGCTTCGGCTCGGGTCATGATCTCACAGTTTGTGAGTTCGAGCCCCACGTCGGGCTCTGTGCTGACAGCTCAGAGCCTGGAGCCTGTTTCGGATTCTGTGTCTCCCTCTCTCTCTGCTCCTCCCCCACTCGTGCTCTGTCTCTCTGTCTCTCTCTCTCAAAAATAAAACATTAAAAAAAAAAACAATTTATCACATAAATCAGGTGCATTTAGATGGAGCAACCATTTTTCTGTTATATGTGTGTAAACAGAAACCCAGGGAAGACACATCTTGACAGTGTCACTTAGCAGGTCTGGCACACTGGACACGTTATGTAACAAGGCTTCAGTTTTCCTTATTTATAATATGAGAGCAATAATACTGCCATGAAGTACTGCCATACAAAATAAATTACATAGTGTTTTATTTTAGTCTTGCTTTATTTTCTTCACTTTGCAGAAATGGGATGAGTTTGTGCAAAGCATTTCACCTTTTAGTAGAAGGTGACAAAAATATGTCCTCACTTAGATTAATGAATCCAGTCTTCACTGAGCTAAACCAAATTGCTCTGTATCAGACAAAGAACTGGGACAAATAAAAAAAAAAAGCGGGGGTGCCTGGGTGCCTCAGTTGGTTAAGCGTCTGACTTCCGCTCAGGTCATGATCTCCTGGTTCGTGACTTTGAGCCCTGCATCAGGCTGTGCTGACAGTGTGGAGCCTGCTTAGGATTTTCTCTCTTCCACTCTCTGTCTGCTTCTCCACCATTTGTGCACAAGTTCTCTCTCTCTTGCTCTCTTTCTCTCTCAAAATACATAAGTAAACAAAAGAAAAAAGAAACTAAATGGGCTTATTTAAGGTTACCTTTGAATATTTTACAATCATATGACCACTGATAAAATTGGTGTATACAACCCTGTTTTAATCTAAATTAAAAGTTATAACATAATTAATGTGTAAGTTTTCAAGCACTAACAATAATCCTATGACATTTTTCAAGCAGAACCACCCTCCAGCTTAGGGGCTTTATAAAAACAAAATTAAACAAACTGCATGCACATGCATACAAAGTTGAATCATATCTGCAATGGAAATACTGATATTCAATTTAGACCATTTTATTTCTAGTCAACCTTGTGTGTGTGTGTGTGTGTGTGTGTGTGTGTGTGTGTGTATACAGTTTTAACTAGCACTGGAAGATTTAGAATACCTATAACCTTGAAATAACTTTAGCTTTAAAATAATTTTATATAAAAGCTATACCTGTTCATTACAAATGATACCAAGATATTTAAAATGTCTTTGTATATCAACAGTTTCTTGTAACATTGTGTACTTTTTTTACAATTGATAAAAGTGGAGGACTACTAGAGAGTGTTTGCTAATATTCAAAACTGAGAAACCACAACTGTGTTGTCAAAGCTGAGCAGACAATTTGCACATCTCTCACTTCTCTGAGACTGTATTGCTCTTCCCAGAAGTGTCTTGAATCAGCCGCTCCCGTTTCTTGCTTCAGAATGCATGATATAAATGTCACTTATTTCATAAGTACTTTTTAAATACCAAAAATATGCCAGGCCCTAGGCATGAAATATGGTGGATAAAAATGCCATTGCCCTTTTGCAGCCTAGAATCTGGTGGCAGAAGCAGGTATGAATCAATGAATCATAGAAATAAATACACAAGTACAAGATGTGGTGATTTGTCTTATGGAAAAGTACAGGGAGGTATAAGAACATTGAAAAGAAGGACTTGGCCTCCCCTAGGGAGCTCAGTTAGAGATCACTTCTCTGACCAATCAACCAGAGGGTGATGGAGAGAAAGAACATGGGCTTTGGATAGATATAATCTTGACTTTCAAATCTGTCTTCTTTGTCCTGAGGTAAGTTGCTGAAGTTCTCTGAAATCTGTTTTCTGACTTATAAAAGAATTTTAATGTATTTACTTCAATAAAGTTCTGAAAGACCATGAAATAGATTTGTTAGTGGCTAGAACATCATATGCATTTAATAAATAATAGGGTCCTTTCTCTTCATTGCTCCTTTGGTGACAAACTTTTGCTTAATGCTAATAACATTGTAGTTTTCTTCTTAAATATCATTCCAAATCCTATCCAGGTCAAAGAAAAGTAATTATAATATAAAATTATATCTGCTGTAGAAATACTGATACTCAATTTAGAGCATTTTATTTCTAGTCAGTTGTTTGCGCAGTAATGTAATTAAGGGAGTGGATTCCTTGACTTTAGGAAAATAGCATGCATTATGCATTTCATTAGCTTGGCTGAGTAAAGCCATGTGACTTCATGGAAAACTTACAGAACTAAGAGTTTGGAGAACATGATTATAACTGAAGTGCTTGAAAAGTCATGGTACAGCTTTGGGCCTCAGGGGAATCATAAATCCCTTTAGCTCCATCATTTTGGGAAGCTGAAAAATGAGGTTAGTGCCTATTTCACATGGTTGACTCCTACTCTTTCTGGGATTCTTAGCTTAAGGGTCACCTCCTTGGAGAAACTTGCCCCGACTACCTAAAATATGGGTTATGTGTTACTCCCTTGGGCTCCCCTAAAGAACTCCGCAACTCTTTACTGAATGTCTGCACATAGGACTAATTATTCCCCATATGGTGGTCCATGAGGGGTAGAACAGTGCCCACTTCACCCCTCAGCCCTTGGCACAGTGCGTGATATTCAGTAAGTACTGTTTAGAGAATATCTGATGTATCATCTAAGACAGAAAAAGATCAGTTGTGTGCTCAAAACTATAAAAGTGTTCTGAAAAAGGAGATAGAGTGAACTTCCACCTTAAAGAGATTATATTTAAGTAAGGAGAGCAAGACTAACACACCAACAAAAAACAAAATATATTACCCAATATATATAAGAGGGGTGTCGTAAAATGAGGTATTCTCTAGAAATTCTTCAGCACCAGGGATGGTCATGGAAGATTTTGAGGTTTTGAAGACTGGGAAAGAATCCACTAAGTAAAAAGAGAACAGACACAACACATGGGAAGCATCATGAGTGAAATATGGAACAATGTGTGTATGGAACTTGGGAAGAGCAGCAAAAGTCCATGTGGTTAGCCATAGGACCTAGCACTGGAGAGGCAGCCCGGAGTCAGACTTTGGAGGTCCTTGAAGATCAAGAGGATTATAGACTTGATGGGGTTGAAAATGTAGCTAAATTGATAGTGTTTAACATGAAACCCACATGCTCAGAATAAAGTTCTTAGAAATTTAGGATAGGTTTTAACAAATGAATGGAGTCTTGAAAGAAATAAGGCTCTCACAAAATCATTTTGAAACGATACTTTATATTTAATCTTTTAAATTTCTAACACATGCCCATTTCTTCTATCTCACTGATCACCATAACAGTTCAAACAGGTAGGTCAGCATTCACAAAGGAAGAAGAAGTTGCTCCAAGAAGTTAAGTGGGGGGTCATCTAGTTCATGAATGGCAGAACCAGGATTAAAGGGATCAATTCCTGAATTTCAAATTTCTATCATTAAAGTTAAAACTAAAATTTATCAAATGGTAGCAATAGTTTAGTTATTTTTGGTATATTGTCTAAAAACAAGATACCATAATCCTGTTGAAAAGGTAGAGATTTTTGTTAGTGAGGGTGTTTCGCTTTTAGGATAAAAATATATTCATGTTTGTAAGCCCACACAAAAGCACTAATGGAGAGCATTCGCCAGATTTTTCTGGATAAATCTAAGTTCATAATGCCCATGTATCATAATACTCAAAGA
This sequence comes from Panthera leo, assembly GCF_018350215.1. NCBI lineage: Eukaryota > Metazoa > Chordata > Mammalia > Carnivora > Felidae > Panthera > Panthera leo. The sequence continues at coordinate 71,326,868 of NC_056685.1, forward strand.
GTAATATGTGTTCCTTTAGCTTATGTGTCAAAAACCAGAAACAATCCTTGCCATTAAAACCACATGAACTGTATACTATAGTTTAAAAGGAAAATATTTAACAGCTAAAACAAGAAATTGGGATTTATTACAGAGGCTGGTTTTTCTACAGAAGAGACATCACGTGTATTCTATAAAAGAGCAAATTTAGAATATGGCAATCAACACGTTTAACTTAATTTCTTGAGTGCTGTTGGTTGATTCATACTCTTTGGCCACAGTATAATATACGTGATTGTTTATCACTGAATGCTCTGGAAGGAGGCTGTGTAGTATTGTGCTCAAGAGGACAGATTCTAGAGTCAGAATTGCTTGGGTAAAACTTTGTTCTCCATCAACTAATTTGTTATGTCATGCATGTTTCTTAACCTCTATAAGTCTTATTGTCTTTGTCTATAATATGTGGATAACAATAACTAAGTGAATTTTGTCTATGATTCTTTTAAAATAGGAAAGGATTAAAGAAGTAAATTGATGGCAAAGAGTAGAAAGTTTGCATGCCAGAAAAACCACCACTATGAATATATCTTATATATAGACACAGACATACATTTATTTCCCATTTGCCAGGAACTACTAATTTGTATTCTAGAACATGTCTAATCCATTCAAGTCTCTAACTCTTCACTGTAGAAATGTCAGTATTAGGTTTACAGGAATATGGAACACAAGCTTTTATGACATTTTACTGATTTTTAGTGACCTATGGTGATTAACGAAGCTTTATTGGAAACTGGAAACAAATAATTCCTGGATTCCTGGTTTTACATTTTAAAGCAATTCATTAGGCATTGGAAAAATGCCTGAAAGTTGCATTTTTAAAAGCTTTTGTCTTATTTATTTATTTAAATTTAAGTTAGCTAACGTATATGTAGTATTGGTTTCAGGAGTAGAATTTATTTAATTTTTTAATGTTTATTTATTGATTTTGAGAGAGAGAGAGAGAGAGAGCGAGCAGGGGAGGGCCAGAGAGAGAGAACAGAGAGAAAGAATCCCAAGCAGACTCTGCACTGTCAGCACAGAGGCCGACGCGGGGCTCTAACCCATGAACCAAACTGTGAGTTCATGACCTGAGCCAAAACCAAGAGTCTGACGCTTAACTGAGCAACCCAGCCACCCAAGTTTTAGGAGTAGAATTTAGTGATTCATCACTTACACACAACCACCAGTGCTGATGCCAACAAGCGCCCTCCTTAATGCCCATCGCCCATTTAGCCCATCCCCCACCCAACACCCCACCAGCAACCCTCAGTTTGTTCTCTGTAATTAAGAGTCTCTTATGGTTGGGCACCTGGGTGGCTCATTCGGTTAAGTGTCAGACTTTAGCTCAGGTCATGAGCTCACTGCTCGTGGGTTGGAGCCCATGTCAGGCTCTGTGCTGACAGTGTGGAGCCTGGAGCCTGCTTCAGATTCTGTGTTTCCCTCTCTCTGACCTTCCCTGCTTGTGCACTCTCTCTCTATTTCTCTCTCTCTCAAAAATAAATAAACATTTTAAAAATTAAAAAAAATAAATAAAATAAATATAAAAGAGTCTCTTATGGCTTGCCTTCCTCTCTGTTTTTATCTTACTTTTCCTTCTCTTCCCCTTTGTTCATCTGTTGTGTTTCTTAAATTTCACATGATTGAAATAATATAAGTTGGTCAGTAAAAGCTTTTATTTTTAAACCAAAGATATTTTTTTCCAAATAAGCTTTATATATAAACATGTTATCAGAGTAAGTACTTTATAAATGTTTAAATCTTGAGTTTTCTTCCTTGCCCTTCCTCTCCTCTCATGCTACATTCTGCATCTGTTACAAAATTATTTATTCAAAACAATGTGAGTAAACTACCAACAGGATACACTATTGGCTAGATCAGTTACTGAAAAATAAACAAAATGAAGCTGCTGACAGGTAGTCTTATGAAATTAGACATGGAAGAAGTGAGACTGACCTTTTAAAATATTATTGGTGGCATCTAGTGGGATAAGAAAGTGGTAGGGCTGTTGTAAGGGTATAAAGAAATCTGAGGAGATGAAGGGGTGATCCTGCCTCCAGGGAATCATGCCCTGCATCCCTCAGAGACATCCTCTGCTATAGACCAGAACCTTGACTACATTATTGCTAAAGGACCAATCATACGGATATCTGAGGAGAAAAATAAATAATGCATCTTCTGACTGAGATGAGGACAACTAGCCTTGCGAGAGATCCTTAGGAGTTAGTGTTACAGCTTGCAGTGCATTCTAGCATGCACATGTTAGCTTCAAACACATAGTCAGTGATTACATTTAATGCATTAGTTCTATTTCCCTTTTTCCCTAAAAATGATTGTCAAATTGTTAGTGTATCTTATAATTGATAGTGTTTTAGAATTGACAAAATATGGCACTTTTCTTACCAAGAGGGACTGAGATTGAATTGACTCCATGGCAATCTCTCTGTCTCTCTCAGAGGGAGAAAGATTACACTGTATATACACTATATTATATATACACATTAAAGTATACACATTTATATATAATATAAATGGATTATACACACATATGCTTTCAAAGTATTTTGGCATTAATTGAATTAAGGAATACAGAATACTTTGGACAAAAATGTAAATCAAATATTGATAAAGGTAAGTGCAACCCTAACAGTGTTTCTTTTCTTTGCAAATCATAGAACAGAGAAAGCAGCAGTGAATGATTCCTAACCATTGACCTATGGTAAGGAAATGCTAACTGAATATTTAAAGTAGAAGGAAAAACACTATTTCTAATTTTAAAAGATATTGTAGGCTTTATATTAGAAGTAAAGTTTGCATAATCTTGTCTCTAAAATGCATTAAAAGAGGCATTTTTTAGAAGTTAAAATAGTTATTTTTGAAAACAGATCTTGACCTTTTAGGCAATTGATGAATTATTTGAGAAGTTTAACACAATATCCTGATCTAAATGAAGGAAAAGATATTTGGGATACGTGTGAGTATAATTTGGTGGATTCAGAACTGATTGAAGATTGTACCTAAAAAATGCTTTTAAAAAATCAATGTCAGTCTATAAAGTGATTTCTAAAGGTTTGCAGCAGGCTTTTATTTTTAGTCTTATCCTATTTAACTTTTTCTTTTTAAATAAATTACATAAATTGTATTGTGGTCAAACTTACAGATAAAGATGAAAAGTATAGACAATATACTGAACAACAAAACTCTAGGCTATGTGTAAGAAGGTGCAGCTTGATAGAAATAAAGTGTGGGTCCTAGACTTTAAACACACACACACACACACACACACACACACACACGCATGCACACATAGATGGTGGGAAATTGGCTTAAAAGTAACATGTATAAGACATTTTTAAAAATAATGGATGAATAGTAGATGTCTATTGACTTTAAATTTTCTATCGAAGTAGGAAACTAAGGAAGGAAAAAATATATAAAATTAGAACTGAGAAGAGTAAGCAACCATGGCTATGGAGGAAATTAAAGGAAAATTTCAAAAGTATTTTTAAAAACATGCAAATATATTTGTACACACAAATACATTTCAAAACTTAGCATCATTGTTAATGCTAGAATCATTGTTAACATTAGAATTCTCAATACTTTCTCCTTCAACTTAGAAACAAGATAAGGGTGTTCTGTCAGAGTTGATTGCAGATAACAGAAACCATTGTAGCTAGTTTAACTAGAAGGGGCCTTGCAGCAGAATTGATTATGAAATTACTATAAGAGTTGGTGGAGCGAGGTCTAGGCTTGGCTTCCAGGTATTTCTCCTAAACACCAGCCTACAGCTGGCCTGCCAGGAGAGTGGGCAGCCACTGCCCCAGCTGTTAGCTCCACAAGCACACCATCTCAGCTACAACCTACAGTAGTACAATGAATGCAGTTCCTACTGCCTCTCAATATCTACAAAACTAGGGATTACACAGCACGTATCCATATGGCTGAGAAAACCCACAACATCTATGATGATGCTTCCAGTTTGCAATCAACAGACCAGAAGCACAGCCCAACTTGTCTCACCTCCACCCTCCAAATCTCACAAGGTGACTGACACCTTCTTGGTGTGAGCTACATTACAGGTAGAATTCAAGCTTGAAGCAAAACTAGGAGATGTGGTCTTGGTTTTCCAACCTCTAGCAAACAATAGGTCATTCTAAAAGGAAAGTGACATGGCCATGATTGCAATTATCTAAAACATCTGCCATACTATTACCCCATACTCTACTTCCAGAGCAGCCAGTGGAATTAAACAAAAGAGAAATGAGAAGCCTAAAGTAGGAAGTGAAATTACCATGTTTGCAGCCCATATACTCAAAAAAACCCAAGAGAATCAGCACAAACACTATTTTGAACAGTTTTCAGAAAGATATTCGGCCTTAAAATTAATATATATGATCAGAAACTAAGAAAATACAGTGAAAGAAGTCATCCTGTTTACAAGAGCAACAGAAAAAAGATGTACCAGCTGACACAAAGTAACAAAAATATGTAGGTTTTATGTGAAAAGTCCTTGCTAGAGTATATGAGAAAGAAACATATGTAAAGACATAATTTAAGTAGGAATATTTCATATTACCAGTATTTTAATTTTCCCTAAATTAATCCTGTATTTGAATAAATAGATATATACCTAAATCAACATGACTTTTTTTTTTGAACCTGACAATTCTACATTTAAATGCATATGTAAAATTAGTCATGAATATCTGAGCCAGATATTAAAATATATCATGAAGGGACAACTAACCTAGTTTCTGCATTAAGAAGAAATAGACAGAAGTTCACTGGATTAGTGAACTAATTTACAGGGTCAAGTTTTAAAACACATGTAAAACACATATAGAAATAATTTTAGGTAAAATTAAAGTAATATTTCACATCGGTGGGGGAAAGATAGATTATTCAGTAACTATTGAGAGACCTGGCTAGGTATTTGGGGAAAAAAAATGAAGTTGGATCACAACCTAATTCCTTATCCCAAAATCACTTCTAGATGAAGCAAATGTAAGAAGGTGAAAAATGAGTAAAGAATATGAAGAAATAGTTGATAAATGTAAATGAGTAATAGATTTATCAAAGGAAGTTCAACCTTACTTATAATTTAAGAAAAACCAATCAGAGTAAAAATGTATCTTTTTTTTTTTTTTTTTTTTTTTTACCTATCATATCTAAAAGCTGCAAGACTGTCTTTATAAACACTGTGATTTGGCTGGCTCTCTACTTTTCTGGAAAGGTTAGCCAGCATTACCACAACTCAGTTTTCAGTAACATCTGGGGAGCCTACCTGCTCACTTTGTAGCGAGTTTTTTAGCTATAGAGGTCTTTTCCTGTTGAAAATATGAGACTTGAGAAAGAAACATCTCAGCCTTTCATCCCTAACCATCTGACTACTTAGCTGTACGTGTAAAGAATTTGTTTTCTGCAAAGATAACTAATCGTTGCCTTTCTAAGAGGTGGGTGGCTGGAGGAGGGGGGAAAATTGATTTTTGCATTATAGGCATCTATCTGCCTAGAGGCATCCTTGAATTTCTGACCATGTGAAGATTTTCATATTTTAAAAGAGGTATAGCATCTAGAAGGGAGTTGGTGTTAATCATGCTATGCCCCGAGGTGGTGAACTGGGCCTGGGATTGGGTTCAGATGTAGGCACTGTCCTCTCTGAGAGAGCTCTGAGATCCAGCTAGAACATGTTAGGGGAAATAGCCATGGCATGAGAGTATTTGCAACCACGTCAGAACAAGCACCATTCTATAAGAGAATGGGTTATATAGTTGGATAAAGAACTGGGATCGAAATTATAGCAGTGTTCAGAGTCTGGAAAAGGCATTAAATCATATTGGCTATGAGCTCAAAGGATATGACTGCATCAAGGAGGTCGTTAAAGGAAATCATTTGGGACTGAGAAAGAAGGGAATACTAAGCAGCAGGGTCTCCAGGGGGGGCTTCCATGGGCAAGCAGCGAGTTCTTCCATGGAGAGAGCTGTTCCAAACTCAGCCTGTTGTCAGGTTGCATAAGGGAAATGAAGATAGAGATCAAGCTCTGAGAATCGTAGAGGCAATCATAATCCTTACTTGTACTCACTGTTATTTCCCCACATATTTGAAAAAGACAAAAAAGGAATAGTTCTGTATAATAAAACACACGTAAAATAGGTTGTAAAGGTACAAGTCAGCCACCTACTTTCTTAAGAACTATTCCGGGGTACCACTGTTTAAAGCAGAACCAGAGCAAATCATTTGTCACTTCTAAAGGCCACAGGACCACTTTTATTGCCTTTTTGCTTTGGCTTTGCTCTCTGCTTTTTTCTAAAGGTTAGCCAGATTTACCACATCTCAGCTTCCAGGAAAACCTAGGGAACAAGCCCCCTCGTTGCAGCCAGCTGATGGATTCCAGGGAACTGTTTATAGATAGCACGAGTAGGAGTGACCTTGGGATGAAGTTGGTAAAGTAACTCTGATCTGACCTTTCCTTCCTCACAGACCACGAAGTCCTGAAAGTGAATGTTTAATACTCCTGGGAAGATGTCTGGCCTCTGTTCCAAACAATTACTGAACTAATCTAAATTACACAAACACAGATCATTTATCAAGGTCAGCCTGCAACGATTTGCATATCTAGGCAAAGTGTTCCTAGTACAAAGGGTGCACTGAGGATAAGTAAAACAGAAATGTGGTGCTGATTAGTAAAAAAAAAAAGAACTCATTAAATATCTAACAATGGGAGAGTCTGCAGGTTGGTTACCTGAACAACTACTGTTTTAGTAGTACAAGACAAAGAGGCAGTTTTCTTCTTTTGTAATGATTGACCTAAGAACAGGCTACTTTGCAAGTGACATTTGACTTCAAAGGATTTTAGCATTCTTGTTGACAAAGAAGTGAGGGGTGGAGGAAAAGAGACTTAGCCAGCCTGGCAGAAGGGATGATGGAGAGAATACTTTGAACCCAGAGACCAGATCCAACTTTACCTTTCAGGCCTTATTCCCTACCGCACTAAGCAAATTCTCTAAAATGCAGTGGCCACAAAGAAACTGTATTCCAGTTCTACACACTCACCTCAAAGGTTTGTATCAAAAGTGAATATCAAATAAATCTGTCCCCATAAGGCAAATAATGTATGGTTCCATTCATATGAGGTACTAGAGTAATCTAAGTCATAGAGACAAAGTAGAATGGTGGTTGCCAGGGGCTGGGGGCGGGGAATGGGGAGGTGTTGTTCTAATGGGACAGAGTTTTATAGTTCCAGCAGATGAACAATGTTCTGGAGATGGATGGTGATGAGGTTGTACAACAATGTAAAAGTATGTAATGCTACTGAACTATACACTTAAAAGTAGTTGAGATGGTAAATTCTATGTTATTTTACCACAACTTAGAACAAACAGTAAAGTTAAAATCAATAACTTCCATTTACAGACAAGAGACGATTACAGTGATCAAATTTTAAAAATCCATGATTTTGTATCTGCCATGTCACAGTCTCTTCTAGAATATTATCTTTGGTTGACAAAGCTTGGCAGTAGGCCTATCAACCTTGAGTGTGTTTGGCTGATGCTGAAGGCAACCAGGAAGTCGGGGCTGTGCCCATGGCTGTAGGTTCAGAAGACTGCATAGGGTTGGACAGGTGAGAGCAGCTCATAGGGGTAGGTTGCCTGGATTGGTCAATGCCGAACACAAGGGTGATGGGAGGGGTGGTAAATATTAAAGAGATCTTATAACAGTAGGTCTTATAGGGTCTAATAATGGAAGTAAGTAGGAATAAGCAGACTTGCATTAAAAACCACACTATTACATCATAGAACCATAGGTAACCTATTAATGCTACCTGAGGATTGTAAATCATGATGAAAAGCAAATGTCTATTCCTTTGCATATTTTTAATAAGAGAAGCATTGTACAGTTTTCACATCCTCAAAGGAAAGCCAATGAGGAATATGTTTTTTATCGAGTAAAGAGTAAAAGGTTTTACTAGTTTCATAGGCATGTAACCAGGACAGTCACAAAGACTTCCACACTCAGAAGGGCCCTGCACTTGGTTTCAGGCTGTGCTGTGGCTCTCTTGAAATCTCTAATGCTTTTTGAATAATGTCTCACTTTGTGCTGGGTTCCACAAATTATGTAGCTAGACCTATTGGCATCAATCAGAACTCCAAACCACTTCCCAGGTTAAAATATCATCATAAAGCGAGGAGGTAGATTCACAAGCCTAATTTGGGTAAGTAAGGAATATTTTTAAAAGGACCCAGGAGTGGTACAGACAACCCAGAGGGTGGGAACCTGGTGGAATCAAAGAAGGAACATAGATAAGGCAACGTGTGGTATTATGTGAATATGGGACTCTAAGCATGCCTGTCAGTAAACTGCTGGGGACAGAGTTCTCTGGTCAGCCAGTGCCACTACTCCATCATGAAAATGCATATCAACCTTGCTTCTGCCTTTCTACTCATCCCGTCATTGCTGCATGGAGGAGATCATGGATAGGAAGAGGTCAAGGCTGTGTATCCTGCCCCTAGTGAGTTGGCTTAGGATTGCAGGGTCTCCTACACTTCCCACCTGGATGTCTTACTGCTTAGGGTGGGCCCAGAGCGGGGCGCATTAAACCAGTCATCGAGCATTAGACTGGAGAGTTCGCTTAACTGGGAACTGGGAAGGGGAATGGGATTTCTAAGCTGCATACTGAGACTTGGAGGCTGTGATGAAGGGGCAGAAGAGAAAGAGTAGGCCTCCTTTGGTGGAATGGCCTAATAGAGGGGAAGATCAATCCATTGAGTAAGGACTGTTGTCTAAGCAGAGTTGTCTGAGCTGAGGTCTCTGGAGGGAATCTGGAAGGAACTGCATTAGCTCTGAATTGTGGTTCACTTCACCTGCTTTCATTTGTGAATGAATATTCCCTTTGGTCCCTTTTAGGGGAAAGGGCAGCGCCCTGAAGGCAGCCTGGGCTGAATTCAGTACCTGGTATTGTCATGGAGTAGATAGGACACCTTGAGTAGGTTATTTTACCTCTCTCAGTTGAGTTTACATTTTCTTGTTTTATAAAACAGATAAATCATACATTCATAATGTTACTGCAGAGATTAAATATGTTAAGTATAGAGCACAAAATAGATCCTAAATGATTTGTGTCCATTATTAGTACCATCAGCTTTATAATTATCTTTCAGATAGTAAAGGACTAAAGACTGATCAAACACAGAAGTCTGTAGGGATTAAGGTGAATAGAAAGCTAATTGCTATTCGTTTACACAGTCAACATATCAGCATTTATTTATTTTCTGATTGTTATTTTGTGTGTACAGACGTAATTATACATTTTAAAGTCAGAAATACATCTAAATAGTGAGCCTTGCTAACTACTGTTAGATTCTCTTTTATAGGATTATGTAACTAAGATGATAGTGAGGAATAGTGTAACTACTTATCCTCTACTAAGATTATTAATTTCATTTCTAGAGAAACAATATTTTAGAGCTAAAGGGGCCTTACAGATCTATTAAAGTTTTCTCTTCAACAAATGAAGAAATTGAAATCTGTGAAACTCCATCTTTAAAAGTATTAGACTCTTTTTCCCCCTAAAATTGTATCAGTTCAATAAAAATAAATTTTTTTCATTTCATTGTATTTAAATAAGTTAAATCATTTCAATCTAAGTCTTAGCGAGGAAATGAGACTTCTGTTATTTGTTCACACTGCTCTCCCCCTATTATGCTCCTGAATATTCTGGACAAATGCTTGGTAGCATAGTTCATTTATAAATGACATGTCGCTTTAGTAATGGTGTATACCACTTGCAATAGTCTATAAATGTGGATCGAAATTAATTTACCTACACAGCTTTTTGTTTCTGCATAATGATGCCTACTGTATGTCCATCATTCACACAACAGATAAATGGGGTTGTCTGTCATCCCACTTCAAAATAGAGTGTAGTTGTTCAGAATCTCTCATCCAAATGCACAGACAGCATGCAGTACACAAAATGCACATGAGTCTCTCTCTCTCTTTCTCTCTGTCCATCTCTGTCATGTGTGCTCTCATTCTCTTTTTTGTTCTTCCTAATAGTGGAAGTACTCAGTAAGTCTCTTTGTCTCCTAGACTCTTGCACACACTGCACTAGCTGGGGGCGGAGGCAGCAGGACATGCTTGGTTCCTTGTTTGGCAGAGTGTGTCACGTCAGCATATGTTGCTGAGTTGTTCATCGTTGTGTCCAATACAGCCTGGCCAATTCCCTTCAGAACACAGTTTGAATCAGCAGAGTGATTTCAGAGTTGAGTGCTTACTCTGTAGTTGACAGTCTATATGGATTTTAACTGATGAGTTTTCCAACAGGGGAAAAGACTTCATAGGCCAAGTAAAATCTTCAGCTCACTGAAGAGGCTTAATGGCTGTCCCTTTGCACATGGTTGTATGAAGAAGCATATCATTGAAAATAATGCCCCTCTGAGGTATGCCATGTGAGAAGAGATCATTTTTCAATGCCAATGAGTTAATTTTTTTTCTGATAAGGACATCGATTTTCCATTTGTTTAGATAATTGAGTGTAATTTATTTGTAAGTCTTCTCCATCTTGATTTTATCCAATCTATCTTTACAGACACTGCCCCCCCACACACATTAGTTAAAAAGGGACCTTTCTTCCATTGTGTAATCTTGCAATTAAATCAGTACTATCTATCCTCAAATCTTTTATTCCATGGCAAATAGTGTTCTAAATTAAAAGTTTGAAATTTTTCCCACAGGTAACAGATTCTGGAAGGATCTCAAAAGCCATGCATTTTAAACCTCTACTTAGGCTACAAAGATGTAGAAATAAATTTGAGCTCCAGCAAATTCGCAGCCTGTGATAGAACCATAAAAATCTTGGGTGTGTTCCCAAGAATACTCTTGGGTTAAGGGCACTTAAGTTTTAAGTATTTACAAAGGAAAATAGTATTAGTTTCTGTGAAATATTCTTGTCTTTCAACATAAACCCACAGTTTCGATGGCATTTATGTGTTTTGTTAAGTAGGAAACTCTCACATCATAAACCCCAAGTCTTCCATATATGAGCTTATGTTATATTTGTTTCAGTTGTACAATATAGTGATTCAGCAGTTTCATATATTACCCAGTGCCCATCAAGAAAAGTGTACTCTTGGGGCACCTGGGTGGCTCAGTTGGTTGAGCATCCAACTCTTGATTACAGCTCAGGTCACGATCCCAGGGTCATGGGATCGAGCCTTGCATCAGGCTCTGTGCTGAGCATGGAACCTGCTTAAGATTCTATCTTAAAATCAATAAATAAACTAAAAAAATAAATAAAATAAAATAAAATAAAGTAAAATAAAGTAAAATAATAAAATGTATACTCTTAATGCCCTTCAGCTATTTCACCCATTCCCCCACCTGCTGTCCCTCTGATAACCCTCTGTTTATTCTCTGCAGTTAAGATTCTGTTTTTCTGTTTATCTGTCTCTTTTTTCCCCTTTGTTCATTGGTTTTGTTTCTTAAATTCCACATACCAGTGAAATCATATAGTATTTGTCCTTCTTTGACTGGCTTAGTTTGCTTAGCATTGTATGCTCTAGATCTGTCCATGTTGTTGCAAATAGCAAGATTTCATTCCTTTTTACAACCAAATAACGTTTCATTATATAGATATAGATACAGACATAGATATACGTATATATACACACATATCACCTTTTCTTTATCCATTCATCTATCAGTGGACATTTGGGCTGCTTCCATAGTTTGGCTATTGTAAATAATGCTGCAGTAAACATAGGGGTACATATATTCCTTCAAATGACTGTTCTCATATTCTTTGGATAAATACCCAGTAGTACAATTCCTGGATCATAGGGTAGTTCTATGTTTAACTTTTTGAGGAACCTTCATACTCTCTTCCACAGTGGCTGCACCAATTTGCATTCCCACCAACAGTGCATGAGGTTTCCCCTTTCTCCACATCTTTGCCAACACCTGTTATTTCTTGAATTTTTTCTTTTTTTTTTTTATACCATTCTTTCATTTTTTTTTTAACGTTTATTTATTTATTTATTTTTTTAATTTTTTTAACGTTTTATTTATTTTTGAGACAGAGAGAGAGCATGAACGGGGGAGGGGCAGAGAGAGAGGGAGACACAGAATCGGAAGCAGGCTCCAGGCTCTGAGCCATCAGCCCAGAGCCCGACGCGGGGCTCGAACTCACGGACCGTGAGATCGTGACCTGAGCTGAAGTCGGACACTTAACCGACTGAGCCACCCAGGTGCCCCTCTTGAGTTTTTTTCTTTAGCCATTCTGACAGGTATGAGGTAATATCTCACTGTAGTTTTGATTTGCATTTCCCTGATGATGAATGATGTTGAGCATCTGTTCATGTGTCTGTTGGAGAAATAGCTATTCATGTCTTCTGCTTAGTTTTTAATTACATTGTTTTGTTTTGTTTTGTTTTGTTTTGTTTGGTGTTGGGTTGTATTACTTCTTTATATATTTTGGATACTAACCCTTTATCAGATATGTTACTTGCAAATATCTTCTCCCATTCAGTAATTTGTCTTTTAGTTTTGTTGATGGTTTCCTTTGCTATGCAGAAGTTTTTTATTTTGATGTAGTCCCAACAGTTTACTTTTGCTTTTGTTTCCCTTGTCTCAGGAGACGTATCTAGAGAGAAGTTGCTATAGCCAATGTCAAGAAATTACTGCTTATGCTGTTTTCCAATATTTTTATGGTTTCAGGTCTCACATTTAGGTCTTTAACCCATTTTGAGTTTCTTTTGTGTATGGTGTAAGAATGTGGTCCAGTTTCATGCTTTTGCATGTAGCTGTCAAATAGAGGCGATTTTCTTACAAGAGTTAGCAATCATGGGATCAAAGTGAGAAGATAAAGCTTTTTAAAACTCAGAGAAATCCAAAGACCATTAACTGTCCTCTATCATCAGAATTTTTCCTGTAAATTTTTTCTACTCAGCTCTTACAGCAATGGTTTTAAATCAGACTACACATTAAAATTTCATGAGCCTTTGAAAAGTACCTGTATCTGAGTCTTACTGTAGAGCAATTAAAATAACTCTGCAAGGGTGGAACCCAATGGGTCAGAACTGAACGCCATGGCTTAGAGGAGTTTGTTTATGCTACATAAGAGGGCTGTGCACAAATAGTGACTGATGGAGTAATAGAAAGTATTTGACTCAGCTTCTAGTTGGAATCTCACCTGGGCATTGTGATTAAAAAAAGAAGAGAAAACTTTGGGAGTAGATTGTGTTTCACTTCAAGAGGCTATAAAAACTGTTTTTACTGAGATTACCTTAAAACAGAAACACTATTTAGCACCAAGAACATCCTGGAAATTACTAAGGATGACTTTAAAACAGAACACATCAGATAATGGGTTCTTAGTGCCTAGTAGGTGATGACATTAATTACTATAGTTTCAATATTGCACTCTTGAAACTAATATCACACTCTATGTTAACTATACTGGATTTAAAACAAAATACAACACAAAAATATTACTGTAGTTTCAGAAACTTAAAAAATTTGTGCTTCTAACTCAATTTTTAAAAAATTTTCTTTGGAGTTAATACTAAATCCTGTTATATTGAAAAGAACACAGGGAAAGATATTTTGTCTACTAGTGTTTTTTTGTCTTTGGATTAGGAAAGGGGGCATTTATACCTTTGGGGTAAAGTATGCTGATGACTGGAGGACCAAACTAAGAAAACCCAAAGGCATAGATAGGAGTTTGAGGGTAAGAGTTGGGGCCAATGGAATGGATTCTTCTCCCACCAGCATTTTTTTTTTTCTACAAAGCTGACTCTTTTCTTATCCTTTAAGAGTTCTTACTGCTTTTTTTAAAGAGCTGATTCCTTTATACCCTAGCCTTTATCTCCAGGTTTAGAGTCCTGTTCCACTGAAATAATGAAAGCAACATTCTTTGGTTGAAAGTCTTTCCCAATCACAATGAGTACTGAAATTATTATTATTTTATTATTATTATTATTATTATTATTATTATTATTATTATTATCATTAAGCCCTAGCTTTTTAACAGAGATCCCCTGGTACAGGAGTTCAAACAAACTGCTTCTCTTAAAATACTACAGACTGATAGCAGTGATCCTTAACTTCACAGGCTTAGATCATAAAGTCTGATAGAATGTGTAGCATCAAACTGTTGCAAATCTATGTTTAATTCTTTTTCCTGTGAAAGTTAATAGATCAAATCAATACATTCTCTGGGGCTTCTGTTACACAAATTATTTTCTGTTGTTTAAACAAACAAGAAGTAAATTTCTTCATTACAACCACATATTAAAAGAAAGCCACCCATTCAGTAAAAGATGAATGAGGTAGTTATTTCAACATCTATGAAAATGCGAACCAGTTGTTTGGGTGTTCTAGCAAAACTCATCATGGAGGAAATTAGGCTCCTTTAGTTTGCGTTGGTTTAAGAAGTGCAAGCTGCTCCTTTCTGAGTGCTCACACTATCCCTCCATTGTGGATCACAGCATGGCGACTGACAGTCTTGTCAGATCAACTTCAGAGCACTACTTGCCAGTCTCTTTCACTCCATGTGAGAGTACATTCTGGAATCTGCATTTTTGGTTCCTGGAGAAATGCTGAATACTCTTTTGAAAATAGCATCTTTCTCTCCCCTGGGGCTTAATCTGTCAATTTTTCCTAATTTAGAAAAACGCAGCTGCTTTGTGGAACAGACTCACTCTCTCAACTCACTCACCCATTCTTTCAACAATTTCTGTTTTCTCTTACTATACTCTCAACACTGCATCAGGTGCTAAGAACATAAAAGGTGAATAAGACATTGTGTCTGCCTTCAAGGTATCACAATCTAGCAGAGGAGAAAGACAAAGTCAGCAGGCTTGCCATATGCACAGTACACCTAATTCAGCCAGAGAAAGCAAAGGTGGCATCCCAAGAAGGTCACGATGATCTCCTCTTCAAACATCTATTTAAGGAAATGAAATACAGGCTGGTAGAGCCAGCCAGTGGATTGTGTTTTCCCCTGACCCAGTCCTTATCCAAAGGATAGGCCCATATCATTGATATTGTCTTTAAGATTCTCAAAATTATTTCTGTCTCCTATGAAAATAATTATTGCTGGGACTAGCCTGTCTTCATTAGGAAAGACTTGCCTGACATTGCTTTTGTATTCATTCAAGGCCTACAAATAAATTCTGATTCTGATACAAAAATCTGATACAAAAAATGAAAAAATTAATTTTGTTTTGTTTGTGGATTTTTAATAAAATTTATTTTTAAATTTACATAAAATCATTGCACTTGTCAAAATCCAAGTGAGTTATAGCAATTAGAATGTAGTCTAGAGCATTCTAACAACTTATCCCAAGTGATTTCTGAAAACTAAACTGCTTTTAAGATGGCAGCCTGTTCTCTACACAGCACTGGCATTGGTAGATATATCACTGTGGCAAAAAAAAAAAAAAAAAAAAGCTGAAATTGCATTTCTCAGCAGTTGCCCTCAGTAAAGCCTTTTCTGCATTGGGGTCAGATAGGAAGCTGGTGAACAGATTTATCTTCCTTTTATTTTTATTCACTTTTCATGCCTTTTTCCCTTTTGTTTGTTCTTTAAGGCAGACATGTATGCATGGTAACTACAAGTTGTAAAAAAAATTCACTGAAAATAAAATAAAGTGCTTTTAATCTGGGAAACAATTTTTAATTGTATCAAGCTGTAAAGAGAATTAGTCATAGGAAGAAATTTTATGTTTTCTCAATACTTTCGAAAATTCCATGCAGAACCATAATCATTGGGAAAAGAATGCAATTAGAATTTAATCTGGCCAGCATACTTATATTATATAACTTTTTATTAGTATTAAAAATAATAAAATCAGTAGACCCAAAGTAAATGGATATACGGTGCTGTTTTTATTATTATTTCCCAAGGCTGAGGTAACTAAAATTTCATGCATGATGTTGTAAAAATTAAATGGTGCACAGTAACTTGAAAAATGAGTTTTTCTTGTACAAGTTCGCCTTTTTAGCTGTATGTACTTGTTTAGAAATCTCTCTCTCTTCTGTTTGATATTGCTTTAGAATGATCAAATTTCTGTTTGAATTAATAGTGAAATAGTGTTTTGAGTTTCTCAAAATGAAAGTCTGAGACATCAAAAGATTTAGTTCTGTTTGATTTGACAATTCCTTTTCGTTGGCTTTGGAAGTTATTTAGACTCTGTTCTGGTTATTCCACTTGAAATGTATGGCATTACCCATAATCAACCAATCTGTATTTACCTTGAATCAGATATGATCAAATATGTATGGAGAGTCCTAGGAGATTGGCCTGTCAAGATTCCATTTGCATGATGGACTGAGGAGTATTTTGGGAAATAATCCATCCTACAGGAATAGAAAGTTGACACAGAGAATCTTGATAGAAGTAACCTACATATAGCACCAGAAGACTGGGTTGCCTAGAACAGAAAGAATGAGGATGGATCAGCCTAGTGGTAGATCCTGAGAAGTAGCAGAACAGGAACATCTTTGGCAATAGTTAGCTGGAGGCAAAACCAGCAGTTCTAACCATGGAGAGAGAGAGGCTAATTAGAATCCTTAGTGTCTTGCCAGCACTTTTCCAGAAAGTTAATGGACATTGTCCTCTGTAGTTGATATCTGTTGTGAGTCAGAATAGACAAAATAAAGGAAAAGGCAGATGCTACTTGGTAAAAGAGAGAACTGCGTTTATGTGCATTTGGGAGACCCACTGGTTGACTTCCAAGTGTATGTGTGGGGTGGTGAGGCAATTTTTTTTAAGACTAAGAGGTCTTAAAATGCCTTAAGTTACTCTTCCTTTTGAGTGTATCTTAGAGAAGATAAATTTGTGTGCTAGAATAAAAATGACAAATTATAGGATTACATATATAACAGATAAACAAGAAGAACTGCACTTATAAAACACAACTCAACTAAAGCTAAATGCAAAATTATAAAAAAGCAAAATGTAGTTAAATTAAGTTCCTTTCATCCATTTCACATTTATATTATTATCTTCTGAATGAGTTCATGGTGTCAATAGCATCTTAGGAAGAAATAACAGCCTTAAAAGAATAAGAGAGATCATAGTAGTGCCTCACTAGGTATTCAACTGAGTTCATCTAAACTATTTTGTTCTATTTATTTTATTTGGAATATTTTTTTCAGTCTATTTCCAGCTCTGACTTCTTCTCCAAGCTGCAGATCCACATTTTCAGTTGTCTTCTGGACATCACCACTTCACTATCCTATAGGAACCTCTTACCTAACAGCCAGAACTTATTTTATTGCCTTACCATTCTCCCTCAGATTGCTCTACCTCCTGTATTTTGTTGTTGTGGTATGGTTGTGGTTATAGTTAATGATACCACTATCCAGCTCTCAAGTTAGGAAAATAGATTTACCTCCTGCTTCTCTACCTCTTTGGTTCTTATATCCAATAGATTGACATTAGTGCCATTATTAATTTCTCATATCTCACTCCTGTCTTCCTACCCTTGGACTGTAGGCCCTCATCATGTCTTATCTAGACTGTAGCAATAACTTCTCTGCACTCTAGTCAGTAACCTACCAAATTATTATTATAATTATCTCCCTGAAGACAGATCTGATCATGCTTTTCATTAGCTCCAGAATTGGCTTCCTTGCATGTGGCGTAAAGTCCAGTCTTGAAAGCTTTGAAAATAAAGCCCTCACCCACTGGCCTTTCAGTCTTATCCATTCTACTCAGATGCAGCCACACTGAGCTCCTCACCATCCCTGCCCATTTGGATCTATTCCTGTGTTTCTTCACAGTTTCTCCAACTAGCAAAATCTCAGCCAGTCTTAGTCATCTTTTCAACAGAGAACAAAATCACCTTCTCTGGGAAACCTGCTTGAATGTTCTCATGCAGGATTCCTCTCTTCCTGTTTTCTGTCCTTTGGCACTTTACTCCCTACTTGCAACATAGCATTTACCACATTTATGATAATTTATCTCTCTTGATGTCTGGGTCTCCATTAGACTGTGAGATGCTCTAGGAGAAAGAAGTATCATAATCTCCTTTGTGTCTTTAGAACCTTTCAGGGCATGGACAAATGGCTACAGAATAAGTATTGACTGACTGAATGAGTGAATGAATGAATGAAAGAAAAAGCATAGTGGAATGACTGAGTCAGAGGATGGACACTTAGTGTGGCTTCAGGAAGCAGAAGTATGGGAGGACAGAGTTTGACTAAATGTAGAGTAGAACATTCTAAGTGTCAGAGCCTTTTTAGGAAGTAGCAAGTAACTCTTCTCTAGAAATGCTCACAGAGTGGTTGACCACTTGTCAGCAGCTAGACAAAGGATTCGTACAGGTATGGGGTGGCCTTACTAAATTACCTCTAAGTCAATTCAGAAATTGAGTTATGTTTATTGGAACACAGCTCCTTAGATCATCTTATGATCTCTAGTAATCAGTAACATCTACTTTTTAACGCTGGCTCTGTAAGTTTATTTCCCATAAATAATTGGGAACGTATTCAAATGGAACTAGACATAGAGGTGGAGTGGCATAACAAGTAAATACAAATGACCTACTGTAATTTTTAGACTATTGCACATTAAACCCAAAACACATTGTTTTTAAGATTGAGAGCACCTGGGGATTTGCACAGTGCTACAACTAGCAGGGAGCAACTTCCTCCTGCCCCAGAAATCCTTCCTTCTAGTTTGGCATTAAGAGACATTGCCCAGCCTGCACTTGGAATTGGTCCAACCCTGTCTGCTTGTGGTAAATTGTAGGTCTAATATCCTCTGGGTTTTATAATAACATAAATAATTATAATGCATTGTTTTTATATAGCACCCTTCTGTAAGGAACGGAAAGTGCTGCATGGACATTATCTCATTAAATCTCACAGCACACTGGGGACATTGAGAGAACAGAGGTGATATTATAACCCCTTTGAACCCAGAGCTGAAAAAGAATTGCTTCAGCCAAAAGTAAATAAAAGTAAGATTGAATAAAAGCAAGATTTATAAGAGGATGAGGTTAGAGTTTAAAGGAAGAAATTGACTATGTTGGAATTAGAGATTTAAAGCCAAAAAAAAAAAAAAAAGGAATTGCTCTGAAAACGGGGAAAGTGACTGAAATGTGTATAAATATTTGTATGACAAAATTAAAATAATATATGGACACTTCAGAAATTTGAAAAGCAAGGGATTTTTAAACCATCTGTAATTTTACTACAATAACAGAACAAATTTGGTGTATTATCTTCATGTCTTTTGCTAATTTTTATTTTGTTTTGTTTACTGTGTGTATTCAAGATTCCACTTAGAATTATAGTGTATGTTCAATTTTGTATTGTGTATTTTTCACTTAGCCATGTATCATAAAGTTTGCATAATTATAATTCTGAGGAGCCATATAATTTTCCATGGGATAATAGACCATAATTTGTTTCCTTCTTCTATCACAGGGTTGTTTCCACTTTTTCACCTTAATAAATAAAAATACAGTGAAATCTATCTTTATGTATAAGGATTTTTTCTTTTGTAAATTATTTCCTTAGCAGAGAAGATTTCCAGATGTAGAACTATCAGATTAATATGGATATGTAAGTACATTAAAACATGACTGCATAAACACAGTCCCAAATTAACATGTAAATAAGAAAAAGAATAAGAAAATAACTTTATCTAAAGACCAACTATATTTGTAGGTTGACAAAGCAGCTACTTAAAAGTGACAAGTGAAGTTTTTTGTCTATGCACAGACAAGTGGCTTGATTTTATTTCGCATCACATTTTCATTTAATTCAATTACTTTGATAGTGTGAAACTAGATAAAAAAGAAAAAGTTGACTCTTATAGAAAAAAATTTGTACTAGATGTAGAAAAGTAGATTTACTTCAGCAGAACATAATTTCTCTGCCCTCTTAATTTTAACATACATGTTTGAATGTTCTCTGAATATAATTAAGAAAGTGTGTATATGTATACCAATACTTGAAGTCGTGTTTCAAGAAGGTAAATGAGATTGTAAAGTTTTCTTATTACTTATATAGGTATTGAGGAAAATGATATGTGCATAACTGTTTTCTGTGGTGAGTTGTTATATGGTTATCTGATTTATGCCATAGTCATTTACCAAAGTAATTACCTCAAGAGTCAAGGATAAAAAATATTGGCTTTGGTTAAAGCAAACATTAAAAAATATTGATGTGTGATGTAAATACTGACCAAGGAAACTGCCTGGCTAATGTTACTCAAAATGGCAATAAATCTAAATGATGACTAGAGTTTGAAGTCAATACTAGCTTAAATATGAATAAGGCATACAGCCTTAACCATGGAATTGGGAATCTTGAGGTTTTAGTAACTTTTCTCAATAATATTGTTGCTGATCTGAAATCATGTGACCATTTGTGTCTGTTTCATGGTTGAAAGCAATGTTGCAAAATGACTCAGGTTAATGTGGGACACACACACAAAAAAACAATTCTGCTAACTCCCAGCAATTTTGCAAACCAGTCCCATTTTTTATTGTTCAGCAGTAGTATTCAAATGATATGCGTTGCGCATTGTGGCAGTTCTATAGGTTGCATTTTTTATTTTACTACTTATAGTAAGCAGGGTCTTGGTTGGGGAAAATAAGACTGAAGTCAAAATGTTCTAAGAAAAGTGCATCTGTGAAAGATGATCTTCAGCTAACCTAAATTTAGATAAACCAAAGTTACTGGGAAAAGCTTATCTGGTCTGTGTTTAAAACCAACAACTCCACAAATTATAGCAAAGATGAGCAATGCATATGGCTACCTCCTAGTCCTATTGCGTGGTGATGATCTACATACTTTTAATAGCCTATGGTCACTATGAAAATGGAAGATACAGAATGATTGGCTAATTTACTCATTTCCTAATGGTTTGAATGAGGAACTCCTTTTCCAGTAGGTCCATAGGGAACCTGCCTTATGCCTGTGTTACAGTGCATCCATATTACCTTATAAGTACTATTTAATGTGTTCACTTCTTCTGTTAGGAGATAAGTTTCTTGGAGGCAGGAAGTTTGATTCATATCTTTGGTATTCAAGGCCTTGTAAAATTTATGGCACATAGTAAGCACTTAACAAATGTTGGTGAATAATCAATTGAATTCGTTTTACTTCCTACTGTGTATTCAGCATTGTGCTAAGGACTGAGTATATCTCTAAGGAGCATATAATCAACACGTAAGTGTGAAAAGTTAACACCATGCAGTAGTTTATCATGGAGCTATAACATAAGATTCTTTGGTTCTAGCACTGAGGAGAATAGCAAGAGGAGTTACATAGATCCAAACTGTGATATTGTGATGGTTAGGTAAATGACAGATGGGCATGACCATACAAGTTAACCCAGAAGTATCAAGGTCTGCTTCCACCATTATTTGATTCTTGTCCAACTCACTTACTCAAGTATAAGCTCCAAGAAGTCAGAGTATACTTGGGCTTTTTTTCACTGTTGTGTTTCTAGGACCTGCAAGAGTACCTGGCATAAAGTAGATAATTAAGCACTTGCTTTGCTCTATATTCTCTGCTGTTTGTGTGACTGGATCTTCTCATCCTCAGGTCTCAGCTCAGGTGTCACCTCTACCAAGATGGCCCCTCAATTGTCCTCTTTTTTATTCTCTTTCTCAGACCCTAATTTATTTCCAACCATTATTACCACTTATTTCACTCTACTAGTTGTTTTATCTTGTTCCCACTAGACTTAAGCTACTTGATGGTGGGGGCTCTGTTGATCTGTTTTGGTCCTTGTTGCATCCAAAGCATGTATCATGGTACCTGGTACCTTTCGCTGGAGAGGTTCTATCCTTACAGAGATCTTTTCTAACCTATCTAAAGTAGCTTCTGTCAACTAATCATCCTGATTTATTTTCTCTTTAGTACTAATCATTTTTCTGAAATGAGTCTGTTTATATACTTATCCTACACTCAAACTGTAAACTCCACAAAGGCAGAGCCTAGAATCAGGTCTACCTGGTTCATTGAGATATCACCAATACTTAGAAGAAGGGCTGACACCAACAAATGTTGAGCATACAAATATTCTTTGAAAAAGTGAAACAAAACAAAAAAAAAAAAGAGAGAGATTATCTATTACCAGGAAAACAAAACACATTATTAGCTTAGAAATGGTGGTGGTAGATCTAGTTTCAATGAAAAGTAGTAACTGGAAATCAGGGTAGTTGTGGTTATAGAGAAGAAACAAACAACAATTATGGGCAAACATCTCCACACAATTTGGTAGTTTATTTTTGGGCTCGATGAGAGAGACAAAAGAAACAATGGTTAGACCAAGACAGTAATAGATCATTTAGAGCCAGGACAAGCTAACTTCCTACTACTCACCAAGTACACTGGGGAGCATAAAGAACACTGGGGATACACAGAGGCTAGAAAGACCCAAGATTTGGTTCCTACCCTTTCATTTATTAGCTGTAGTGCAGTGGGCAAGTCAGGTACCTTTTCTGAACCCTGGTTCACAATTGCAAAATGGGGAAAATGAAAACCTCCCTTATAGAATTCTTTAAGAAGTAAAATGAGGAAATGTATGTAAACAGCTGTGTTTGGTACAGAGACTATTTCATTTAGCTCATTGCATGGTGTCCATTGTCATAACTATTCATCAGTTATAGTGCCTGGCTAGAGGTGTGGCAAGCAGGATATTTAATAATATTAGTAAATGGAAATTTATTTCTTTTCACTGAAATCACTTTAGAGGACATCTCCTTATTTTGGATCATAGCATGAGTAACCTGTTGACCATGGTATAGAGTTGTCAGTGAAGGTGTGCTAAATGATAGACCAGTAACTTGTAAAAGAAAAGTTTTTAAAAATTGTGAATTCTTATATTTATTTTTTTACAATGTATATGATCAAGGCTCAGGAAGTACAAATGAAGAAATCTTTCACTTACCCTGAGTTAATTAGCATAACTTGCAGGTGCATTTCATTAAAACACCTCAACATTGTTTATATATACGTATTGTTCCCAAAGAAGAGATTTAAAGAATACCCATTTCTGGCTAAAACAATCATGCATCTGTACTAAAAGGCAAATGATATGTGATTAGTTGAAATTTGTAGTCTGTGTGTGTCACTGTTAAAGAATGGATTTACTGTTTAAAAGAGAAATGCAGTCTTAAAAATACAGGTATCTGAGCTGGAAGTGGGATGGAGTTAAGTCAGCAAGTCACATTTCTGGAAAACAATTTGGAAACTTTATTCAGAAAATTAATTTCTGAACATAGTCTATCACCTGAACAGTTTCATAATGATGTTGATTTGCCAACTTCTTCTCTAGTGAGATGTAATGAATCAAGTCTACTTGGGCTTATATAGGAAAAATAACATATTAATTGATTTATGTGTATATTTGCACATATCCATAAAGCAAAGCCTTTGGCAACTGGCAAATGTAATAATTTCACATTCACCTATGACTCACCAAGTATAATCCAATGCTTGAAGGCAAAATTTTATGTTTTTATGTTTAGTTTTTATGATTTCTTTCATATAGTTTTTCTGTGCATTAAAAGTCAATTTTCAGAACCATAGGCTTAACAATTTTTATGAATAAAAATTTTATGAGATATTATCCTGAGGTAGCATAAAATTATTTTCTGATAAATTTTAACACCTTCCCCAAGTCCACTGTTACCTTGTTTCCACATATGCTCAAGGATATTGCTTGTAACATTTCTAAATATGACACATCTCATTAGAAATCTGATATATTGCACAGAGATGTGAAGCTTCAACCTCATAACATTACAGTGTACTCATTAGCGTGGGTTACACTGGTATTCTATTTAGGATCAAATATCAAGAAGGGCTTTGAATAAAATTACTCATAATGTTATATTTATGGAAATTATGTCATCTTCTAATCATAATTATGAACAAGAAGACTAAATCCTGGAAATAAGGGGTTCCAAGTAACAAAGTAACTTGACACAGTTCAACACACAGAACAAGGAAAACTAGAGATAAAATAAAATAGTTTGTGAAATTGCTATGCAAAAATACATATATTATTATCCTTATAGTTCTCTTTCTTGTGTTTTTGCTCTGCCTCATCACCTACATAGTATGAAATTTTATCACTTAATGATATGTGCAGCCACGATATGTTAGGAGCACAAATCTTACCTTCATACAAGTTCCAAAGGAACATAAAAGTTGTCTTTTTAAGAAGTCACAAAGTTTGATAGCCATCACTAGTGGGCACTAAATCATCCCCAAATCCATCCTGTTTTCCCATGGAATGATATAGGAGTCTGCCATTAGAGTGCCTAAACATGATGAAAAATATCCTCAGGTGAGAAAACCGAAGTGCAAAGGAGTTGGGGAGAGAGTATTCATTACTAGAAATATTCTAACTTTAGAGCCAAATCCATGCATTGGCAGTAAAAATTCTAAGATGGTCATAAACCATCTAGAGTTAAATGTGTATCTCAGCCTGCAAATTTTGCAGGCTTTGTCAATGACTTTCAGGATAAATATAGATCCACTGCCATGCCTTTACTTTGCAATGGAAGTTAGGTAGCAAAATAATTATGAGAAAATGTTATTTCAAGCTAAGCTGCAACACACCATTAAAGGGAAGCTTTTTGGGGGGTACCTGGGGGACTCAGTGGGTTAAGCATCAGGCTCCTGATTTTGGCTCAGTTCATGATCTCACGGTTGTAAAATCAAGCCCAGTGTGTGTTGGGCTCCATACTGGACATGAGCCTGCTTAAGATTCTCTCTCCCTCTCTCTCTGCTCTCTGTCTCTCTCTCAGAAAGAAAGAAAGAGAGATAAAGGGGGGGGGGAAGGAAGGAAGGGAAAGAGAGAGAGAGAAAGATGGAAAGAAAGAAAGAAAGAAAGAAAGAAAGAAAGAGAAAACAGAAAGAAAAATAGAAGAAGGAAGGAAGGAAAAAAGAAACTTCATTACAAATGCAAGTTAGCATCAAATAGAATCACATATTGGTATGACAGTTGGCTTTTAGATGGGAAGATAATTGTGACATTAGAACCTGAAGAAAAAGTCATGAAAAAGCTGGATATGCTGTATAGAAATGTCTCTGGAGTCAGATTGACCTAAGTACAAATCTTTCTGGTACCTATTGTGCAGCACTGGGCAAGCTACCTGACTGCTCTCTGAGCCTGAGTTGCTTCCATATAAAATGATAAAAAGCCTCCCTACCATATATACTTGCAGGTGGTTTACAGTGGATCAGACGGTTGGCATAAAGTAGGTTCATGACAAATACTGGCTTGCTTAGAGTTTGAATAGAGTATGAAAATATAGTTAATCTCCTCAACAGGTATTTTCTTTCTCCTAAATACAGTTCTCAGTTGGGGGATGTAATGAAGTATAGTTTAGAGATTACCGATTAAATTTCATCTGGTCTCTTCTTTACCATCCATCTGTTGGGTAACATGGCTGGAGGCTTATAGCCTCACTGACTCTCATTGTCTACAACTGTATTTATTTATTACTGCCATTTGATATATTTTGAGAATAGATGCTTTGCATATAGTGGGCATTGAATAGCTGCTGAATTAGTTGAATATCAGTGTGATCCCATTCTATGGGTGACTTGAATGCGCTATAGAGAACTTCTGCAAGAAATGTAGACTTAACAATCACTCTATCAGTGCTGTGGGGAATTTATATACCTAGCCCACTGTCACCACCTCAGGTTTCTCTGAATGAATAGTGTCAATATAAAGGCAGGCAACTACTAACACGCATGCAAGTCTTCTTTACCCTAGCATGTAAACTTGTTTTCCAAAAGGACCCTGAGGGGGGAGAATATCTCCCCCATAGGTGGCTAACAAGGAAAACAATGTATTTGAGGTTTTTCTTGGCTATTGACCTTTGGACTATCAATAGCTTCATTTTTTTTTTTCAATTCACTGAGGGTATAATTCTCAAACAACAAAATGCATTTTATTCTTTCTATCCTACCCTGCCCCTATGTATCTTGTTTTCCTAGTCTTTGCTCTCTTACTTGAGGGTTGATAATTTGTCTCTAGAGCTCAGAGGATGAACATTCTTGACCTAAAACTCATCGAAGAAAGGCCTGGAAAGTCTGACAGTTCAAATCCATTGCTCTAAAGGTTTTATTTTCTGTTCATGTTATCACTGAGTTGTCCATGGGGGTCAGAGCAGAGACTCTGTGATTGCTCCAGAATCTGAAGTCTTTACTGAAAGGTAAAACAGAAGGAAACCACACTGGGTACAGAGCAGCAAGGATCTGGCTTATTGCCTCTAAAAGCCTGCTGCGTTCAAGACACAATGAACTTGGCCCAGTGTTGCTTTGTTTTGTTTTGTTCTTCAGGAAAACATCTATTTTGACTTTACAGACAGTGATGGTCATAATATTTATCAACTGGCACGGCAGAGGTACTGACCAATCAGAATAAACATCAGCTGTAAACAACCAGAGAATATCCATACTGGTGGACAGATTTTAACATTCATCTTAAAATACGAAAAGGGAATCTTAGGGTGTCAGAGTCCCCTATTCTACCAAAATTCAATTTACCTTATACTAAAAAAAATTTCTTTGAAATTAGTACAATTATAGTTTCTCACCAGTTACTGATTCTTTATCCTTTCCCACTAATAAAATCTCCTCATAAGAGTTCTGTATTATTG
Organism: Panthera leo; assembly: GCF_018350215.1. NCBI lineage: Eukaryota > Metazoa > Chordata > Mammalia > Carnivora > Felidae > Panthera > Panthera leo. Next base: position 71,353,540 of record NC_056685.1, read on the forward strand.
CCTCTACTTCTCATCTCCTATTTTCCTTTGAACAGACTCCACTCAGGCTTTTGTCCACAATATCATCTTCCTCTGGAGCTCAGAGACCTTATCAAGATTAACTACCCTCATATTGTCCAGTACTATATTTAATTTTCAGGCTTCCTACTCAGTTTTTTTTAGGTGCATAGTTAATCACTACTTCCTTCTTGAAACACTTTTTCCACCTGACTTCTAGGATGCCACTTTCTCCTGTTTTTCTTGTAATGTATGCCATTCCTTTTCGGTTTTCTTTCCTGGCCTCTCCTCTTCTAACTTCTAAATGTTGGAGTGCCTCAATGCTCAGTCCTTGATAAGTCTCCTCTTTTCCTGTCCTTTCAGATGATTTTATTCAGTTCTAAGGCTTTAGGTCAATCCATGCACTGGTGACTCCACATCTGTATCTCCAGCTTTTGCCTCTCCCCTAAGCCTCCCAACTACCTACACACTACCTCCATTTGGATGTCTAATTTTTCACGTTCTGAAAAAAACCTCTGGGTTTCTTACCCACTTCCCTACCTTCTACAAGTGTATTGGTTCCTCCATCTTTCCTTACCTAGTTAATGCTACTGGTTGTTTTAGCAACTGGTAAGTTCAGAAGTTCAGTTGGTAATAGCTTTAAAATACATGTCGATCTGAATACCTGACCACCCATGTTTCCCCACCACCATCTCACAGCTAAACTATTGCAGCAGGCTCTAACTGGTCTTTATTCCTCCTACAGCCAGCACCACTCGGACTCTTACAACCATTCTACCCTTGCTGTTTCTTGAGCACACCCATCTCATTCCCTCCTCAGGGTCTTTGCATCCTCCTCCTAGCTGATCTGCTTTTCCTCCACAACTTTATGGGGCTTGCTGTTTCCTACCAGTCAGTACTGCATACAAAGTTCACCCTTGAAGAAGCTTTCTTCTGATTAACTAAACTAACGCCCACCCCTAACTCACTATTCTTCATCCCCTAACCCTGCTAGATTTCCTTCAGAGTATTTATCAATCTTTGACACCATATTATAATGCTATTTGCTGATTGACTGGTCTCCTGACCAGAATATATGCTCTACAAGACACTCCTGAAAGAAGTGATAATCATAGAAATGAACCCATTGCAAGAAATCCTACAGGTTTTATCTTAACCACCCATCTGATATTTAGATCAACTTCATACTCTCTCTTTTATCTGTGAAGTGAATATTTTTATATTGAGTTACATTTACCCACTGATCTCCACTATTATCATTTTTTCAGACCTAAAAATTACCTGAATATTAAATAAAAATTTTAGGGGCGCCTGGGTGGCTCAGTTGGTTAAGCGGCCGACTTCGGCTCAGGTCATGATCTCGCGGTCCGTGAGTTCGAGCCCTGCGTCGGGCTCTGTGCTGACAGCTCAGAGCCTGGAGCCTGTTTCAGATTCTCTGTCTCCCTCTCTCTGACCCTCCCCCATTCATTCTCTGTCTCAAAAATAAATAAACGTTAAAAATTTTTTTTTAAATAAAAATTTTACCAAGGACAATAACATCTATTCTTTTGAAAGTATGCAAATTAATTTTTCTCTATAGCCCATAGAAGAAATTAGGCATTCAGACAATTGAATGTGACCACTGCTGGCAGCATGCACAGAGCCAGAACAGATACTGGAGCAGTGACATTTCGTACCAAATGTGCAAATACAATAAAGCGCAGAGTAAGCAAAGGGCTATATGCTGTTAAACTGCAGCCAGTGTCTGACAAATAACATAAAAGTGTGTTGTCTGACGACCTCCTTCCACTAGATTTCACTCTTTCCTTACAAGGGAAAGACTAATTATTAGGAGCTCTCATTTAAGTAAAAAATATGCCAATTTATTAGGTAGTTAATAGTCACTCTTCTTACAAAGTGCAAAGTAAGTTGTTTGATAACTGATGGATAATTTTATTGAAAAGGACATTATTGAGTTGTAAGAATGTATTTCTTTAGACTTTGCACTAACTGGGCCACCCACGTGGCTCAGTTGGGTAAGCGTCTGACTTTGGCTCAGGTCATGATCTCGTGGTTTGTGAGTTAGAGCCCTGCGTCGGGCTCTGTGCTGACAGCTCAGAGCCTGGAGCCTGCTTCAGATTCTGTCTCCCTCTCTCTGCCTTCTCCCCCACTTTCTTTCTTTCTCTTTCTCTCTCTCTCTCTCTCTCTCTCTCTCAAAAATAAACAAACAGTAAAAAAAAATTAGACTTTGCACTAACTTTAGTTATCAGCAACATGTCATAGGCAATGGTTTGTTTCCTCCCATCCCCCCGCAGAGGAGTCTCTCAGATGTCAAGTACTCTTTCTTGTGTACCAGTGAACTGTATCACCCCAGTGAGGGGTATTGATTTCCCATTATTCCTAGGTGCCACATGATGCATTTCTATTAGTTGTAAACACTTACAGGACTGACTTTTATTTTGTCCTTCATCACATCAGTCTGCCAAAGCAGGACATCTGTTAATGAGGCCCAGTGCATTTCATCAGACACTCTTCCATCTTGGTGCCTAAGGGAATGATGTTTTCGAGGTGTGTAGATATAAAAAAGCTTTTAAAAAACCAACTTCTCTTTTGCCAGAACCTCATGGTAGGGTCTTTTAAAAGTAACAAAAAACTGTACTTACTTTTCAAATCTACTCTGGGCTTGACTTATTATTGGCTTTTTCTACAGGCATTTAACCATTGCTTATATCTCATTGATATATGTTGGCTTCAAAATTAGCCTGGAAAATTCTTACTGGCTTTTGCAAGTAAGAAAAATTATCGATGAAGAAATATATTAAGTAACATTACAAAATAGGCCCTTGGGATAAATTAGATTGTTTGGACCATGATTTGAGAGTTAATTGGTATCTTAGAATATACAAAAACACACGAACGAGTCACATTCTTTGAACATTTTAAGTAAGGCTTTACAGCTGGGCTTGGGATTTGTTTTAGCAATGAATGAGACCTGCCATCCCTACTACTTGTTGACAAAGCCTACTTCAACTGAAAAGCCATGATTTTTCCCTAAAGATTTAAAATCTTTTAAAATAGATAATGTGCCTCCTGAGAGAAAAGTTCAAAATATTATAGAATGCATTTGTCCTTGAGGGGGAAAAATAGTGAATATTAAAGGAAGATGAAAGAACAACATGTAAGAAGAAGGTGTTTGTCAAAGGGCATCTGAATAACTTCCTGCTATCTCTTTTGTACATCACTCACAATTACTATCTCTCTTTTGTACATCACTCTCAATTACTGCAGGGTATCTCTGATGGACAGCCTTGCCTTGGCAGTCTTCCCGCCATCACCTACTGTGGGAAATGATCCTCCCCTTTTATTTAATCACATGTTGGTTTACATTCTCTTTTTTGGTCTCTGACTAGATCGGACATGTATCATGAATTTCTTTACATTCACTAATTGTAAATCTGGCAACTAAAAGGGTGTCTTGGATCATCCCAACAGGCATTTTTAGTAACTCCCCAAACATTAACTCGTCTCACAATATTTACACTTGACCACTTTCTTTCTCTAGTTATCTGCCGTCTCCTTTCCTCTGTGATCTTTGGCAAATGGTTTAATCTTTGGGTTATGCTCTATATGACTCCAGTATACCTAGTTTATGGGGGCGGGGGGGGGGGGACAACCAATTTTTTTTTTCATAATGAGCCTCAGATTTATTTGTAATATCATTTTAGAAAGACAAGTATGTGTTGCATTGCCTCTGTTTACCTAAATCCATTCTGTGTTTCCATTTACATGGAACCAACAAGGGATTATTGTATATGTTAAACTTGCAGAGAGTTCCATTCATCAATTTGACAAATATTTGAGTTCTTACTATATGCTGGGCATTCCTTCAAGTATGAGGAATAGACCAGTGAACAAAGCAGGGAAAACTTATGTAAGCTCCCTGGAGCTTACATTCCAATGGGAGAGATAGGCAAGGAACAAATAAGCAAAATCTGCTATATGTCAAGGTTTTCAAGGATTTATTCAGCCAAGTGATACCAAGGAAACTTTGCCAATTAAAAGGATAGGGTTGCTGAAAGAAATGAGGCCCTTGAGATTCTTAATAAGAAACAAAAATATCACCCAAAGCATAAGTACAATTCTTCAGGCCACCACAGTTCACTGTTACCTAAAATCCTGTTGCTAGGACACTAGCAACATAGAAAAGCTACTTTACAAGCTGGAGAAATTTTTGGTGAAATGATGTTCTGATATTCATAGGACTAAATGTGTTTTTGAAATATGAGGAGAAATAGATATTAATGAAGATGAAAAAAACCATATCTGTATAGTTATCTTTTGAAACCATTTAAAGCTTAATAATCTAATGCCTATAAAGAGGAGATAAATCATTCCACTGAAAAAATGTTGCTAATTTTTATTAACATCTAAGAATTTATTGTCAATTCTTTTTGAAATGGTGATCACTACTTTTCAGTAAATTCTAACCTAATGTCTTAATTTCCTAAAAAATCAAGTGGCCAATATTTGCGCCCCACACGAACACACACATTAAACTTCTGCTCTGATACCATGGCTTTAGTTTTGTGGGGTAGTCAGTGTTATTGCATTTTTATCCTCTAACACTTCTCTAAATAGAAATGAGGTCTCTTCATTTGATTTGGGAAATTGAATGCCAGTTGGGGAATTCAAAACAGTGTTGGTTTCAAGCTTGAGTTCCTCTGCATAGTACCGAGTTCTTTCTCTTGGCCCCAAGGCATGTGTCTCAATGAGAAAACATGAGGGAATGATGAATCCAGCATATCCTGAGACCATTTTGCCTATATACTTAATGTTTCCCTGAAATTCTGTCCAAATGTGGTCCGTGAATGAGAGGGCCACATTTGGACAGAATCAGATTTGGATGCATCAGTCCAAATTACATGTCCCAATGTAATTTGGACATCAATGTCCAAATGTGATTTTTATTGCTATAGGCACAGTAAGCCATAGTATGTAAGAAATAAGATTAGATATATACCATGGCACTGCTCATTTATTTTTATATGGGAAATATGCCCATCGGAATGAGAATTAACTGTTTCTTATATGAAGCAAGATACAAAGATGGAAGTCTGTTCGTCACCATGAACTGATGAGAAGTGGAGGGGCAGGTATGAGCTGATGGGCCTAAATATCTCTTACTTCACTGAACCGTTAATGTGATAGACTTCTGTAGTCATTGTTAGATTTACTAACAGAAAGGAGTAAGGAAGCCTTGAATTACTACTGATAACGTTTCTTGAAGAACAAATTAAATGAGCATTTCATAATATACAGTCACAGTGTCAGCCTATCTCTACCATGGTTTTAAACACATTTTGCCTCATCATTCTTGTAACTCCACATTTTCATCTTGTGTCCAAAGTATATGCCTTACGTTTACACGGCAAGAAAGCAAACCATGATTCTCATAGCATTAACAAGCTGTGTATGAAATTGGCTATGCATCCAGTTATAATGTCAAGAGAATCTCAGTATTTGATATTAATCACCTGTTAGTCAAATGTCCCAACTTATCAGTGTGATTAGAAGCCAGCTATCCCTGGGACAGGTGCTTAGTGGAGAACTAGTTAGGCATGGTCTTCTTGTTCAAATTTGAGTCAGATAAAAAATGAGACCCCTTGGGTAGGAGGCAGCGATGCAGTTCAAAGGTTTTCATGGAACGGCTTTTGGTGGGAGACGAGCAGGAGATGACTGTCATCATTGATTCTCCAGTAGAACAGATAGAGCAGGTCAAAATAATCCCAGTTCAGAGTGAAAAACAGTAACTGTTATCACTGTTCACAGAGAAAGCATGGCCTGACAGAAGGTATTTATTCTTCGAGCTGTGCTCTGCCACAATGCAACTACATCATTTTAAGACAAATTTCCTCATCTGTAAAATGGGCTAATAATAGTAAGCTTTCACAATCATTTTGTACATAGGTAAAATATAAATACATAGCCTAGGGTGATGCTAGAACATTGTAAGTGCTTGATAATTAATGCCAAATGCCCACAGGTTTCCTCAGCTCTTAGTTACTCATGTGCTAGCTTACCAGCTCCTACCTGCCCAGAAGCAGTGCCTCCCTTCCCCATTGTTAAGTTTTTTCTGGATGTCACAACAGTGTCACCACATTGCACAAGAAACCAAGTTGGTCATGTCCTTCCATCTTCCCCCTGAGGTTGCCTCACATGTCTCACATGTCTCACATTTGAGAGGCACCTTCCCTAAAGCCCTGCTCCCAGTGCCCTCTGGGAGAACACCACTCTGATCGAAGTCCCAGTCACAGACCTCAGGAGGCCAGCACTGTGCAGTGGATGAGAGCAGACAGGGGAAGACAGCGTTTGACTTTTCTCACCAGGACCTGGAAGCAGCCTATGTGTGATTCTGAAAACAGACCTATCATGTTCCTCTGCTTCACTCTCAGGATAAAACTGACCCTGGGATCATGCTGGGAAACCAGCCATGCTTGTTGGCCATTTCCCTGTCGCTTCCTTCTGTCTCCAGCACCGTGCTCATTGCTGTCCATGCATTATCTCATCCTCCCAAGGAGCCATGAGGTCATAATATTTAACCCTTATTTATTTATTTATTTATTTATTTATTTATTTATTTATTTATCTATCTATCTATCTACCTTAAAATTTTTTTAATGTTTATTTACTTATGAGAGAGAGAGAGAGCAAGCACGGGAGGAGCAGAGAGAAGGAGACACAGAATCTGAAGCAGGTTCCAGGCTCTGAGCTGTCAGCACAGAGCCTGAGATGGGGCCGGAACCCACAAACCACGAGATCATGACCTGAGCTGAAGTCAGATGTTTAACCAACTGAGCCACCCAGGCACCCCTATTTAACCCAATTTATAGATAAAGAGGCTGAAACCTAAAGAGATTCAGAACACCATCCTCCCTCCTCTTTCACCTAAAGTAGGTATCACCAGCCTCAGATACCTGCTGTCCATTAAGACAAGCCCCACACTTCCTGCAAATTATAGCAACTACTATTATTATTACCATTCCACTCTATGTCAAGTGAGACCAGAATTTACACTGATCCAATCATGAGTATGGAGAAGTATGTGGGAGTAGGAATTAAAGCACAAAAATTGGACTAGCAAGGAGAGAAGGGAGTTCCAAGATTAAGGAAAAGGGTTTTGAAAACCAAGATGGGGTGATTATAAAAAATAATATGGAAGGAGTGACTCTAAAAGAATGTACCATCTCTTTTTTATTAATCCTCTTTTCAAAAACTTTCTTACATGGCACCAGCTACATCTATCACACATTCCAGGGAACTCCCTGTCCTGATCCCTTCTTTAAAAAAAAACAAACAAAAAGAAAACAAAACAAAACAAAAAACCACTAATGCCATCATCCAAATAAGGATCAAGAGTTTCTCTTCTGTTTTGTCCACACTCAATTTCCTTAATTCATCTTCCTCCAAGTGCAGGTGGGAAATAATTGAGGAACTATTTTTTTGGTGAATGAAGCTTTGATCCCATTCTATAATAAATCTCTTAAGTTTACTTTTGAACTAAACCAATTTCACATCCAGTAGAAAACTTCCATTTCATGGAATAAAAAGCTAAATGAGAACAGTCCAAGAGCACCTTTCAAAAAAGAAGGTACCACTACCAAGAACTATTCTCTTCCTTAAACCAAAAAAAAAAAAAAAAAATGAAAATGAGAACTGCTCTATTGATAATGCTTTATGTTGTTTTCCAGGGAAAGGGAAAAATACTCTGGTTATCAGACCCTTTGTGTGTCAAGCATAATTTTTCATGGGAGATGTCAGTTACATTTTAGCAAAAGACCAAATTCAATTCCAATTCTTTTAGCAAGAGTATTTCAAGTAACAAAAAACGCAAGGTAATATCGATGAAAAATAAAGGAAAATACAATTTAATAAAGTGCAGTAATTCACAAGTATTATTACCAATCCATTTCCACTAATATTTTAGATCAAAATATTCTAAATGATCCAGCTTATGCTTTGGGATTTCCAAATTTTCCAAATTACATGTCTACTTACTGCTGATGTCTGAAAAACAAGGGGAGGTGAGACCAACAAGATATGTGCATACACACCAATAGAAAAAGATGATGTGGTATCATTTCATTTTTCTTTTTGTGTATTTCTTGTTAGCAGCTTGAAGTGATTCATAGGTCATGAAATTAATAGACATTGAAAACTTTCCTGGCGACCGCCACTCACAGAGTCTCCTTTTCTCTGAAGCCTATCCTCCCTTGACCAGAATTCTCAGCCAAAAGGGGAGTGGGATGGACATGGAGGCCACTGTAATGTTCCAGCAACTCTATTATTGGCATATCTGTATGAGCTGAATATATAGAAGTCGTGGAAAGATTTAACTTTTTAAATTAAAATAATGTATTGAAATCTGAAATGCATATTTTTTCCATTAGGTTGTAAGTAATATTTTTAAAAGATACTCATTAAACATAGGACTGATAATTTAGTGGTTATTCAAAGTGAAAATGTGTGAAAAAAAAAAAAAAAAAAAAAAAAGGGGCGCCTGTGTGGCTCGGTCGGTTAAGCATCCGACTTCGGCTCAGGTCATGATCTCGCGGTCCGTGAGTTCGAGCCCCGCGTCGGGCTCTGTGCTGACAGCTCAGAGCCTGGAGCCTGTTTCGGATTCTGTGTCTCCCTCTCTCTGTGGCCCTCCACCATTCATGCTCTGTCTCTCTCTGTCTCAAAAATAAATAAATGTTAAAAAAAAAAAAATTAAAAAAATAAAAAAAATAAAAAAATAAAAAAAAAATAAAAAAAAAATAAAAAAAACAAAGTGAAAATGTGTGTATGAATGCCTATGGATCCACCTCAGATGTTCATATTTGAGTCTATTTAGTCTGTTCTTTCTTTACATGCTAGCAGTGAACTTCAGTTTGGTGCTCTATCCAAAAACCAAGAGCAGATGAGACACCTAAAAATATCCTCATTTGCATCTGTTTCCCTTCCTTAGGAGAGGGAGGGTCAGCCCTCCTGATTTTGCCTTACAAAAAGAAAGTAACTAAGATCATTGGGGAATTAATTCATTGTTCATCTCTCCTGCTAGCATGTCAGGCCCTCCATCATCTGCTTCAAATTGATGCTAAATTGCAAGAGAACAGGACAGGAGTCTTTGGCATTTTTCCATTGCATGTAGTAAGTCAACAGAGATGATTAATAAAAGACCCTTGGATGTGAGTTGAAAAACTTGGTTAAGTGAATTAGATCCTCTTTACTTTGTCCTCTTACACAAAACATAGTCTGAGAGGGTTCATATTTTTAAAAGGTAGGGAAACAAAATATAACAAAATTACCACATATTTATAAAATATGGATCACTTCCTCCCTATAAAAATTTAAGATCAGTTCTCCAGAATGAAAGAGATAAACACGTATAGATGCAAATCAATTCTATATTGGCTTCTTAGTACCACATTAAAGAGAAAATCTGAGGATGTAAGTTATGACTTAATTTTGATTTTGAATGCATGCAACTACCTAATGTACATAAAATAACCATTACAGATTGAAACATCCAACAGCTTGCTGCATTTAAATGATTTTAAAATAAGTGCTTGTAAAAAGTCAATTTTTGGTGTTTTGCTGCTTAGGAACGAAACAAATCACAAATATGTTTTTATGTTGATTTTCTTTGACAGGACTGGGAATTCCCACATTTTATGGGAGATGTTGATGTAAATCTTCCTGGGTTGCACACTCCTCACATGCAGTTCAAGATTCCTTTCTTCCAGAAGATCTTCAAGGAGGAATATCATATTCACATAACAGGTATGTTGTAACTTTAAACACGATTTGATTGTCTCCTACTTAGAGTAATACTAGCTGCTATAAAAAAGCAAATAGTAACATTTTAGAGGCATGCATACATATAGTTTTATTTCTCACGTAACAGTGCAAGGTGGTTCCAGGTCACCTGGGGGTTCCCAAGTATCATTCGGGGACTTAGGCTATGAGCGGCTTCAATACTTCCAACTTCAACATCCAGCAGGCAGATGGGAATAAAGAGAATGGAGAAAATGATTAAGAAGGCTTACCTTTTTCTTAATCGCCTTGGCACAGGAAAGAAGCATGTGCCCTCCATTCACATTCCATTGACAGTAGCTCATCAGATGTCCCCACTTAAGAGTCAGGGAGGAAATGTGGTCTCTAGCTGAGCAGCCACATCAGTGTCACATCTACTGTTCTAGCATACTATTCCTGGAGAAGGAGGCTGCACTTCTTGGCATGGATAGTTAGCTATCTCTGCCAAACTCCATCTACAACTCCCCCTTGGTTTTCTTCATTAGGTTGGTTGCTTTCTCACAACATGCAGCTCGGTATTTTTTTTTTTTTCAGCATTTATACTTTTTACACTTTGGTCCTCATTTCCTGCTGAGATTGGAACAGTGGTAACCCAGAGCACCAGTCAGACCATGTGCCTTTAGGGAGTTTGGCCACTTCTCATTTGATTGAATAAAACCTACTTCTGTGACAGAGCTTATGTTTCTCTCACGTGAGCCTCTTGCAGATCCTCAAGATTATTTCCTGTGCATATATGCCCTGCTTCCTAAATGGCTCCGATATGATTTATTATATTTTTTCATGACTTCTCATTCTCGTCTATAAAAGGTCTTCCTGAAGTTACATTTTATACTTTTTTTTTTTAATAACCAGAAGCAGACAGCTGAATGGTCACATATATGATGGCATTAGTTCCCAAGCTGTTCAGTTACACGGAGTGAATGTGTGTGTGTTTCAAGGACAATGGCCTAGGATCCCACACCTGCTAAAAACTGCTGAAGAAATCTGTGCTTACTACCGTCTGTGCTGCTGAGTAAAAATAGCCTGAGCACAGAACACGTGAACATCTGAGTCCTGCAAAAAACCTTTGCTTCCCAACTTGAAGGCTGGTTTTTGCTTTGAGCATGAGGCGACCTTCCTAAATTGGAGAATGAGCTCATGAATAGGGAAGATGCAGCAGGTTTCTTCTCCTATTCAAAATGAATGAGGCCCATCTATTAAATTCACTGGGTAAATCAATCAATTTGAGTTCAGGTCACATAGTGTGGTTTCAGAGTCCCCACTTAATCTCGACAGCATGCTACCCTCTCGGACTTCTCAAACAGCTAACACACACATGGCATCATCATTTCCCTTTGGGTGGGCTTCTGCCTGGACCATCTGTTCTTGCTATCAGCTCTTGTCCCAGGCCATCATGGCACTAATATTGTCTCTGAACAAGTATCAGAATCCCTGTCAAAAATATACTTCTGCGGTGCATAATATCAGGTTAAAAAGGGGGAGGGACATTCAGAGGAACTCACTGGTAAGAAAAAAAATCAAGTTATTAAAAATATTTCATTTGGGGCTATTTTGCAGAGCTTTGTCATATATATTTGCTATCATTTTAAGACAGGGACAGGTTCAGGTTTTGTGGTGCCCAAAGCTTACACAATTTGGAATGCTCTATTTAAGAATATAAAAGCAAAGTTACAGCTAAAAATTACATTCAGTGCCTTGGAAGAGGGACATGCATACAGGAGTCCCGGAAGCCTCAGTGTAATTAGCTTTGAGATAAAGCCTCCCATGCAGTTGAACTAAAATCTTCATTCCACCAAGTATTATTTTCTAGAAACTTAAAAGGAGGAAAGACTGGCAAAGTTCTTATAATGGAGACTGCATGTTTAAAAAAAGTTTGGGACGGGGCGCCTGGGTGGCTCAGTCGGTTAAGCGTCCGACTTCAGCTCAGGTCATGATCTCGCGGTCCGTGAGTTCGAGCCCCGCGTCGGGCTCTGGGCTGATGGCTCAGAGCCTGGAGCCTGCTTCCGATTCTGTGTCTCCCCCTCTCTCTGCCCCTACCCCGTTCATGCTCTGTCTCTCTCTCTGTCTCAAAAATAAATAAACGTTTAAAAAAAAAAAAAAGTTTGGGAGAAGGTAGAAATATGTTGTCATTAAGGCTTTGATGCAGCATTTGCCAAATTATGCTGATAATCATATCACCCAGGAAACTTTATAAATATACACATTGTTGGGCCCATTGATGATGTTCCAACTCAGTAGGTCTGGGCAAAGGCCAGGAAATGGGACTTTTAAAAAGCTCCCCTAGGTGTGCTGGTCATTGGGAACTGCTCCTTTGTGATGGAGAAGCCGCAAGTGAAGTCAGATTATCTCCCAGAGACAGGAGACCGGCTGTGCAAATGATTGAGTGCCTGGACCTGCCGTAAGACCTTTGAGGATTCTGGAGTTTAGATCCAAAATAAAATAGGGTACATGTGGACTTTGGGGTGAAGGGCTCCACCATAAACTAGATAGTTAAAACTAGAAGTTTTTATCACGGATCCAGTTTGTGGTAGGATGATCATGTGCCTCCCCAGATCCGTGATAAAAAACTTCTAGGAAAATCATGGCAGGTTTGGAGGCTGAAGATAGTCTGAACTTTTCCCCTCTTGTTATGTTACTCTCTTTGTTCTGTTAATTGCTGAAGATGTTGCTGAGGACACTCTGAAGTAGCAGCTAGTCTCCTGTGAAAGGCCTGTTACTTTATCTTGCTTTGTAAGAAAATGGTTTCTGGGGAAACCTAGATAAAATTTCCAAAGCATGGTACATATTGTGTTTTAATATGCTCAATAGTCAGTAGCCTGCAAATGCCCAAGTCAACTGCAAACACTAACTTGATCAGCTCCTCCAGGTTCTGCTTCTTTTGGTAGGGAAACTCAGTGCCTTTCTTGATAAGCAAATAGAGTAGTATCTCTGGGTTATTAAGCATAAAACTCTCTATATCCATCAGTGGTTCTCAAATTTCAGTGTGTGTGAGAATCACGTGGAGAGCTTGTTAAAAAGATCCCTCAGCTGCACACGCAGAGCCCGATGCCTGAGGTAGGAGTTGGAGCCTGGAACTTCAAGCACCTCCAATAATGCCGATGCAGGCTGCCAGAGGACCCCTCTTTGAGAAACGCTGCTGCTGAGAAACACTTGCTACAGTCACAGTTCCTCTCATCTCAGCTTTAATTTATTTTCACATGCAACTCTTAAGATCAAAAGCCAAAGGACAATGAAAATTCCATAGAGTGGGGTGCTAATAAGAAGGGCACAGGATACAGTCCTGCCAGGAGCTGGAAAGTTCAGACCTGGGGTCAAGAAAAGAGGTCCCAAAATAGGCTATGTCGGGAAACACCTGGGTGACCACAGAGGAAGCTAAAGTCAGGGATAGGAAGGGATCCTATGGACCCCCAGACAGCTCCATCTGTTGCTTTCTCTGCCTGTGTTTGTTGTGCACTAGAAGAGTCTGTGTGACTCTTTTCTGGGGTTCAGAGATGGTGCCACCATGGCCTCAACTGTCATTTCTTGATCTAGAAATAATGTTCAAGGCATGCTGAGAAAATGGAATGTAAAGGTTTGCTGCCTAGACTCCAGCTCTGCCATTGACTGATGGCACTTCCCTTGTCAAGTTCCTTACCTCTTAGAGGCTCAGTTTTCTCATCTGTTCAATGGGGACAGTGAGGTACATATCCCATACGGTTGTTGTGAGATTTAAATTAATATGCACAAGGCATTTTAGACACCGTTTGCCATTTGGTAAGCACTCAGTAAACTCTCACTCCTTTTACCTGAAGCTTTTCCTTTCATCCATCCAGAATTCATGTTTCTTGTTTAATTCAAAAACATTAGGTAGCCTGAGAGAGGGCTCTTTTATTATTTATCCACTATTCTGAATGCTCTACTGTTATCCACTGTTCTGAGTCAAGAAGGAGAATGCTAAGAATGGGAAAAAAAATGTCTCCCAATGACGAGCTCTGTATGGAGAGGGTTATCTGACACTGATGAGTTCCCATTGGCATTTTAAAAGCATTTAGGATTTGGGTATTATCTAATCCTGACTCCATGCTAGTTGTCTTCATGCATTTCAGAAATGACTTGAATTGTTGCATCTGTTTAGCTCATCTGGAGCCCCCTTGACAGATGGTTTGCTGCAGTGTGTAGGAGCTTTCATTTCACAAGCTGGGCTGCAGCTTATAAAAATAAATCCTCTCTATCCAAGGGTGTGTTCAAATATTTTTTCTGGGAATTTGGACTTCCAGAACAAAGAGGATACGTGGTTAGTGATTAGGTCACATCGATGCTTTTAGCCCAAGCCCATTGTTGCTCTCTTAAACATAAATGCTAACTGCAACCATGCCACTGTCTCCTCTGGCCTCTTCCCTTTTACCTATAAGGTGAGTGCAAAGATGGATTCAAAATATGAGGTACTAAGTCTCCGGAGGCGAGAGAGGAATGGCCTCTCAATTCGCTCTCGGAAGCTCCTCTGAGTCCTATTAATGCCAATCCCGGTGGAAGCTCTGCCATCTGTCATCCCAGCCAGACAAAGGAAGTGTCCCGTTGGTGGCCATCATCTGAGTGAATTAGGAGGGGGTCGGGGGAAAGGCCAGAAGGAAGGCCTGTGCATCTGTGAGGAGAGAATTCACACTGTTGGCACGATGATGCCCACGGGAACCCTTTCGGCAAAAATGGAAAATGTAGAAGTAAACAAACCTCCATAGCGTCTGTGTTCTATTTCAGTTTCCTGAGCGGTGTGAGGGCACAGGTGCTTTACAATGGCGACAATGTGGAAGATAATGAATAAAACCCCTCTGTTTCTATTTCCATAGGCACATGATTTCTGGCAAATGAGTTCCCAGAGATTGTTTTTTAAAGAGCTCTCCTGTGTCAGTCAGATCATGGGAAGTGCTGGGGAGGGCAGGCCAGTGGTTCATCCAGAATATTCTGTCTCACAAAATTAACAAGGGGCTTGTTATAGGGAAATGTGATGCATCCTGTTCACCATGACAGTCTCTAAAGATCATGAATTTATCCAAAGTACACAAGGATCTCTTGCTATTATCTCAGTTGTGAAGTTTTCTAAACCTTTCCTGAAGCAGTTTCTATTTTCAACACATTTAGACAGCTCTAAGAGTTAACTATGTTTACTTCTACATAAAGCAGCAATTCCTTTTATTTGTCCAAAACTCATCTTCTTCAAGGCCAGGGTTGCTTTTTTGCCCATGGCCTGTCAGCCCTTGCTGCCCCTGAGCTAGCCTGCTGTCTCCAAATTGAGATGTCCTGCCTTCATTTATGCATATATGAGGACATCTGTGATAAAACTTACATGCTCTTCAGGAATTGTCTTTACAGCCAGAAGAGAGGCTTGAAATATATAATGAATTATATATACTCTTTGAGATATGAATATTTTCTTTTCCCAATTTTCCAGATTATATCTGATTTTAGCAGTATCCCAGAATTTACCAGATCACTGTGACACATGTATTTGATTTGAAAGACTATAACTTTACTTCTTGTATTTTTCTGTACAAATTATCTCACAGTTTACCTATTGGTTAACAGACATTTTCTGAATTAATATGTGTCTAAAACTAAGCCGGGATCTAGGCAATACAGAAATGAACATGACATAATTCCTAATCTCAAGAGTCTAATAGTCACTTAATTTAGTATAACCCCATGGCCTTTTACTTCTGCTTTTATCATAGCGAATTTCTACCCCTATTACTGGATTATGTCCTCAAAGGAATAGTCTCCCACTTAGGAGGTGACAAAGACAAGAGAGGCACTTAGAGAAACTATATTCATTTGCTTTTAAGTCTTAAGACCTTACTTTGCTAACTCAAATTAACTCTTATTAATTGATAAATTAGTAAATATCTTCAATTTACTAAATGTTCTCCTCATGGCCCAAGCACTTAATGTGGTTCCCAGATATCCCTAAATTACCTAGGGTGTGAGGGCACAGGTGCTTAAAGGGGTTACTTAAAGAGATGCTAAGTCAGTGAGACCTGTTATCACTGCTCATGTCTGCAATGGGAGGACATTGATCTGGCCAAGAAGCCTGTTACAGCAAGCTGCTATTTCTTTAATTATCCAAAATTTATCTTTTTCAAGGCCTTGGTTGCTTGTTATCCCATAAAGGATTTTGAAGGCTTTGTGGAGCATGACTATTTCATATATCTGCACTGGATGCCAGAGTCTAGCCCAGTGGTAGCACCCATTTGGAATGAAGGTGCCTATGGCACAGCTCAGTCTCAATGCTAACTGGCAACTTTACTGAGTTAAGAAAAAATATAATTGCATATTTGACTAATGCAAGGTTTATTATATAAACCCCTAATCTCAAGAGTCTAATGGTCATCTAATTTAGTACATATTATATGGTGGAAATATCAGCACTTTACACTATTTTTTCCTTAGTTGAAAAAACATTTTCCCCCAAATTGTCATTTCCTATGCTAAGTGATAGTGATATTTAGTGAAGAATCCTTTTAAAACCAACTAGCCCAGAATTCTGTAATCTCCCACAATGTGAAAAGATAAAATTACCATTATAATATCATTTTTGGCAATCAGTAGGATTCATTAAAGGCACAAAATGCAAGAAAGAGGTAATCCCACCAACACCATGCAGTGATTTCTCATTAAAGGAGACAGTGAGAGATTTCAGCAAGGAGATTAATAGAAATAATGTATGGATTCTTACCCTCCCTCCTTGGTGATTTACATTATGTTATGTAGTTGAAACAACAGGGGGAAATGCAAAATCTCTCCTATGATTAATGCTGAAATACCAAGGCTCTTGTTATGGTTGACTGTACATTCACAACAACACACTTGGGAAATGGCAAGAGATCACTTATTTTCCTTTTTGTGTCTGATCCCCTTTCCATGTGGGTCATTTCAGGGACTCAGATTTATTTTTTATGGTAAACAGTGTTTCTCAGAATATACATTTTTTTTTTAAGGAAAGCTTTCTCTGCATGAAAATTTGTGGATTCCATCTTTTTTGCTCTAATGGTGAGATTTCCTGGCCCATCATAAAATGTTAAGGTTTAGGTGATGTTTATTTCACAGACTTATCAAAGAGATGTTTAGGGCTGGGGAGAAACCTGTAGGGTCATATAGCTCAGCTCCCTCACTTTATAGACAAGAACAGTGGGGTTGAGCTGTCTTGTGTGACAAGTAAGCTGTTTTGCTTACTGGTTCGCCACATATCACAGGGCAAAAGTAATTTTTTAAAGAGGAGAAAACGCATTACAAAAGTAACAAAACACTATGTGGGAAAATAGAAGGAAGGATGTTAGCAAAAAATGAATATCCTTCCACTGCGTAAATGTGTAAGTGGACCAGCGGTTATGTTATGTGGACGGGAAACAAACAAAGTAGGAAAAGCCACTGCTTGTGCATTTTTACCAGCTGCAAGTTTCAGCTGACTGGCTTTGACAGTGGCGGGCGGGGGGGAGGGGGGGGATGCTTGGGGGCAGGAGAGGTAGAGACAGTGCTACATCCACAAAAGAAAAGAAAGGAAACGTGATGTCAGTAGGAAGCCTGCCTCACTCTGTTCTCTCCCTTCTGCACTTCCCCACCCCAACACGGCCACTCTGCTGTGCGGGAGACTTGGAGACAGGTTCCTGTTCTTTAGCCTCAAAATTTTTGTATATAGTTGACCTATCTCTGGACCATTCTCCTGCAAGTTGTAGACAAATTACCAGTTGCTAAGAATTTTCAACATATGAAATATGCTGATTCACAAAGCATGTTTACATGTAACTATACGCTTAGTCCTCTTAGATAATGGGGCCAGTTATAGCTCAGTGATTCATGCTGTTTTATCCAAACTGAAACATTTGATCACCTTTAGGATATATCTTTGTTACAAACCCTTACATGCTCTTCTGTCCCTATATCACCAAGATCCTATATTAACTGGATTGAAGATATAAAGGAAGGAAACTGTAGAAAAAATACTCCCCTACATTTCTGGCAAATTTAACAGATTTCAGAGGACTTTCAGATATAAACTTACTTTATCCTCAGAATAATCCCTCGAGATCGTTATGTTGGTATCATTCTCCATTTCACAGAATTAAAAATTGAATAGCTACTAACTAGAAGGATTCGGGGTGGTGGGTGAAGGACAGAATCATAAAACTGGAAGTCATCTGGTTCAGTTTCCTCAATTTGAAAATAAAATTACTGAGGCCTGGAGAGGTTAAACAGGTAACCCAAGGTTGTATTATTTTCATATTAGAATGAGATCTTCATCTGCTGATTTCCAGCCTGCAGTTTTTGACTGTGGTTTTCTGTCTCAAGGATCAGGAAAGATGTGTTAGAGCGGGGTGATGATACCCATTAGCTGATGTCAGAAAACACATTTCTAATTTGTTCCTCCTCTGTCCCATCTAAATTTTCAGGCTCCAGATCACATGATAAATAAAATAAAGTGATTCTTTAAAGTTTGGTTGTCAAAGTGACCCAGTGCACCATTCAACTTAGGTGGTGGAACAATAGTGTAGAAAGTGTGGGGGAGAGCTCCTCCTATCCTGAGGGTTTCTTACTAGTTTGGTCAGTGTACAATTTTTATGCTCCGATGTTATCTTTTCCCTTCTTTATTGACATTCTCTGAGCATCTTTTCCCACCAGAAAAGCACCATTCCCCAAGCTCAGTGAGCATCCTTTCTTCTCCCTGATTTTGTGACAGTACTTATCACTGGTTTCTGATACCCTAGATACAGGGCCCACTTTATGAGGGACTGCCTTATTCTTGCATCAATAACAATGACTTAGAGAGAGAGTACAAGTTTCTCCAAGGGACCTTTGTGAGTCAAGGTGATGGTCAGTCATAAAAATTCTTCCTCACCATCAGCATATGTAGTTTACAGCAAGAGAGTAGGTATGAATCCGCTGCAACAGAGAAGCACCCAAAGCCCCTCTCTCAACTTGCTTTCATGGAAGCTACAAACTATTGCCTCATTGATAGTGATGAGAACCTCAGAACTTTTTTTTTTAATGTTATTAAGTGTTATTTTTGAGAGAGAGGGAGAGGGAGGGAGGGGCAAAGAGGGAGACACAGAATCCAAAGCAGGCTCCAGGCTCTGAACTGTCAGCATAGAGCCCGACGAGGGGCTCAAACCCATGAACCATGAGATCATGATCTGAGCCGAAGCTGGACCTTTAACTGACTGAGCCACCCAGGAGCCCCAAGAACCTCAGAACTTTTTAATTCACTTGCCTCTCATTCCTCTCCTGTTTTCTCTTCCTACAGTATTCCCCATTACTTTCTTTCTCTCTCCTCTTTAGTATCACCTGATCTTTTCCTGTATGCTATTCTATTTGCAGCATAATAAAAACATAAACTAAAGAAATGCAACATTTTCCAGGCTATTCTCTGTCCTTCTTTCCCTTTCAGGACCACATGAACTACAAAAATCCTTTCTGCAGAAATTAGCCCTCAGTCTTCATTACATTTTCCCAACATCTTCAGTGTTTACCATTTGTAACACTCAGTTGGTGCCTCACAAATGTGGCCTCTTCCTACTATTTATCTGTTGATGCCACTGTTCTATTACCCTAACAAGATAATGAGTTCCCCCCTGTAAGGCAAAAATGTATGTCCTCAGCATCTACTAAGGTATCCTAAAACAGAGTCTATTATGAGCACAATAAATGTTTGATAATGCTGCTTACCTTTGTATTTGATTGAATTTCACTAGCTTGAGCTTTCTTTACTCATTTTATGGTTGATTCTTAGTGAGAATCTCTTTTAGTTTTGGCTATGACTCCAGGAGAGCAGGAGTGGTTAGAGCTTAGCAGTGCCAGATGTTATAAATAGTTTATCATATGTGCAAACAACATTCCCAATGTTTCAACTTACTCTCTAGTGTGGGTATGCAAAATAAATCATTTGGGCAAGAGTTTCCACTACAAAGACTTTAACAATTGTATAGTTGAACAATTTCAGGACTGGCAGAGTTATAATTTCCCTTCAGATAGTTTAGATAAATTCTCTTGATAGAGAAGAAGTTGTACCTTCCTATGCAAATGCAGACATTATCATGTCTTAGGCAAGGCTTTCATGTTCATAACAGTAACAATTACTTAGTTTCTATTATGTACCAGGCACTGCGTTTAGCATCTAATTATCTTATGAAATACTAACAGCTTTAATAAGTACTGTTATTTTCTGCATGCAAAGATACTGAGGTTTAGAGAATTTAAACAACTAGCCCAAGATCACATAGCTAGTAAGTTTTAGAGCCAGGATTAAAACCTTTCAATTTCGCATAGAGTAGGAACTTGAAAATGTATAAAGATGATGATAAAACACTTTCCCCAACTCCTCACAAAGTTATATTTTTATATAGCTCTATGTTCTGTTAGAATACATACTGCAAAAATTCATTAGAATGGTTTAATAAGTTTGCCCAAGATTCTGTCTCTCTTTTGTCCCAAGAGCTCTATAATCTTGTGAAGCAGTAACTTAATCATGTTCAATACTGTTATCTTCAGATACAAAATAAAAACATTTGACATACTATATATAACATTTATAACTAAAGCTTTTGGAGCTTTTGGAACTAAAGCAATATATATATTGCTATATATAGCAATATAGCACCTGTTTGCTATAGGTGATAGCAAAATGTATCACCTATTTTGCTACAGCAAACCTATAAGGTATTACTATATCATGATATACTTGATATTGTAAAGCTTGCAATAAATTGTGATTATAATAAAATTATAATGGAATCTAGTATCCCTTGAAAATTTCCCTATGTTCTTTTTCATTTGCAGATGTAGGGATATCATAGATAATATGCCTCTAAACAATGTCTTATTTGCATGAGAATTTTAAATACTACAAAGAAATTATAGCGGTTACAATCTCTCCAAATCATCTCTTCTAAAGCAGTTTATTGGCTTTGGTTGTATTTATATGTCTGATAAATGGATTCTGTTCAATGAGATTTGATGCAATTATTTTTAAAGTCTTGAAATGAATGCTCAAGAATTATTGATCTGAGTCACATCAACTAACGGTTTAATCAACAGGTCACCTACAAACAGCAATGTGAATTCAATTGATATACTGCTGTGTTTGCATTGCAAAATGATTTCTTGTCTAGACACAATTATAAAACTGTAAGAGATGTTCAATCAGATGTTAGACTTTTCTAAGAATTTAATTAGAACTTTGTTTTTTAAATATTAATTGAGATATTCTAGAGAATAACCTACATGGAACCAAATTTGAGTATGGCTGTGGTACCTACAAAACAAGGCAGCTTAATCTGGTTAGTATAAATAGCATAAATTATTGACTCTGGGACCTACAGTTACATTCTCATGTGGTCTAGAATACATTTAGGAAATATCCTTTGCCAATTCACTTAATGGCAGCATAGCACTCTCAAAAAAATGCTAACAGGTCTAAGACATGAACAATTTATACTATTATACCATTATCTCCATTTTATTGGGGAAAAAACCCTATTGCAGTTTTATAGGTCTTTGACTAATATGCGGTATTTCTTTTTTTAATGCAGGTAAATGGTTTAACTATGGAATTATCTTTCTTGTCCTGATTTTGGATCTTAATATGTGGAAGAACCAGATATTTTATAAGCCTCATGAGTACGGACAGTATATAGGCCCAGGGCAGAAGATATACACAGTGAAAGACTCTGAAAGTTTAAAGGATTTGAACAGAACCAAACTTTCCTGGGAATGGAGGTCCAATC
This sequence comes from Panthera leo, assembly GCF_018350215.1. NCBI lineage: Eukaryota > Metazoa > Chordata > Mammalia > Carnivora > Felidae > Panthera > Panthera leo. The sequence goes on from NC_056685.1 coordinate 71,375,115, forward strand.
ACACTAACCCTCGGACTAATAAAACATATGTTGAGGGAGATATGTTCTTACACAGCAGGTTCATAGGGGCTAGCCTTGATGTCAAGTGTCTGGCTTTTGTTCCGAGTTTAATAGCTTTTGTGTGGTTTGGATTCTTCATTTGGTTCTTTGGACGGTTTTTGAAAAATGAGCAAGGCATGGAGAATCAAGACAAAACTTATACTCGCATGAAAAGAAAATCACCGTCAGAACATAGCAAGGACATGGGGATCACTCGAGAGAACACACAGGCCTCAGTGGAAGACCCACTGAATGACCCTCCTTTGGTTTGCATCAGGTCTGATTTCAACGAGATTGTCTACAAGTCTTCCCACCTAACGTCAGAAAACTTAAGCTCACACTTGAATGAATCTACCAGTGGGACAGAAGCCGATCCAGATCCAACAACTTCTAAAAGTACACCTACGAACTAGATTCACTTACTTGGAGACAGCACAAAAAGCAACCTTGAGTGTAACTTTAAAAAGTTAGTCTTTCCTTTTGTAAATGTAAAGTTTACGTAGTGTTAGGTAAAGAAACACAAACAATGCCACAACGGTGCTCAACATGCTTTTTCTAGGACTCATTGTTTTCTATTTGTATTATAATCTACGTGCCTACTGTATATCTAACAGTCCTTTAGAGATTGCTTTTCACAATTGCACAAGCTATTTACTGACTTTACAGCATAGTAGAAGATTAGCTGATTACCCATGTATCTGATGTTCAACCATAGTGGTGCCTTGAGACATTAAACTGTTTTTAACTGTACCAGAAATGAAGTGTGGAACAGTTCTCTAACCTACTTCACATGGGGTGTTTTTTTTTTTTTTTTTTTTTTGTATACAATTATTTTTGATCTACACTTGATGTCTTAGCAGGAAACAGATCTAGCCAATATGTGGCTTAGGAAGTATCTCTTTTACCTATTCAGCAGTGGAGTTGATGACTCTGACAGCAGGATTGCAGAGAGGCATGGTGATTGCCTTTGAATTTGTATTGGCTATCTGCCAAATACAAATACAGATTCAAAATTCAGTAATAGGAGAACGATAATCCAGCATGGGTCACTACTTGTGAAATGTGACTTTCTCCAACCAGTAATTGCAATTAGATGATAATACCTAATTATGTTTTCCTAATTAAAGATAAATTGCTACTTGATTAAAAATCCTGCCCTTCACCTATGGGAACAAAGGTTAAGAGGCACAGTTGGATGAACTCTCAAACTTATTGGCATTTACACAAAGCTCTAGAAAACCAAGGAACTGAAGTTTTAATCATGTGAAGGTTGTACAGCCTACTATCTACAATATTTGTACATCTTTCTGTAAATATGGCTCTGGACAATGAAAATTGAACAACATATGCCAACCCTGAATAAGGGAACTCCTCTAAAAATTATGCAGCAGAACCTTGTGAGGTAGAAAAAGAAGTGCATGAAAGAATCTGTTTAGTAGCTTGTTTTGTGTGTTTTTTGTTTTTTTTTAAGAATTAAACATCATACATTAATAAATATGAATTATACATCAGTGAATCTGTGATGTAGTTTTTTGTTTATAATGGATTCATCTGTATATTAATTTAACAACAGCCCATTTAATTTTAACTTGATGCCAGATGAGTTAAAAAATGGAACATACCCAACTTGCTTTTAATTTTGTTCCATAAATTGTGGTTGCATGTTCTTCAGGGGGTTGGGGAGATCACTTTTAAGGCAAAATTATTCTCCTGTCACATACTGACATAACTGTATTTTGTCTTTATGATTTTTAAAATATCTCTTGTTTTGATCTATCTGCTTTTAAGCTTGCAGCATGCTGAATTTAGCATGTGTGATAGAACTATGTATTTATCTGTCACTTGAGAGCCAGCTTTAATAAACACTTTCCTACAATTGTTTACTAAGCAATTAGAACCATGCCCCTGCTGTTTCATTTACCTTTAATAGCTATGTATGGTGCAACTTAGAATTATAAGTATCTCTGAAACTAAAAATGCAGAGATCAAGCTCACTATAGTAACCCACTGACCATACTGTTTAAAGAAACTTACCATGTTCTTGCTTGGCCAATGTGGTAACATTGGCCATTACCAAATTTACATAGCATAAAACATTGAACTTTTGACTCTAGGACACACACATAGACTCATATATTTATATACACTCACTGTTCTATAAATATATATATATATTATATATATATGTAATATATATATATATATATAAAATATATATATTATCCTGAAAGTTAGTGTCTTATAGACTGAAGAAGGAAGTTGATTTATAGAAAGTGGGTGTTTATTAGCAGTATATAGTCCTTATGAAAATATTATTTGATAATTTTTAGGTAGGTATTAAGGAAAAAGTGGTTCAATGAGGTAATCTAATTCGCAGAAGATAGAAAAAATAACAGCACTATGCTTACGTGTATCCTAGTGTAGGGACTGACTAGAGAAGGTGGCTATCAGCTGACATGAAAATGTATCTTTAAAGTTTCCCTAAGTTTTAGTAACAAATAGAGTAATTACCAGTAATGGCATTTTTTTTTTCAGCAATGGCATTTTAATAGGATCCAAACCTTTGAAGGCTTCCAATAGTTGTGTATATCAATCTTGACCTATTTATCTACCCATGGGTCTCCTTCCTTATTCTGCTACCTCTTTTAGTACACCATATTTGCATTTATACCAAGTAAAGATTAGCAAATCAAATAAAATCTAATGAAAGTCAAAAGCACATGTACTAGTGCTTTTTGAATACCAGACCTTTTGGACTATCAAGGGCATTACAGAAAAAAAAAAAAAAAAAAAAAGTAGTAAACCCAGAAAATAAAGGGTTAAAAAAAAAGGATTAAAAAACCACTAACTGCAGATTCTAAAGAAAGCATAACAAATGTGATGCCTTAATTGCAGTGATGCTTAAGGACTATAAACAATTATATTTCTACTGTTCAGTAATTACAGTATTTTCTTTCATGCAGTGCAGAATTTGCACTAATTTGGCACAATTTTAGTATCCTACATTATAGAGTACTTCATTAGTAGTTTAAATGGAAAATTAAATAAACACTATGAATTTATGCCTGATAATATATGCCTAGACATAAATCTCATCACCACATGCTCATTTGTATTATATAACCATACTTAGTTATCTCATACTCTCCCCATGGTGGCCACTTATCATGTTCACTTATATTATAGCACAGCTGAGATTACCAGTGAATCCTATTAGAAATCTTAAGAATTATTTCTTTTCCATTTGCCCGAAGAGCCAGCCAGGCACAAAATCTCCTTTTACTTTTCATCAGATTTCCATCAGGTCATTCCCACAAGCACTACTGGCTGACAGTACAATGGAAAGTAGTTGTGCAACATACACACTCACATTTGAGGATGGGAGTCAATACTGTTGTCATATTTCACCACTGGCCACCATAAGCAATTCCGATACATTATTTGCCTACCCTGTGGATCACCAACCCAACTCAATATGAAACATGGGAAGAGAACTTCCTCTTAGCTGTCTCTGTAACTGATGACTCATGATGCCAACGGAATAATCTGACATTTGACTAAGACCTTAGCACTCCATAATTGCTTATTACCTATCTGTCCTCACTCTGAACTGATTCCTATTTTAAATTAAAACTCTTGGCTATGCAACCACAACCTGGGTATTGGGCTTTTAATGGTGTTTTCCCAACCTCAGACTGGGATGGCTCACTATTCTATCTTGCCTGATTTCCTCCAGAAATCAGAAATTTTGCCCCTCAGAATTCAACTCTAACCTATTAGCTAATCCCATCTTTAAGATGGGGAAAACAAGTCAATTAGTTTTGCAACAAACTGGCACTTTTTTGATTTATCCAAATTTTTATTTTAAACATATTTGTGTGCATAGGGTTCTGATTAATGGGAACTGGTATGGATAAGAGAATCAAGGTCATAAATTTTGGCTTCTACTGTTTATACTGGACTAGAACTCAACTGTAATCTGAACAACTAGAGAAGTTTAGATGTAGTATTTGTAGCTCACAAGTCACTCTTGTTAAAGATAACTGGAAAAAGAGCTAGATATTTATATTGGAAAGAGAAGATTAGGCAGATAGTGGAACATGATGGAAGTTCTTGCCATGACATCTGGGAAATAAAAAATGGTAGTTTTAGTGTGAGTGGGCTTTAAAACTCTGGCGAGGGGATGGAAGCCTTTGTAAAAGGAACTTCAGCATAAAGTTATTGTGAGTCCACTACTTCTACCTAATAAGAGTCCTAAGAGGACTCAAGAAGATGTTTCAACATAACTGAGGGGGTTACACAAAAGGTTGGTTGGTTGGTTGATTTCTTAAACATTCTACCACTCATGTTACTCTGTGTCTGTCCAGGAAATATGGTGAGACCTGGGAGAGGGGACATGGGGTCCATGAAACAAACAATAGAGGTGGGTGTGGGCATAGTGGGCAATGTGAGAAGAGAAAGACAAAAATCTACACTTAAAAATTTAGAGAGACTAGAACATCCTTGATAGAAGAACAAAGACGGCAGCAAAGTTGACATATTGTAAACAAAAATGCCTTGCAGATGCTTTATGATAAACATTCTGAAAATTTTAGTAAAACAAAGTATTATTACTACTTTAATATGTATAATATAGCACAGATATTATTTTAATTGTGAGGAATCCATTATTTTACTCAGAGAATATAAAACACATATAAGGAGCACCTGGGTGGCTCAGTAGATTGGCCTTTTGGCCTTGGCTCAGGTCATGATCTTGGGGTTCATGAGTTTGAGCCCCACAACTGGCTCTCTGCTACCAGGGCAGATCCTGATTCAGATCCTCTTTCCCTCTCTCTGCCCCTCCCGCGCTCACCCTCTTTCTCTCCCTCTCAAAAAATAAATAAAATCAATCAATAACATATAACTCATAGGTTTATTTCTTACCTCTATCCTCCAAAAGATTTTTCATAAGGTCTTAAGTTCCTTCACACCAAATAATTGTACTACTAAACTTTTTGAGGACTTATCTGCATGATTAAGAAGGACCACTCCAACTTATCATTGACAACTACATTAACAAAACAAATTTATAGATGCTTCTCGCCCTAATGAATTGTTTTCACTCTATCCAGATCATTGCTCATTCCTCATAATAATAAGACTACCATTTTGAGTATTTTCTATATGTAAACAAATTACACATTTAATCCTCATATAAACCACGGAAGGTAAATATGGTTAATTTTTTTACAATTGCTAAAAACTAAGGCTCAGAGAGGTTTATTAGCTTGCCCAAGGTCACAAGGCTGGCAAATACAGACATAAGATTTGAACTCAGATGTGTGTAACTCCAAATCCCATTATTTTCCACTATAATCCTTAATTAAGATCCATTCAAACTACAGTATCCATTTCAAACAGTATCTTTGGTGAGAATGACCTGGGGAACCTTGTAAAACCATTCAGATGCCTGATTTCTAGCAATTCTTTTATCTCAAGAATCTAAGTTAAATAATTTCTAACAGGTGTCTTGATGCAATTTACAAGTTCTATCTTATGATTGAAACAGATAAGGTTGAATTAAATGACAGAAGCATTCAGTTCGTTTCCAGGTGTTCTGATTTAAACTACACTTATAAAACCACAACACCGATTTGTCCTGACATAATTTCCAGTGTTGGAATTGGTTTATTTCCTGATTTCACTTTCCTAGGAGAGGAAAGAATTGACCTCTGCATGTTTTGAACACACCAATAGATATGAATATTCAAACAAGAAAAAAAAATGATGCATTGATGGACAGATTTAGAAAGCACAATTCAAATATGGGATCTAGAAGTAACTATATTTTGAAGAAGCCATCTGAAATTTATTATTTTTAAAAACCTTTATAAAGGTGAGCAAACGGTATTGTGACAGGACAAGCACTGGCTTTGAAAAACATGTCCCTTGAATACTATAAGCCTTAGCTTCTCATTCCCCAAATGGGAATACCTCACAGTTTTGAAGAGTTTGAACTAAAACTGTATGTGCAAGAATTCTGTGAACTGAAGTTAAGTTGTGCAGATGTGAGGTACTATCGAAGGTGTGGGGCACCAGTCACCTTAGTGCCCACCTTTCAATAGCGCCCATTAGTTTACCTTCATCAGCAGCTCCAGGCCAATGCTGCCATTGAACATGGTTAGGCTGTTTGCTCCCAATTTGTCTCTCTGTAATTGTTTTGAACTCTACAAGCCTCAATGTTAACGCATTTCAGTTTTAACAGAAGTTCAGATTCCTTAGTTTAAAGCAAGTGGCTAAGATGTCTGAAATCAATGGCCATAATCCCTTGGAGCTGCTGGGCCAAACCTATTCATCAAGATTTTCTCTGCTCTAGCATTCTTAAATTATTTCCTTCCTTTCATGATTGCCTTAGCAGCTTCTCTTATCAGGGCTTTCTCATCGTGCCAGTAATCCACCACATTTCATAAATCCTGAAGTGTCTTCAGCATTTCAATGAGAGCCGACATGCACACCTGAGCCCCTGCACTTCAGGATCTTCTCACCTGTGATTGGATGTAGTCAAGGAAGCCATTCTAAATCAGGGTGTCACTCCAGCCTTGCCTTTTAGGAAGAATCTACCTTATATACCATGGAATCCAGGCAACACCTTAGCCACAGCATAGTCATTTATAGAATGATACTTTAAAACAGTATCCTGGTTTTTTACTCAGCTTACAGACTTAGTGCTTTGAATACCTTATTTTATCTGGATAGTCCAGTTGACTTCAACCTAACAACACTGGAAAAGGTCAGCACTTAAAAACAGTCACTCTTGTCTGAAACAAAATGTGTAAGATGAAACAAAGAGCAATAACCAATTCAGGAAAGACAATTACTATTCTAAAAATTACTACTCAGATTTGATAATAATGAAATTACTATAAAATTTCCTTTGAACAAATTATAGTGTTCTTGAATTTGAACAACAGTATTTAGTTTCTAATATGCCAAAAAACTGAGAGGCTCTTTTATTTGCATATCCAATGTCTCCAGTGGAGATAGACTGTACCTACTTTGTGTCTCATGGGTCTACTCTCCTCTCTGTCATTATTACTTACTGCCATGCAGAGATCCATCCTTCTTCCTAAAACACCTGCAGTGTGGTCTTAACTGGTCTTCTTGACTCTCACCTTGTCCAGTACAATCCATTTTCTATACTTTTATCATAACAATCTTTCTAGAGTCTAAATCTGATCATGTAACTTCAGTCTTTCAGTGACCACTTGTTGCTCACCAGTGTTTTTTTGTTTTTTTTTTTTTCAAATTCCAACTGGGAGATGAACTCATTGTTTTTATTTGGTAATCGGAAGAACATACAAGTACTTATTCATTACTAGATGATGGGGGAAATTATACATTGACAGACTGTTGGCCTCATCCATGAAATAAAGATTTACAATAAACACATCTTTAATTTATTGAGAGCAGTTTAGCATTTCTGTTTTACATGAATCTTTACGAATTATTTTTGCATTTGGAGATGTGATGCTATGGCATTTGAATAGTTTGTTTTAGTACAAACCAGCATCATAGGGAACAAAACACTCTTCTTTAGAATGGATGACCATTCTCTTGCCCTACGATATACAAATGCAAATCACAACCAGCATTTTATCTGCTAGAAACATATTTTACGTTATGGAAGTACATTCTGTCACTGCCATAAAATAGCTCACCAGTGGTTTTTAATAATATTGTCTACAACTCCAAATTCCCAGTGGGCTAACAATAAAATATCCTTTCTTGCTCATGTTGCAACTGAACTGAGTGTCCACTGGGTGGCTTTCCATTCAGTGACTTGGTGTTTCAGACACAGTTCAACAAGTGGTTCCTTGACTTTCTGGGATCTTAGTGTTCTGTGTATCTAGCTGGCTGATGAGGAAGGAGAGAAGGTCAGGAAGATCCTACAAGTTTGAGGAACATATCCGGTAGGGACATATGTCATTTTTTGCATTGCATTGGCCAGAATTCTGGCAAGGTATGGTAGAATATGTCATTCAGCTCTATGACCATAAAGGTCAAGGCAATTTGGGCAACTTCTAATGAGAGGACCATTTACATAATATACACCCAACCAGGTCTCACACCGGGAAGTTCTAACTCAGTGGGCTTAGGAAAAAACTGAAGTTGAGCTGAGTTTTAAGAGTTCCGTGGGTAATTCCCTAACAAACATCAATTTGGGGATTATTGATAAAATGCAAAATCCTATCTGATACTCAAGACTCTATCTGACTTCTGTATTGTTTTGTTTTCCCATGCCCAATGGGTTCTAATCACCCAGCAATGTTCAACTACTTTCTGCTCTTCTAAAAAGTCTCTATCCCATTTAATTCTGCTTTTGTTCATTATCTTTTGTTTAGAATCTCCCTTTTCCATCATGACCACCAGGATAAACTCAAATATCACCTTTTATTAGGTCTTTCTTCATCTTCCAACATAGAACTGCCTACCCCTTTATTGTGTGCCTATATGACCTACGTTTTATCTATTATAGTATCTTTAACATTCTTTTTTTCTATATGGTTGTATGTCTGTATTTGTATTAGATTATAATGTTCTTGATTCTGCCTATAAGGATGAACTGAGGTGGGGAGAAGAATCACACATTAATTATCTTTTATCATTGTTTCTAACTCAATAAAATTTGAATGAATAACTATCTAAAGAGGGAGGAAATGTACTTAGAATTGTCTAATTTAAGTAGAATATGCTCAAATTCTCTGATCCTCTCCATGATAAATGTTGTAAGGGAATGGACTATACCAATCAAATCCTTGAAGTTAAGCAGGAGGCAGGATCATTACTTACATTCAATATGGGGAATGGGGGACATATTAATCAGGGCTCTCTAGAGAATCAGAACCAATAGGATGTGTAGATATAGATACAGGAGATACAGATAAATACAGATATATATGAAGATTATTATGAGGAACTGTCTCATGAGATAATTGAGGCAAAGAGGTCCCACATCTGCCCTCTGCAAGCACTAAACCCAGGAAATTCAGTCTGAGTCTGAAGGCCTGAAAACCAAGGGAACCAATAAAACAAATCTCAATCCAAGGACAGAAGAAAATGACACGGCCCAGCTCAACAGTGAGGCAGGTGGAAAAAAAGGACCAAATTCCTCCTTCTTTTGCCTTTTGTTCTTTTCAGGCCCTCGGTGGATTGGATGATACCCAACCACATTGGGAGGGCAGTCTACTTTACTGAGTTCACCAATTCCAGCGCAAATGTCATCTGGAAACACCTCCAAAGACATGCACACATACAATGTTTAATCTGGGTACCCATGGCCCACTCAAGTTGAAACAGAAAATTAACCACCCAAAAGGGGTAAGGATAGCAAATTTTAAAAACCTAATTAAAAAGGAGTGTTACAATTGAATCAGAAAAAATGCACACAAATTCTTCCTCAAGTATGGGAGTCTCAAGACAGGTACCAAGAGCCAAACCAGGACAAAGAATGAGAGATGATTAAAACAAAGAGCAGCAAATTAGAGTGGCAGCTGGAAGTCCACCAGTCTAATTCCTGAAACAGAGGTGCTATATTCTCATCCGACTGCTCAATGCTTCTACTACAGATTTGCATGGGTGAGTTGACTGTGATTGACTGGGTAGACAGTTGCATAATCACCAACCATGTATCCTAAGATACCAGACCTTTCAAAAAAGAAATATACTACCCTGCTCTACATAATTTTGTGAAATTGTAGCTCTAGGAGGGAAGACTCCAAGCACTCAAGGAATCCACAGGCAGAACTAAACAGAGTGTAGAGAGATGATGAAACCATTTTGCAGGATTTTACATGTTGTTCTCTGAAAGCCAAAATTAGAAAATAAACATAAGTCAGAAGCTCTAAAACTGTGATTATAGCTGTACTTCTATAACTTGTATCTCAGAATTCCTTAGAAACCTATTTACATGTTGAAAACATCAATTATTCCTCCCATTTGAGCAACGTAGTTCTTGTAATCAATTGCTTTGAGTCAATGCTTAGAATTATTCATGAAAGAGTTATATTTTAATGGCATTTGATGAGAACCAGCAGCAGCATCCATTAATTTGATTAGTTTTGTATGGGCTGAAAGAGAAAACTGGCACACAGCCCTAAGTGAATCAATAGTGTGGGATCTAAGTGTGAGTATCCAAGCCAGCTTCACTAGCATGGAATCCAGCACAGAATGACGACTGGGGAAGGGCAAAACATTAGGGAAGACATGTCTGCTATCCTCTCTTTCTGCCTGCCTCCTTGCCTTTTTTTTATCATCAGTCTCCTCTTTCGCCAAGGCAGTGAATGTAAGCTGTTTTCCTACTCTATCCTACCCTCAGCCCCACCCTCTGCTGTCCTTTCTAAAGGACAGAATGGAGGTGGGGTGTTTTTTGTTGTTGTTGTTGTTTTTTGGAAATCTAACTTCTTAAATATGTGTCAAAGCCCAAGCCCCAAAACAGAGTAATAAATCTGGACATTGAGGAAAACAGGAGCCAGGGCCTAAGGTTTAATTTCCCTGCATGGTTCATCCATTTGAAAAGGTTGAGGAGTGGCTGTCCAAGAAAGCAGAAAATGGTCTTTATTCAAGTGATCCAATATGAGGGGAGCTGTGGCAGTAGCCACTGCTGAAGCTGTCAAGGTACTATCATAGTTCCAGAGGATCCTGACCAGCTTGAAGCACAAAGCATTCCTGGGAAAGGCCCAAGGAGGGGCACAGTGACAGCCAGAGCTGGGGAACTAACCAGTGTGTATTTTGTGGGTCACTTGGCTTCCATTTAAGTGGTGTGGGGCTCAGGGCCGGACACCAGTAGAGCTGGACTGCAGACAAAAGAACAAGCTGCATTCTAGCCTTGCCCACCAGACATACCTCAGGGGGGAAAGCAACAGCTTAGTACCCACAAAACAAACAGGAACTGGCTCCTGAGAATGAACCTCACTGCTAAGGATGGGGCTCTAGCGACATTGCTAGATTTTGGTAGATGTCACCGGTAACTGAACAAAGCTGAACCCACAGATATAATAATGTTCTTGTGCCCCACCCCCCCCCCCCCCGCCTCCAAAAAAAATAAAAGAATTGAAATAATGACATAAAACAATGCCTTGCTGAGGCGGGAAAGACTGCACCTGCTTTTACAACAGGCTATCAAAAACCAAAACCAAAACAAACACACAGAAATCATTTCAGTAATTCTCATAACGTAATTAAGTGGTCATTTGTGTAATCATGTGCCTAAAGTACATTTCTTTCTCCAGTTCTATAGGCTCACTCATGTATCTCTGGTGCCTCTCTCAGCTGGGAAAGGTGGCCAGAGGTCAGATCATGCTTGGGCCTTGTTGACCATGTTGAGGGCTTTGTACTTTCTTCCAAAGATAATAAGAAACCTCTGAAGAATTTTAAGAAATGGTATCATCAATATAGCATATTTTTAAAAAATCACTCTGACAAAAAATGGATGTCAAGACCCCATGAATACAATACGATACTGAAATCAATTTAGTTTTGGCTTTCGTGTCTTTATGCCCCCTCTCCACAACAGGACAAAATTACTCACCACCTGCTTGTGTGAGGATGACGCACAAAACAGGTTCTGTTTTAATGGATCCTTATTTTGTGTGCTCACTGTAGGCAACAGGGAAATGGCAGTAACTGTGGGTTGGGCCATCCAATTTAAGGATCCCAGAAGAGGCTCTTGTAATTCAGATGTTTATAGGGACTGAAAGATTGCCTGTAAAGATTTCAACTCATATAATGAAGAGAAATATGTATTGTTCAAAAAGTTAACCTAAGGGGTGCCTGGGTGACTAAGTTGGTTAAGCATCCAACTTTGTCTCAGGTTATAATCTTATGGTTCATGAGTTTGAGCCCCACATCAGGCTCTCTGCTGGCAATGCAGAGCCGGCTTCGGATCTTCTGTCCCCTTCTCTCTCTGCCCCCCCACCCCACTCATTCATTCTCTCTCTCTCTCTCTCTCTCTCTCTCTCTCTCTCTCTCTCAAAATAAATAAATAAACTTAGGGGGAAAAAGTTAAACTAAGCTTACAGATAGGGAAATAAAGAGGTATGTCTGGATTTATATATACAGGTAATATACAAAAGTAGAAAGGTAATCCTATGTCTCAGTTCTAGCTCTCAGCCATTGCTTAAAAATTTTTTTTTTAAATAATACAAAATTTAAAAATATTAAACTTAGTTCTGCAACTACTTGTAAAACAACAATACCAATAAAAAGTCTCTTCGTGACTTTACCCACAAAGGACTTATCACCCAGCCTCAGGGGATATAGTCAGAGATCACCTCTAGCTCTCACCACCTCAGGGTCTGCCTCAGCTATAGAGAGCTACCTTGCCCAGGGACATACTCTTCCTGGAGCAACACAAACACATTATTTCTATCTTAATCAGGAAAGAGTATCAGAAGCCATTTTTATTCACATGGATCAGACAAAAATATTAATTTAGAGTGCTAGCCAGGAATAACTCTACTGCCTTTTGTCAAAACATACCAAAGAAATCTGATCATCTGGACATTCTACAGAATGTCACATTGACTGATTTTATCAATGATACTATATTTATAGGGGTCAATGAGCAAGCGCTGCCTAGCGTACAGAAGATCTTGTAAGAGATATGTGTCCCATGGGGTAGGATATGGACCTTGAAAAAATCCAAAGGCTTGACATAGTCATAAAATTTTTAGGGACCCAGAGGTTAAGAACATACTGAAACGTGCCCTCCAAATTAGTGTGTCTGGCACATCCTACCACAAAAAAGGAAACGTGATGGCTAACTGGCTACATTCCACATACAGAAATAGAACTCCATGCCATAAAGCCGGTAATGTAAAAGGATCTAAGCTTAGGGCAGTAGAGGACTCTGAAGCAGCTCCAAGATGACAGGCAAGCAATCGCACCGCCACTTGGGCCACAAGTATTGTAGGTATCAGTGGTGACGAAAGAAACTGAGTGGAGTTTGTACCACTGAGAGAATCTTAACGCAGGCCCCTGGGTTTCCAGAGGAGGCTATGTCATCTTCAGAAGAGAATTATACACTTTTGGAAAAACACCTCCTGACATGGTACTAGGCCCTGGTGGAGATGGGTCCCCTCAGTGTAGGGTGCCACATGACCATACAGCTCATTGCTCATTATGGGCTGGGTCCTATCAACCCCAGTCATCAGGCTGGGCAGGCCCAGAGTAGTTCAGCGTCAGATGGAGGTGGTACATCTGGTATCAAGCACAAGCAGGACTGGAGAGCCCACATAAGACACATGACCAGGTAGGCCAGGACTCCCCACAGCATCTATTATGGACTGAATGTTTGTATCCTCCTAAAACTCATCTGTTGAAGCCTAACCACCAGTGTGATGGTATTTGGAGGTGGGAACTTTGGGAAATGATTAAAATGAAATTTGGATGGGGTTTGGGGAACAGAGACCCTACAAGGGGGTATGTGCCTTTATGAGGAGATAAAGAATCGAGAGCTCAATTTCTCTGCTATGTGAGGATCTAAAGAGAACATAGCTTATCTACAAACCTGGAACCTAGATGTCAGACACCAAATCTTCTGGAGCCTTGTTCTTGGACCTCTTAGTCTCCAGAAATGTGAGAAATAAGTGTTTGTTGTTTAAGCTACCTACCCAGTCTATGTTTGTTTTTTATAGCAGCCTGTATTAAGAGCATCCACCTCTATAATAATAGTATTCTTCTCTATAATAATAGTATTCTTCCTTCTACTCATACCTATGAACAATATGGCAGATCCCAAATGAATGACTAAAGGGGGGAAAATAAGCTTGGTTTATGGATAGTTTGGCTTGGTATATGGGTGTCAGCTGAAAGTGGACAGCAACTCTACTGTGGCTCATTCAGGGACAGCCCTAAAAAACACTGGAAAGAGAAATTCTTCCCAATGGTCAGTGCTTTGGTTGGTTTACCTGCTCATATACTTTGTGTGTAAATGGATGTCAACCAAGGTTGGAATAGTTATGGACTTATGGACTGTGGTAAGTGGCCTGGAAGGCTCTTCAGGGGTTGTAGAAGCATATAAATGAACATAAAGGGAATGAGCACATAGTATGAAGATCTTTGTATCATATATTCATGCTCATTACAAAAGAGGAATTGACCAAATAGACAAAATGACTCAGGAGTTGATGTGTCAACCTCTACCACTGGACACCCTAGGCAAAAACAAAAAAAAAACAAAAACCCCACATATTCTGCCTTTGCTTTCTGAGCTCTTCTGTTTGTGTTTTCAGGGAATTGCTGAGGATGATGAGTCACCATGGCAAAAAATTAAATAGGAATATACTAGAACACGCAAACTGGATCGGCAATCTCTACATGAAGAAACCAGAGCTGCCCACTGAAAACATATCATGTTGTGAAAGATGTTTTGTCTGTCATAATCCGGAGAGATTTTTCAGCAAAATCAGTTCATTTGCACTCGTTAAGACAGCAAAAACAATCTGTCAACCTGACCCTCTCCACCATCTCTCTGTGAGCCTTGGGGCTGTCCAAAAGCTATGGGGAGACCGACCTGCCTGCCTGACAGCTGATTAGAATACTTCAGTTAGTTGTGCTATGAACAGGAATTTTTAAATAAGCACAGTAAGCTCTTTGCTCATTCTGTCCAGGTGCTCTAAGACATCCTAAGGATATTGGGATGCTTTTAAAAAGATTTCATTAATTAAGGAATACTGAATCGGATGTCTTCTTACATCCAAAAGCATGTTTATTCCAGCATCTTGAGACCAAAAAGAAAAATATCCAAGATTAGCAAAGGAACAAAGACAGCAGATCCATACAGTTCTGTTTTCACTGCACTATTAATATTACCCTTGCTGAACAGATACAGAAATATCTGATAATCTATGACAGGTGGGAATTCATTTATTCTAGAATAATAAGGGCTGATGTGGCAGCGAATGGATATTCCTTACTTGGCAATTAGGCAAGGTTTCCCAATCATTAGGCTGGTCATTAGACGAAATGACAAGCAGTGCTTCCATGGGAACCACCAGGGCAAGCTTTCTGAAGGTTTTCTTCTCCAAGTAGTGTGTTATGGACCTTTTGTTTTGCAAAACAAACTTCCACACCAAAACATTCACTACACTAAAATCAAGCAAAGACTGACATAAGTACTTTGTTATCCCAAGATTCCAAATTCCAAGAATATGTAAAGACAAATGCTTGTGTGTGAGCAAGTGCCCCCCCACCACCACCACACACACACACATTTCAGCAGAGTGAAACATTTCAACACTGTGCTAAGGTGATGATTGGATTTTCTGAGTATACAATGTTTCATTGGCAAGATAGTAATAAATGAAACATAATGATATTCTTTCATATGCTGCCCCAAGAAACATGTCTGGTTAATGGGATTATTGGCCCCTTGATGGCAAAAACATGACTTCTAAAGCTCTTTACCTTTTTAAAAATTTTTTAAAAGGTTTTATTTATTTTTGAGAGAGACAGAGACAGAGTATGAGCAGGGGACGGGCAGAAAGAGAGGGAAACATAGAATCTGAAGCAGGCTCCAGGCTCTGAGCTGTCAACACAGAACCTAACATAGCTCGAACTCAAGAACTCAGGAACCATGAGACCATGACCTGAGATGAAGTTGGACACTCAACCATCTGAGTCACCCAGGTAGGTGCCCCTGAAGTTTTTTTTATCTTAAATAGCATCTTCAATACATACCAAATGGATGAATAAGTAAATGGATGAGTAATAAATTGATGGAAGAATGAATATAATGTAAGTGGTGTGTCAGCTTTACATAACATATGGGTTTATCCCTTTTATTTTCCTACCTGATCTCTTAAAACTTGCTTGCCCAAATTATCTAGAATTCAGTAACACCTCCTTGAGGTGTTCTCACTTCAACTGTTACCCATAGGGATCACTCAGTTCTACCTGCATTTGAGAGAAATGGCAACTTGCCTACTCCATTATCATTGTTTTCCTTCATTGCCATATTTCTTCATTGGTTGCTGTTGGAATTGGTTTCTTTTAGTCACATGGTTGTTTTCATTCTGCTAAGATGACCCTTAAGAATGTATATCCCTTAAATCACTCATCATCAGGGAAATACAAATCATAACCACAATGAGATACCACCTCACACCTGTCAGAATGGCTAACATTAACAACTCAGGCAACAACAGATGTTGGTGAGGATGCGGAGAAAGAGGATTGTTGGTGGCAATGCAAGCTGGTGCAGCTGCTCTGGAAAACAGTATGGAGGTTCCTCAAAAAACTAAAAATATAACTACCCTACGACCCAGAAATTGCACTACTAGGCATTTAGCCACGGGATACAGGTGTGCTGTTTCAAAGGGACACATGCCCCCCATGTTTATAGCAGCACTATTAACAATAGCCAAAATAGCCAAAGTATGGAAAGAGCCCAAACATCCATCGATGGATGAATGGATAAAGAAGATTTGGTACACACACACACACACACACACACACACACACACATATACACACATACACATACACATACATATACATACATATACACACAATGGAGTATTACTCAGCAATCAAAAAGAATGAAATCTTGCCATTTGCAACTACATGGATGGAGATGGAGGGTATTATGCTAAGTGAAATTAGTCATAAAAAGACAAAAATCATATGACTTCACTCGTATGAGGACTTTAAGATAAAAACAGATGAATATAAGGGAAGGGAAACAAAAATAATATAAAAACAGGGAGGGCGACAAAACAGAAGAGACTCATAATTATGGACAACAAACAGAGGGTTACTGGAGGGGTTGTAGGAGGAGGGATGGGCTAAATGGGTAAGGGGCACTAAGGACTATACTCCTGAAATCACCGTTGCACTATATGCTAACTAATTTGGATGTAAATTTTAAAAAATGAAAAATAAAAAAAAAATAGGAAAAAAAAAAGAACGTATATCCCTTAAAAGAGAAAGCTTTGAGAGGAATGTCCCATCCTTGAGTACCCAAATTGAAGATCTTCTAGTTATCCTCATGTGCAGGGACATCCTCTGTACAAAGTGCAATGCAGTGGGCAAGGTCCTAGGTCCTGAGAGTCCTCTAGTCTTGGCATCACAATGGACTGAGAGAAGCCCTGCCCCCAAAACATCTTTGACCTCTCAGTGTTGAGTCTAGACTCTATTTCCATATGATGCACCTCTTTGAGGCCCTTGTTCCTTCCCACCAAATGATTAACTAAAATCATGAGAGTTCATCACACAGTTTCCGATAATATCAAACCTCAAAAGAAGTGATAGAGGACTCTCTTCCTCCCAGGAGGCTTCTTGACCACATATTTACTCTTCTTTACATTCCAAGTTTCATTGAGGACTTCCCTTGTCTGGCTACCAAATGTCTTGCTCTTTCTACCTCAAGGGAATTCAGTCTTACCTTTACATAACTAAGAACTACTCAACTGACTTACCTAAACACAGAAGACCTACCACAAGGTAAACTGATTCATCTCCCCAACAAACAGTATGCAGAAGCTACAATTTTGAATTCAGTCTCACCCAAAACTGCACCAAAATGATAACAGTTAACATGTACAGAAGTTGTTAACATGTATATGAACTGCTTTTTAGCCCTTTGTTAAGCATATCACATGAATTAGGTCATTGGATACCCACATAATTTTTGTGATAGACACGATTATTATTTCTATTTCACAGATTAAGAAACTGAGATGAAGAACAATTCAGGAACTTGGACAATGTGGCAGAACCAGTAAAGAGATTCAAATGAGGAGTATCTAATTTATAGATATATAAATTACTTAGGGATAGGAATACAGCATATAGATAGGTGCTGTTTACCTAGGCTTCATACAAGCAGTAGGGTGGGAAGACAACAGGAAATACAGACGGGAGAGATCAGAGAGAGGATTCTAGTACAGGTCAGCTCATTCTGTCTTTTTGCCTATGCCACTGTAGTCTTTTGCCATGGCCCTACAAATGGAAATTATTTTTCTCTCTTTTTTTAAAGCTTTTATTTGTTTATTTTGAGTGAGTGGGGAAGGAGCATTTATTTTGAGGGAGAGAGAATGAGTGGGGAATGGGCAGAGAGGGGGAGAGAGAGAATCCAAGGCAGGTTCCACACTGTCAGTGCAGAGCCCAATGCGGGGCTTGAATTCAGGAACCATGAGATCATGATCATGATCAAGAGTCAGATGCTTAACCAACTTAGTCACCCAGGCACCCCTGAAATTATTTTTCATGCTTCTCTCACCCCACCTCAAAGCATTTAATAAACTCTTAGGGGAGAAAGTCTCAGTTTCATTAAATCAAATTTAATTACAAAGATAATGTATGCTTCTATTTTTATGTGAGAATTAACACACTTAAAATTCATACATGTTGGAATGTATTGGTTTTTTTGGCCAATCTCTGCTCTGATATGATCTTACCTTTTTATTCCTTTGGAAAACCAATTTTCTCAAATGCAGATCCCATTAAAAAATGCTGGCAGGAAACTGTTTTTGGCTTGTGCTGTATGTTTCTCTTGGTAGAGGATTTTACCTGGTACCAACGAAAAGCAAAAAATAAGTAAATTTGGAAAAAGATTGTTTTTAATGGTGAAACATCTTTCTATTATGCACAGCTATATATTTTTATAGAATGTCAGGATTTACATAAGCAAATTATTCTTCTTTCTTCAAAACCATTCCTCTTCTTGTATTCCAGATCTTGGGGTTACAATATAAGAAATTTACTTTAAAATACTTCAGCATAGACAGTGTGATGCAAATGTGTGTTTGTTTAAAGTAACTTCCAGAGCAGTAAACTGTCCTGATAGGAATTGTCATTTCTTGGTTGGTAACCTAGAAGTTAATAATAGATCAGAAAGGCCACAATTGTAAGGTAACTTTTATAGTGTTCCAGCTATGTTGACTTCATTGGTCAAAGTAATGATACTCAAGTTATGAGGATATTGTAGTGACACTTCCCATTCTTGCACAAACCCAGAATAAATTCTAGCAAATCCTGTATCTTGCACTCTTAGAGAGGGCATTCTAGACTTAATCCTTAGAAAGCCCTCAGGGTCCAGCCACTGGATCAGAGGATTCTGATGGTTACTAGAGAGGTGACCACATTCTGCCTCTAAAATATCATTTAACTTGCCTCTGGTGAACATTTCATGCGAGTTGCAGTAAGTCCCCTATGAGAGCAGAGAGATGGGATATCAGTAAGATTACAAGATTACAAGATTAAAATAGTATGCACTATTTTATACCTGCTTAGAAAATGTCTAAGTATGTGGCAGAATTTGGTCTAAGACCTGCTTTCATTATAATATTCTACCCTTATCGCATAATTAACAGCTAACCTTCATCATCTAAACATTTAGAGACTTCATTTATCTGTAAAGGTGCCTAAAAGAGGTGCTTTTTCAAATTGGAATGGAATTAAATTAAATTAATGGAATTAAATTAAATCAGTAACAGAAAGGGATCTGGAAAATCCAAACATATTTGGAGATCAAACAAAAAAGGAAAACATAGGTCACAAAATAAGTTTCTTTTTAAAAAAATTTTTTTTAACATTTATTTATTTTTGAGACAGAGAGAGACAGAGCATGAACGGGGGAGGGGCAGAGAGAGAGGGAGACACAGAACTGGAAGCAGGCTCCAGGCTCTGAGCCATCAGCCCAGAGCCCGACGCGGGGCTCGAACTCACAGAACGTGAGATCGTGACCTGAGCTGAAGTCAGACGCTTAACTGACTGAGCCACCCAGGCACCCCAATAAGTTACAAGAGGTAATTAAAGGGGCGCCTGGGTGGCTCAGTTGGTTGGGCGGCCCAGACTACAGCTCAGGTCATGATCTCGTGGTCTGTGAGTTTGAGCCCCGCAGTGGACTCTGTGCTGACAGCTCAGAGCCTGGAGCCTGCTTCCCATTCTGTGTTTCCCTCTCTCTCTGCCCCTTCCCTGCTCGCTCTCTCTCTCTTTCTCTCTCTCTCTGTCAAAAATAATAAACATTAAAAAATTTTTTTCAAAAAAAGATAATTAAAAATTTTTCTGAGCTAAATGAAAATTCAATTCATTACAAAATTTTGTGATGAAGTATGCACAGTGCAAGTATACACAGTGCTTAAGGGAAATTTAAAGAAATAAATACATACATTAGAAAGCAATAAAGATCTAAAATCAATCATCTAAACTTTCTTCTTAAGAAATTATAGAAGGAAGATCAATTTAGACATAAAGCAAAGAGAAGAAAAGAAATAACAGAAAACAGACATCAATGATATTGAAAATGGGAAATTAATAGAGAAAACCAATAAAACCAAATGCTGGTTCTTTGAAAAGAACAGTAAAATTGATAAACTGCTAGTTAGACTAGTCAAGAGAAAAAGAAAAAAGACACAAATCACCACTATTAGATTTGAAAGAGGAATCATCACTACTAATATCATGGATAGCAAAAGGATAATCAAGGAATATTAGGAACAATATTATGTCCATAAATTTGATAACCCAGATGAGGTGGACTAATTATTTAAAGAAACAAACTACCTAATTCATACAAGGATAAATAATCTTGATGCCCTCATATCTGTTAAATAAATTGAATCAATAATAACCTTCTGAAACAGAAAGCACTAGGCCCAGACAGTTTCAATAGTGAATTCTACCAGAAATAAAGAAAGAAATGATATCAATTCTTTACAATTCCATCCAGAAAACAGAAACAGGAAATTTTTCCTAATTTTCTTCTGTGAGGCCAGCATTATGCTAATATCAAAACCAGTTAAAGACATTGTAAAAAAGGAAAACTACAAACTACAGACCAATATTTCTCATGAACATGGATACAAGAAATATTAGGAAAATAACTCCAACAATATATACAAAGAATTATACACCATGAACAAGTGGGATTTATCCAAAGTATGTAATGCTGATTCAACATTAGAAAATGAAATAATGTAATCCACCATATTAATAGGCTAAAGAAAACCATCATATTATTATATCAATTGATACAAAAAAAAAAAAAAACACCTAACAAAATCCAGTGTTCATTCATGATTAAAACTCTTAGCAAATGAGGATTAGAGGGGAATTTCCTCAACCTGACAAGGAATGTCTACAAAAAAATCTGTATGTAAAATCATACTTAATCTTGAGAAACAAGATGCTGTTGCCCTATCATCAAGAACAAGATAAGTATGTCCCCTCTCACTATGCCTATTCAAGATTATAGTGGAATCTGTCACTAGTGCAATAAGACAAGAAAAGGAAATTAAAAATACACAATTTGGGAAGGAAGAAATAAAAATTATTTTGTTTGCAGATAACACAATTTTCTATGTAGAAAACCCCAAAGATTTGACCAACAAAAAAAGTACTCCTAGAAAAAAATAACCATTTTTAGCAAGGTTGAAGGATAATCAGCCAATATGCAAAAGTCAATTGTTTTTCTATACAATGGTAATAAACAATTGGAATTTTAAATAAAAAACACAATATAATTTATAATAGCCCCCCAAAATGAAAACTAAGCTATTTTAAAATTTCAAATTAAAAAAAATCTTTAAAGGATCTATATACAGAAAACTATAAATCTCTGATAAAAGAGTCAAAGAAGATATAAATAAATGAAGCAATATTCCATGTTCATAAATTAGAAGACTTGATATTGTTAAGATGTCAATTCTTCCCAACTTGATATATAGATTCAACTTACTTTTAATCAAATCCTAGCAAGCTGTTTTGTGGATATTGACAAATTGATTCTAAAGTCTGCATGGGAAGGCAAAAGAACCAAAATAGCAACACAATACTGAAAAGGAAGAACAAAGTTGGAAGATTTCAAGTTACTGAACTGCAACTAGGAAACTAGGAAGTAGGAAGCTATAGTAATCATGACATCATAGTAGTTAGGGAAAGACAGACACATAGACCATAGATCAAAGTAATAGAGTAGACAACCAGAAATTATCCATAAAAATAACCAACTGATCTTTGACCAAAGAGCTAAGGGAATTCAATGCATAAAGGATAGTCCTTTCGACAAATAGTGCTGGGAAATTTTGACATTCATATGCAAAAAAATGGATTAGACACAACCCATATACCTTTCACAAAAGTCAACTCAAAGTGGACCATAGGCCTACAGGTAAAAAATGAAAACCAATAGAACTTCTTGAATAAAACAGGAAAAAATCTAGGTGACCTTGGGTTTGGCAATAGGTTTTTAAACACAACACTAAAAA
The DNA here is from genome assembly GCF_018350215.1 of Panthera leo. Classification (NCBI taxonomy): domain Eukaryota; kingdom Metazoa; phylum Chordata; class Mammalia; order Carnivora; family Felidae; genus Panthera; species Panthera leo. Next base: position 71,397,404 of record NC_056685.1, read on the forward strand.
TATAATCCATGAAAGAAAAAATAGTGAGACTTTTGTTAAAATTTAAAACTTCTGCATTGTGAAAGCTATTGTTAAGAGTAAAAAGAAAGCCACAGACAGGAAGAAAATATTTGCAAAATACATCTACCAAAGGACTTGTATCAACATATAAAAAGAATTCTCAAAAGTCAACAATCAGAAAACAACCAAATCAAAAAATGAACATCTCAACAGACACCTGACATATACATGCATAACTTTATACATCTAGAGGATATACAATAGCATATGAAAAGGTGCTCAACCTCATTTTTTGTTAGGGAAGTGCAAATTAAGTTCCCTGTGAGATAACATGTATTACACTGGTTAGAACCCAAAAATACAATACCAAATGCTGAGGATGAGAAGTAACAGGAACTCTTCTTCATTACTAGCGGGAATGCACAATAGTACAGCCACTTGGGAAGACAGGCAGTTTCTTACAGAGGTAAACATAGTCTTACTATATGTTCCAGACATCACATTCCTAGCTATTTATCCAACTGATTTGAAAACTTAGATCCACACAAAAAACATACATGGATATTTATAGCACTTTTATTCCAGCAACTGGAAGCAACTAAGATATTCTCAATAGGTGACTATACAATCTGTGGTGCATCCATACAGTGGAATATATGTGATAAAATTCTATGATAAAAATAAATGAGCTATCATGCCACCAAAAATACACGGATGAATCTTAAATGCATATTAATAAGTGAAAGAAACGAGTGTGAAAAGGCCACATACTGTATGATTTAAACTGTTTTGAATACTTGACATTTTGGGAAAGTAAATTATAGAAATGATAAAATATCAGTGACTGCCAGGGATTCAGATAAGGGGTAGAGGGATGAGTAGGCAAAGCACAGGAGACTTTTAGGGCAGTGGAACTATTCTGTATGATATTGTAACAGTGGATACATGACATTATGCACTTGTCAAAATCTGTAGAACTTGACAGCACAAAGAATGAATCTTAATTTATCCCATTTTTTTGAAAACATCATTTAGGAGTTTGGTGACAAGAGAATATAATTATATTAAAATATATGAAACCACCTCACTGAAGGGGGTGGTGAGAACATGTGCTAACCTGAGTAACTTTGGTAATGGAGTTTGTAAAACTAAATGAAAAAGGAATTGCATATAAGCACTGTATCCCACAGGGTTACAGTTTTAACCAATATGATACCGCTTTACATGTATACTGGAACTGAACATTCAAGTAAATAGATGTGAAAGGGTAACAGCTGGGTTTCTCACTATTGGGTGGGAATTTACAGATAAGCAAGGGGAAGAGGCTAGAATGATCCATATACTAATAGGTTAGAACTGAAGAGAGTATAAGAACTCACTTTAATATAATTACTGATGGTCACACACACACACACACACATGTTAGCATACATACATACATATCTTTGCTCTGTCAACTGAGGACCCAAAATAAATGATGCCCCAATAACAATGAGCACACTTAGTACCTAGATCATGATTTCGAATACTGTTCTTTTATAAAAGAAACTAAGGCTCCTTAGAAAAATGACTGGTTCTAGGACTGGGGGCAGAATATATACAAGATACAAGATAAGCCTGGAGCATTGTGTAGTGCCAGAATATAAGGAAGTGCTCAAAAAACAAAAAGCAGTAAAACAAAAAAACAAAAAAAACAAAAAAACAAACACATTGATGAGATATGTCAAAAGGATACAGGAGCCAACTGAAAAAGCTCCCAATGGCTAAAGCTGGAACAATTCAAAGGAAAAAAAAAAAAAAAAAAAGAAGTATTGAATTATAGCCCAAAGCATAAAATCCATGAGTCCATGCTGATAGAAATAAATGACTGAATGACTCAGTAGATGGGGGGAGAGGGAAAACAAAACTATCATGCAAAAGAATTCCCAATAATTTATGTAGATACTGTACCTAAGGAAGGGAAGAGCCTAACTCCACACTCCTTCAATATGGGCTATGCATAGCAACTTCCTTCCAAAAGGCACAGCATGGAAAGAAATAAAAAAGGGGTAAATTTACAGTGGAGAAACCTGACAAACTTTACTCAGCCAGGTGATCAAGATCAACATAAACAGTCATAAAGCTTGTGAAAGTATGTGCCCTTGATATGATGTAATGAAAATGACACTTCATCTCTGCGGTATTCCTTTCCAGAACCTATAAACCCAGTTTAAACCATGAAGAAAACATCAGACAAATCAACAGAGGGGCATTCTATAAAACCAGTCCTCCTCAAAATTATTGAAGTCATCAGAGATAAAGAAAAGTCTGAGGAGATGCCACAGACAAGAGGAGCCTAAGAAGTATGACAACTAAATGCAATGTGGTCTCATGGATGAGATCCTGGCACAAAAAACAAAAACAAAAACAAAACCAAAAACATTAGACAAAAACGAAAGAAATCCAGGGCAGGTGGCTCAGCTGGTTAAACACCTGGCTCATGGTTTTGGCTCAGGTCATGATCCTGGGTTCCAGCCCCACGTGGGGCTCTGTGCTATCATCATGGAGCCTGGTTTGGATTCTGTCTCTCTTCATCTCTCTGCCCCTTCCTCAATTCTGTCTCTCTCAAAAAAAAAAAAAACAAAAAACAAAAAACAAAAAACTACGGAAATCTGAGTAAAATACAAACGTTAGTTAATAATAACATACTAAAACTGGTTCATTAAATGTAACCAAAATATACAATACTAATGTAACATGTTAATAATAGGAAAAACTGTGGACAGGAGGGTATATGGGAACTCTGTACTTTGCTCATTTTTTCTGAAAATCTAAAACTGCTGTATAGGGGCACCTGGGTGGCAAGTCAGTTAAGCATCCAACTTTGGTTCAGGTCATGGTCTCATGGTTCATGGGTTTGAGCCTCACATGGGGCTCTGTGCTGATAGCTCAGAGCCTAGAGCCTGCTTTGGGTTCTGTGTCTCCCTCTCTCTCTGCCCCTCACCCACTTGTTCGTTCTCTCTCTCTCTCTCTCTCTCTCAAAAATAAACATTTAAAAAAATAAAAAAAATAAAACTCCTCTATAAAATGAAGTCTATTGAGAAAAAACATGGTGTATATATATATATATATATATATATATATATATATATATATACATACACACATGTGCACGCTTGCTCACAAACACACACGCACACACACACACATACACAATGGAATATTATTCAGCAATAAAAAAAGAAAATCCTGCCTTTTGCAACAACATGGATAATACCTGAAGGCATTATGCTAAGTGAAGTAAGTCAGACAGAGAAAGGCAAATACTGTATGATCTCTCTTAGATGTGGAATCTTAAAACCTAAACTCATAGAAACAGAGAACATATTGGTGGTTCTCAGAGGCCTATTTAAGGGATGGGAGAAAAGGATGAAGGTGGTCAAAGGGTACAAACTTCCAGTTATAAGATGAAGAAGTCCTGAGGAGGAGCCAAGATAGAACAGCATGGAAGTTTTTTGTGTGTCTCATGGCCATGAAATACAGCCAGACCAACACTAAACCATCCTACACACCTAGAAAACTGACTGGAGGATTAACACAACAATCTGCACAACCTGAACCACAGAATTCAGCAGGTACAAGGCGCGGAGAGGTGAACTTGGGGAGTGAGAAGGAGCGGGAAGAGAGGACGGAGACTGGGGGCAGGGGGAGAATACGGGAAAAGCACCCCTTCCCAAAAGCAGCTGGAGAGAAAGTAGAAAATTGGAAACAGCCACAGGGACTAAACTAAAAAGGGAGGAGAAAGGAGAAAGGAGAGGGTTTAAATTCCATTAAGACTGTAAACAGGAGGAGCGCAGAGTCTGCAACTCCGCCACTCGATACCTTGCGGTGCTCTGGTGGGAAGGGCGAATCCCCAGGAACAGAGTGGGGTCCGGGAGGTTCTCGGGCCACATGGGGAAAAGCGGTTCCACTGCTGGAAGGACATTTGGTAGAGACTGTTGAAGCCACCTGGTCCAGCAGACCCAGAAAACAGCCACATTCGCTGGTGCTGGAACAAGGTCATTAAGGGTGAAGCCAGGTGCCAGATGTGTGTTGTGATTTCCCATAATCCCTGAAATGCTGCTGCTACACTGTCTCGCGAACTTTTTCTGGGATGGGCTGGCACCTGGCCATAGTCTGGGGGCACCGGCAGCAGCAGGGTCCAGCAAGCATTCCTGGTGCAGCCAACATTCGGCCATTATTCGGTAAGACCCTCCCACAGAGGGGCGGAACGGGTCAAAGCCGCAGTCCTTCGGAAGTAAGGGCCGGGGGAAACAGCCGCATCTGAGACAAAACTTGGGAGAGAGGTACTGCCTAGGGCCTGGTCACGGAGAGTGGAAAAGCGGGGAGTGGACGAGAGCTGAAGACGGAGGACCGGTAGACTGCTCATCCGGGAGAACAGACTGGGGGGCTGGGTGGCGCCATTTTTCACCGCTCCCGCGCATGCGCTTACGCAACTACCAGCACCGCAACAATCCACCCCAGTAGGCTAGCAGCGCCATCTAGTGGAGAACGGAGCTGTTACACCGAGCCCTGCCCAACTGGGCCAACTTTGCTCTTCAAGAACACAAACCTCACTGCCAGCTTAATCTATGGACTATAAAGAGCTACATAGACTGACTTCTAGGGGAAAACAAAGCAATTTCAGTCCTACTTCAATCTGTTAGCAGGTCCATCTATTCAATTTTCTTTCTTTTTTTTTTTCTCTTTTACACTTCTTTTTCTTGAGTACAGAAAAAGTAAAAATTCATTTTTATTTTCAATTTTTATTAAAAATATTTTTCTTTAATTTTTATTACTATATTTTTTGCTTTTATGTAAATTTTTTCAAATTCTATTTTACTTCCATCATTTCATTTTAGTCTACTTCAGTGTATTCACCTTTTCAAATTTTCAAATGATTTCCTTTATTTTTTTCTATTTCTTTTTTTCTCTTTTTCATTTCTTTTCTTTCTCTTGAATGCAGGAGAGAAAAACTTCATTTTTACTTTCAATTTCTATTACAGTATTTTTATTTTTTTACTATATTTTTTGCTTTTTGTAAATGTTTTCAAATTCTATTTTACTTCCATCATTTTATTTTAGTCTAATACAGTGTATTCACTTTTTCAAATTTTCAAACAGTTTATTTTTTTTCTTCTTTTTTCTTTTTCATTTCTTTTCTTTTTCTTGAATACAGGAAAAGAAAAAAGTCATTTTAATTTTTAATTTTTATTAAAAATATTTTTATTTAAATTTTTCTACTATATTCTTTACTTTTATGTATATATTTCAAATTCTGTTTTACTCCCATAATCTCATTTTAGTCTACTTCAGTGTATTCATTTTTTCAAATTCTCAAATGATTTCCTGCCCCCCCCTTTTTTTTCTAATCTGTCAAACCACTTTCAACACCCAGACCAAAACACACCTAGGATCTAGCATCATTTCTTCGATCTGTGTGTGTGTGTTCTTAATTTTTTAATTTTAATATTTTTTTAATTTTAATCTTTTAATTTCAATTTTTCTACCTCATTAATTCCTTTTCTCCCATCAAAATGACAAAACGAAGGCATTCATCCCAAAAGAAAGAGCACAAAGAAATGACAGCCAGGGATTTAACCAACACAGATACAAGCAAGATGTCTGAAACAGAATTTAGAAACACGATAATAAGAATACTAGCTGGAGTCGAAAATTAGAATCCCTTTCTGCAGAAATAAAAGAAGTAAAAACTAGTCAGGATGGTATTCAAAATGCTATAACTGAGCTGCAATTACGGATGGATGCCGTGGCAGCAAGGATGGATGAGGCAGAACAGAGAATTAGCGATATAGAGAACAAATTTATAGAGAATAATGAAGCAGAAAAAAAAGAGGGAGATTAAGGCAAAAGAGCATGATTTAAGATATAGAGAAATTAGTGACTCATTAAAAAGGAACAACATCAGAATCACAGGGGTCCCAGAAGAGGAAGAGAGAGAAATAGGTGTGGAAGGGTTATGTGAGCAAATCATAGCAGAAAACTTTCCCTGCCTGGGGAAAGACACACACATCAAAATCTAGAAAGCACAGAGGACCCCCATTAGATTCAACAAAACCAACCAACAAAAAAGCAACAAGGCATATCATAGTCAAATTCACAAAATACTCAGGCAAGGAGAGAATCATGAAAGCAGCAAGGGAAAAAAAGTCCCTAACCTACAAGGGAAGACAGATCAGGTTTGCAACAAACCTATCCACAGAAACGTAGCAGGCCAGAAAGGAGTGGCAAGATATATTCAGTGTGCAGAGTCAGAAAAATATGCAGCCAATAATTCTTTATCCAGCAAGACTGGGGATGGGGATGGAGAACCATCTATCATGCTAATGGTCAACAAAAGAAACCCGGAGTAGCCACACTTATATCAGACAATCTAGACTTTAAAATAAAGACTGTATCAAGAGATGCAGAAGGGCATTATATCATAATCTAGGGGTCTAGCCACCAACAAGACCTAACAATTGTAAACATTTATGTGCCAAATGTGGGACACCCAAATATATAAATCAATTAATCACAAACATAAAGAAATTCATTGACAGTGATACCATAATAGTAGGAGACTTCAACACCCCACTCACAGCAATGGACAGATCATCTAATCAAAACATCAACAAGGAAACAATGGCTTTGAATGACACACTGGACCAGATAGACTTAACAGATATACTCAGAACATTTCATCCTAAAGCAGCAGAATATACATTCTTCTCCAGTACACATGGAACGTTCTCCAGAATAGACCATATACTAGGACACAAATCAGCCCTAAGTAAGTATAAATAGATCAAGATCATACTGTGCATATTTTCTGACCACAACACTATGAAACTTGAAATCAACCACAAGAAAAAATTTGGAAACAAACAAATATTTGGAGACTAAAGAACATCCTACTAAAGAATGAATGGGCTAACCAAGAAGTTAAAGAGGAAATTAAAAAGTAGATGGAAGTCAATGAAAATAACACCACAACCCAAAACCTCTGGGATGCAGCAAAGGCAGTCATAAAAGGAAAGTATATAGCAATCCAGGCCTTCCTAAAGAAGGAAGAAAGATCTCAGATACACAACCTAACCTTATGCCTTAAAGGAGCTGGAAAAAGAACAGCAAATAAAACCCAAAACCAGCAGAATACAGGAAATAATAAAAATTAGAGCAGAAATTAATGCTACCAAAACCAAAAAACACTAGAAGATATCAATGAAACCAGAAGCTGGTTCTTTGAAAGAATTAAAAATTGATAAACCACTAGCCAGTTAGATCAAAAAGAAAAAGGAAAGGACCCAAATAAATAAAATTCAGAATGAAACAGGAGAGATCACAACCATTACAGCAGAAATAAAAACAATAAGAGAATATTATGAGCAATTGTATGCCAGTAATCTGGAAGAAATGGACAAATTCCTAGATACATATACACTACCAAAGCTGAAACAGGAGGAAATAGAAAATCTGAATAGACCCATAACCAGTAAGGAAATCGAATTAGTAATCAAAAATCTGCCAAAAAACAAGAATCCAGGGACAGATGGCTTCCCAGGGGAACTCTACCAAACATTTAAGGAAGAGTTAACACCTATTCTCTTGAAGCTGTTCCAAAAAATAGAAACGGAAGGAAAACTTCCAAACTCTTTCTATGAAGCCAGCATTACCTTAATTCTAAAACCAGACAAAGACCCCCACTAAAAAGGAGAACTATAGACCAATTTCCCTGATGAACATGAATACAAAAATCCTCAACAAGATATTAACCAACAGGATCCAACAATACATTAAAAAAACTATTCACCATGACCAAACAGGATTTATACCTGGGATGCAGGGCTGGTTCAACATCTGCAAAACAATTAACGTGATTCATCACATCAATAAAAGAAAGGACAAGAACCATATGACCCTCTCAATAGATACAGACAAAGCATTTGACAAAATACAGCATCCCTTCTTGATAAAAACCCTCAAGAAAGTAGGGACAGAAGGAGCATACCTCGAGATCATAAAGCCATATATGAACGACCCAACACTAATATCATCCTCAATGGGGAAACACTGAGAGCTTTCCCCCTAAGGTCAGGAACAAGACAGGGATGTCCACTCTCACCAGTGTTATTCAACATATTATTGGAAGTCTTAGCCGCTGTAATCAGACAACACAAAGAAATAAAAGGCATCCAAATCGACCAGGAGGAGGTCAAACTTTCACTCTTTACAGATGACATGATACTCTACATGGAAAACCCAAAAGATTCCACCAAAAAACTGCTATAACTGATTCATGAATTCAGCAAAGTTGCAGGATATAAAATCAATGCACAGAAATCAGCTGCATTCCTATACACCAACAATGAAGCAACAGAAAGATAAATCAAGGAATTGATCCCATTTACAGTTGCACAAAAAAACCATAAAATACCTAGGAATAAATTCAACCAAAGAGGTGAAAAATCTATATGCTGAAAACTATCAAAAGCTGATGAAAGAAATTGAAGAAGACACAAAAAAATGGAAAAAGATTCCATGCTCTTGGATAGGAAGAACAAATACTGTTAAAATGTTGATACTACCCAAAGCAATCTACATATTTAATGCAATTCCTATCAAAATAACACCAGCATTCTTCACAGAGTTAGAACAAATAATCCTAAAATTTGTATGGAACCAGAAAGACCCTGAATAGCCGAAGTGATCTTGAAAAAGAAAACGAAAGCAGGAGGCATCACAATCCGAGGCTTCAAGCTATACTACAAAGCTGTAATCATCAAGACAGTATGGTACTGGCACAAGAACAGACACTCAGATCAATGGAACAGAAGAGAGAACCCAGAAATGGACCCACAAACGTATGGCCAACTAATCTTTGACAAGGCAGGAAAGAATATCCAAGGGAATAAAGACCGTCTCTTCAGCAAGTGGTGCTGGGAAAACTGGACAGTGACATGCAGAATAATGAACCTGGACCACTTTCTTACACCACACACAAAAATAAACTCCAATGGATGAAAGCCCTAAATGTAAGACAGGAAGCCATCAAAATCCTCCAGGAGAAAGCAGGCAAAAACCTCTTTGATCTTGGCCACAGCAACTTCTTACTCAGCATGTCTCCAGAGGCAAGAGAAACAAAAGCAAAAATGAACTACTAGGACCTCATCAAAAGAAAAAGCTTCTGCACAGTGAAGGAAACAATCAGCAAAACTAAAAGGCAACAGACAGAATGGGAGAAGATATTTGCGAATGACATATCAGATAAAGGGTTAGTACCCAAAATCTATAAAGAACTTATCAAACTCAACACCCAAAAAACAAAGAATCCAGTGAAGAAATGGGCAAAAGACATGAATAGACACTTCTCCAAAGAAGACACCCAGATGGCTAACCCACAGATGAAAAAATGCTGAACATCACTCATCATCAGGGAAATACAAATCAAAACCACAATGAGATACCACCTTACACCTGTCAGAATGGCTAACACTAACAACTCAGGCAACAACAGATGTTAGTGAGGATGTGGAGAAAGAGGATCTCTTTTGTATTGTTGGTGGGAATGCAAGCTGGTGCAGCTACTCTGGAAAACAGTATGGAGTCTCCTCAAAAAACTAAAAATAGAACTACCCTATGACCCAGCAATTGCACTACTAGGCATTTATCCAAGGGATACAGGTGTGCTGTTCGAAGGGACACATGTACCCCCATGTTTATAGCAGCACTATCAACAATAGCCAAAATATGGAAAGAGCCCAAATATCCATCGATGGATGAATGGATAAAATGGATGAAATGGATAAAGAAGATGTGGTATATATGTATGTATGTGTGTGTGTATATATATGTATATATGTATATATATATATGTATGTGTATATATATATATATACATATATACCACATCTTCTTTATCCATCTATATCTATATATATACACACATAAATATCAATGGAGTATTACTCGGCAATCAAAAAGAATGAAATCTTGCCATTTGCAACTACGTGGATGAAGCTGGAGGGTATTATGCTAAATGAACTTAGAGAAAGACAAAAATCATATGACTTTACTTATATGAGGACTTAAGAGACAAAATAACATAAGGGAAGGGAAACAAAAATAATATAAAAACAGGGAGGGGGAGAAAACAGAAGAGACTCATAAATATGGAGAACAAACTGAGGGTTACAGGAGGGGTATGGGAGGGGGGATGGGCTCAATGCATAAGGGCACTAAGGAATCTACTCCTGAAATCATTGTTGCACTATATGCTAACTAATATGGATGTAAATTTTAAAAAATAAAAAATAAAATTTAAAAAAAACAGATGAAGAAGTCCTGGGGATGTAATGCACAGCATGATGACAGTAGTTAACAATATTGTATTGTATATTTGAAACTTGATAAGAGAGTATATTTTAGAAGTTCTTACCACTGAAGAAAAACTGTAACTACATAAGCAATGGATGTATTAACCTACCTTATTGTGTTAATCATTTCACAATATATACATATATTGAATCATTATATTGCACTACTTCAATTTATACTATGTTATATGTCAATTATATCTCAATAAAGCTGAAAAAGTTAAACAAAACATTTAAATAGAAATTAAAATTTCCAGCAGCTTAAAGGTAATAGAATCATGTTTCCATGGATATAGTTCACTTAGACCAAACATTTCTCCTGCTAGTCATTTAGCTCAGATAAAAAATAAACATTTAATTGATATAATATATTGCTCACTTTATTATAATTTGTAATCATATGTCATCTTTTATGTAAGAGCTGAAAGGGCTTTACACTTAAAAATACTTGCAATCCATAAGGATATAGTTAAATGTTATATTCCATTGATAAGTGAACTAATAATAAAAAATAAGTAAAAAGTAAACATCCTCAGCTCACTCCACGTGTGACACCTGTTAGAGTTTGCTCGGATGACAGGTCATCATGGTGGACGGCAAGCCTTTCAGAAATGGCAAACTGCCCTGACCATTTCCATTTCCTGACCCCTCTGGATATTAAGAAACAAAGATGGACCAAAACAGAACTACATAAAATTGTGTGATCCAAAAAATGTGGTTTGTATATCTTAAACAAATGCTTCATACAGAAAAATACACATTCCCATTACATACTGCGATATAATTATCCTGTTTATCAGATAATGGTGGAATTTCTAGTAATTCACAGTGTATTACAGACAGGTGAACCACACTGTGAAGTCGTATGATGAATGCCTTCTCCAACACTTCTCACTTTTGCTCTCTTACTATATATAATAACAGACCCTAACACTTAACTGAACACTTACTATGTTCTGCTTAGGGGCTATTAAGACCTTCCCAATAGCTGTGAGCTAGATATTATCATAATCTTCATTTTATCGGTAAGAAAATTAAGGCATAGAGAGATGGCACGATGTCCTCAAGGTGTCACAGCTAGCAAGGGTGGACCTGGGATCTGAACCTGGTGTTCTGGGTGTATAACCCCACATTCCACGTCCTCTGCCTCTATCCAGGTGGGTAAAATCATCTGGGAAGAACAAGAAAGGGTCTAAAATTAAGGCTTTTTGTGCATGTGAGATGCCAATCCCTCCTACCAGAACAGTTCCTGGAGAGTAGTCCCATCTGGTGGAACCACCTTCAGGAGTGGACACCACAGTGACCCAGAAGCCTGTTGTCTATCTCCAGAGAAAACTCTGTTTGAATTTGCTCTCAGTGGCCACACGAATAATTTATGATTATGACCCAGTGCTACAGCTGGTGTGAACTGTTCCTTTCTAGTGTGGTAGCCCCGGAAGACCTGTGAATTCCATTCAGGACCTCTTGTGGCAGAGAGAAGAGGACTCGCAGCCCTCCAGAGAGATGCAATCGGTAAGGACCATCTGGTGGCAGTTATGTAAACACTGCTCCTCCAGGGTGACTGTGCCAATGAGCCAGACATCTAATTGCCTTCGTGGCGAGACAATCAGGCCTCACCATTTCCTGAGAGTTCTGCCTCTGGTTACTGTCACAGTCTGCCCTCCCTTTCAACCAGCCATCTACAAATGCTGCTTCCCAATTACCCCACTGTTTAATTAAGAAGCTTCATTAAACTCTAAAACAGGATTGGGCTTTATACAGGAAGAAACAGTGTATTTCCGTAGCTTTTACTTAGGGGGAGTAACATGGTTTTCTATATTAAAAATAAGCAAATAAAAGAAAATCCCAGGACACCTGAGTGGCTCAGTCAGTTAAGTGTCCGACTCTTGATTTCAGCTCAGGTCATGATTCATGGTTCATGGGATTGAGCCTCTTGTTGGGTTCTGCACGGACGGCAGGTGACTGCTTTGGATTCTCTCTCTCAGTCCCTCTCTCTCTTTCTCTGCACTTCCCCCACTTGCACATGTGTGTGCACACAGGCCTATGTGTGCCCTCTCTGTTGCATGCTCTCTCTCTCTCTCTCTCTCTCTCTCAAAATAAATAAATAAACATTACAAAAAAGAGAGAAAAAAAAAATCCCTGCAGTTGCACTAACCAGGTAAAACCACCCACCTGTCTCCATTGCTAACATGACTTTTACTTTCATTTTAGCCATGAAGGGAATAGGTGCCATTCCTACTAGCACCTATTGGCACCTATAGGTGCCAATAAATAATAATAAATAAAGCAAGAATGTTGCTTCTTAGTTATGTGATGTTGAACAAATGACTTAACTGATTTTACCTTGCTTCCTCATCTACAGAAATGAATAATACATACGTCACAAAATTATTGTGAAGATTAATAAATTGATGCAAGCATTTAGTGTGGCCATTCTAATAATTACCCATGTGGAACAGAAATCGAGCAGTCTGGCCAAAATAGATTATTCAAATGAATTTCTAACTATATGTGTATTGCTCAGGCCAGCTCAGTTTATCCCTCTTTTTCATCTATGTCCTTTATATTGATGATGCCTAATTCCACATTTCCAAAACGTCTCTTCTGAACTCTAGGTTTGAAAATGTAAATAACCACTAAATACATACACGTGGACCCCCAAAACATCTTATATTTAGTATATCTAAAACTTTCCCATAGACCTTCCCATTAATAATATAATTTAAAGATATTTCTTTATAAACAGTGTGAAGTGTGTTTAAGTTTTAAACAGTGGTACAAACTAATTCTAATCTACTTCCTAGGGGGCTTAGTTAGTATTTGAAGTATCTCATCAGAAATTAAGCTCCAAGGATGGTTACTAAACATTTGAATTATCATTATCAAAATCTAAGACCCTAGAGTATGTAATTAGCCTAAGGGAGATTAGAACCTTCAAAAAAATTTTTTTTAATTACTAAAGAAATTAATGTGTTCAAGAAACATGACTGGCTAGAAATGTTCTATAGTCTCACTACCCTTGCACAAACACAAAATAAGAACCCAACAATGGTGTGAGGCTAACATGCCAATGGTTCTGCAGCTTCCCCAGTCCACACACCACCTTAATAGTCTAGAAGGTTGGCTGTCCTTGTCTCAGAAAGTCCCCAAATCATTTCCCCTGAACCTTTTCTACAAGGTGCTAGTTAGGCGCCTGGTGCAGAGTGTGGCATTGTTTTTGTGCCTTCTTGCTAATCATGTTTGTGCTTTGGGCCTGAACAGAATTTAGCCTAAGACTTGCTTTCAGGGTAACATGCCATCTGGTAGCAATGTTGTGGGGAACAGAATGCACAGACCACACCCACCTCTGCCCCATCAGAGACCACCATATTTATCAAATAATCTGGCTTCTTCTGATCTTTCAAATTGGCTTTAGAGCAGTTTGCGTCAATTTCCTATTTGATGGCTGGCCCTATAGTTCACCCAGATGCTCAAGTCATAAATGTAGGAGTTATCCTAGATGGTTGACCCCATTCATCCAATCAGTCCGCATATTTACAGTCTCTCCAGCATACTTCTTCAGCTACATCCTGTTAAGTGTAACCTAGTTCAGACCCTCACTCTTATTCTTGGAACTCTAGAAGCACTTTCCAACTTCCTGCCCCCTCATCTCACCATACCTTTTAACACATCCACATTGAGGTCACACTAGCGCATTCACACATGTAACCTTATTCCACTGCCTAAGAGCTTTAAAAGGCTTACATGTCAACATGGTGAATGAAGTCTAAACATTTTGCTTAAGTCCATCGTTTTATCTTCTACCTTGGATAGTATCTGTCCTGATCAGATCTTGCTCTTACCTTCTAGACTCGGAGAACCTCATGGTAATTTGCTCTCATTCGTCTCTGTATCATCAACACCCAGAAAATAGAGGACGCTAAGCGCATATTTGCTGGAAGAAGGAGAATCACAGTAGTTGCTTGAACAACTATTTAAAATGGAATTGAATATAATAGCTGATGCTTTCTGAGTAATTATTATGTGGCAGACACTATTCACAAGCACTTTACATAAATTAATTCATTCAATTCTCGCAAAAACAATATAAGGTTACTATAATTATTCCATTTTCACAGATGTGAACACAAAAGGACAGAGAGGTTAAATAACTGGCCTAACACTACACAGCTTGTAATTCACAGGACCAGGACTCAAACTGTGGCAGTCAGGCCCCAGAGACAATATATCTAACCATTAACAGTCCTCAGTCTCTTGCATTCTTTGAGATGGATGGAATTAGTGTTAACTGAATTTTGAATCAGATACTTTAAAATCCAGGTGATTGTGCCTGGCTCATAGAGCCATGGTAAGGACTAAATGAGACAGTCCTATGAAGGTTTTTGCTCTGTGCTTTGCAGGTTGTGCTATTATTTCCTACTTCTCTCCCCATTCCCCCTTGCTTACTCTGCTCCAGTCACTGACCCCCTTGCTTTTCCTCAAACACATCTGGCTTGTACTTGAGTGTCTTAGGACATTTGCATAGACTGTTCCCTCTGGAATGTTCTTCTGCCAGATGCCCACATGGTCAGCTCTCTCTTTACCTTCAAATTTTGGTCAGATGTCACCTTCCCAGTAAGTCCAAACCTGAGTATTTTATTTTAAATGGCAACACTGCTCGCATTTTGTACAGTCCTGATTCATTTTTCTCTGCTCTATTTTGCCCATCTTTCCATATCACCTATCATTTCCAGCACACTATACAGTTTACTTATTTACTGTGTATTTTTTTATTGTCTGTCTTCCCTAGCTGGACTATAAAGTCCCTGAGGGCAGGGATTTTTATCTGGTTTATTCAGAGATTTAGCCAAACTGCCTAGAACAGTGACTAGCTTGGAGAGGCACTCAATAAATATTTGTTGAATAAATGAAATTTCCTTTCCTTCCATTCTTTTCATCTATTTTAGCCCCGTCTCATCCTCCAAAATCAGTTTATGCTTCTTTTTCTCAAGGAAACCTTCTCTGGCAACCTCATTCTGCCCCTAATCCAAGACTGTGGTCCTCTTGTACATCTTTTCACTAGCACTAAGTACAATTTATCAGCCTTTATGTTTGTGAGTACTTGATTAATGTGTGTTTCTCCAGCAGATGATAATGTATGTGAAGGTGGGAACAGCTTTGCTTACTACCTGATTCCCAGGCCAAGCACAGTGGCTGGCACATGACAGACCTTGAATATGAATTGACAGTGAATAACTAGACACAGGAGTAAACACCCCCTTCATTTTAGTCTGCAATAAATGGGTAAGTGCTACATGAACTCATATAGATATGTTACAGTCATAGTCCACTTTAATAAACTTAGCAAGTTTGCTTACTTATAATGGTTAATTTTATGTATCAACTCAACTGAGCCATTGGGTGCCCAGATATTTGGTCAAACAGTGCTCTGGGTATCTCTGGGAGAGTATCTTTTGCATGAGATTAACATTTAAATAGCTAAACTGAGTAAAGCAACACCCCCCCTCCCGCAATGCTGGGGGTCCTCAGTCAGTTGAAGGCCCAAATAGAATAAATATATGACAAACTACAAGTAAGAGAGACTTCCTCTTGCCTGACTGCCTTTGAGCTGGGACTTTATTTCCTGCTTGGATTTGAACTGGAACATCAGCTCTTCCTGGTTCTCAAGTCCTGCTGGCCTTAGGACTGAAACTATAGCATTAGCTCTTCTGGTTCTTTCTCAAGCCTTTGGACCCAGACTAGAACTACACTTTCAGTTCTATTGGGTCTCCAGGTTGTCAACTGTGGATATTTGGACTTGGCAGCCTCCATAATACTGTGAGCCAATTTCTTACGCTAAATGTCTTTATTGGTTCTGTTTCTCTGGGAAACCCTGACTAATACAACTATTTTATTTGGCTTGATACTCACCATAACCTTGGGAATACAAGTAGGACAGATGGCTTTATGTGAAATCACACACTTTCAATGTGGCCAAGCCAGAAATACAACCCACATCTTCTGACTCTACAAAATCGTATTTCAGTGCGTTTTTGCTTTCAGGGTAACATGCCACCGGCTAGCAAGATTCTTGGATGACCATTATAAAGGCCTTGTCCTTTTCAGTATTTTCTTGGGATCAGACTCCAGAGACCTCCCTAACCAGGTCTAACAATTAAAACTATGTATGTATATATGTATGTATAACTTTAATTTTGTGATACATAAAAATGTAAAATATTATTTCAACAGTCACTGAAGGAATGAGTGAGAAAAAGTGGTAATATATATGTGACTGTATAGGTCAAATTTAACACTGAAAACATTGAATGTATAGCAGATTTTAAAACCAAATTTGTCAATCTCTCAATTACCTGTCAGACCACAAAATGTCACCTCCTATATGAAGCCTTATGTGATAGTTAATTTTATGTGTCGACTTGACTGGGTTTTGAGATGCCCAATTAGCTGGTGACACATTATTTCTGGGAATATCTGTGAGTGCTTCTAGAAGAGATTAGCATGTGAATTGGTAGACAAAGTAAAGAAGATCACCTTCAAACATGGTAGTAGGCATTATCCAATCCAATCTATTAAGGGTCTGAATAGAACAAAAAGGCAAGGAAAGGGTGAATTTGTTCTATCTGAGCTTGGACACTCATCTCCTTCTGCCCCCAGACAATGGCACTTGGGCCTTTAGACTTGGCAGGACTTATACCACCAGCTTTCCTGGGTTTCCAGCTTGCAGACAGCAATCATGAGAATTTTTGACCTCCATAATCACACAAGTCAATACCTATAATAAACAAAAAAACAAATAAATCCTATTTGTTCTGTTTCTCTGGAGAACCTTGCCTTATATACTTTATCAATGTGCTCCTCCCAGAAAGCCATTTCTTTTGTCTCTGTGGAAAAATACAATTCCCTGATATGAATTATATACTATTGTCATGACTTCTTCACATGGTGTTCTCTCCCCTAGACTGAGGGTTTTGTTCTGTTTTTTTTTAATGTAGGGACAACTGCAAGTCCTGACACAATACCTACCAAGTTCTAGTTACTCTTTAATCTCATGTGCATTCACCAAAAGCCATGCCTCTCCACCCACCACCAGAGCACTTTGCCTTCCTTTTCAAGGAGCATTCAGGGGAAAATTTAAAAAGAAGATATTCATCAGCCCAAACATTTTCTGACATCAAACTGACACCACTTTAACCAAAAATAACTAGACATCTGTCACTTTTTCTTGTTTCCTTGATGATGTTGAGGTGAAAGAGACACAGTTCCTTAGACCTTGCTCTGGATAGCTAACAGGAGGAAACTGCTTACCAATTCACAACCACCCAATCTTATGTTAAAAACTTCCACTAGTGCCATTCAGGAAGAGAAAGTTTCTGATGAATTTCTGCTGCCCAATTCATGCACAGAGAAATAAAGAACAACAGCCAGTGTAATTAGCAAGCAGATCTTCCAGCAAAAGGATTTACACCTGGACATAAACATGTTCATTGAGGTTGGAATGAGGATTTGCTAAGGCAAACACTTTCTGAAAAATTGTAAAGCTAATGATCTTGCACTGACAGCATAACCTTGAGCTTATTGCCAAATAGAGTGTCAAGTGTAAACACTTAATGGAAGAAAACAGGCAATGATAATAGTCCTTCTTGTGACCCCAGATCAGTGACTCCTTGAGTGCTTTTGAGGTCAGTAGAAACACTTTTCTACATGCTGCTAATTTTTTATTCAGTTTTATGTATTTTATGATCTGACTTGATACGGATGAGAAGCACTTCATCAGTCAGTGCAAGATGCAATAATTGCTTCTCCTTCTCCAGTTTCTTATCCCCAGAAGTGGAAATAATCAGCCCTGAACTGCAGTAGGGGCCAGTTATTATTGTGAAATATTGATGAGGGCCATTGGTAAAATCATTAAGGCTCATTCTATGGATTAGGGACACTTAAGGAATTTATCACATATGAGGGTAGGGAACTGAAGCCATGTGAAGGTAGATGAACACATAATATATTACCCATCATCTGAGGTTCCAGGAAACCAAACTTCTCTGTTAACTGGAGGAATGCCACTGCGAAAGAAACACAGGATACAGAAAGAATTTGGGAATGATTTCTGTTCTCTGACCTCAAATAAACAAATCACTCTGAACTTCCATTTGTCTTATCTCAAAAAAAGGTGGATAGTAATTTAGGGATTATAGGACTGTTATGAGGATAAAATGAATATATGTGAAACAAATTTGTATGGTGCCTGGAACAAAGAGGTCGATAAATGTTATGGGGTAAACATGAAATAAGAAGCATTCAGCCCTGTTTTAAATTAAATAATATCCCTATTATATGTTTCTTTCTTTCTTCTTTGCTTCCTCGACATACAATCCCTTCTTCACATCGGAGGAACTCCCCATTTGCATACATGTGATGAAGTGCCCATATTAATTATTACAGAAGCCAAAATGGGGAAATAAACTCTACTTACTTCCAGAAAAGGAGTAACAAACATATCATTATATTATATATCTCATTTATCATATTTATTGTTATTGTCTGCATTGTCTCTAATACCATAAACTTCATAATGGAAAGCATTTTTATACTTTTTGTTCACTGGTATATCCTCAGTATCTAGAACACTACACTACCTAAAAAGAGATGATCAATAAACATATGTGAAATGAATTTGATACTTCTATCCAAAATACTGAGTCATGAACAATAATGCAAAAATTAATGAAGACTTAAAATTCACTCTAGCTGGTAGAAAACAGCTATTGAGATATTGAGTAGAGGCACTCACCAAAGATGTCGGCAGAGCGCTAGCAGAGGAAGCATCATGCCAGAATCTTCCAGCCTTTCCGCCTCCAGAGTCCTCTTGGTTTCTGCCTGTTTTCTAAGACTATTTTTGCAGATTCCCCCAAATCTTGTGAGCTACTCAATACCTTTCCTATAAATCCATTTATTGCTTAAAACAGGTCGGGTTTCTGTTGCTTGCAACTGTGTGGTTAATACTGAACTTGCTTCTTTGGTGCCTTGAGAACAAAAGCTGCAAAGATCAAATTAAGTGGCAACATTATGACAGATTCAATCCCAATCTGATGGTGTCACATATGGCTTGAACTAGCCACCTGTGTTCTTAATCAGCAACTAAATGGGATGACAATTAGCTGCATTAGATCCATGCTCCTCCAGCTCTAATAATCATGAATTCAACAATTGCATAGACATCACTATTGAATGCCTGTGAACAATCCCTAGAATCAGAGATAATTCTTCACTTTAAAAAAGTGACATTAGAGAAGACAAACATTTTCTCAGACCAAAAAAGTATTAAGGAAAATATTATTTAAACATCTACTTTTTAAAGTATAACTTTAAGAAAATGAAAAAGGAGACAATATTTATAATTTCTAACAAATGGCTTTTATCCAGAATACATAAACATATATAAAAATAACTGTATATAAAGAATATATGAAAGGCTCTTACAATTCAGTGATAAAGAAATAAGTTTTTTAATGAGCCAAAGACTTGAATAGCACTTTACAAAAGAAAATATAAGAATAGCAATAAGCACATAAAAACATACTCACCCTTAGTCATCAGGGAAATGTAAAATAAACGCTCATATGTTGCTGGTGAGAGTACAAATTATACAACCACTTTCAAAAACATGTCAATTTTTATAAAGATAAACAATACTTACTATAAAATCCACCTCTTCTACTCTTAGGGATTTATGCAAAATAAATAAATAAATAAATAAATAAATAAAAGTGTATGTCTGCAAAATAATACACATAAATGTTCACTGCAGCCATATTCAAAGTAGCCCAAACTGAGAACAACCAAATGGTCTATCAACAGGATAATGGAAAAACAATTGTAGTATATTTATTTGATGAAATACTACTCAGCAATAAAAAAAAAAGAAACTACAGATACACGAAACATGGATGAATTTGAAACATTATGCTGAATGAAGTAAATCAAACTCCAGAATTTGTACTATAAAATTTTTTTCTAGCCTAGAATTGACAAAATAAGCCCTACTGATGGAAGCCAGATTATTCATTGTCTGATGCAGGAATTGGTGGGGCGAGGGAGACTGACTGCAAAGGGCATGGCAGAAATCCCTGTGATGATAGAAATAGTCTAGATCTTGATTGAATTAATGGTGAGATGGGTATACATTCATCAAACTCCTCAAACTTTAAGCTTACAGTGCATGTATTTTATTAAAGGTAAGTTATACCTCAATAAGGTTGAAAAAACAGATGATTGATAATACACAAAACATGAGGCATGTGGTAGATGCGACCATAACAGTGATAGAAAGCTCAGTAGGGCGCCTGGGTGGCTCGGCTGGTTAAGCATTGACTTGGTTTCAGCTCAGGTCTTGATCTTGGGGTCATGAATTCAAGCCCCACAATGGGCTCTTTGCTGGGTGTGAAGCCTACTTAAAAAATGAAAGAAAAGAAAGAAAGAAAGAAAGAAAGAAAGAAAGAAAGAAAGAAAGAAAGAAAGAAAGGAAAGAAAAATTATATTCCCCTGGAGAAGTGAAAAAGAAAGCCTCATGGAAGACATAGGGTTTGAGTGGAGGTTTTAGGTCTGGATGGCATTTCAATAGAAGAGGATAGAGGAAGGAGCACAGAGCGTATAGTTGGTAGTGAAGAATCAGATATGGCTGCAGTGCATGTTATATTCATTCATTAATTCAGCATTTTTTAACTATTTTATTGATGGCCTGCTAGAACCAGACACTACCTTAGTAGACAAAATAAAGTCTCTACTTTTACTTTTATCAATCTTACATTCTAATATGGAGAGACATATGAAAAATGAATGTGTTTATAATATGTCAGCTGTGCAAGATAAAGCTGAGTAAACTGGAGAGGGAGTTCAGAGATGGTGGATGGAGTAGCTTTGTCAGATAAGATAATCAGCAAAGGTCTCTCTGAAAGAGTGACATTTGAGCAGAATCATGAATAAAGAGGATGTAGATATCTGAAGAAATCATATTTCAGACAGAACAAAAAAAAGTTAGAGAGGGAGGGAGGCAAATCATAAGAGACTCTTAAAAACTGAGAATAAACTGAGGGTTGATGGGGGGTAGGAGGGAGGGGAAAGTTGGTGGGGCACTGAGGAGGGCACCTGTTGGGATGAGCACTGGGTGTTGTATGGAAACCAATTTGACAATAAATTTCATATTTAAAAAATATTCACATATAAATACTGAATATTTAAAAAAATAAATGCAAACAAGGAGAAGGAGGAGGAGGAGGAGGAGAAACAGTTAATGCAAAGGCCTTAAAGATGGAGCCTGACTGGTTGTTGGTTCACCAGCCTCTCAAGAGCTTCCCTGGTGCAATCTGAAACCAGCCCTCTGACATGGAGGACAGGGAGAGCCTAAGAAAGAGTCAGGCCACTCCAGGTTGGTAGGTGGAAGTTTCAACAAGCAAAGGAAACTCACATCCAAACCTTGTCCTAGGTGGCAACAAGGCAAATAAATCCCTTCACCCTCCTGCTGTACCTTAAAAGTTTATAAAGAGGCCTTAACTGGGTTCAGTCATGTATACCATGCATGTGTTTTCAATACCATATCACTAGCTCAAGGCTATACACTTGAAGCAGCCTCTGGGAGCAGGAAAGGAAAGCAGAACCCACATTCCAAGTACGGGGGGGGAAGGGGGCATGGGTCCAGCTCACGGGGCAGTTTGCTATCACCTCTTTTCAATGACCTCCCCCAACACTAGTATATTTGAGAGCCAGCAATGAGCAAGGAAGGGTGTAGTGGCTCCAGGGCAGAAACAAGGGGAGTATGGCAAGAAATCTGGGAAATAATAGGGACTGTAGAGGGTGGCAGAATTCATAGGGCTTCTCATTAGTGTACAATATGAACCATCCGGGGGTCTCATTAAACTTTAAATCTTGATTCAATAGGTCTGGGGATAGGGCCTGAGAGTTTGCATTTCTAACAAGCTCAAAGGTGATGCAATACTTGCAGGTCCACAGACCACTTTTTAGGTAGAAAGAGTGTACGACATCAGAGGATACTTTGAGAAGTAGCATCATCTGCTGGCTGTGTCTAGGAGATCAAAGGCAGAGCCATGAAAAACAGAAGGCTATTGAAATAAATTCAAGAGATCATGATGATTTGGTCTAGAATGGCTATGCAGGAGGTTACCAGAATGGTTGATTTTTTTTTTTTACATATTTAAAAAATTAAGCTGAAAGGACTTTACTAACAAACTAAATTTGTCATGTGAAAGTAAGAGAGAGGTCAAGGAAGACTCCTAGCATATGAAATATTATATGAATCTATAGTTTAAGGGAAGAGGGCCAAGGTTGAGATATAAATTTAGAGGCATCAAGGGTAGAGATGACATTTCATGTCATAAGACATGAGGTGAGGTGAGGTGACCATGTGTAGATAGAAGATGTCCTAGCACTAAGCAGGATGTACTCTGAAATTTAGAAGTCAGGAGATAAGGTAGAACAAATAAAGAAGACAGTGTATATGACCAGCAAAGAATGAGAGTTAAGAGTGGCATCCCAGAAGCCAAATCATGATAGTTTTTCTGGGAAAAAGGTGTTCAATTTATGGTATCTACCAAGTGGTTGAATAAAATGGAGGCTGAGAATGGTCCCTGGATTTACCAAGGTAAGGGGCACAGGTGACCTTGCCGAGAACTTTTTTTTTTTCTCCTGGAATGGTGAGTAGGAAAGCATGATTAAAATGAGTTTTAAAAATGGATGAGAGAGGAGGAAGTGGAAACACTGAGTTTCTACAGCTCTTTAGTGGAGCTCTGGTATAAGGGAGAACAGAAAATTAAGATGTGGCTCAAATGGAAAATGTTGGCTCGAATGTGGCTCGAATATTGACAGGCATGATTTATTGGAGAGAACACTAATGGATAATTGCTGAGTTAGGTCCTTGAAGAGGTGAGAGAGTGGAGTATTCAGAACACAAGTGGAGAGTGGCCTCAGAGCCACCGTAACAACAGGACAGCAGAGTATATGGGCTTAGATGTAGATAGGGTGTGAATTTGTGGGTGTTCTCATTGGTTTAATTTTTTTTCAATAAAAGAAAAAGCAAGGCCATCAGGGTAAGAGGGGAGAAAAGATGCTAGAGGTCTGGAGAGGGAGGATAGGTTGTGGCATGGTCATCTTGGAGGATGGGAGGAAGGCTTTACTAGGGAAAACTTAACCAGATGGGCAGGCAACACAGTTCTGAATTTAAATGGAGAAAAGTCAACATGGTTTTGTCTTTTTTCCGGCCATGAACATAAACTCTGCGAATGTAGACTGAAAGTAGGCAGAGAGTTGGAATTAAACAGGTCCTGCCAGACAGATATGATGCAAGGAGAGAAAGGCACAGAGGACAAAAAAGTATATGAAAAGGAAAATTAAAGTGTTGTGATATGGAATCTAATCATGTAAGAAGGAAAGAGAAAACATAAAATATTGAGAGATCATCTAAAAGGGATTATTTGATTGCACGTCTCTGTGAAAACAGTCACAGAAGTTTTGAAATTTAGACAAACCAGCAAGCTGATTAAGAGGAGACTGTAATAAGAGAGGAGAAGGTTGAAACTCCTATTTTGCAGGTTGTGCAGTTATCACACTAGTGTGTCCTAGGATTTTCTATGAGAGGGAGTGTGGCTTAAATTCTGATGAAGATACAGTTACTGCACAAGAAGAGATTAAGAAACTGAGAGGCCAAATATTGGAGGGATCATTTATATGAACCCTGAAGTCACCAAGACTTAGGACTGGAAAAAATTCTTCCCAGTTTGACTGAGAATGTCCCAGATTTAGCAGTGAAAGTCTTGTATCCTGGCAAACTTCTCAGCCCCATATAGGGAAGGTTTGCCTGGGACTGTCCTTCATGTTTAGGCAAACTAGGACAAGTAATCTTCATATGCATGGCATAGGTATCATTGGAGATAACATAGGAAGCCAAATGTTAAAATCTTAAAGAAAGGAAGAATGGGGTATAGAGGATTCCCAAAAGGAATGCTGCCGTGTGTCATCCAGGGTTGTACAGACGCAGGGAAGAAGGAGAGCTGGTTTAGAAACAGCAGTAAAAAGCAAGGACACTTAACTTTTCTCTCATCTGAGAGCACTTCATGGGAAGTAGAGAGAGACTTAATGGGAAACCTAAGTTCAATCAGAGGATGAAGGTCAAGAGAACATTCAGAGAACAGGATGAACATACAGGGGGTTGGTAATTGGATGAGGATTGACCATGAGCCTGAAGCAGTAATACAAGATAGGACTAGAAATGTGGATAAAGACAATCATGGAAAACAAAAAATAAAGAAGGGTTTTAAAGAACTGTAAATAAATAAAATTCAAAATCAATCCCCTAAAAAAGTTAAAAAAATTAAAGGATCATTATTATGGAGGATTTTGGAAAATAATTGAGGTACCATCTAAAAATAACCACAGAGACAAAAGATCCTTTCAACGTTGAGTTCATTCTTAAATTTAAAGAAAATGATACTTTAAAAAAAAAACTATTGCAATCTTTAGGGGCAAAATAAATGGAAGGCTTTCTAATTTCCATTACTATTAAATCTGCTAAGGGGCACCTGGGTAGCTCAGTAGGTTAAGCATCTGACTCTTGGTTTCAGCTCAAGTCATGATCTTGTGGTTTCATGAGTTTGAGCCCCATGTTGGCTCTGTCCTGGAAGCATGGAGCCTGCTTGGGATTCTCTCTCTCTCCCTCACTCTCTGCCCCTCCCCCACTTGCACTCTACCATTCTCTCTCAAAATAAATAAACTTAAAAAAATATGATAAATATAGTCCAAAAAGTTTAAACTAATATTGTGGCTACAGACATATAGAAATTGACCAATTAGTTTTATTTCTCTAAAGGGGTCACATGTGCATGTTTGGGAGGTAGTACTACGAAATTCATTTATTTTCATGAAATGGATGGTTAAAGAAAATAACATGAAATGCTGCATGTGTATTTCAGGTGCATCACATTACACTTTAATACATATTTGCAGGATATGTGTAGTTTCAAGTCATTAAGATTGTGATAATTTGTTATAGCAGTAATAGGAACCTAATACATACTCTAGATATGCATTATTCCGCTCCAGACAGTTGCACATGAAAGGAGACTATCCTACTATTGATAGCATTGTATGGGAGTAGGCTGATATATTTTATTTAAAGACAGGAATAATCACCTGTGTTAAATGATACACCTAGGTGTATCATCATAAGAACAATCAAGCAGTTGTTTTCTTTTGTTTTATTTTTGAGTCTATGAATCTCTATAGGACAAACTTGAGAATCTCTATTTTCTCTCTCTAAAATGGGAACAAGATTCCTGAGAGAAGGTAAATTATATACGTAAAATGCAAAAATAAAAGTAAATGCAATGTAAAAAATATATGTAATTGATAGATGAATATATTTCTATACCTTCCTCTTCTTCACAGATTAAAATTTAAGAAACAACACGTAATGATCTTCTAGTTTGAGCCAGGCATGAACTTTTATATGTATTAACTTATTTTATTTCCATAAAAAGACCCAAGAGCAGATATTATTCTTTTTTTTTTTTTTTTTTTTTATTTATTTTATTTATTTATTTTTTTAATATATGAAATTTACTGTCAAATTGGTTTCCATACAACACCCAGTGCTCATCCCAAAAGGTGCCCTCCTCAATACCCATCACCCACCCTGCCCTCCCTCCCACCCTGCCCTCCCTCCCACCCCCCATCAACCCTCAGTTTGTTCTCAGTTTTTAACAGTCTCTAATGCTTTGGCTCTCTCCCACTCTAAACTCTTTTTTTTTTTTTTTTTTTTTTTCCTTCCCCTCCCCCATGGGTTTCTGTTATGTTTCTCAGGATCCACATAAGAGTGAAACCATATGGTATCTGTCTTTCTCTGTATGGCTTATTTCACTTAGCATCACACTCTCCAGTTCCATCCATGTTGCTACAAAAGGCCATATTTCATTTTTTCTCATTGCCACGTAGTATTCCATTGTGTATATAAACCACAATTTCTTTATCCATTCATCAGTTGATGGACATTTAGGCTCTTTCCATAATTTGGCTATTGTTGAGAGTGCCGCTATAAACATTGGGGTACAGGTGCCCCTATGCATCAGTACTCCTGTATCCCTTGGATAAATTCCTAGCAGTGCTATTGCTGGGTCATAGGGTAGGTCTATTTTTAATTTTCTGAGGAACCTCCACACTGCTTTCCAGAGCGGCTGCACCAATTTGCATTCCCACCAACAGTGCAAGAGGGTTCCCGTTTCTCCACATCCTCTCCAGCATCTATAGTCTCCTGATTTCTTCATTTTGGCCACTCTGACTGGCGTGAGGTGGTATCTGAGTGTGGTTTTGATTTGTATTTCCCTGATAAGGAGCGACGTTGAACATCTTTTCATGTGCCTGTTGGCCATCTGGATGTCTTCTTTAGAGAAGTGTCTATTCATGTTTTCTGCCCATTTCTTCACTGGGTTATTTGTTTTTCGGGTGTGGAGTTTGATGAGCTCTTTATAGATTTTGGATACTAGCCCTTTGTCCGATGTGTCATTTGCAAATATCTTTTCCCATTCCGTTGGTTGCCTTTTAGTTTTGTTGGTTGTTTCCTTTGCTGTGCAGAAGCTTTTTATCTTCATAAGGTCCCAGTAATTCACTTTTGCTTTTAATTCCCTTGCCTTTGGGGATGTGCCGAGTAAGAGATTGCTACGGCTGAGGTCAGAGAGGTCTTTTCCTGCTTTCTCCTCTAAGGTTTTGATGGTTTCCTGTCTCACATTCAGGTCCTTTATCCATTTTGAGTTTATTTTTGTGAATGGTGTGAGAAAGTGGTCTAGTTTCAACCTTCTGCATGTTGCTGTCCAGTTCTCCCAGCACCATTTGTTAAAGAGACTGTCTTTTTTCCATTGGATGTTCTTTCCTGCTTTGTCAAAGATGAGTTGGCCATACGTTTGTGGGTCTAGTTCTGGGGTTTCTATTCTATTCCATTGGTCTATGTGTCTGTTTTTATGCCAATACCATGCTGTCTTGATGATGACAGCTTTGTAGTAGAGGCTAAAGTCTGGGATTGTGATGCCTCCTGCTTTGGTCTTCTTCTTCAAAATTACTTTGGCTATTCGGGGCCTTTTGTGGTTCCATATGAATTTTAGGATTGCTCGTTCTAGTTTCGAGAAGAATGCTGGTGCAATTTTGATTGGGATTGCATTGAATGTGTAGATAGCTTTGGGTAGTATTGACATTTTGACAATATTTATTCTTCCAATCCATGAGCAGGGAATGTCTTTCCATTTCTTTATATCTTCTTCAATTACCTGCATAAGCTTTCTATAGTTTTCAGCATACAGATCTTTTACATCTTTGGTTAGATTTATTCCTAGGTATTTTATGCTTCTTGGTGCAATTGTGAATGGGATCAGTTTCTTCATTTGTCTTTCTGTTGCTTCATTGTTAGTGTATAAGAATGCAACTGATTTCTGCACATTGATTTTGTATCCTGCAACTTTGCTGAATTCATGTATCAGTTCTAGCAGACTTTTGGTGGAGTCTATCGGATTTTCCATGTATAATATCATGTCATCTGCAAAAAGCGAAAGCTTGACTTCATCTTTGCCAATTTTGATGCCTTTGATTTCCTTTTGTTGTCTGATTGCTGATGCTAGAACTTCCAGCACTATATTAAACAGCAGCGGTGACAGTGGGCATCCTTGTCGTGTTCCTGATCTCAGGGAAAAAGCTCTCAGTTTTTCCCCGTTGAGGATGATGTTAGCTGTGGGCTTTTCATAAATGGCCTTTATGATCTTTAAGTATGTTCCTTCTATCCCGACTTTCTCAAGGGTTTTTATTAAGAAAGGGTGCTGGGTTTTGTCAAAGGCCTTTTCTGCATCGATTGACAGGATCATATGGTTCTTCTCTTTTTTTTTGTTAATGTGATGTATCACGTTGATCGATTTGCGAATGTTGAACCAGCCCTGCATCCCAGGAATGAATCCCACTTGATCATGGTGAATAATTCTTTTTATATGCTGTTGAATTCGATTTGCTAGTATCTTATTAAGAATTTTTGCATCCATATTCATCAGGGATATTGGCCTGTAGTTCTCTTTTTTTACTGGGTCTCTGTCTGGTTTAGGAATCAAAGTAATACTGGCTTCATAGAATGAGTCTGGAAGTTTTCCTTCCCTTTCTATTTCTTGGAATAGCTTGAGAAGGATAGGTATTATCTCTGCTTTAAATGTCTGGTAGAACTCCCCTGGGAAGCCATCTGGTCCTGGACTCTTATTTGTTGGGAGATTTTTGATAACCGATTCAATTTCTTCGCTGGTTATGGGTCTGTTCAAGCTTTCTATTTCCTCCTGATTGAGTTTTGGAAGAGTGTGGGTGTTTAGAAATTTGTCCATTTCTTCCAGGTTGTCCAATTTGCTGGCATATAATTTTTCATAGTATTCCCTGATAATTGTTTGTATCTCTGAGGGATTGGTTGTAATCATTCCATTTTCATTCATGATTTTATCTATTTGGGTCATCTCCCTTTTCTTTTTGAGAAGCCTGGCTAGAGGTTTGTCAATTTTGTTTATTTTTTCAAAAAACCAACTCTTGGTTTCGTTGATCTGCTCTACAGTTTTTTTAGATTCTATATTGTTTATTTCTGCTCTGATCTTTATTATTTCTCTTCTTCTGCTGGGTTTAGGCTGCCTTTGCTGTTCTGCTTCTATTTCCTTTAGGTGTGCTGTTAGATTTTGTATTTGGGATTTTTCTTGTTTCTTGAGATAGGCCTGGATTGCAATGTATTTTCCTCTCAGGACTGCCTTCGCTGCGTCCCAAAGCGTTTGGATTGTTGTATTTTCATTTTCGTTTGTTTCCATATATGTTTTAATTTCTTCTCTAATTGCCTGGTTGACCCACTCATTCGTTAGTAGGGTGTTCTTTAACCTCCATGCTTTTGGAGGTTTTCCAGACTTTTTCCTGTGGTTGATTTCAAGCTTCATAGCATTGTGGTCTGAAAGTATGCATGGTATAATTTCAATTCTTGTAAACTTATGAAGGGCTGTTTTGTGACCCAGTATATGATCTATCTTGGAGAATGTTCCATGTGCACTCGAGAAGAAAGTATATTCTGTTGCTTTGGGATGCAGAGTTCTAAATATATCTGTCAAGTCCATCTGATCCAATGTATCATTCAGGGCCCTTGTTTCTTTATTGACTGTGTGTCTAGATGATCTATCCATTTCTGTAAGTGGGGTGTTAAAGTCCCCTGCAATGACCACATTCTTATCAATAAGGTTGCTTATGTTTATGAGTAATTGTTTTATATATCTGGGGGCTCGGGTATTTGGCGCATAGACATTTATAATAGTTAGCTCTTCCTGGTGGATAGACCCTGTGATTATTATATAATGCCCTTCTTCATCTCTTGTTACAGCCTTTAATTTAAAGTCTAGTTTGTCTGATATAAGTATGGCTACTCCAGCTTTCTTTTGGCTTCCAGGAGCATGATAAATAGTTCTCCATCCCCTCACTCTCAATCTAAAGGTGTCCTCAGATCTAAAATGAGTCTCTTGTAGACAGCAAATAGATGGGTCTTGTTTTTTTATCCATTCTGATACCCTATGTCTTTTAGTTGGCGCATTTAATCCATTTACATTCAGTGTTATTATAGAAAGATATGGGTTTAGAGTCATTGTGATGTCTGTATGTTTTATGCTTGTAGTGATGTCTCTGGTACTTTGTCTCACAGGATCCCCCTTAGGATCTCTTGTAGGGCTGGTTTCGTGGTGACAAATTCCTTCAGTTTTTGTTTGTTTGGGAAGACCTTTATCTCTCCTTCTATTCTAAATGACAGACTTGCTGGATAAAGGATTCTCGGCTGCATATTTTTCCTGTTTAGCACACTGTAGATATCGTGCCAAGCCTTTCTGGCCTGCCAAGTTTCAAAGGAGAGATCAGTCACGAGTCTTATAGGTCTCCCTTTATATGTGAGGGCACGTTTATCCCTTGCTGCTTTCAGAATTTTCTCTTTATCCTTGTATTTTGCCAGTTTCACTATGATATGTCGTGCAGAAGATCGATTCAAGTTACGTCTGAAGGGAGTTCTCTGTGCCTCTTGGATTTCAATGCCTTTTTCCTTCCCCAGTTCAGGGAAGTTCTCAGCTATAATTTGTTCAAGTACCCCTTCAGCACCCTTCCCTCTCTCTTCCTCCTCTGGGATACCAATTATGCGTATATTATTTTTTTTTAGTGTATCACTTAGTTCTCTAATTTTCCCCTCATACTCCTGGATTTTTTTATCTCTCTTTCTTTCAGCTTCCTCTTTCTCCATAACTTTATCTTCTAGTTCACCTATTCTCTCCTCTGCCTCTTCAAGCCGAGCCATCGTGGATTCCATTTTGTTTTGCAATTCGTTTAAAGCGTTTTTCAACTCCTCGTGACTGTTCCTTAGTCCCTCGATCTTTGTGGCAAGAGATTCTCTGCTGTCCTGTATACTGTTTTCAAGCCCAGCGATTAATTTTATGACTATTATTCTAAATTCACTTTCTGTTATATTATTTAAATCCTTTTTGATCAGTTCATTAGCTGTTGTTATTTCCTGGAGATTCTTCTGAGGGGAATTCTTCCGTTTGGTCATTTTGGAGAGTCCCTGGCGTGGTGAGGACCTGCAGTGCACTTCCCCTGTGCTGTGGTGTATAACTGGAGTTAGTGGGCGGGGCCGCAGTCCGACCCGATGTCTGCCCCCAGCCCACTGCTGGGGCCACAGTCAGACTGGTGTGTGCCTTCTCTTCCCCTCTCCTAGGGGCGGGATTCACTGTGGGGTGGCGTGTCCCGTCTGGGCTACTTGCACACTGCCAGGCTTGTGTTGCTGGGGATCTGGCGTATTAGCTGGGGTGGGTAGGCAAGGTGCACGGGGGGTGGAGGGGCAGGCTTAGCTCGCTTCTCCTTAGGTGATCCACTTCAGGAGGGGCCCTGTGGCAGCGGGAGGGAGTCAGATCCGCTGCCGGAGGTTTGGCTCCGCAGAAGCACAGAGTTGGGTGTTTGCGCGGAGCGAGCAAGTTCCCTGGCAGGAACTGGTTCCCTTTGGGATTTTGGCTGGGGGATGGGCGGGGGAGATGGCGCTGGCGCCTTTGTTCCCCGCCAAGCTGAGCTCTGCCGTCTGGGGGCTCAGCAGCTCTCCCTCCCTTTGTCCTCCAGCCTTCCCGCTTTCCGAGCAGAGCTGTTAACTTATGACCTCCCAGACGCTAAGTCGCGCTTGCTGTCGGAACACAGTCTGTCCGGCCCCTCCGCTTTTGCCAGCCAGACTCGGGGGCTCTGCTTGGCCGGCGAGCCGCCCCTCCGCCCCGGCTCCCTCCCGCCAGTCCGTGGAGCGCGCACCGCCTCGCCGCCCTTCCTACCCTCTTCCGTGGGCCTCTAGTCTGCGCTTGACTCCGGAGACTCCCTTCTGCTAATCCTCTGGCGGTTTTCTGGGTTCTTTAGGCAGGTGTAGGTGGAATCTAAGTGATCGGCAGGACGCGCTGTGAGCCCCGCGTCCTCCTACGCCGCCATCTTCCGGAACCCCCCACTAAATTTTTTCAGATATTATTCTTTAGAGATAAAAACGTTGCTCAGAGAGAGCAATAAGCTTTTACAAAATCCCCCAAAGTTGTAAAACCAGAATTCAAACTCATATCTTTTGATTCTAGGTCTAGTGTGGTTTCCACTGTTCCACAGAATTTCCCTTACAGTGTAAAATTATGTCCTCAGGCTTTATAGAATATCGATTCAAGAACTGTCCTTCTAACAGCATTTATGTATCATTTGCAAGTCATATTATCTTTTAATGATTCATGAAATAAATTCATTCTTTTTTTTTAAGTTTATTTATTTATTCTCAGAGAAAGAAAGAGAGCAAGCAGGGGAGGGGAAGAAGGAGAGACAGAATCCCAAGCAGGCTCCGTAGCATCAGCGAAGAGCCCGATGCAGGGCTGAATCTCATGAGCTGTGAGATCATGAACTGAAGTGAGATTAAGAGTTGGATATTAAGTATCTAAACCACCTAGGCACCCCAGCAATGAATTCAGTCTTGAATTTAATTTATGAAAAAAGTTTCCTTATGGACAAATTTAAATATTTTATTCTGTCAGAGAGTCAACGCTTCATAACTCTCACATCTTCTCTTTTCTTTACTGCCAGAGAATTTAATTCACCAAATTTAAGAACTAATCATGGGAACACCTGGGTGGTTCAGTCAGTTAAGCATCCAGGCTTCAGCTCAGGTCATGATCTCATGGTTTGTGAGTTCAAACCCCACGTCAGGCTCTGTGCTGACAGTTCAGAGCCTGATGCCTGCTTCAGATTCTGTATCTCCCTCTCTCTCTGCCCCTCCCCCACTCACACTCTGTCTCTGTCTCTCTTAAAAATAAATAAACATTAAAAGAAAAAAAAACTTTAAGAACTAATCATGGTTGACATGATACTATACATGGAAAACCTGACAGACTCCACCAAAAGTCTGCTAGAACTGATACATGAATTCGGCAAAGTCGCAGGATACAAAATCAATGTACAGAAATCAGTTGCATTTCTCTACACTAACAATGAAGCAACAGAAAGACAAATAAAGAAATTGATCCCATTCACAATTGCACCAAGAAGCATAAAATACCTAGGAATAAACCTAACCAAAGATGTAAAAGATCTGTATGTTGAAAACTACAGAAAGCTTATGAAGGAAATTGAAGAAGATACAAAGAAATGGAAAAACATTCTGTGATCACGGATTAGAAGAATACTGTTAAAATGTCAATACTACCCAAAGCAATCTACACATTCAATGCAATCCCAGCATTCTTCTCAAAGCTAGAATAAGCAATCCTAAAATTTGTATGGAACCACAAAAGATCCCGAATAGCCAGAGTAATATTGAAGAAGAAGACCAAAGCAGGAGGCATCACAACCCCAGACTTTAGCCTCTACTACAAAGCTGTAATCATCAAGACAGCATGGTATTGGCACAAAAACAGACACATAGACCAATGGAATAGAAGAGAGACTCCAGAATTGGACCCACAAATGTATGGCCAACTAATCTTTGACAAAGCAGGAAAGAACATCCAATGGAAAAAAGTTTCTTTAACAAATGGTGCTGGGAGAACTGGACAGCAACATACAGAAGAATGAAACTAGACCACTTTCTTACACCATTCACAAAAATAAACTCAAAATGGATGAAGGACCTGAATGTCAGACAGGAAACCATCAAAACCCTAGTGGAGAAAGCAGGAAAAAAAACTTCTCTGACCTCAGCTGCAGCAATTTCTTACTTGACACATCTCCAAAGGCAAGGGAATTAAAAGCAAAAATGAACTATTGGGACCTC
The DNA here is from genome assembly GCF_018350215.1 of Panthera leo. Classification (NCBI taxonomy): domain Eukaryota; kingdom Metazoa; phylum Chordata; class Mammalia; order Carnivora; family Felidae; genus Panthera; species Panthera leo. Next base: position 71,431,154 of record NC_056685.1, read on the forward strand.
ATGAAGATAAAAAGCTTATTCACTGCAAAGGAAACAATCAACAAAACTAAAAGGCAACCAATGGAACAGGAAAAGACATTTGCAAATGACATATCAGATAGAGGGCTAGTATCCAAAATCCACAAAGAACTCACCAAACTCCACACCAAAAAAACAAATAATCCAGTGAAGAAATGGGCAGAAGACATGAATAGACACTTTTCTAAAGAAGACATCCAGATGGCCAACAGGCACATGAAAAGATGTTCAACGTCGCTCCTCATCAGGGAAATACAAATCAAAACCACACTGAGATATCACCTCAAGCCAATCAGAGTGGCTAAAATGAACAAATTGGGAAACTATAGATGCTGGAGAGGATGTGGAGAAACAGGAACCCTCTTGCACTGTTGGTGGGAATGCAAACTGGTACAGCCACTCTGGAAAACAGTGTGGAGGTTCCTCAAAAAATTAAAAATAGATCTACCCTATGACCCAGCAATAGCACTGCTAGGAATTTACCCAAGGGATACAGGAGTGCTGATGCATAGGGGCACTTGTACCCCAATGTTTATAGCAGCACTTTCAACAATAGCCAAATTATGGAAAGAGCCTAAATGTCCATCAACTGACAAATGGATAAAGAAGATATGGTTTATATATACGATGGAATACTACTTGGCAATGAGAAAGAATGAAATCTGGCCACTTGTAGCAACATGGATGGAACTGGAAAGTGTTATGCTAAGTGAAATAAGTCAGGCAGAAAAAGACAGATACCATATGCTTTCACTCATATGTGGATCCTGAGAAACTCAACAGAGGACCAGTGGGGGAGGGGAAGGGAGCAAAAAAAAAAAGGTCACAAAGAGGGAAGGAGGAAAACCATAAGACACTCTTAAATACTGAAAACAAACTGAGGGTTGATGGGGGTGGGGGAGAGGGGAAAGTGGGTGATGGGCATAGAGGAGGGCACCTGTTGGGATGAGCACTGGGTGTTATATGGAAACCAATTTGACAATGTATATATTTTACATATATATTATTTATTTATTTATTTATACACACACACACACATATATATATATATATATATATATATATATATATATATATAAATATATATATATAACTAATCATGGCAATCAAATTATCTTGAGTACCTAATAACATTGGATCCCTTCATGTACTAATTTAAAGGGTCATATTCTCTTTTTAACATTTTTTCTTGAAAACATCATTCTGAATGGTAAATGATAAGGAATAAATAAATAAAGCAAGTCCACAATAAATAATAATGAGTTGCAACTTTCTGCAATCTTGACATATTTTATGGTGTTCTAAGTCCAAAGAGTGGGAGAATAGCTAGGTTAGCCAAATAACTTATTAGGAAATTTGGGACATAGATGAGGAGTAAGACAAAGAGACAGACTTAATTTCCTTAAGAAATTAAGGAAAATCTGGACTTCCAGGGAGGATGGCAGAATAGAAAGATCCTAAGTTTACTTCCTCCCATGGACACAAGTAGATAATACCTATATCAGTGTAAGTAAACCAGAAAATGACCAAAAGACTGCTAGAACAGACTCTCCACAACTAAATGTACAGAAGAGGCCACATTGAAAAGTGTAGGAAGAGTAGAGACATGATCAGGAACTAAACAGACTTGTGGGACTGTTCGTGGGAGGGAGGGATGCTGCAGGCACAGAGAAGGAAGAGAAACAGATCCTCATACCAGAAAGCCCAGGCGTGGGGAACCCACATGGGGAAGATGAATCCCCATAACATTTGGCTTAAAAAAAAAAACAGGGGCTTAACTTTGCAAAGAATTCTTATAATTAGTGGGGCTTAACACTCGGAACTTCAAAAATCACCAGGCTCTGCTCTGGGAGATCCAGGAGAACAGGAAACTGAGTCCCCATACTTAAGAGGAAAGCTTCCAAAGTCATTCTACAAGGCCAGCATTACTCTGATACCAAAACCAAATAAAGTCATTACCAAACAAAAGAGAACTACAGGCCAGTGTCTCTCATGAACATAGATACAAAAATCTTCAAGAAAATAGCAAACTGAATCCAACAACACATTATGAAATCATTCACCATGATCAAATGGGATTTATATTCCAGGAATGGAAGAGTGGTTCAATATTTTCACATCAACCAACATGATACATCACATAAATAAGAGAAAGGATTTAAACCATACGATTTTTCGATAGATGCAGAAAAAGCATTTGACAAAGTACAACATTCATTCATGATATAAACCGTCAACAAAGTAAGTTTAGGGGAACATACCTCAACATAATAAAGGCCACATATGAAAAAAAAAAACACAGCTAACATCATACTCAATGGTGAAAAACAGAGCTCTTCCCCTAAGATCAAAAATAAAATAAGGATGTCGGCTCTCAGCACTTTTATTCAATATAGTACTGGAAGTCCTAGATGCAGCAAACACGAAAAAGAAATCATAGGCATTCAAATTGTTAAGAAAAAATTAAACTTTCACTGTTTACAAATGATATGATACTAAATATAGAAAACCCTAAAAATTCCACCAAAAAACTACTAGCACTGATAAATGTATTTGGTAAGTATTCAGGATATAATATAATTATAAAGAAATCTGTTGTGTTTCTTACACTTAATAATGAAATAGCACAAATAGAAATTAAGAAAACAATCCCATTTGCAATCACACCAAAAATAATAACATACCTAGGAATAAACTTAACCAAGGAGATCAAAGACCTGTACTCAGAAAACCATAAAACAATTAATATTAACAATTAACAATATAATAAATATATAAATACACATAATATAATAAATATATAAAAATATATAATACATATAATGTATATATAATAAAAGAAATTGAAGATGACACAAAGAAATGGAAAGACATTCCATGTTCAAGGGTTTGGAGAACAAATATTGTTAAAGTATCCTACTGCCCAAGCAATCTACAGATTTAATGCAAATGAAAGTACTAACAGCATTTTTCACAGAACTAGAACAGATAATCCTAAAATTTGTATGGAAACACACACACACACATGTGCACACACACACAAACACACATACACACAACACAACTGAATAGCCAAAGCAATCTTGAAAAAGAAGAACAAAACTGTAAATTTCACAATCCCAGATACTACAAAACTATAGTAGTCAAAATAGTGTGGTACTGGCACAAAAATGGACATATAGATCAAGGGAAGAGAAAAGATAGCCCAGAAATAAACCCAAGATTATGTGGTCAACTAATCTTAGACACAGGAGGCAAGAATATGCATTGGGAAACAAAGCAAAAATAAACTATTTGGACTACACCAAAATAAAAAACTTCTGCACAGCAAAGGAAACAATCAATGATACTAAAAGACAACATACTAAATGGGAGAAGATATTTGCAAATGAAATATCCAATAAATGGATATAAACATATAAAGAATTTATGCAACTAATCCAATTAAAAAAGCAAATAATCCAATTAAAATGGGCAAAAGACATGAACAGTCATTTCTCCAAAGAAAACATACACATGGCCAACAGACACATGAAAAGATGCTCAGAATGGCTAAAATAAAAATCTCAAGAAACAACAAGGGTTGGCAAGGATGTGGAGAAAAAGGAACCTCACGCACTGTTGATGGGAATGCAAACTGGTGCAGCCACTGTGGAAAACAGTATGGATGTTCCTCAAAAAATTAGAAATGTAATTACCCTATGATCCAGGAATTGTACTACTGGGTATTTACCTAAAGAATTAAAACACTAATTTGAAAAAGATATATGGACAATGGACCCCTATGTTTATTGCAACATTATTTATAATAGCCAAACTATGGAAGTAGTCAAGTGTCCATTGACAGATGAATGGATAAATATATTCAGCCATAAAAAAGAATGAACTCTTTTTTTTTTGCAACAACATGGATGGATCTAACTGAAATAAGTCAGAGAAAGGCAAATACCATGTGATTTCACTCACATGTGGAATTTAAGAAACAAAACAAATGAACAAAGAGGAAAGAAAGAGACAAACCCCAAATCAGGCTCTTAACTATGGAGAACAAACGTGGCTACCAAAGGAGAAGTGGGTTGTGGGGGGGATGCATGAAATAGATGAAGGGGATTAAGAGTACACTTATCATGATTAGTACTGAGTAATGCATAGAGTTGTTGAATCACTATATTGTACACCTGAAACTAGTTTAACACTGTATGTTAAATAAACTGGAATTAAAATTTAACAAAAAAGAAATTAAAGAAAATTTGAAAGGATTGGAAGAAAGTCATTTAGAGAGGAGAGACAAAAGAGAGACTGAATGAAAGAGAAATGAATATGATAAACACTGGGAGTATAGACCTCAGAGATAAGAGATGACCAGGGAAGATCCCTTAGGGAATCTCACACATGTTCATCCAATAACCCTTGTTGTAGAGCTTAGGAACTGACATGGAGTGCGCATTCTCTAGATGACCTCCTTTAACTCTCCCTTAGCTACTATCCCTAGCTTTGGTCTTTTACTACTGGAGTCATATTAAGACAGCTATAGCCCAGCTGTCATCCAGAGCATCCACCTGGAATATGGAAACTCATGCCTCCTTGCCACTGCTCCCTCTCTTGCCATCTCTTTTCTCCCTGCAAATACTGGCTGCTCTTTCTTCCAGCTTACCTTTAGGCTTCTCCAAACATAAAGCAAGTAGCACATTAACATATGCCCCAAATTTAGATGATGGCTTGTTCAGCTCCCACAAGAACTTTCTTATACTGTTTTGGTGGGCCCCAGGATAACCACAAGATCTACAATTCTGCAGTTCTGTTAATTTCCATCTAGGGAATATAATGCCTCTCTTGTACATAGCCCGAACTTTAACTGCAAGCTTGTCTAGGGCGCCTTTCTTTTGCTTAAAGTAGAGGGCAAAAGTGGTCCACAGGGAACGAAGGAGAAAATCCAATCATTCCTTCTGTAAGTCTATAACTAATTCTTCAATTCTTGCTTCAAATAGGCTGGAATGTTTGGTAAGGATTCATGGTCACACAGTAGTTCTTTTCCCTTTAAGTATATTCAGCATGGATATCTCAGCACCTCTCACTAGACTTTGGGGGAAACAATCACACACTGTCCTCAAAAGACCCACTTTGTCAAACTATTTCCCTGAGAATAGACTCTGAGTCTCTGAGACTTGCATAAAGGAGGGGTATTTTAGAATGTACTATAGGTCTACACCTGTAAGGGTTGAGTGAAACTAGACTGGACAGAGGGAGAAGTTAAACTGTGAGAAAGCTATAACAATGATCTCTCCCAATCCTAAATGGAACTATGAAGCTAGGAGGGCCCTTTAGAGTTGACCCAGACTGGAAGGACTTGAACTCTGCAGGAAAGGGATACAGTCTTGGGAAAGGAGGGACAGAAATGATGGAAGAATGAGTTACTCATCAGTAAAGAATGTCATGATTTTTTTTTCTCATTTATCCTGATTCACCTTTTTTGATGGCAATTTGTGATGTCATTCCACACAATTTTTACTGAAGAAAATTAAAAAAAAAATTTTCCTAGGCGAATGCCACACTGATTTATTTTTTTAATGTTCATTTATTTATTTTGAGAGAGAGAGAGAGAGATGGCGAGCAAGGGAAAGGCACAGAGAGAGGGAGACAGAGAATTCGACACAGGGCTCAAACTCATGAACCGTGAGATCATGATCTGAGCCAAAATCAAGACCTGGACACTCAACCGACTGAGCCACCCAGGTGCCTCCACACTGATTTCTTTAAATATTAGTGCCATAAATGGAAAAGTGGTCAAAGGGGACACCAAAGTCAGAGGAGACCATTGGTCAATGACCATGTCTTCCATATTAGTAGGAACATCATTCAGTCTAACAGACCAAAGGGTACACTTCCCTTGACCATCACAGAAACTTTTAATTTATTACTTCTGCTTTCTCTAATTAGACCTCTGGAGACCTAAACGTATAACACAATCAATTGGAACTTGGAGTGGAAACTAGTTCTCAAAGGGCAGTATTGCATTTTCTGTCAAGAGTTGCTCATTATTCCTAATTTAAAAATCTACACCCCATTTGCAATGTCTGTGTTGGCATAGACTACACCACAGAAATGAGCTTTACTGAAACTTAAGTATTAAGTTTCGCTTTAAAAGGTAATCTTACTCAAATAATTTCTGGTAGTGGTACTTTATATTTAAGTTGCAAGAACGCTTTCAAATCTGAATGTATTATGTGACTTTGGGCAAAGCGCCTCCCCCCTCATTGTCTTAGTTTTTTCTCTTATAAGAGGCAGGGAGAGGCGGGAAAACTATTATGTGTTCTATGAAAATTGGGTTTATTCCAAAGATGAAATGAGTTAAAACAAGCAAACAAAAATAAAACTGTTCAAAAGTCTAATGTACAGTGATTTCCTCAAAGAAAACACAGTAAGATACAGAAATTTTCAAACCGAGTATGCACTGGAATTACTTCTAGTACTTATTTAAAATGAGATTACTGGGCAATATTGCAAGAGATTCTGATTCAGTAGTTCTGGGATGGAGCCCAGCAATCAGCATTTATAACAAGTACCAAGACAGATGAGATGCAAATAGGCTAGAGCCACATGTGCAGAAATACTTAGAGTAGCATAATTATGGTGACCATGTTCCCTTTCTCTTTCTGCTGGTCCCTAGCATGTGGCCATGGACAATGACATTCAATGGTCCTGAGCCTCAGTCTCATCACATGGGCATCTGTGATTAAAAGGATATTACTTTAAAAGACCGCATTAAGGAACAAAAAAAGATATTCTTTATAAGATGCAAACCACTTAAACGTTTGTTAGTAGAATTTTATGATCTTACACCTAGAGAAAGGAAGCTTAGTTGGGAATGAGTAGAGATGTGGTTAAAGTGATACAGCTCTGAATATGTTAGGTGGAAAAAAAAAGAGAGTAAGGAAACAAGGAAACATGGATGGTATTCTTGGATAGGTGACAGTGAGGAGGAAAACAAAGAACTGAAGTTTGGTTCTGCTGAAATCTGCTTACTCCCAGGGGTGTTCATTTTAATGACAATCCAGAGCATGATTACTATTACTATTTCTGTGGAGGAGTCACAATTTTCAATAAAGATGCATCTTAGCATGATGAGTGATATAAAGAATACAGTTTTTGTTCCAAGGCAATTTTCTACTAGAATGTTCTCCTTGATTTTAAAAAGTAGCAATAACTATATATCCACCAGAATATACATGTGAATTAATTATGCTCAAGTGCACAAAATGGTTTCCAGCTTTGATTAAATCAACCCCCCCAGTATTCTTTTCCCTAACAACGAGCAAAATCAAGAAGCTTACAACTCAAGCTACCTTTGACAGGTATTTAAAATGAGAAACACAAACACACTGACCTTGATCCTTTTGAATGTGGGAAGTGTTAAGATTTCTCTTTGTTCAATCACCACCACCACCTGGCTTTGCAGGTGATTAACAGCTTTCTTCTACTTAGCCAGCCTTAATATTTATTGAGCACATTCAACTGTAGAAAGCTCTATGGAACTGAACTTGGCTGGAAATGGTGGTTATAGATACATTCACAGCACACTCAGGAAGACCTTAAAGAGCCACTAGATCTAACCTTGAGATGTTCTGCAAGACTGGCAATTGCTGCTTGTGTACTGTGTCGCTTGAAATAGGAAAACCATGTATTTCCCTGTCAGGAGAATGCAAAGCTTCACTGAAACTTTTCCTGGGCTTATTCATCTCACTGCTGTTAAAAATAAGCTATTGATTTTCCTCACACCATACTATCTGTTGAGGAAAACTAGCAGAGGTACATACCCAGTAAGAAGCAGACTAAAGTTATTATGCTATAAAGACGAGATGTCAGAAAAGTTTTGACAACAGGTAGAACTAATTAGTAAGCAATGCTCAGAACACAATGCAAGCCACCATTATATAAAACATTTAAAGGTTTGTATCCAAAATCTCATCTTAAGTTATTCTGTCATTAAGTGCAACCCTGGACTAGCATGCTAACTATTAATAGTGACTCCTCTGCAAATAAATGACATCCTTGAAGACATATTCTTCCAGAAAAACCACTAAAGACAGGTGGATCATTTCAGGGGCACTAATGTATTACTCATTAGAAGAAAACAGTATCATGATGCAGAAAAAATAAATATAAAGCAACTTTTGAGCCTAAAAATATCACCTTAAAAATTGGGTCATTATCTTTCTCTCCACCCACATCAGGAACCTATATATCAAAAATCCAAAGGCACCTTGAAGAGTTATTTTACTATGAGTTTGGAGACAGTGGGGGCACAAGGCAGTTCTTCTCTGTAGCCCATGATGAGTGTGTTCTACAGGGCCATGAAAGGTGGATTTCCCATTTGTAGTCCCTGCTGTTGCACAGTGTAGACCCAGCAGCTCCACTAGCAAATGAACAGTGAACATCTAGAAAGGAGACACCACAGAGGAGGACATTCTGTCCTGATGACACTGCTCATCTCTGCCCTCTATGGTAGCAATCATTATGTCAGTGGAGAACAGGATGTGGTAGCAGAGAAATATTCCTCAAAGACTCTGGGATTGATATGGGTTTAATTAAGGTGAACTGTTAAGAACAGAGAACTGATTTTATTGTTGGAATTTTAATTTTTAGTTCCAGGCTGGTGTACTGTCAATTGTTAGTGTATAACTTCAATCTTCACTGGGCCTTTGGTCCTCAGTTTTAGCACTAAGTAGCTGATTAATGAATTAGCTCTCAAATTCTATCTCCTATGATAACTACTCTAATAATAGTATTATAATGCTTTATAGTTACACAGCCAATTCCTCCCAGCAACTCAATAATGAGACTAAAGTTTGGGTTCTAGGGAAAGAGTTGAGTGAACCTAGAAAGAAGGGTCATGCACTTCCACTTAGTCCCTGGTTCTTTGAGAAATTCAGTGCTGAGAGGCAAACTTCTTCAGTACTTAGCACGTGCATATAATTTCACTGATTCCTCCTCTCCCCTGCCCCCCCCCCCCCCCCCCGCAACTATCCCAGAGATAGTGGAATCCAAGAGAAAGCAGAGAAAAATTCAATGAGATACAATTTTCATCGATGGAACCCTTCCTTTCACCACTCCAATGGGCCTGGCCCCTGAGCAACCTTAAAAAAGTCATTCTGAACAATCAGCAGAAGAAAACTGCAACAAACTTCAAAGCACTCTCAAAAGAAGCCTAACCAGGCTGTCTTATCCTGATTCTGTAGAAGTGATGTAGTTGTAAAATATGAAAATAACCTTCCTTGATGTTCATGCACTACAAAGAGTATCCTACATACAATTTTTTTTCATTATCACATTAAAAAGAAAAATAAAAAAATACATGTTTTCACCAATTGGAAGGATGGTGTGAAAATTATTACATAGTGTTTTGTCCAAGGAAGAGGAATATAGTATCCAAGTTTACAATTTTCTCCATATTCAATTAGTGTCCACCATTTTACAGATAAGAATACTCAAGAAACAAGGTTTATCACAACCCATGAATGATTTAAAAAAAATGTTATCTCCAGAATTATTATCCTCATATTTTTGGTTCATTTTGGAACTCCAATCTGACTCCCATTCAGACTCCTTTCCTCAGATGAATAGACTATTAAGCATTGAGTTGTTCTCTTCTGAAACTGCCATTATTTTTTTCATTTTTTGAAATAAACATCAGAATATCAACTTTTTATTTCTATGAATCTATAAATATGTTCTTTTTGCAGCAAGGATTTCATCTTTAGCCCCATCTATGTCTAGTGCTGACATTCCAATATGTCTAGAGTACTTTGGTATGGACCTGACTCAAGTCTATTTTCACAGGGTCTGAGAAGCCTCCTGGGAAAGAGCTCATCTAAAGGAAAAGGGATGCAGGCGTGACACACTTATACCAAAGGCTTCGTCATTGAAAGAGAGTAAGAATTTTGAGTACAACATAGTGGCTGTCACAAAATCCATCTCCAGCCTGGATGTATGTCCAGAGAGAGAGAAAATGGTAACTAAAACTGGAAAGAGTGGTTTCATATAAGAGCTCCACAAATGTGGGTGTACAGGCAGCGCTTCTTGGGGATTGCTCCCACAAATTATCACGTGGAGGGAAGAGACTTTCCACCTCCTACATATCTATCTACTGTGGACTTAAATGCTTTGGCAGCAGTGCCTGGGTGAGCAGTGGCAGAGCTTACTAGAACATGACAGTGCTCAAAGGGATCTCTGGTACCAAATGTGGAAATAGTAGAGTCCCAAGGGGGCATAATTACTCACAAGAACACAGACAGCCCTTCGAGTTTCCTAGAAATACTTGGTGGCGAATATTGCAGGAGCTGGGGGACTTGAATCACAAGTGAGTGCAAGAGCCAATGAAATTTATTTATAACAATTATATTTGCTTTTATTATTATAAATAAGATATTGTAATTTTATAAATAATAGCTTCATTTCTTCCCATGAGCTGAAGATGCTTTGGAAATGCAGACTAGATTATATCCTGCTTCAGTTTCTGTCAATGAAGGACTATGGAGGGTGGAATGAAGATGAGAAAGGATCTTTAAGTAGGCAACACATTTCTGTGCCACTGCTGGTCTGCAACCTCAGCACTTCTCAGGTGAAATTTGAAATGAGACCCAAACACAGAGGGCAAGGAGAGACCAAAGAAAGAAGCAGGTTACTCCTGATTGGTCGGTGGCAAGTTGAATATGCAAGGGACTTCCCAGACTTGACATGGGGGGGCCACAAGAGGAGAGAACTCCACACCTGCCTGCCACAATCTTTAAGTTTATAGAGAGATGGTAACTGGGTTCTGTCATGTATTCAGTCCAGATGTCTGAACCACATCTTGTTCTCTCAAGGTTGTGTCTTGAAAATGATTCTCATAGTGATAATGGTGGGCAGACCATACATTCCAAAGATGGAAAGGAGATGAAAAGTCTCTGATTGCCTGGGTCCAGATCACAAGTCAACAGGAGGTTACATTTTCTAAGTGATCTCCTCCAACAACCACAATGTCCTACCTAAGGTTATTTAAAAACAATGTAGTTGTAATTGATGTAATTTTTTTATATATAATTTATTGTCAAATTGGTTTCCATACAACACCCAGTGCTCATCCCAACAGGTGCCCTTTTCCATGCCCATCACCCACTTTGCCCTCTCCCCCACCCCCATCAACCCTCAGTTTGTTTTCAGTATTTAAGAGTCTCTTATGGTTTTCCTCCTTCCCTTTTTGTAACTTTTTTTTTTTTTTTGCTCCCTTCCCCTCCCCTCCTGGTCCTCTGTTGAGTTTCTCAGGATCCACATATGAGTGAAAACATATGGTATCTGTCTTTCTCTTCCTGACTTATTTCACTTAGCATAACACTTTCCAGTTCCATCCATGTTGCTACAAGTGGCCAGATTTCATTCTTATTGCCAAGTAGTATTCCATCGTATATATAAACCACATCTTCTTTATCCATTCGTCAGTTGATGTACATTTAGGCTCTTTCCATAATTTGGCTATTGTTGAAAGTGCTGCTATAAACATTGGGGTACAAGTGCCCCTATGCATCAGCACTCCTGTATCCCTAAATTCCTAGCAGTGCTATTGGGTAAATTCCTAGCAGTGCTATTGCTGGGTCATAGGGTAGATCTATTTTTAATTTTTTGACGAACCTCCACACTGTAAATTCCTAGCAGTGCTATTGCTGGGTCATAGGGTAGATCTATTTTTAATTTTTTGACGAACCTCCACACTGTTTTCTAGAGTGGCTGCACCAGTTTGCATTCCCACCAACAGCGCAAAATTGCACCAGCATTCTTCTTGAAGCTAGAACAAGCAATCCTAAAATTTGTATGGAACCACAAAAGACCCTGAATAGCCAAAATAATTGATGTAATTATATGCAGCTGCCTATATCCACTACTTGTCAATGCAGTTCTAGAGTTCCAGAACATCTGTTAGTTCTCGTGCCTATTTCTTCTACTAGAGTTTTAGCCAACTGTAGAAATGAAAACAAAATGTAAATATGACAGTAAAGCAATAGGTAGAAGCCTAATTCTAAACATTCCATCTTCTGCTAATCTATTTCCAAGTAAATCAGCCAACACATTTTTTATTGGTTACCTAAGGGAAAATATCATGTTAGAGTGTTTCTAGCATATTTATGTATGTTATGCATGTATGTATAATATATACATATATATATATAAGGTACTGTACATATATAAAAATTATATGTTTAGCTTGTATGTGTATATTTAAATACACATTTACTTATACATACATGCACATATATTTTAATACATTTTAAAAATCATATGCCCCATTTTCTGTATCAACTCTTCAATAACTGACTATATTTGACTCTTCAGAAAAATTTCCATGGAATGTTTATTGTCAGGGTGTTTTGTTTAGTTTTGTTTTTAGTGGGTAAGCCACTTTTCTCCTAGGTTAATGGGGACACGTTGTCCTGATTATTTTTTAAATGCATAAATCTATCAAGTTGGTAAATGTTATTATTTTCAGGAAGGTTAGAGGAAGAGGTGTAGAGATCATGTGCTTGTTAAAGAAAATGGCTTTAGATATTTTAAAGATAAAAAATGCTTAGTTCTGGGTATTTACACAAGTACAAATGTAGATTTATAATGGGCAAGGTGACCCTGGATCAACAAAGGTACATTAACCAAAATCACAAGTCAAAGTTACATCTAGATTGTGTCACCCTTCTGTCTAAGTTCATGGGAAAAACATTAGATAAGGACACAGGTCTTCTCTTATAGGAGACAAAAAAAGTAATTTTGACCTACGGTCAAAAATGAACATTTGCAGGCAAAATTAGAGAGTGAGAGGACCATTTGACATATTTTGAGTTTTTTAGATTGGGTTGCAGAGGATTCTGTGTTTGGAAAGCAATATCGGTGGGCACATAAGTTTATCTAACATGAAGAGATGTTGGTGTTCTCTTAGCCTCTGAAGACAGAAAAAAAGCACTGAATGGTGAAGGAAAGAGAATCAGGCAGACCACATTCTCCCATATGTTTATGTGGCATAATCTGAAACATTTAATAATTATTTTACTTCCTAATTTGAGGGACATAAAATTGGTTAATATGGGCAAGTGTGTTAACAACAGCAATTCCATGACTATGTAACTGTTGAACTTGAGTCTAATACTTTTCTTTTCTGACACCTAGTTTCCCATTTGTAAAATGGAAAAAAAATAGTTATCTCCAAATATCTTTAAATTATGAGGATTAAAAGAGAAAATGTTCAAGCAAGTTCTGTAAGAAAGGAAAATATTTTTTATGAAAACTACATTTAGAAAACACTTGACTAGTATGTCCCCCACACAAATATAAAGGTTCAGGACCTTGCTACAAAGTAGCAGTAAGGAAGGAAATGATGGAGAGAGGGAAGTAAAAGGTAACAGAGAAGAAGGAAGGAAAGAAGGAAAGAGGAAAGTGAGGAAGGAAGGAAAGGAAAAAAGGGTTAAATCAGCCAATCTAGTTAATGAACATGTTTTTCTCTCTCAAAAAAAAAAAAAAAAAAAATTAAGCGGAATTTAGTCAAACTGGTTCTTGTACATAGACATAATGCTATCCACAGATAAGTCCCTATTTGAAAGCCTAAGCTAAATAAAATATAAGAAAATTCTATTAATTTGCTTATCATAAGTTTAGAATTTTTAATTTAATTTTTTTTAATGTTTACGTAGTTTTGAGAGTGACAGAGCGTGAGTGGGGGAGGGGCAGAGAGAGAGAGGGGACACAGAATCTGAAGCAGGTGACAAGCTCTGAGCTGTCAACACAGAGCCCGATGCGGGGCTCAAACCCACAAACTGTGAAATCATGACCTGAGACTACGTCAGATGCTTAACCAACTGAGCCACCCAGGTGCCCCATAAGTTTAGAATTTTTAAAACAGCAGAGGAAAAGTTAGTTTATAGTTTTGTTTTAATCTATGTGAATATATCATACTAAGAAAATTAATGATAAATATAAATAATTTCAGGTTGGCAAGAAGTTTAAACCTCTTGAGAATAAACTTTTCAGGATGCCCTCAAGCCCATTAGCAATATCATTTACATATAAATAATTGATGCCTAATTATAAATCATTTTTATCTGTTCAAAAGTAGGTCCCAAAGGGCTGCTGGTAAGCAATGCTTTGTTTGACTAGTTCCAATTATTGTATTAATCAAAATTTAATTGAACAGCCAAGCTCAGTTTCAATTACTTAATTAATTAACTAACATAATAGAAAACAAACAGTAAAAACAGTGCAATTTTACAATTAAGACTGCCTATATCAGATTATCTTCCTCAAGGAATGTAAACTATTGTGTTAATGCAGTTGCTTTCATATTTTTTATCTGCTTTCCACTGATACATTTACTTACATGATTTACTTTTATATTTTGGCCCTTTAATTCTCCAATCTTTCACATTTGTAATCCTTCAACTTCCTGTTCTCTGTCAAATCACAAGATTGACCTGTCTTTGAGACTGTCTTACTTTCCACGTCCAAACTCAAGGCGAGTTTGTTCAACAAGCTTAATCATAAATAGTTGGACTTCACCAAGATGCGTTGCTTTGGTTGAGTGATTTACAATGGAGAGAGAGACACTGTGACTTCCTGATCACAGCCCTGGTGTTTAGATGGAAGAAGAACTCAGATGAGGAGCTTGATTAGTTTCCACAACATTTTCCTAGCTCATTTAACTTACCAATTGTCTTTCATACTTAGAAAGTGTGCTTGGCCCCACTGTTGCTTTCTTTGGAAGCATTAGTGATTCCTGGAAAGAGTCTAGAGAGTAAGTAAGGTCAGTCAATTTGAAAAATTTCAGCTCTTTCTTGGCTTTTAATTAAAGCTTCTGAGCTATGAAAATGGCAGGAACAGTGCTGTGTTGTGTTTGTGGCCTCATTACACACAGCTGCTAATTCATCTAACAGAAGTCTCACTATGATATTTGCTTTGGTCATAGAGAAGAGAGATGGAGCAGGAGAAAGGGGTTCTCATCCAGGTAACAGACTCTCAACACAGGGAAGGAAAATGAAGTGGAAGCTGGGACTCAGAGTGACCTTGCATGGCAATGTCCTGGACCACCGACATCCCAACCAGCACAGCAGAAAACTCTGCTACCATAACGCCAACTCATTCTTGTCCCCTTCCTGGCTTCACTTTTCCCAGAAAATGGTTCACCCTGTGTTGCCATGAAGCTCCAATCTGGGGACCCACTCTAAATGTGTTTCAGCAGAAGAACAAATAAAACACTCTCAAGTGAGTATTAGAAAGTTTGGGAGAGTTTTCAGAAGGATGTACATTGAGCAGTTGCTGGGGGTATACTCTATACTAGGAGGGCAGGAACCATGGCTTTCTTTTTCAATTTTTGCTGCCTAGTCCCAGCATCCTTTATGGCATGTGGTATCACGGTTCTGATAAATGTTTGATGAAGTAATGGATAAATAATTTCAAGTCACCACAGAAAGAAGCCTTGTCCTTGGGGTCTGATTTGCCAGGCATCATTGTTCTGTGTCTCTCTTTTGTCTGTCCACAAATCTCTTTGTTAAGGGAACTCTCTGTGGAAACTGTTTAAGTTACCACGTTGTTAATTCTTCCTCACATTTTATCGTAACAAAGATGAAAACAGATTCATAGGGAATTAAGACTGACTTGCATGAAAGTTTAAATGTATTCTGTATCAGTCTGAAATTGAGGAGGCACTTGGCTGAACTCTGGAGGCATAGAATCTGATATTTCATTAACATTTCCTGGTAGCTTTCAAAATGTTACCCAGCACTAAGGCAACAATCCAGGATTCCTGCTATGGTTAATTTAAAATGTGCCAAAGCCAATGGTCATTCTTTAAAGTTAGAAAAAAAGCATTAAGTCAGTTGAACATTGTGGTTTTTAAGACTTTGGCATCCAGTAATGATGAAGTAGGTAATTTGGACCGGTCCTGAGGACTGTCATGAAGGACAACTAGGAAATATGGACACAAAATAATGCTTGAAGGCTCAGAGAGATAGCAAACAATGAAGAGTGTAAGGCCAAGACTGGAAAGAGAAAGAGACTCCTCCCCTAATGGCTGGTTTTGCCCTGGGGACATGTGCTGATTCTGGTAAGGTGGCTGAAGACTAAATAGAATTTGTAGAACCTTAGAGAGGTAGAGAGCTACAGATGGAGTTTGGTAAACCAATTGCATCTTAGATTGGGACCCTAACTAAAAAGCTATACCTGAGGAGAAAGGGCGACTTAGAAATATACCAGTTTCTGACTACAGTCTGGTTTCAAACCATCCAGATCCCCCAGAAAATCTCACTATGAAATTGGATTAAAATGATCTCTGAATGTTGATGCTCCCAGGTACATATAGAAGCAAATAAAAATTCTCCTGGAAGAATATTGCCCTATGCTTCAAATTATTTATAGGAACATTTTTTTTTTAACCAAAGTCATACACAGAGTGAATGATATAACAAAACTCACCAGGGAATAAAACAACATGACAGACCAACAAAAAAGAACAAACAACAGGAATATCCAGAGGTTCCAGATGTCATAGTAATCATAAGCTACCTTGGATTTTTTTAAAAATAATTTAACATTAATTTCATTTCAACAAAGAGCTATCAGGTATTATTATAGATAAATTCTGGAACATAAATACCAATAGGACCACAGTTCCCACTTTCAAGGAATTTATAGTGACTCTACAAAATATGTATGAATTTTTCTTCCTTTATTTAGTATCTTTGTGGAGGAGCCATTAGGCACTAAGGAATAAAAAAAGAGAAAGAAAAAGGTTCCATTAAGCTTCCATGCAAGTGTGGGAGAGATGCATTTATCAAGGAATGTCAATAGTAAGTATAAAACCAGCCTGTACTTCTCTGAAAGAAAGGCAAATGCTTCTATAAAGGTAAATATCAGAAATAGGGAGAACTGACCGAGGTGAGAGAGGGGGAGGCTCTCCTGAGAAAATGATGATTGGGTTGTGGAAGAGGGCGGGATTTTACTGGTGTTATTTCGAAAATGACAACGTGAGTACATGCTCCTTGACTTAAAACCTTTAGCAATTCTGCATCCACTATAAGATAAGGCCTGCATAATAGTCTTCTTGAACGGACTGAATCAGATGGTATGATCAATTTTCAGCTCAGATGTAGAAACCAATCCAGCCAAGTTTGAATTATAACTTTAACTTAGCATCTAATTCAAAGCCAGGGTGTCCTGCAGTAAGGAAGGGGGTATGGAGCATTGTCTATTCTTCTCTTTTCCTCTGATTCCTCCTTACTCTGTTGTTTCTACCTTAAGGATTTGGGCTAGTAAAAAGGAACAAAGGAAAAAAGGGAGAAGAGCCATTTAATCAGATAGTGTGATGTATAATTCTCTCTTAACCACCAGTGACAGCATCCAAATGCTGGGTCTCTTGTGGAGTGCATTTGTGGGCTCTTTGGAGGTAGGTGAAGTATTCTCTGGTGAGCCTGTTGTAACCTTTCCACAACCCACGCCCAATAGCTTTTGCCCCAGTAACTCAACTTGTTGTGTCTTTTCCCTGAGGCAACCTTGTCCTGGGAGTCAGCTCTTTTAGGTGATCATCTATGAGGCACACTTGGCCACAGGGATGCTGGGAGTGGAAACTGACTTGACAGTCTCTTGGTTCCCAGCCTTGCTGCCTGCATAAGGAGGTCTGCCAAGCTTCTCACCTTAAGGACTCTCTGGTCATGTAATACATACAGCCTCTAAGTCCATGGATGTGTCCCAAGGATTCTCTCCACTCTGGAAGCTCCACGGGAAGGATTTAAGAGTTTCTGTAGTTGATCAAGCATCAATATAGGGATGAAATGCTGGCCTCTTCTTTTTGCAGGCATCCTCAATATCTTCTAAGGTGTCTCTCTCTCTCATTCATTCATTCTCTGTCTCTCTGTCCCTCTCTGTCTCTCTATCACAGTTTGGGAAGTTGAGGGGAAGGAAGGAAGAAATTAAAAGTGTATATCCTCTAAGTATAAGATTCACTGCCTCTATCAATTCCCTCTTCAACAAACTGAGTTCTTACACAGGCCAGAAGGAGGGATGGAGAAAAGAGAAGGACTGCTTTGGATTCATTTCAATAAGATCTATAAGGTGTCCGTTGCTTCTATTAACAGCAATTGCCCTCAATTTTGGGGTCTTAGACAAATTTGGAGACAACAAGAAGAATTGCATTCGATATCCAGTCACATCTGATTTTCTAATTATGACTCAAGACATTCATGATACGACTCTTGATTACCTCTCCCATCTGGAAAACTTGCAATATCTCAAAATATTTTTCACACTTTCCCTATACTACTACCGCCTCTGCTTGAAATCTGTATTGTTACCGCAGATGTGTCTATCATGGTAATATTAAATGGAAGAGTAGTTACTGAATTCAATAAAAATTTATTGACTGTCTACTAAGAGATGAGTATCTCTGCCCTTCTGGAGTTTAGAATCTCATTCCTCTCAGTCTAGGAGCTCCATGAGGGCACAAGGTATATCTTATTCTCTGCATGTTCCCAGATACAAACTACATACTCTTTAATATTGAATGGTGAGTGAGCTAGTGAAGCAGGTGTTGTAAAAGGTGTAAATAGATGTAAAGCAACTACTCTGGGAACACAGAAGAGAAAGGAACTACTACTGAAAGCATTAGAGAAGCCTTTTAGAAAAACTGGTATTTGTTCTAGGCTTTGAAGGAAGGTGCTGTGTGTCCCCTAAAAAATTCAGCTTGAAGTCCTAACCTCCAGCACCTCAAAATGTGTTTTTATTTGGTTATGGGATCATTATGGATGTAAGCAGTTAAGGTGAGGCCATACTGAAGTATTAACCCTTCATCTATATGACTAACGTCCTTATAAAAAGAGGAAATTTGGACACAGGTATGCAAATGGAAAACACCATGTGAAGATGTAGGTAGAAATCAGGGCAAAGTAACAGAAGCCAAGGAATGCCAAAGACTGCCAATAGATCACCAGATGCTAGAAGAGGAGGCACGGATCAGATTCTTCCACA
The DNA here is from genome assembly GCF_018350215.1 of Panthera leo. NCBI lineage: Eukaryota > Metazoa > Chordata > Mammalia > Carnivora > Felidae > Panthera > Panthera leo. The sequence continues at coordinate 71,450,198 of NC_056685.1, forward strand.
CAGCCCTCAGAAGAAACCAACCCTGAGGACACCTGATTTCAGACATGTAGTCTCTAAAACTGTGAGACAACACATTTCTGTAGGTTAAGACACCTAGTTTGTGGTATTTTGTTATAGCACTCCTAGCAAACTAATACATAAGGGAAAGATTCAATCAGGTCAATACAGAGATGCACAGTATACCATGAACAAAACCTAGAGTGAAAGATAGCCGAGTGTGCCATGGAACAGGTGATATTCCTCAGGAGTGGAATAGATGTTGCATGGGCCAGGGTGCAAATATACCCAGAAGTGAAGAATCTATCAGAAGTCTGGAGCCTGACTGTTGAAAGATTTTGAATATCATGCTATAAAGGTGAGGATATTTATTTAAAATAATAGGCACATGAGGGACATCTTACACATTATGAATTGGAGAGACTCTTAGTCATGACTCATTAATTCATTTAATCAACAAGTACTTATTGAATGACTAAAACATTGTTGAAGGCACTAAGGATACAGTAGAAGGAAGGAGACAATAAATGCATAAAACAAACAAATACATGTTAGATTGAGGTAATTTGTGGAGGGAAGAGACAGGGTAATAAGTGGGGGAAGATATCTATCTATCTATACATATATAAACATATACATATCTCAAATAATGTAATCAACTGAAGTAAAACAGAACAGGATGAGGAGATAGTTCCATAGAGAAGAAGGGGACAGAAAAGAATACATTATTTGAGGGTGTGGTAAGGGAACATGTCTCTGATATGTGGCATTTGAGATCAGCAGAAGTAGGGAGCCAGCTGGACAGAATTTAGAATGTTAGCAGGTTTGGCCCCAGGAGTAGGGGTAGGAGTGGTTGGTATTTGCTTCATGGTGTTTGAGGGAACAAGGAAACCACTATCATTGTCATCCAGTGAGCAGAGGGGAGAGTTTCCAGAGTTGGAAGTCAGAAAGTTTGGGAGGAAATGAGAGAGAACAGAATGTAATGATGAGCAATAACTAGAACTTCCAAATACTTGGTTCTTTTCTCCTGGGGTTGCACTGAAAAGGTATGGCCATCCCAAACTGACGACCATGAATACAGTCAAGACCCAGGTGTAAAGTTCCTGTCCTGGAATGGCCAAGGGGTTGTGCCCCTATTTCACATGCTACTGCACAGCCATTAGCATACCCAAAGCAATGGAGGGTCTGATGACATATCCAGTTCTTCCAGTGAATAAAAGCATTTTCAACATCGTTGGGTGTATGGATAGTGCTTCTCAATGTAAGTGCTGGGTTTTTCACCTTAGAAAAATGATGAATTATTGAAAAGCACTCAGCTTGATTCTTTTTTTCCTGCAACACATATTTTCTTATAGCATTTAATGCATAGGAGCCAGGAAATTTTGCCAAATTTTATGTATAGAAAATGTTCTCAACATCTTAAGAGTCAAGTCAGCAATAGAGGTGATAGAATATTTACATCATTAGAAAGTGTGGTCAGAATATCAATAAATTATTATAGGCACTGTCCCCAAGGAAAGCCCTAAAGCTCCCACCTAGGTCCAAATTAATACAAAGGGAAGAATGGCACCAAATTACATACCAAACTGCAGCTGTAAGAATTATTCAGACCTCAGTCAATAACTTGGCCAATTTTAAATTACAGAAAAACCATACTTCGCAGGTATCCATGCCTATCATTTGATTAACATTTACAAACAAAACTGAGTTGTCACAGCTCTTTGGTGAAGCATGAAATATTTTATTTTTTTCTATTTGGAGGAAGAGAAATTTGCAAGAGTCACTTTACAGATTTTTGTCTAATGATTGCATGAAAATCCAGGATAAAGCAGAAAATTGAACTTGGTCCTGTGCTCTGGTTGAGGGGACAATACTCATTTCCAACCTCCCGGAAGTCTGAATTCTAGCCACTGTGGGAAGACTGACAAACCTTATCTAAATTGCCATTTTTCAGAAGCTTGCTGCAAATGTGGGAGGGGAGAACTGTCCCCCTCCCAACTCTCACCCTTATATAAATAGAACATACTCTCATTAGGATTTCATTTTGGATTCATTGAAAAGGATTCAAGTCTTACCTCTGAAGTTCTTATCTAACCAGATATAGAGCATACCTATGGGGAATTAGAAAACATTAAAAAAAAAAAAAACCTAAATACTGCTTCAGTCTAAACTCAGCTTCTCTTTTCCTTGTCATGTATTCTCTTGAATAGAGAAAAGAAATAATTTTAAACTCTTAAATTCTTCAAGACCATCACACTCTTCTGTGTGGAAGCAGGATTCATCAGTTTGAATTAGACAGACGGTACAACGGGAAAGGATCTTAGAGTTTATTTAATTTAACCCCTTCACCTTAAGAAGTATTGCCCAAGAGGCTAAATAACTTTCCCTGGGTGACACAAAAAGAAAAGCATCGCTCTGAAATGAAATGCAATTTGAGATCCTGATTTGAAGTCTTCTGCTCGGAATGAAATATTTAAGCTCTTAGGGACTGAACTAAACTTCAAAACCCCAGTCCTGGCTTACTACATCATCACGGTCTCCATAAAGCAGGATAATAATGCCTCTAAAAGATCAGGTTTGAAATGTGCTTGGCATGGAAGTACTTAATAAATGTTAGCTATTGTTATTACGAAATAGTTTTCAGCTGCCTGTGAATATTAGACAACTCTTACATGCCTCTATGTTTATGATATAAATATTCTCCAAAGCTCAGTGCCTTGACAAGAACAATTGCTTAACTGTAAAGCCACTTGGAGATTTAAAAACACAGAGAATATAAGTTAACTGCAACCTCATCATCCTTTACTAACATTAACACAAAAGCACCTGACATCTCAGATAGTCTTTGCTGGCCTGTCTGAAGGATACTGAGATTTTGTATCAGATTATGATGCCAAGAGCTTTCACAGGGAATTAGGCAACTCAAAGAGGCTGGCCACATGCATGCTCCATGGGAAATCTGGATGGAAGTGTTCATCAGCTTTCATGGAGGCTGTGGTCTGATTCTGAGCTGGAGGCAAGGTACAATCTGATTTATATGAACATTGTCATTACTGCACCCTAGTCTTCAATTCTTGACAAATTATGTCAAGTGTGGGATCAGAAGCGTGTGCATGAGGAGAGAAGAAAAGGGAGACTATTCCTAGTTCTGGACATCTTCCTTTCCATTCCTTAGATTCTGGGTGGTTGTCCTCTGTATTTTCATAGCATACATCATAAAGTTTATTAAGTCATCATGGATTTAAAGTCTGTCCCTATGCAAGACTGTAAGTGCAATAAGAACAGGAACCAAGTTTGTTTGGCTTATTGCTTTTTCTCAGTGTCTAGTATGGTACCTGACAGATAGCAGACCCTCACAAAATGCTACTTAAGAAATGAATGCACATATGCATTCTCTCTGCTGAGAACAAATGGAGTAGCCTCAGATCCTCTCTGTAGACAAGGAACAGAGGTGGATTGGAGGAAAGTAAACTAATATTTATGAGTATCTCTTTGTTGTATGCATTTTCACATGTTACTTCAGGAAAGTACTGCTTCACAGAGGACAGGCAAGAAGATACAGACCAGCTGCTTGTCTAACAGTCATGTGCATTCCACTTCAAGTGCATTAAATTTGTTTCCTGCTTACTTTTCCTACTGTTCATCTGGGAGTGCTCAAATCTGGAGTCATTTTAGTTAAGTACTAATTAACCAATTAGCAACTGTCAACTTTTTTCCTTTTTTTTTTTTAAACTCTCCAGGACTCATGGCTTCTTTCATGTTAAGTTTCTGTCTAGGAACTGACTTATGTAACAACTGTAGAAATCCTAGCTTTGTAAATAAAATATATGTAGAAAACTCTTCCTATTTCCTCCTTCTCCCTAAATCATAGGCCCTGACCATGTCCCCAAATCCTTGTCCCTCTTGTAGGTGATAGTATTTGCTCAGCTCAAAACCCTCCCTACCTCACCAAGAGAAAAAAATAAAGGTCTGGCCAGACTGTTTATGAAAACAGATATAGATGGAGAGGAAGAGGCACAATTTATAGTTTTTGTTCTGTTCATATTCTATGATACCTTTATTTTGATGACAATCATAAAGCTTAGCTCAAAGACGACTGAGCTGAAATAAAAGTGGCAATGGCCATTTTGGGGGAGCACAGAGCAGAGCACTTGTTTGAGGAAGCCACCCCATTTTTTGGCTCACTCTAGATAGATCAGGGTTCTAATGACTCTGCTACCTATTAGCTCTACAACACTGAAAAAGTTACAGAACCTCATTTGTAAAATAAGGATAATAACAGTGTCAATTAAGTTAGATAATGCATATAAATTGGTTTTCACAATGCCTGGTATATAGCTAAATTCCAAATAAAAACTCCTATAAGATTCACTCAATAAACATTGAGCATTGCTATATAGCAGACATAATATTCAATGCAGGGGATACACATACATTTTTCTTCTTTAGATTTTAAGACCATTTAGGCATAGAATTATTTTGAGAAGGAAGTACTCTCATTATTAGACTATTTCTCATACGTGTATTTATTATAGAACGCCCCCCGCCCCAACCCTGCCTTTGGACAGGACTCACAGACAAATCAGAGTGTCACCATTTACCCTGTTGATCTAGGAGTATAGAAAGTTTGATGGATTCATCAGGATAATGTGAAATTAGGCCAGAACAATTATCTAAATAAAATGGGAAATTGTTGATTATTCACAATAGATTCTTTGGCTGCCTAACATTTGAAAACCCTTCTGACTATGGGGATTTCCTCACTGTGTAAAACTTCAGGATCTTCCACTATAGGAATGGAAGGAGTCAGACACTATTTCTCCTCTCCCTCCAGCAACTGGCATGTGACTTGGACTATAACAGTCAGATGCTCTCACCTTGGACAGAAAGACAAGGACAATTGATACTACATTTCCGGAAGCAAGGCTGTGAGTACAATGATGGTTGTCTGGCTTGTACATAGTGATGGCGGCTTCACAGAATTGGAATGACCCATGGCCGGACCAGGCTGTGTTTTTTGCTATCAAAGCTTCTTGACTCTGCCTCTTTTCAAAGACTGGTTCTTGTTCTTTTCAAGGATTCTGTGAGACTCAAATCAATTTTTGTGTAAGTTGCCTAAAGCTGATTTCTATTACTTACAACCAAAATCCTAACTGAAATACTATTATTCTTTCCTTTGACTAAGTACATGAAACAGATAATTCATGGTGCCTCTGCTCTGATCGGAAGCTGTCTTTCCTGTCACCTCAGGAGTGTCCACTTGACTGGCTGCAGAAGATGCTTTAGATTAACGGTGGAAGAAAGAAAAAAAACGATAGACTAGGGATATTGGATGGTTCCTAAGACCTACCTTGATGTCTTTTACCATGCGTTCAGAGCAGTAATTTTCTATTCATGGCAGCTCTGATGACTTTGGGGCATAAACACGACTCTGCTCAAACATACACACATTCACACACCAGGAAAAGTCTCCAGGAAATATGCTATTTAGTTATTAATACATTTAAATCTTAAAGTATAATAAATCAAGGCGAAAATTTAATTATACAAATTGATAGTCAGTGACAGCCATTAGTAGGCATGCAGACACCACATTTTAATTTTTACAGCCTGAATCTTTACTCTGCCTATTCTACTTTATATAATAGAGGAATGCCAGAATATGAATTTTATTCCTCCAAGGCAGAAATTAGTCCCTTTTAAGAGTGGTAGGGTGAGTGAGCTGAGGGGCTCTTTAGACAGCTTTCTCAGCCAACGGCTGTGTGAACCATTACATTCTCAAGAATTTTCCATAACTGCCTTTTAAGAGAACATATCTTAAACCTTATCCACTATCCCATCTGTTCTCAAGAGGCAGCATGTTGTGGGGGAACAGAGCTGAGTATGTATAACATAACCTCTGAGTACATACAACATATAACCTCTCTAAGTTCAGTTATTGACCTAACTCCTGGCAGATAAAGAGGTTTGTTTATCTATATCTAAGATCTCCTGTAGCTTTAGTTTTATTAGTGATAATTTAATACTTTAGTGGTTGAAATTAAGAACAGGGTTCAGAATAGGAGTTAGGAAACAGAGAGGAAGGAAAATGGGGACATTAGTGAGGCGGAAGAGAGCCTCAACATGCTTCCTGGTACAGCAGAGGCCCATGGGAAGTGCTGGGAGAATGGAACTAAGCCCAAACAGAAGAGAAGAAGAGCTGGGAAACACCATTTTCTTTTTTTCTTAAGGATTTTTTTTAAAGTTTACATATATGTGTGTGTGTGTGTGTGTGTGTGTGTGTGTGTGTGTGTGTGTAAATTGTGTGTATGAGAGAGGTAGGAGGAGATAGGGAGAATCTCAAGCAAGCTCTGTGCTATCAGATCCCACAAACTGTGAGGTCATGACCTAAGACAAAAATCAAAAGTTAGATGCTTAACTGACAGAGCTAAACAGGTGCCCCAGGGAAATGCCATTTTCCATTTCAGTTCTCACCACTCCCCATCATTAATGGGAAGGCTCCCTGGGCCACACTGCTCAGGTGGAAGCATGGATGAGGCTGGAACTGTACCATTTCAATCCTCCCTTATCCCAGGGAGTCTCCAAGGAAGCTCTAGGGAGACCCTGAGCCCAGCTTGACCACCCAAGATGCAATGGAAAAGAAGGACAGGCAGATCAGCGTGGTCTGCACACAAGCTCTCCCACTGAAAAGCTGAATGAATTTAAGCAAGTTATTTGTGCTTTGTAAAGCCTTAGTTTCCTCAAATATAATTACACAGCCCTGTAAAGCCGGAGAGATTAACAATATTTTCTTTGTACTGCCTGGTGTTGCAAAGTGAGCGATCGATAATCCGTAACCAACATTATTGTAACCACTGATGTTACTATCATTACTATTGCCATATCTGTCTTGAGGAACCAAGGGGATGCCTTGCGATAGGAATTTTTTTTAATGTTTTTATTTTTGAGAGAGAGGGAGAGGAGGAGCAGAGAGAGAGGGGGGGAGAGGATCCAAAGCAAGCTCTGCGCTAACAGCAGAGAGACCAATACGGGGCTGGAACTCATGAACCATGAGGTCACGACCTAAGCCAAAACCAAGAATTGGTTTCTTAACTAACTGAGCCTCCGAGGCGCCCCTGGGATAGCAACTTTTTAGAACTGATCTGTGGATATGGACCTATATCACATGGAGAGGTTACATGGAAAAGGCTTCCAATTACCCTATCTTAGTATTTAACGGTGTGGAAACATTTCCAGAAGGGTTGAATAGACTTCAAATTGTATGCAGGGAGTGTATCCTGAAAGAATAATATGAGCCAGTGCTTCAGCTCAGCTCCAAAGACAAGTGTGTGCCACTGTGTGGTGTTACACAGGTTATCTTTGCTAATACAGACCTAGGGGAAATGAAGAGATTCTTTGAAGGTGTTTTATAGGAGAATTAAATGAGATAGCATTTAAGAGGCACTCAGAAGGGTTCTGGAGGCAAGGCTACCTGAATGCAGTCTCCTTCTTCTCCTGAGGAACTCTAAACTGTTCACATCTTCAGCTCCAAGCAGCTGCTGGAACCTACTGGCAAGTGGGTATAAATGAAGCCTTGAATTCTGCGGGGTCCTGAGAAACAAACTGCAGGGGGCTTCCTCTCCTGTGGTCTGGGCAGACAATCAGTTAACAGCATTGAGCCTAAGGGTCAGAACTCCAGCTGGTGAACATAGACAAGATCTGTGTACAAATCTCTAGGGGAAGGCCAGTACCAATCTTATATTACTAGAAAAGTACAGTGGAACTTCCGAATGAACAAGGAGCAAAAGATGGAATGAACAGCAAATTAAATGAAACAGCAATAATTTTTTTTAAAGAAATAAAGCAAACTGTGAGATAAAATAACCAATAACCTAAAAAGGAAGGCATACAATTAGTATATTAATTATATTATGTGTAAGTGAAAGATTTAAAGACAGAAACTGTCAGATTGTGTTAAAAACAAAACAAAAAGGACTTTTATATTGTTTATAAGTAACCTCCACAAAATAATAATAAAAATATTTTATAAGAAAGGACACAAACAGGTAAAGGAATACCAGGCAAATGCAAACAAAAAGCAGGAACAGTGATATTAAAATCACTCAAAATGGGATTTAAGAATAAAGGCACTAAAAAGGTTAAAGAAGAACATTGTGTCATGGGGGTTTCAGCATGAAAGGATTAAGAGAATGGAGTAAAAGCAATATTTCAATAAATGATCAACAAGAATTTTCCAAAATTGATGAAAGACGTGAAGCCACTTACTCGAGAATTGCTAGGAACCCTATAAGTAGTAAACTACATCATACCAAAACTGCTTAAAAACAAAGACAAGACAAAAGTGCTTAGCCAGACAGAGCCATATTTCAGCTATCTTAATAAAGCAGAGATGTGATAGAATCCAGAAGACAATGGAATATGTTCCACAAAAGAAAATAGTAAGAAATGGGAGGGGAGGGAAAATGAAGATGCAAAGTTCTAAGGTTGTAGCATTGCCAGGGAAGTGGGAAAAAGTCATCATTTTTATTATACTGAAATAAGTTTTCTCACTGGATATAAAAGGAAAAAACAAGTACATGCTGCTTACTAGGAAAACATATTAGACCTAAGATTGAAAACACAAGGTAGGAAAAAGATCTGTCATACAAATACTTAAACAGTAGTGAGGGGATCCCCATCAGTGTAAGATGGTAAGAAAAGGGGCATTATCAAAGATGAAGAGAGACATTCCATAAGGACATATATGAATATACCAGGATGTAGAACAATGCTAAATGTATATGAATCTATAATATTGTTAGGACAGACCACAGCCACCAACTTGGCTGGACCCCACTGACTAGGAATTTCAGATGGAAGCAGGGTCATGCGTAGGGTATACAACTTAACTGCTAGAGGCCTCTGGTTCTCTATCCCCCTAACATGAATTTCTTTGACATCTGGGCAATGGCTAATGGTTACTATTATTCTGTTTATATTTTTCAGACTAGTTAGAAACCTAGTGTGGAGGCTGGTCCTGAAAGAAACCCTGGTCCTGATTAATACTAGGTAGTAAAATTTTAAGTTGCAACCAGACCCTGTGATTTCTGGTGAAGAGGTTAAGGAGATTACACAAAGATATTACCCTTGCATTTAACCAACTTACACTCTGGGGATGACCAACCTATAAAAGCAACTAAAATACAAGGTTATGATAAATGTCATAAGAATGGAGGAGCAAAAGTATGCATGGCTTGGGATGCTAAGTGTCATAAAGAGAGTTACAAATAAAAGCAAGGCTCAAGTATAAGAAAATGAATTCAAAGTCTCTAATTCAAATGCAGAGTGAAAGAAACTCAAGATTTTACTTCACATCCGGTGCCAGAATTGCCACGAAGCTAAAATGCAATAACAAATCTCCACGGGTCCTATTAGTCAGGGCATCACACATCCTTCATCCTTGCGTTTAAGTATAGTTTGAGATCTATTTTTTAAATAATGGCTTAACAAAAGAAATATGCAGAAGATCAAATTGTAAAATGTGAAAATTTCTGTGAGACCCTCACTCCATGCCGCTTTCTGTGGGAACTGCCTTGCTTGGTGGAGGAGTCAGAGTTTTTCATTCTCTGCTGAGCCTTCAGGTGGCATCTCTTTGGAGGGGATGAAAACACAGAGCTCCCACTGCCTTCAAAGAAAGCATTGCCATGGTGAGTCATCTCAACAGAACAAAAACAATGCAGTTGAGACAAACTGCAGATTCCCAAATAGCATCTTACCAGCCCCTCCATATAAATACTGCAGGGGAGAAATCTAAAGAAAGCACCAGAGAGTTCTGAAAATGACTGACACAATAATTATCCTATTTAGGGGTGCCTGGGTGGTTCAGTCAGTTAAGTGTCTGACTTCGGCCCAGGTCATGATCTCATGGCTCGTGAGTTCCAGCCCCATGTCAGGCTCTGTGCTGACAGCTCAGATCCTGGAGCCTGCTTCGGATTCTGTGTCTCCCTCTCCCTCTGACCCTGCCTGGCTCATGCTTGCATTCTCTCTCTCTCTCTGCCAAAAATAAATAAACTTAAAAAAAAATAATGATCCTATTTAATTACCATAGTACCTGAAGTAAGCTAGGCCCAAAATGACCCCAATATCTCCCTTTTTCAGTCTATCCGAATATAAATCAAGCCAATGGCTCTCAGTTTAAGATATAGCTTTATATTCCCTGCACAAATGGCAAGACAATTGAAAGTACTTGTTTACAGGGGCACCTGGGGGGTTCAGCTGGTTAAGCATCAGACTTCAGCTCAGGTCATAATCCCCACAGTTTGTGGGTTCAAGCCCCATGTAGGGCTCTGTGCTGACAGCCTGGAGCCTGCTTCAGATTCTGTGTCTCCCACTTTCTCTGCCCCTCCTCCACTCATGCTCTGTCTCTCTCTCTCTCTCTCTCTCTCTCTCTGTCCCTTCCCCACTTGTGTTCTGTTTTTCTCTCTTAAAAATAAACACTTAAAAAAATTAAAAAAAGAAAATATTTGTAGAAGTTATGTCCAAAATAAGATCAGAAAATAAAATTAAGTTCTTTTTAGTGTCAGTCTTTAAAAATCTTTTCAGCTTGCTTAGGGAATATTAAAATTTGGATGAAGAATCAAAACAAAACAAAACAAAGACTGTCAATGTTTATTGTGTATATCGGTGAGTCAATAGAGGGAAGAAGGGATTAAAAGTTAGCTTAGTTAGGGCACCTGGGTGACTCAGTCGGTTAAGCGTCTGACTTCAGCTCAGGTCATGTGCTTGCGGTTTGTGGGTTCCAGCCCCAAGTCGGGATCAGCTCTCTGTGCCGAGCCCACTTCGGATCCTCTGTCTCCCTCTCTCTCTGCCACCCCACCCCGACTCTCACATGCTCTATCTCTCAAAAATAAATATTTTAAAAAATTAGCTTAGTTAACCAGGCAAGATATTTTCAGAACTATGAGTTCTGATGTGTGTGTGCCCTGACAAATAAATTGAAGACATACTCTATGCCAGGCACTGACAATTACTAGGAGTACAACAATGAACAAAACAAAGTCCCTAATCTCAGGAAGCTTAACTTCTAGTTGAAAACACACAATAATTATATACTATAATATATAAAATGTTGGGGGAAGACCAATGCTTAAAGAAGGAACAAAGCAGGTAATAGAGATAGGGAGTGTTAGAGAGTGAGGGAATGGCTATTTTGTATGTAGGTGGTCAGAGAAGGCCACAGTGATAAGGTGATATTTAAGGAGAAACATGAGGAGGTGAGGGAACTAGCCAGCAGGCTACCTGGAAGACCAGCACAGGACCAGAAGTCCAACAGAGGGCACAATAAGTTGAAACAAGCTGGGATATGCTCAGCATGTTTAAGGAACAACAAGGAGGCCACTGTGGCTAGCCAGAGCAGACTGATAAAGGTGGTGAATAGTAAGGGGGTAAGAGATGATGTCAGAAAAGGAGTGGGAGAGGGAACATCACAAAAAGTCTTCTTGTCTATGGTAGGAAATTTGGCTCTTCTTTTGAATGAATCCTTTGGAGGATTTTGAATGGAAGAGTGGCATAACTTACATTATAAATGATCATCCTGGTTGCCCTATGGAAATCAGACAAAAGTGAGGTAACAGCTGAAGTTGGGAGACCAGGAATGTAGAAAGTTATTGCAACAATTCAGGCAAGGGGTAATGGTAGCTTAAACCAGTACAATAATGTGTTATGGCCACTCCACAGAAACGGGATGCACCTCCATGCAAAATCTGGTTCATATGTCAAGACTGATGACCACACACACACACACACACACACACCCCAAAAGGGCAGGAAAAGGTTTGTTGTTCATATAACATGGCTTTTTGGGAGAACAGGATAGACCTCCTAAGATGGCCCAAAAATGGCCTGGAAGAGCAGGAAAAGGAGTCACTTGAGGGTCTATGGTGCTTAGGAAGTGGGGCTCGATGGAGAGTTCCCACACACAGTTTCAACCTTCTACTGGTGTCTAAGACAGGAGCACCTGGTGCTTTCTCATCATCTTTCCTGGATGTGGGGCAGAGAACAGGAGGGAAAACTGTAAGCAGGCCAACACCCAGAATGGAATCAGATTCTTTATCATACGATGGTAGAAATGGTAAAAAGTGATCAGATTCTAGAACTGTGTTTATGACCGAGGTGTTAACGTTTACACCTGGAATGGGATTTGGGGTGTCAGAGTAAGAGAGAAGCTAGGGATAATTTCTTCTCTCACTATATTTTGGCAAATAAAAAACCTAAAAGATCTAAAATATCAATAATAAAGTTCTGTTACTTGCTCATGGGGTTTTCTCTCTCACTTCTATATTGAAGGTTTTATTTAAATATAAAGACCATGTCCTTTACTTCTCTTTAATCCTCTTCAGCCTCCCCAACCATTTTCACTAGAAACTAGGACAGTGCTCTGCAAGCATGAGTGTTAAAAAAATACTTATTAGTTGAAAAGATTTCCAATGATATAGTATTAGAGTATTATGTTGACTTAAAACTACATGCTATTTTGCTTATCACTCAAGTCAAACACTGACTTTAAATGACATTCTCTTAAATATCCTAAATGACAAAACTGGGATTTCATATCATTATTTATCACAGACATACTTAAATATCTGGGGTACAATAAAGAATCTCTTACTTACAACTTTTATTTCAAAAGTGACCTTTTATTATTTTATAGCTAATTAAGAAGGCAGCTGTGTTATAATAAAAGTGTCCTAAAATAGGAACCTAGAATTCTGGGTTTTATTCCCATTTTTGCCATAAACCAAGGATATGTGTGGCCCTGGGTACAGGGGTTCTCTTTTCTGAATCTCATCAGCAAAATGAGGGAGCAGGATTCAATAATTCCCAGGATTATTCTTTCAGTGGCACTATGTTAGTACTGACAGCAAATGTGAAGGTTTTAAGAACACTGGAACGATAGCATGGATTCACACAATTAATTGGAACAAAACCCTTCACCTTTGTCTTGTCATGTACAAGTGAAATGGTTTTATGGTTGGAGAAATACAGAGGAAACATGTAGTCCCCAAGTTAAAATACTTTATGAGAACTATTTTTAATGTCTTTTCTAGGGGTGCCTGGGTAGCTCAGTCGGTTAAGTGTCTGACCACGGCTCAGGTCATGATCTCATGGTTCATGGGTTTGAGCCCCCATCAGGCTCTGTGCTGACAGCTCAGAGCCTGTAGGCTGCTTTGGATTCTGTCTGTCTGTCTGTCTGTCTCTCTCTCTCTGCCACTCCCCCACTGGTGCTCTGTCTCTTTCTCTCTCTCTCTCTCTCTCTCTCTCTCTTTCTCTCACCCCCTCTCTCTCTGTTCCTCCCTCACTCACACTCTGTTGCTCTCTCAAAAATAGACATTAAAATTTTTTTAAATAATCAAAAAATGTCTTTTTTAAATGACCATGTATGTCTCTTATAGAAAATAAGAAAAATACTAAACAGTATTGAGAATATTAATGAAAATTAATAGAATGGATTTGGTTCTGCATTCCCAATCTCTTGAAATTTAGAAAGCAGGTCAGTAAAATATGTTATTAAAATTTAACTTTCAAATACTTTACATACCTACAGTCAAGTGTTTTATAGGATACTCTTTTAAAACAAATATAAACTACCTAAAATCACATTGGCCCTGGATACTTTAAAACTGTAACTCAACCTTGTCTTTTTGACAACTTAAGATGCACTTTCAGAATTGACATAATCTGATTTAGAAAAACAGTTCTGTCTCAGAGACAGTACAGCTTATTCCACCAAAATTACTCTCTTAAATGTTGCCAGTGGTGATTTTCTATAGCCAATGCTCTATGGAAGAATTTCAGCCTTCATTTCGCTCAATGCCTGACAAATTTGGTGATTACTTTGATAATTCAGTTTCCAACTCAAGTCCCATCATGCCTTGTGTTATCGTTGTTTTTCATGGACCTGTCCGTGTTGCCACAGATAGCTTTTTGGAGACAGAGTCTGTGGCTGCTCATCCTTGTATGCCTAGAACCTTGCACAGTGCTTAGCACGTGAGAAGATTTCAGCAAATGTTTGCTATACTAAATCAACGGGTTCTGTCCAAAATCAGTGATTGGAAACTGAACCAGCAAAATAAAATCTAGTCTTTTGCTATCATGTGGGCTAAGTGATTTCAATTTTGAGATTACAAACACTAAGTTGTGGGAACCTGGGTGGCTCAGTCGGTTGAGCATCTGACTTCGGCTCTGGTTATGATCTCGTGGTTCACGAGTTCGAACCCTGTGTCAGGCTCTGTGCTGACAGCTCAGAGCCTGCAGACTGCTTTAGATTCTGTCTCCCTCTCTCTCTGCCCTTCCCCGTTTGCACTCTCTCTCTCAAAAATAAATAAACATTAAAAAATTGTTTAAAAAAAGAAACACTAAGTTGGGTTATAGAAGAGCTACTTCAATATTTACTAAAATGGAAAATATTTTTGCATAAGAGAGAAGACTGGGAAATTTATCAGCAAATCTGAACACAGAGATGGCATCTGCCTCATGGAAATAGGAAAGAATCAGTGAGGGCTGGAAGCCATATTAGAGACAGGTGAATATCAGTCTTGCATTGCAGCTATGAAAGAGTTTCTGTAGATTCATAAACCATTCTTAGAAAAAGAGATAGTTTTCATGTATTTTACTGTTGTTTAATTTTATCTACCTTAGAATCACTGGTAATTATTAAAAATTCCAACTTCAATTGTGTGGAAGACTAATACAGTCAAGATTTTTTTTGTTCGTTTTCTATTATTGGATCACAGTTTTATTTTTTTATTTTTCAAATATTTATTTATTTATTAGAGAAAGAGAGAGCAAGCAGGGGAGGGGAAAAGAGTGGGGGACAGAGGATCCAAAGCGGGCTCTGCACTGACAGCAGCAAGCCTGATGTGGGGCTCAAACTCATAAACTATGAGATCATGACCTGAGCCAAAGTGGGACGCTCAGCCAACTGAGCCACTCAGGTGCCCCTGGATCACAGTTTTAATGAACGAATAGCAGCAATGATAATGGAAGTGAGGGAATCCTAGCAGATAGATATAAGTCATGGAGTTAGACAAAACATTGCATGGAGATCCATGTCCCAGAGCTCCTCTCTATTCAAACCTTGAGAATTCCACGTTTGATTATAAGGATCAGCAAGTGGGGCTGATAGGAACGAAATAAAATTTCCTCATATCAGAGCTTATCTTGATTTGTGTAATCTACTTCTTATGGCTCTTACACCTTGATGGCCACTACCAATCATCAGCACTACCAACATTTCTGGGGCCAATCTTACCTTAGGTAGAGGGATGTACACACTAGCCCAGTGCTCTGGGACTCAATTTTAAGTCACCTAATCAAAACCTGAATCTAAACGTGGCTGGGGATTTTGGTAACTTAGATTTTGATCTTATCACTAAGACAGATTCCACTTGAGCACCCAGTTAATTGTTAAGGGGCTTGGAAAACCAAAGCTGTGCAACACTAGGCTTGGCATTCTGATGGAAGGTAACAGAGTCATTTCTGGAACATAATTCAAGGGAACAGCAGTAGACAAATATTAGCTCAAAGCAACACATAAGGCAAAAAATAGGATCACAGAGTAGCCTACCCAGTTGGCAATGCATAGAGATAAGAATCATTGTGTTCAGAGATTTAGGCTGGTATGCAAAATTCCCGACTACTTGAGTTCATGCTTATTTCTAGACCCTAGATCCTTTTTTTTTTCTTTAACATATCATTCTAGCCCCGAGGCAAGACAAGGCTCTGGAAGCTTCACCTTGATAAAAAGCAATAACTCCTTTAGACCTGTATTAGACTAATTCATTATTCAATAAATCTGTATCGCCTATGTATTGAATTCCTTATATAATTATAAGTGATTGTCAGGCACTGTTGTAGGCAATGTGATAATAAAGCAGATCTCCACCTACAAGAGCAGTGGTTAAAGGGCTTACTGTGATCCCTGGTCCTTTGATGTGTGTGTGTTGAGTTGGTGGGGGGAAAGGGTGGACTTGAGTAGCAGTAGGCAATAATACTTCCTGTCCAAATGTCAATCAAGAAAACTCAATAGTATCTTAATGCCATTAACGAATCTTCTCATAAACACATTCCTATATGATGAGAAAACAGGTTTCTAAGATATCCACATGATGCTGGTCTAGAATCCCCTACTGTATAATGCTGTTGTTGATGTCATATTTTTTATTAGTCAAAGCTTAAAGAAACAGAAACACTTTGGAGTTTTTTAAAGCAGAAACTGACGTGAGTCAGAGAATTAGATGCTTACAGAATAGTTGGAAGTTATGTAAGTAGTTTCCTGTTTGTGCCTCCAGGAACAGTTTTAGAATAACAGGTCATCCCTGGAACTATGCCAGGAAAAAGGAACACCGTTAGTGCCTCTGAAACGGCCACAAAAGAACGCATGATGGACACTGAAACATTATCTGAGAAAAACTGTGACAACAATCATGTTTGAGAAAAGAAATGGATAACAGGGGACAGAAAGATGGCTTCTACTTTACTTTTGCCTTCCAAATTTTCTGCAAGTGCATCTAAACAGTGGAATCAATTTGCAGTCAGAACCCTAGCTGCAAGAGAATCTAAGAAGGCAAAATGGAGGCTGCGTGATCCAAATCTTATATCCAACATACTATTTACCATTCAAGGTAAATCTAAGAAAGTGCACTCCTGGGTCTTCATCATACCTAATGCAACAGAAATTCCAGGCACAAACACTGACATGTTAGCAAACACCCTGAGTGATTCTCATGCTTAGGAACATTTGGGTGACATTAATTAGAATTATCAGGATGAGATCTTGGATACACAGTCATATTATGCAAATTCAGAAAATATTTTTTAAACAAGGGATTTTTATTTTATTTTATTTTTTTTTGTTATTTATTTATTTATTATTTTTTTTTTTATTTATTTTTTTAATATATGAAATTTATTGTCAAATTGGTTTCCATACAACACCCAGTGCTCATCCCAAAAGGTGCCCTCCTCAATACCCATCACCCACCCTCCCCTCCCTCCCACCCCCCCATCAACCCTCAGTTTGTTCTTAGCTTTTAACAGTCTCTTATGCTTTGGCTCTCTCCCACTCTAACCTCTTTTTTTTTTTTTTCCTTCCCCTCCCCCATGGGTTTCTGTTCAGTTTCTCAGGATCCACATAAGAGTGAAACCATATGGTATCTGTCTTTCTCTGTATGGCTTATTTCACTTAGCATCACACTCTCCAGTTCCATCCACGTTGCTACAAAAGGCCATATTTCATTTTTTCTCATTGCCACGTAGTATTCCATTGTGTATATAAACCACAATTTCTTTATCCATTCATCAGTTGATGGACATTTAGGCTCTTTCCATAATTTGGCTATTGTTGAGAGTGCTGCTATAAACATTGGGGTACAAGTGCCCCTATGCATCAGTACTCCTGTATCCCTTGGATAAATTCCTAGCAGTGCTATTGCTGGGTCATAGGGTAGGTCTATTTTTAATTTTCTGAGGAACTTCCACACTGCTTTCCAGAGCGGCTGCACCAATTTGCATTCCCACCAACAGTGCAAGAGGGTTCTAAACAAGGGATTTTTAAAAGAAATGTTAAGCCACACTTATAATTTAATCTTATGAACATGACTGTACTCTGTCTGAATAAGAAAGTGAAATGCTTATCACTTTAGGTAATTGTTCATTTTGCAATGCTAAAAGGAAGAAAAAAAATTCTCCTCTCAGTGTTTTGCTCTCTCTAGTTCCTTATGTAATGGGGACAAATATTGACTGTTTGGTGGCTGCATTTTATACAGGAGTTTGCCTAGTGTTCTCTCTGGGGATATTTCAAAGTAATGTCCCATGTAAACCTCAAAATTTAGTCTTTTCTAGTTTGCAAGCACAGAACAGTTTAAGAGCAATTTCTCATTTAGGACAGAAAAAAAACGCATGTTCTTTCTTTATCTGAGCAATGAATTCCATTGAACAAATTATTGCATGTGGTTTTTGATGATTTATTGATTTAAATGTATTAAACCGCTCAATTAAAAAATAAGTGGGAATTTATAATTCAAAGTGAAACATCAAATCAACCTTGCATATAACCTTGCTCATAGTGCCTTAAACAATGTTGGCTGGATTAATGAAAGATGAATTCCCTGTGCTGATTTACTTTGCTAAAATAATGCATCTGTAGTCATTTCCTAAAGTGACTTAAGTATTTCCTAGAAGTACTCATGGTTTCTGAGGTTTCCTTAAATGTGAGTCTCAATCATATAATTAAGAGATTGTTTTAGTCCTAGTAACACTGGCTGCTGTTAACAGACAACTCACAAATCTTGGTGGCTTACCACAGTAAAGGGTAATTTCTCATTCATGTCATGATCCAGTTGAAGGTTCAGTGGTAAGCCTTCCTCATTAGTGATTAGGAATTCCATCTCCTTGCATCTAATGACTCCACCATCTTCCAAAGCATGGTTAGAAAATATTTTCTGTAAAGGGCCAGACAGTAAATATTTTAAGATTTGCCAGTCAAGGGCAAAAATAAAAGCTATTATCTAGATATTTATGTAACACAAGAGAAAACAAATTTCACCAAATGTTACTTTGATGAAATTCAAAATAGTAACAAGTTCCTATGTACAGCTCTTTGTAAAACATGTCTACTGATGTAAAAAATGAAATTATTTTGTTGGGGGATATACTTTTGCTTCATGGAGGTTTAAAATTAGTTTCCTTATTATAATGTTGCAAAAGTTCATCAATTAATGCTGATATATAATGAGATGTTTTTCACATTTTATCTTTTCACAAGGATAAGTTTTGCCAATATAGATATCAATCCATGAGTGTTTGATTTTAATTTACCATATTCTTCTCTTGAAAGGCATTTTCAGGATACTATTAGATTTTCTCTTGCCTTTTAACCTGTCATTACATTGCAGACTAATCACTTCTGATTGAAGGTTAGAAGGCAGCTCCTCAATTGAATGATTATATGGATTTTGAAATATGAAAATTTCTTTTGTACTTGCATTAAGAAACCAAAAAAACATTGTGGGAACAGTTGTTTGGGCTGGGAAAACATATCACTGAAAATTTCTATGGGATTGGAGATTTGGGGTTTTGTTTTAAATTTACAGCACAGACTGGGGCACCTAGGTGGCTCAGTTGAGTAAGCATCTGACTTAGGCTCAGGTCATGATCTCACGGTTTGTGGGTTTGAGCCCTGCGGTGGTCTCTGTGCTGACAGCTCAGAGCCTGGAGCCTGCTTCAGATTCTGTGTCTCCCTCTCTCTCTTACCTGCCCCTGCTCATGCTCAGTCTCTCTCTCTCTCAAAAATAAATAAACATTAAAATAATTAAATTTATAGCACAGGAAGTAAATAAAACAGTCCAACATCATTTGTGACTCAAAGAACATTAATTGTTATGGAAATGACCTCATGCAGTATGTTTTCCACATGTAAGTGCTATTTTGCCTTGAAATTTTAGGTTGAATTCACTAAACATTTTCAGTACTATGGGAAAAAAAAAAAGCTGATTTCCAAAGTTATTCAGTATTTGATAACTGGCTGAGTACAGTTTTTTTCTTCAGAAAAATTTCCATTTTGACTCTGTTTTGACAATAAAATACTAACATTGCTAACCCATCAAACTGCTGTGGTAGGGCAAGTCAGGATATCCAGCTTCTGTTCTTAAAAAATTCACGGAACTGGGGCACCTGGGTGGCTCAGTCGGTTAAGCGTCCGACTTCGGCTCAGGTCATGATCTCACAGCTCGTGAGTTCGAGCTCCGCGTCAGGCTCTGTGCTGACAGCTCAGAGCCTGGAGCCTGCTTCAGATTCTGTGTTTCCCTCTCTCTCTCTACCCCTACTCCACTCATGCTGTCTCTCTCTGCCTCAAAAATAAATAAACATTAAAAAAAAAAAAAATTTTTAAAAATTCACGGAACTGATGATGGACAGAGCCATGAGATCAACTGAAGTACACTGTTGGCACTTGTGTTTCAACAGCACATGACAGATTCAAATATTTTCTGCAAAATCCCTGCTCATGAATAATAGAATGAAAAACCATAGGCGTTAAATACCTTATTTTTTCACTACTTTTGTGAATGTGTCCAACTAAGCCTTTCACTGCCCCGCACATATTTTGCCATCATCAGGTGTAATACATATTAGCAGATTCTACCTCAGGTTGTGCTGACTAAATGTTTCCTTAATGCCTCTGGAAATGTGTTCACCTGTAGTGGCTTCATTAAGATGATTCAGTAACTTTAAACTTGGCATCAAATAAACAACTGAATAGTGTAGATAACATTTACTCATCAAGAACTAAGATAAACTACTTAAAATTATTTGCCTTGTTTTTTACAATCAACTAGCAATGTTGTTCCCAATATCCTCCACAATCTGAACTATTCTCATCAGAAGAGTAAGAGTTTTGAATTCATTTTCTCTAGATACATTCCTTCAGCTTCTCCAACACAATTTAGTTAACTACATCAGTAAGTACCTTTCTTTGCTTGGCCAGCAAATGGGCCCCTGGGAAACTTACTTAGGTTACAGCCTCATTGTTTTTTTGTTTGTTTTGCTTTGGGGAAGAAAGTCTATGTTGTGAAAAGACATCTTGTTTTAAATTTTCCTAACTTCCTGGACATTGCTTTCCTGTCAGTTGGAAATATTTAATTGTCTGGTAATATTTATTATCTGGTATTATCAATACATATTGCATTAGTTTCCTTTTGCTGTTTTAACAAAATACCACAAACTTAGTGATTTAACACAACACAAATTTATTATCCTACATATCTGGAGGCTAGAAAGCTAAACAGAATCCTCCTGAACTAAAATCAAGGTGCTGAGGGGGCTGTGTTCCTTCTGGAAGATGTAGGGGACAACCTGTTTCCCTGCCTTTCCTAGCCTCTGCAGGATTCCTGAATTCCTAAGTTCATGGTCCCCAGCCAGCAATCTTATCACTCCAACTTCTGTTTTCATCATCCATTTCTTACTCTATCTTTGGCTGTCCTGCTTCCTGTTTTATAAGGACCACCGTGATAACATCAGGACCTCTAGGATAATAATGGTCCCAATGTCTTCCTGGAATGGTAAGATTCCAAACCGAACAGCTGGAACTGCAGGTCTAGCTGTTACAGGATTTTAAACGAAACAGTTTAAAACATCTCTTATGTTGCTAGTATAAGGGGCCATTTTATGTCATGTTGGCATAAACCTCTTTATAAAAGGGGAAGTATTTCTAATGGTGTTTCAATAATGGTGCTGATACAAAGTAAGTTATTGCTTTGCACTAGGTGGTTTGGCCACTGAAAGAATACTGTATTGCCAGGGAAACAATCTTATTTCTTTAGACAACAAATTTATGTTTTACCAAGTTCTTCGCTTCTGTTCATTGATTTCTAATTGCGTTATGGTTCAGGCTGGGAATTGAGAAGTTATTTGTAGTAGGATAGGTAAACCTCACCATATTATATAAAATGCACTGAGCTGAACTGCTGTATTAAAAAAAAAAAGCACTTTAAATCCCTCTTTATAAACACTAAAGTAAAAAAAAAATGCCTTTCTGGGTTGTACACATGTGGTAGTAATAGAATATTATATAGTCAGTGTTAAATAAAAGCCAAAACTGCAACATGCAGAAAATAGAATTTGGTTAATTTGTGGGCTCATGTTTATTTTTGTCTTTAACACTTCTACAAACAAAATTCCTGGAACAGATTAGTATATTCTGTTAAAAGACTTACAGTGACCCATTTTGCTTACACTGTTGCATCACCAGGGACTCATACTGAGCCCATGACCTGCTGGTGTGTGTATATATTTACAAAAACAAAAACAAAAAAAAACCATTCATTGGGATACAAGGTAGCAGTCACAAACTGAAGACAGCAGCTTGCTGAGGTGCTATACCCTGAGTCCCAAAGTTGGTTCCAGTGGGTCTTACTGCTTTTGTGACAGGATTTATTCAGACCACTCTTCATTTGATGTAACAAAATGCCATTAACCTAAATATGTGTAAATAAAGTTCTAGTGTATCTAGATTACATTTTTAGAATCTCTCTCCATCTCAAGACCCTTAATTTCATAGCATCCATAAAAACCTTTCTGACATGTAAGGACACATTCACAGGTTTGAGGAATGAGGATGTGGACGTCTTTGGGGGAGGGGGGTGTTATTTTGTTAGACCCCAGCTAGAAGGTTATGGTACAAAAAACAATGCTTTGCCATCTAATTTGATAATAAAATAATCCAGACTCCATTTGGCCTTAAAAGTGCACCATGTGAAGTTCACTTTTCTCATTTTCTGTGTTGACTTAATGAGTATGCGGTAAGAGTAAAAAACTAAAATGCCACAGTACAATGATATGCACAGCCTTCCAAATAGTTTCCAGTTATAGCTGCATCACTGTGGCATATAGCGTACTGAGTCATCAGGGTGCAGCCATAAGAGGGCCAAACACACATGGCCTCTGTTGCAACCACTCAACTGCGCTACTGAAATGCAAAAGCAGGTACAGCTAATATATAAATGAGTGTGGATGTGTTCCAATAAAATTTATTTATGACATTGAGATTCAAATTTTATATAGTTTTGAATGCTGTGAAATATTCTTCTGCTTTTTTAATAACTGTAAAATGTACAGCCATTTTAGTTCCTGGCTTGCACAAAAGTAGGCAGTGAGCCAAATTTGGCCTGTGGGCTATGGTTTCCTAACTTTCTTCTAAGGTCTCAGATTCCTCTACTGCAAGAGGTTGTGTGAGGTGTGCCTCGTGCTAGACTACCTTATTTCTGCCCACATTCTATTAGCTAGAACTCAATTACCTGGTTATATCTAACCAGGCTGGGAAATACAGTTCTTCTGTGTGTTCAAGACAAGGGAATGTGGATATTGGTGAACATTTTTCTACCATAGCCTGCTCTTTCCAGTAACCAAGTTTTTATTTTATCCTTTTTCCACATATAGCTTATATTTACTTCTAAACTCCAGTTCAAAATCCGGAGTCTCAGGCAATGCATGTCCTTTAACCTGTGATATATATTTCCTCAGGGTTCTTCATAGTTCTGTGACCTATGAACTTAGTATCCGTCCCTGACATCCATCATAACAAACAGTTCCACCTGGAAAGAGTAAAAAGGGAAATACAGCAATTATTGATCAGAGCTAATCCAGCTATACAAATATTGTGAAGGTTCCCAACCTGGAGAACAGAAGAACCTTGATTCTTCCCCAGGTCAGCTCTCTGTAAGGAACTCTTGCACATTATTCTCCATGGCCTCTTGACTCTACCCATTGTAAGGCTCTTCCTTAGCTCGTATCCTCCTTGGCACAGCTGAAGTGTGTTGTGACTTCCTTGGGGATACAGAGTTTTGACAGTCCACTGTCTTTCTAAAGATTATTTTAATGCCTTCTAATTACAAGCGCCCTTGGAGCACCCTCATGGGTTTATGTGCCATGCAATTTCCTCATGAACAAAACTTCAAATTTATTTGCTTTCAATAAGTACCATGTGCCTGGAACCACATCCAAAGATGCTTTCCAGACACTGATCTCAAATCAGCTTGATTTTATTGTCTAATTCCTCCACTTGTTTTTTTCTTAATTTAATGGTGGCTAAAAATGGCTATGAATGTGATGTTTGCTGAAAGACTTAATCCCTTTGTTTAGCTTTCTAGAAAAAACAGAGGTTTTTGGTCACTCAAAGCCTTTCTCAATAACATCACTTACTGTTTGGGACCTAGAGGATGCAGACATTTCCAACCCTTTAATGGCCCACATTTTTAGATTTTTTTCTATTCTCTCTCATTTCTGCTTGCAAAGTGGACAACTCTCCTATGCTCATTTCTTTCTTATAATACCCTGACAAATGCTGATGACACTGGTGAGGGTACACTAACTACTGCGAACACTACTCTACTAACACTGCTTTCTATCCTGTTTCACTAGTGCTACCTATCAATAAGCACATGGTCTGCCTACCACATTATTGCTGGCAACAGATTTTCGCAGATGTCTTTTCATAGCATAACACCTTCCTGATTTTCAGTCTCCTGACCACCTTCCTACTGATAAGCCATAGTCTTTAATTCCACTGGAAAATGTAGGCATTATTAGGCTAAGTGCTACAGCAGACAACTTAAAATCTCAGTGGCTTAAAACAATTACGTTTTACTTCTCATTCATGCCATAATCTGCTTTGGTATTCAGTGAGCAGCGAGCTATCTAAGCAGCCATTTAGACTCTACTCCTTAGGAGAAGATTTGAATGAAAAGTTTAAGGCTCCAAACCTAAACATTCTGAGAAAATACTACAAGAGATGACTCAGGAATTTAGGTATAAGAGAGGAATTTAAACAATCAGGAATATGTAAACCAAAAATTAGATCCAGAGGAGGAACAAGAGTCACTAGATGGCAAGTTCCAGAGAACTGGGTCAAAGCTCTTAAACTATCTCATCAGATCCTCCTGTGGCTAGGATTGATCAAGAAAGTCCAATCCACAGATTGCCATATATTGTCCACAGCTGTACAATCCAGAAGGTGGCAGAGAGAGGAAACCAGGTGGATGTCACTTCGTCCCTCCCAAGAGCAGCACAGCATGAACTGACCAGGGAGGGAGAGTGCCTACTTTAAAAGTGGGAGCTGTCACTCTTTCCTTGCATTGTTCATCATGTTGACTATAACCCTGGGAGTTGGTTTAAAAGTTAGGAATAACTTTTCAATTCCTTTTGTTTTGTTTTGGAACTCACAAATGCATTTATATCAGGATTAGCTGTGTATTCGGTTCTATGCTGAACTTTCTTTGGTTTTACTTATTTTGCCGAGTCACTAGTCTCAGTCACTACCTACCTGGTCTCCTCGACAACCTTGCATGTTAGATATTAGTATCAATAAGAACTCACCATGTGTACCCATAGGTGTGGTCACCTTTCTCTCTCCCGGACTGGTCAGACCACAGAGGGACATTCATGGCCAATGAAACAGCTCTTCTGGCTCAGCAGAGGGCCCCCCCCCCCAGCGCCCCTCCTCCCTCCCTTGGTGGCAAGTGGCGGGGCGGTGGGGGTAGGCAGACTCTGGCAGGACCTGGCCCTCCTGTCTCTGATGCAGGGGCCACTCTCGCTTACCTCTTGGCTGTGGCTGTGAGTGGCCCTCCCTGTGGTGGGGAAGGCCCTGCTGCCACCCCGCGGCTTGTGGCCGTGGCAGTGGCAGCGTGTGGCCCCTGGCCCTCCGTGGTGCCGCTGCAGCGCTCCAGGTCTCCCTTCGGTGCTGCTTCCTTTTCCAAGGGCCTCCTCGGTCACCGCTGGCGGTGGAGTGTAGGCGGAGCGGGTGGAGCTGGTAAGACCTGCACACGTGTCCCCTTTGCAGGGCAGGCCGTGCGTTACCCGGTGGTCTGCACGCTGGGGTGTGAGCGTTTGGTGTGGGTGAGCCGGTGACGGCGCGATGGGCCACCTGCGGCCCACCGTTTTGTCCTTGTGGACGCTTCGGCTCTCTTACTTGCTCTTACCGGAAATGCTTGGTCGTCCCACCAACACGCATGCGCCCTGCCAGACTTTAAGTAGTGCAGCGAGCCCCAGGAGCCTGCGGGGCGTGGACCTCCAGTCCTGCAGCTTTCGCTCGGTGCGCCTAGTGTTCGCGGGCCGCAGACCCGCTCCCCAAAACCTGGTCTCTCTGATTGTCTTTGTAGATGATTGGAGGGGTCGTCGCCAAGGTGAGAAAGCATTTGCTAGTCATGGGAGAGGGGCCTACCTTGGGGGTACCGGACTGCCCAACTGCTGCCCTTCTTCCCAGGCTAGTGGCCACCTGCGTGGCTATGGTTGTGTGTGGGCAGAACCCCTCTCCTTCGCAGGAGGGGTCTGCTGGCCCTGGAAGTGGGCCTGAAAGATGTTCCTAGGGAGAAATAAGTAAGAGAAGAACTCACTGTGTGAGTTCTTAGGATATATACCCATTTTGGGGAGGCCTGGGTGGTCTTCACTTCCACTGAGGTCAGGATCTCATTTAGGGAGTTGGACCCCCACATGGGGATCCGTGCTGGCAGTGTGGAGCCTACTTGGGAATCTCTCTCTTTCCCTCTCTCTGCTCCTCCTCGCTCTTGTGCTGTATCTTTCTCTCTTTTAAGATAAAGCAATAAAACTTAAAAAAAAAAAAAAAAAGGATGTATACTCATTTTTAAGAAAGTGTGCCTCACCAAAATTTAGTTACTAAATGACAAAACAGGGGTATGAGCTCAGGTCCAACACAGTCTTGGTTTATCTTTTTTTTTTTTTTTTTTTTTTTTACAACTTTCAGATCTTTCAGAATATTTCAGAGAATTTTGGATAACTGGTCTTAATACCCCTCTAATAACCACAAGACACAGATAACTTTAAGGACAGAGACTAAAAACCAGATGCCTGCAAAAGCTGGCACTTTGAATTGGGTAAAGGCTTGGGGCCCAATATTGTCCAGCTAGATGGAGAACGGCCCGCTAGAGGACAGTGGGAAGGAGTGGCCCTAAATAGACAATATTTTCTTAGAGTTTTATATAAAGACATATATCTTTCATTTGCTACAAAGGAGGTGAATTCTGATGCTATTTCTATTTTAGACTTTATGAAATCTAAATCTATTCCTCTCCTACAGTTTTGGTGGGTAGAAATCAGGTTGCTTTGCAATCTTTCCCAAACTTGTTTGAACTGATGCCTCACGTTTCTTTGCAGGGCTTTGGCATGAGACCTCCCTCTGATACAGCTATCCAGAGGAGCTAGGACAAGACTAGATTTCCCAGAACCCTGGTTAGCTAGATTTGCACCTGCCTCGAGGCTCTGAAGGAAAATTTATGTGCTTGAAAAATAATGTATGCAATGGGTTCTGGAAGAGAAATGCAGGGAGTATGGCATATATTCACTAATGGGAAAGGATTGACTCATTTGGGGATCGGAATAAATGAATATCTCTTGGGAAGAAAATTCAACAGGCTAATTGGTAGCAAACTAGTGGTATTAGGCTGCTGTTAGTGGCTTTTTGTAAAACCAAAAAAAAAAAAAAAAATACTGAAGCTCTTCTACCAGCCTCTTTGGAGAATAATAATATTACGAAAAATAGGTAATACTTATTGCATACTTACATTATGTTAAATACTGTACTAAGTAGTCATGAATAAGCATGAAATCCTCACAAAAGCTTTATAAGGTAGGCAATACAGTTAACTCCATTTTATAAGAGAGCATACTTATGCTTCCAGGATGATAAAAGATATCTGAGTTGGCCTCCCTGGGTTCTTAAGTGGCAACTATATGCACCCCCAGGGATTAAGGAAAATATACTCACTTTCCTCTAAATGTCAAATAAGGAAAGAAAATCCTAGATGCTGGATTTGGTTGGCTCTTTTATGCCTGGTGAATCTGTTTCTGGAGACTTAAGGTCTTAACATGTTCAGCAGTAAGACATTTGTAGATCTTTAGAAAGGCAGAGGCTTTTCTGTGGATATGGACCCTCAATTTTAATTGGTTTATGATGAACGGGAAGAATGTTTGGGGGCTGAGGGAAGAAGGGGGCAAACTTGACTGGGGTGAGCAGCATGGCTACATGTAGATTTAGAGTTTTGCAAATGTGGGTCTCCTTCAGTCTGGATTTCCTAAAATGCTTTTGGGATTTCGATCATGAATTTCTTCGATGTTTACATATAAGAAATAGAAAAATAAGTCTGTTTGGGGCAACAAAATTTGCAATGCCCAATAGGCCATATGCATTACTATCGGAGGTTTCCCATGGTATCTATAACTTAGAGCAGAAGTTGACAAACTATGGCCAGTGGGCCAAAAGTGGGCTGCCATTGATTTCTGCCAGTGCAATTTTATTGGGACACATCTATGTTCATTCATTTTGTATTACGCTGTAGAACATATGCTCTGTATTTATATATTAGGTCTTGAGTAGTTGCAACAGAGAATGTGTGCCTAAAATATTTATTTTCTGCCCCTTAGGTGGGGGTTTGTATTCAAACCCACTTTTAGTCAACTCTCCAGACCCCAAGTGAGCTAAAACTTCTTTTCTCTTCTTTAGTCTAAGGCCTGAGTTAGAAGCCAGCTTTAGGCAGAATGGGGTCCAAGATGGAGAGACAGGAACCTCCTGAATTCATCTCTTTCCATGGGCACAACAAATCTTCAGCTAAACACAGAGCAACTCCTTCTAAAAGAAACCCAGAAAAGAGCTGAGCAAATCCTATACCTACATCACCCACATTGAAACAGCTGGGAAAGGCTGAGACACACTTACTAAACCCCACCCGTGGCAGTACCATACAATTGAGAGGGAACTCCCAACTCCCAGCTCCTCCCCAAGGAGCACATCAAGCACCCCAACTTTTAAGACTCCCACCTGAGGGATGGGTCCCCGAAACACCTAACTTTAATGGACATAATGGCTTATGTCTTTTAAAACACACAAGACTATAACAAACAAACACTTCTCAAGAGGACTCACTAAGGCTGTATCCCCAAAGCTTATAGCAGAGAGAGCAGGCACAAATCGTCCTTCTCTCAGTCCTTCCCAAAAGAGGCCTATCTGCATTTGTTAGAAGTTGTTGCTTCAGGGTCATGCTTCGAATTTAACAGGTACCTATGGGCTGACTGCAGTCCTCCCCTGAGACCGGAAAAAAGCAGTAGCTATCACCCCTGCTCTGTCCCTTGAGCTCACCCCCAAATTGTCCATGTGTCCCTGGAAGGAGCTTGCATACATGTCTGGCACCCAGCATTTGTGGCTGCCACCCAGGGAAAGATGCCTAGATCACCTTGCTCTGAAAGCCAATGGGAATGACATTCATGTGCCCCACAGGACTGCAGCAAACAAAGAAACAGGTCTTTTTTTTTTCTTAAGTTTATTTATTTATTTTGAGAGATAGAACACAACTGGGAAAGGGCAGAGAGAGAGGGAGAGAGTCCCAAGCAGGCTCAAACATGGGGCTCAAACCCACAAACCGTGAGATCATGACCTGAGCTGAAATCAAGTGTTGGATGCTTAACCAACTGAGTCACCCAGGTGCCCCAAGAAACAGGTCTTAGCCAGCTGTCTTCCCAGGGCTCAGCAGAGAGGAAGCAGACAGAAATGCCCTTCTCCCATTCTTTCCCTGAAAGAGGACTGTTTGTATACTTTAAAAGCTTCTTAGAGAGTCAGGCTTCTAATTTAACATTCATCCAAAGGATGACTATGATCCTCCCCAGAGGCCAGGGAAGTCTGTGAACACCTTCTATGTCTGTCCCCTACCCTCATCCTGAGGACCACTCCAAGTTGCCAGTATCTCCCTGGAAGGAGCTTATGCACTTGTCTGGTGCTCAGCTTTTGCAGCTACCATTCAAGTGACAGGCTCCTGGATTGCCTAGCTCTGATAGCCAAAATGGCTTGCATTCATATGTCTCACAAAACTGTAGCAAAGAAAGACACAGTTAATAACAGATTTAGGAGCACCCAACCTCCCCAAAAGGAAAACTTCAGGAAGCAGATGGCTTCACTGGTGATTTCTACCAAATATGCAAAAAATTAATGTCAATCCTTCTCAAAAAATCTTGCAAAAAATAGAAGAGGAAGGAATGCTTCTCAACTCGTGTTATGAGGCCAGCACTATCCTAACACAAGGATGGTGCAGAAAAGAAAATTACAGGCTAATATCCCTGATGAACATAGATACAAAAATACTCAACACAGTATTAGAAAATCAAATTCAACAGTACATTAAAAGGACCATACACCATGATCAGGTGGGATTTTTTTCCAGGGAAGCAAAGGATGATTCAACATACACAAATTAATCAATGTGACACCCCACTTAATAAAAGAAGGATAAAATTCATATGATATGACAAAATTCAACATCCATTCATAATAAAATTTTTCAACAAACTGGATATAGAAGGAATGTATCTCAATGTAATAAAGACCATATAGGACAAGCCCACAGCTAACGTCATACTTAATGATGAAAAGCTGAAAACTTTTCCTCTGGATCAGGAACTAAACAAAGGTGTCCATTCTTGCCATTTTTATTCAACATAGTATTTGAGGGCCTAGCGAGAACAATCAGGCAAAAAAGAAGTCAAAGATATCTAAATTGGAAAGGAAAAAGTAAAATTGTTTTTGTCGGCAGATGAAATGGTATTATCTTTAAACTCCAAGGACTCTACCAAAAAAATGTTAGAACTAAGAAATGAATTCAGTAACATTGCAGGATACAAAATCAATATACAAAAATCAATTCTGTTTCTATACACTAACAATGAACCATCAGAGTAATTAAAAAATAATATCACTTACAATTGCATCAAAAAGAAAATACCTAGGAATATATTTAGCCAAGGAGATGAAAGACTTGTACACTGAAAACTCTAAGATGTTAAGGAAAGAAATTGAAGACCATGCTTATAAATGGAAAGGTATTCCATGCTCATGGATTGGAAAAATTAACATTGTTAAAGTGTCCATACTACCCAAAGCAATGTACAGATTCAATGAAATTCCTATGAAAATTCCAATGGCATTTTTTACAGAAATAGAACAAACAATTCTAAAATGATATGGAACCACAAAAACCCACAAATAGCCAAAGCAATCTTGAGAAAGAATTGGAAGCATCACACTTCCTGATTTCAAAATATATTTTAAAGCCATAGTAATCCAAATAGTATGGTATAGGCATAAAAACAGACATGTAGATTAATGGAATAGAAAACAGAGCCCAGGAATAAACCCATGCATATATGGTCAGTTAATTTATGACAAAGGAGCCAAGAATATACAATGAGGAAAGGATAGTCTCTTCAATAAATGGGACTGATAAACCTGGACAGCCACATGCAAAAGAATGAAACTGGACCCTATCTTATACCATACACAAAAAATTAACTCAAAATGCAGTATGGTCTTATATTTAAACCCAGAAACTGTAAAGCTCCTAGAAAAAAACATAGGGGGTAAGTGCCTTGACATTGGTCTTGGCAATGACTTTTGAATTTGACATCAATGGCAAAGGCTGTAGTTTGACTCATCAAACTAAAAAACTTCTCCATAGCAAAGGAAACTATTAAGAAGGAAAAGGCAACCTACAGAAGGGGAGGAAATATTTGTACATCATGTATCTGACAAAGTGTTAAATCCAAATTCTATAAAGAACTCATACAACTCAATAGCAAAGAACACAAAAATTCTGATTAGAAATGAATAGAAGAAAAATAAGGTAAAAACAGAGCGGGAGGCAAACCATAAGAGACTCTTGAAGACAGAGAACAAACTGAAGGTTGCTGGAGAGGAGGTATGTGGCAGATGAGTAAATGGGTGATGGGCATTAAGGAGGGCACTTGTTGGGATGAGCACCAGGTGTCATATGTAAGTGATGGGTTCTACCTGGAAAGCAATACTACACTGTATGTCAAGTAACTTGAATTTAAATAAATAAATTTTAAACAATGACATTTTTCCAAGAAATAACCAAATAGACATTTTTCTAAGGAAGACGTACAAATGGCTAACAAGTATATGAAAAGGCACTCAATATCACAAGTCATCAGGGAAGTACAAATCAAAACCACACTAAGATATTATTTCACACCTGTTGAAATGACTATTACCAAAAATATGAGATATTGGTAAGGATGTGGAGAAAAAGGAGTTCTTGAGCACTGCTGGTGGGAAAGGTAAATTGGTGCAACCACTATGGAAAATAGTATGGTGGTTACTTAAAAAAATTAAAAATAAAGCTGCCATATGATCCAGCAAACCCATTTCTGTGTATATATCCAAAAGAAATGAAAACAGAAGATGGGGCGCTTGGGTGGCTCAGTTGGTTAAGCATCTGACTTCGACTCAGGTCAAGATCTCATGGTTCATTGCTTCAAGCCCCATGTGGGGCTCTGTGCTGACCACTCAGAGCCTGGAGCCTGCTTCAGATTCTGTGTCTCCCTCTCTCTCTGCCTCTCCCTCGCTCACGCTGTGTCTCTGTCTCTTAAACAATAATAAACATTTAAAAAGTTAAAAAAAAAGAAATGAAAATGGAAGAGATGCCTGCACTCCCATGTTCATTGCATCATAATAACCAAGATATGGAAACAGTCTATGTGTCTGTCAATGGATGAATGGATAGAGAAGATATTATATCTATATCTGTATCTATCTATACAGGTGTCTGTATAGATAGATAGATAGATACAGATATATATATCCTCCAATATTGTTCAGCCATTAGAAAGGCAATCCTGACATATGTGACAACATGAATGGGCCTTGAGGGCATTATGCTAAGTGAAATAAGCCAGATAAGGAAAGATAAATATGCATGGTACCATATGTGGAATCTAAAATAAAAAATGTCAAACTCTTAGACAGTAGAAAAGTGGTTGCCATGGCTTGGGAGTAGGGGGAAATAGGGAGAAGTAGGTAAAAGGGTACAGACTTTGATCTATAAGATGAATAAGGTCTGAGGATCTAATGTATAACATGGTGACCATACTTGGGGATACTATAATGTGTAATTGAAATTTACTAAGAGATTAGGACTTAAATGTTGTCACCAAATATATATTTTATTATTAATACATTAATATATATTATTTTACATTACTGTAATAATGAGTGTATAATTAACCAAATGGTAGGAATCCTTTCACTATGAGTGTGTGTGTGTATCAAATCATACTGATGTATACTTCAAATATATTACAATTTTATTTGTCAATTATACCTCAATAAAGCTGAAAAAATTCTAGAGCATAAAAAATATTAATAGAGATTCTATTCTAAACCAGCCACTACACTGTGTGGAAGTTAAAAGATGAGTGAAACATGAATCCTGCCTTCAGGTACATTCAGTAGGATGAACAAGGTAACATAAGTGCAAGGTAATCAGGAGGTGGAGGAGGAGGAGAATATCTTACTGGAAATGGATCAAGAGGATAAGGATTTAGCATCTTATCTAAATTTTTGCAGATAAATGTGGTTTATTAAGAAGAGTAAGTGAAAGCTATTCTACATAATGGAAATAAAGCATATAAAAGGAAGACTATTTTTCAAAAAAAGAAGGGGCGCCTGGGTGGCTCAGTCAGTTGAGAACCCTACTTCGGCTCAGGCCATGATCTCACAGTTTGTGGGTTCGAGCTCCACATCAGGCGCTCTGTTGTCAGCACAGAGCCCGCTTTGGATCCTCTGTCTGCCTCTCTCTCTGTTCCTCCCCTACTCAAGTTCTCTGTCTCTTTCAAAAATAAACGTTTAAAAATTTTTTAAAAAGGAGAAGCTGCCAGCTAAGAGGGTTCCACATACTTTGTTGCTTACATGCTTAGTCCCTTTCCTATGATCCTGTCCTGATACTACAAGCAGTAAAACACAGTCTAAGGCTTGGAGCGGACCTGCTGACGTAATCCTTTTCCCCTCAGGATAATGACAAAGTGATGTTACCAAACAGAGCAATTGCATGGAGAGTGACTTTTTAAAAAAGTAATGTTTAAAAAAATACATAAAGTAATACATAAACAAAACAGTTCATATTTGATAAACATCAAAAAAGAAGCAGTTTTCCTTAAAGAAAAAAAGAAGGTAAAACAAAACTCCGGGTTGGTTAATATATGTGACCAACAGAATAAAAACTGATGTTCAGAAAACATAGGTTAAATGTGTCAATTGCAATAATTCTGTCTTTCTTGTTAATCGCCACTCAGTGAAGTGTGCTGCTGTGTCCTGCTTTATGTCAAGTAAGAATTTAACCAAAGTGATACAATTCTGTTTCTATTGGCTCAGTTTTGCAGTTGAAATGATTCAAATTACTAAAAATCAAGCTGTTTTATTGAGAGCAAGGCAAAGTTGTCTTCCTTTGGCATATCATTTAGAACGATGAGATGATGCACAAAGTCCTGCACTGAGAAATGTATTTACTATAGTTGAAAAGCCCAAATTACTAGAAAAATTCAATTTGAAGTAGAAAATACATGCTAGTGGATTCTTTATGGAATAGTAATATACCACCAAATAGAATCCGATTTTACACAGCATTGAATATGCTGTTAGAAAGATGATTTTGTAAACACATTTGGGAGAATACAATTTGAATATAAATGTTCTCTTAGTTAGCATTTTAAAGTTTTTATGAATTTCAAATATATCAGAAGACATCACTTGGTGAATTGGGAGAAAGTTGTTATTATTCTTTGTAAGATAAAATCCAGCGAAGGAGTCCCAGTTTTTATTCTCAGCTTCTTAACCAAGCATGTCTTTGGCTAAAGACATTTCTCCTGAAATGTGGTGCTTGGTTTTGGGCATGACACATATACAGGCACTATGAACAACTGGAGAACATTTAGAAGAGAACAGCTCAAATCCTTTCTGGGCACAGACTGAGTGACCTGGAGAAATGTAATACTGGAAGTAGAGGGTTTTAGAAGAATATTTGAAGAGGAGCTTGTAAGTATGGCCCAATGAGTAGATCTAGGACCAACGTGACATAAGTGAAGTTGCAATTTACGGAAGATAGACTTCCAATGATGTTCAGAAGAACTCAAATAGAGAATTTCAAAAATGGAATGTGTGGTTTCTGCAGGTGGTGAGTGTCCCATTTCTGGATGTGTTCAAGGAGCTAATTGCATTATAGTAATCTGACTTTGAAGAAATACAAGAGGTTATTAAAGCAACCATCTATGATACATATTAAAAATCTTTATAATAGAATTAAAATGGGGTGCCTAGGTGGGTCAGTTAGTTAAGCATCCATCTCTTGACTTTGGCTCAAGTCATGATCGCATACTTCATGAGTTTGAGCCCCGCATCAGGCTCTGCTGTGACAGATGAGCCTGCTTGGGATTCTCTGTCCGTCTCTCTACCCCTCCTCTGCTCACATTTTCTCTCTCACTATCTCCAAATAAACTTAAAAAAATTAAAAATAAAAATAAATAAACTAAAAATAATATACGGAGGAAGACATTGGCAAAACTATGTCAAAGGATCTCTAACAGTTAAACACAACTACCTAATTCTGGCTTATAAGAAAAACATCAAAGCAGAAAAGTTATATGAAGAAAGAACATAAGGAAAAAAATGACAATACCTCCATAAATTTAACTTCACAGTTATTTAAAGAAATTCAAATTAAAACAGTAATATACCATTTTACGTCTATAAAAAATAGTGGAGGACTAAAATTAAATTGGTAATATACAACAAGATATTTTAAAAAGAATCCTAAACTTTGCCAGTGGCATTGTTCATTGGTACAGATTTCAGACAAGCAATAAAACAAGCTAAACCACGTCATTAAAATTGTTCATAACTTGCTTCATTAAATCTCTTCTTGATAATATAGTCTAAAGATAACTTACATGATATGAATTGTAGCAGCATTCATAATAAGAAAAAAGTTAGAAGGAATAAACTACATTTCCAAC
Source organism: Panthera leo (assembly GCF_018350215.1). Lineage (NCBI taxonomy): Eukaryota > Metazoa > Chordata > Mammalia > Carnivora > Felidae > Panthera > Panthera leo. Next base: position 71,485,589 of record NC_056685.1, read on the forward strand.
AGATCAAGGAAACATTTACAGGCCATTAAAATTTTATGAACATTTAATAACATAAAAATTGTTTACAATAAAATGCTATGCAAAAGGTAAAAATAAAAATGATACCATGACAGCAACAATGTAAAATATGTAATCATGTGAGCCAAGAACAAATAATCAAAATAGTGGTGAGATCATGGTCATGTTTTTTCTTTTACTATTTGTGTTAAAGGAGAAATATTGTATTTATTTACATAAATTATTAGAAATAGAAACCTTTTAGGCATTATTACCATATATAATTGTCTAAAGCCTTACTTGCACAAATCTTGTGACTTCCATACATATCGGTCAAAAACTAACTGGCTTCCTTTGGGGAATAGAAATGTAAATTCTATTTAATTCAATCAATTTGTGAATTCATTTACCTGAATGTCAGCAATAGACAACATTATTTGAAATATTTGAAATGTACAGAATAAAATGTTAAACAAATATTACCAACACAATTACATATCCTGTATACTCGGCACTTCTCTGCTACCTCTCGGAGACAGCCACTATCCTAATTTGATGTCTGTCATTTCCATGCACTTTGAAATAATTACACTTGCATAAATATATTAAGACATAATACAAAGTTTTGCACATTTTAAAACTTTATATAAACACTGTAATATATGTGTATTTTTTGCATCTTGATTTTTTTCCTAAACATCGTTTCTGAGATTCATCCATGTTACTATATGTAGTTCTTATTCATTTTCATGTTCTAGAAGATTCCAAAATATAAGCATACCACAGTTTGTTTATCAGTGATCCTATGGATTGACATTTGAGTAGTTTCTAGAATTTCATTATTACAAATAATGCTACTATGAGTATCTTTTACATGTCTTCTTGTATATGTGTATGAAAATTTCTATAGATTAGTGCCATGCCAATGGAACTTTCTGTAATGATAGAACTACCATTGTGCTGTCCAATACAGTAGATAAGCCAACAGTCACAGTTGCTCAGGCAACTGAGGAACTGAATTTTAATTTAATTTAATTCAATTCAATTAATTTAAATTTAAATAGCCACAAATGACCAGTGGCTACTGTTTTGGACAGTGCGGATGTTGATCATGTACATAAGAGTACACAGTGGGGCATGAGGGGTGCATATCCTCAACTTCACGTATTGCAAAACTGCCCTCCAAAGTGGTTTGGAGTTTGTGTAATGTATAATACCACTACTGCTGTGTAAGAGTTCCTGTTGTTTCACATTCTCACCAAAAAATGGTGTTATCCTGCTTTCAAACTTTATTAATTTTTAGTTCAATTTTGCCATTATGGTTTTAATATAAACCTACCTGCATACTGGGGAGCCCAAGAAAATTTTCACGTTTAGTAGTCATTTTGGGGTTTCTTTTCTTGTGAAATACCTGTGTATGTCTTTTGTTCACTTTTCTTTGGATACTTTGCACTTTTCTTCTTCCTTTTTTAATGTTTATTTATTTTTGAGAGACAGAGACAGAGACAGACTGTGAGTTGGGGAGGGGCAGAGAAAAAGGGAAACAGAATCCGAAGCAGGCTCCAGACCGGGAGCTGTCAGCACAGAGCCCAGTGTGGAGCTCGAACTCACAGAACCATGAGATCATGACCTGAGCCAAAGTTGGACTCAACCAACTGAACGACCCAGGCACCGCTGCAGTTTTCTTCTTTTTAGAAGTGAGTGTATGTGTGTGTATATGTTCTGGTTACCAATCGTTTGTGGTTATATATAACGCCAATATTTTTTCAAGCCTGTGCCTGGTCTTTTCATCAATTTCATATAGTAGAATTTAACCATAATTTTATGATATATTCCTTTTGAGTCTCTTTTAAAATATTCTGAGGTTGGGGCACCTGGGTGGCTCAGTCGGTTAAGCGTCCGACTTCGGCTCAGGTCATGATCTCAAGGTCTGTGAGTTCGAGCCCCACGTCAGGCTCTGTGCTGACAGTGCAGAGCCTGGAGCCTGTTTCGGATTCTGTGTCTCCCTCTCTCTCTGACCCTCCCCCGTTCATACTCTGTCTCTCTCTGTCTCAAAAATAAAATAAACATTAAAAAAATTTTAAATAAAATATTCTGAGGTCAAAAACCATTCTCCTAAAATTTCTTCATAAGTTTGTGTTACTTTTCATATTTAGGTCTTTAATCTATGTGGGGTTAATTTGTGTGAAATAAGGACGTGTTTTTGTTTTTCCACAACCAATTTCCACAGGCCCACCTCTTCAATGTAACCTCTGTCACATATCAAGTATCCATATATGTTTGGGATGTTTTCTGAGATCTTAATGCTATTATATACATTGATCTCTCATCTGTCTTATTTCTATAGCAATACTCTTAATTTCTACAGCTTTATACCATCTTGGTATGTTGTAGGACAAGTCTCTCCTGCCCTCAATGTTTAATTATTTTGAGAGAAAGGGGGGGGGGGAGGGGCAGAGAGGAAGAAAGAGAAGAGAGAATCCCCAGCAGGCTTCATTCACACTGTCAGTGCAGAGCCTGATGTAGAGCCCATCTGATGAACAGTGACGTCATGACCTGGGCTGATATTGAGAGTGGGAAGGGTAACTGGCTGAACCACTCAGGTGCCCCCTCAGATATAATTCTTTAAAGTATTCTTGGCCATTTGTTTTTCTATGATAGTTTAGGATCACCTTAAAAGAACTATTTTTAAACATAAATTTTTTTCTTATTAGAACTACTGGGGAGGGGCGCCTGAGTGGCTCGGTCACTTAAGTATCTGACTTTTGGTTTCGTTTAGGTGATGATCTCATGACCTCATGTGAGTTTGAGCCTCACATCAGGCTCTGTGCTGGCAGCGAGGAGCCTGCCTGGGATTTCTCTCTCTCCCTCTCTCTGCCCCCTTCCTGACTCACGCTGTCTCTGTGTCTCTCAAAATAAATAAATAAACTTAAAAAAAAAAAAACTACTGGGGAGAATTGATCTTTTAAAGATATTTAATCTTCCTATCTATATTTTTATTTAGTTGGATCTTCTTTAATGTTACATTCCATTGGTTCTCACTTCTCACCCTTGTTGTTACCAACCTACATCAAATCATTATCATCTTGTCCGATATTCTGCAGTATGAATACATCTTCTGCTTCCACACTTACCACATCTCACCCTTCCTGCAACTCCTCTGTCTAATCTCCACGTAGGAGCAAATGTGATCCTTTTAATTGTCAGCCCAGTTATGTTACAGTTATGATCAAAAGCCTCTTATGACTCCCATCTAACTAAAAAGAAAACACAAATCGCTAACCTTGACCTGGGAAGACCTATGTGATATGGTCACCAGCTACTCCTCCAATCACATCTCCTTTATGTCTCAGCTGTCTTGCTCCTCTTAAGACACATAAAAGCATGGTCCCATCTCAGACCTGTTCACACATTTTTCTCTCTATAATTCTCTCCCTCCAGAAACACAGATGACTCACCCCCTCACTTCATTCAGGTATTTTCTCCAATGTCACTTTACCAAGAAGAGTACTTCCTGCACACCCTATCTACACTATCGCTCCTGTCCATATCACAACCTCAATCCAGCTTATTTTTTTCTTCCTAGCATTCATCTCCACCTGACATAACATGTTTGTATTTGTTAATTTTCTTTCCTCCCCATTAGAATGTGAACTCCATAAGAAGGCAATACATCCATCCATCCACGAATGCTTGTGTTCTGTACATACTTTATTCACTGTGGTACCTGGATACTCCCACTCTGCAGGACACCGACTCTGTTGCTGTGAAATTGGCTCATAGTGTAGGTTTTTCATACAGTGCCTAGAGCAGTGTCTGATATGTGGTGGGGCCTCCAAAAATATTTGTTCAGTGTGGTTTTATATTTTCTCCATAAGGCCATGCATCTCTTTTGGTAGATTTATTCCTGGATTCTTTATACATATTTTTAGAAAATTCTATTTTCTATTTTTCTTTTTTCTCTATTTATAGCTAGGTATTTCTAAAAGAGAAAGAAAATTACGCAAAATTAAATTTGGTATCATTTCTACTTCTACATATAGTCATACTCTTATTCCAGAGTGTTTTTTTTAAAGCACCTAACAGTGGAGATAAATGAGAGAGCATGTTTTAAATGCAATAATTTGGTGGTGATGGTAACACGTTATGCCATTTGTCATTCAAAATAAAGAATTTCAGTATTTGCCAAGTAAACAATCACTACAAACAACGATTTAATCCCGGTACAAAGACCAAAGGTTTGGAGGAAGTTGCCATGGTCTCCTGGTAAATACAAGGTATATATAGGAAATTGCAGCTCAGATTATTTTATTCAAAACTCCTCCAATGGTTCTCTTCTTTGTCACTTTATTTCATCACAGATCCAGGGCCACTATAGCTCAAGGCACGCCTGCCCTTCTACCTGCAGGTCTATTAAGTAAGGGCAATTACTCTGCAAAGAGCTGACAATTCCTTTATGGAAGATATTGAATTCTAGGGCAGAAAACAGTGCATCAATAATGAAAGGTCAGTAAGAACACAATGAGCCAACTTCACAGCAACAAAGGGAGTGCAGAGGGTGAGTGTCCAGGTACCTCCATGAATAAAGTGTGTACAGACCATAAGCATTCACTTATGTATCCTTTTGGCAGGAATCTCTCTGAGATCAATTTACTATTGTACCACTAACACTCTACATTTGAAAATATAAAAACAAAATGTCTTGTTCTAAAAAAAAAGTTGGTCTCATCGATGTTTGAGCGCTAGATCAACAGGACTGCGGCCATGCACAGGTCTCTGGAACCTGCTGACCTTCAGAGGAACTCCAAACTGTTCAGCAACATGGAGCTTTGATAGATGAGCTAATGCTTAGTGAACTGAAGCTGATTTTTTTATTTAGCACATGTAATCGCAGCTTTGTTCAAATGAGTAACTTCTGCTACTCTTATACTCAAGAGTATTGATTGCTGTTTTACAGCTTTGATATACCATTCATTTTTTTAAAGGCAATTATAGAGTGTTTCAACTTTGGCTATGGATAACCAAGTTAGTTGAAAGAGTTCCATGATATTGTGGTATAATTGAACAAACCTGTGACACTCTTTACCCACATATAGGACAGAGGAAAAAAGCAATATGGCAGTCTTTCGAAAAGGGAGATAAATGATATGGATCGCCATACATTACCAAAGAATCACATTTAAATATTCTTGTGCTTTTCTTTTCAGAAAAGGGAAACTATAAGAAATGTAAAAAACATGGATTGTCACCAAGAGATGCTTTTAAAAGAACCAAGTACCCCCAGATTAAATTCATGCTTCTTAGCTCTCACTTTCCCATAATGTTGGTATAATTCAACTATGGCATGTTGCCAATTATCTCCAGAGTAAGAAATAGGGCATTAACCACCTCCTTTTCAAAGAAAAAAGTTCTTAAGAAGCAATTGATTACTGCTTGTCGGGGTAAACAGTATTTCTCCAGGGATCTATTTTTTACAGTATAAACCTTGAAGGGAAAAAATTCAATCTGAACACATTCATTGTTTTAATAGTCTTTGGGAGAACATAATCTTATTTTTTCCCTCTTTTCAGTGTTATAAGAGTTTTCTTTCATTTAGCAGTCTATAGAAACCAGGCTTCTGCAAAACCACCAAAATGCTCAGAGCCCTACAAAGGTTTATAACAAATTGGGAATATGCAATTCCAGTCTTGCTTCTTTTTCCTCTTTCGAAAGCCATAAAATATCCAAATGGTGAATATATGAGTATATGGATGAAGATGGTGTGTGTATGCACATACATACACACATCTCCATGCACACACTATATCTTAGTCTCCTCATTAATGCAAATAAATATATTTTTTTCAGGAAGATTTAATATGAAATCCAAAATGTATATAAGGAAAAACTCACATGGAAATATCTTCAAATTAATACCTTCGTGGAGAGTAAGTTGCTATTTACCGTAGTAAATAACAGCAGAAAAAAAAAAACCCTGTTCTCTGCTGAAATTTTAAATTAAATATAAAAAGGCAGCAGAAAAAATAATTTATGATAAATCCAGGGAATATAGAGAGATACTTGAATTCACACATTCAATAAATATTACACATGCCTAAGTATTAAGACATTTATAAATTATCCTTCAGCTCAGCTAGTGTAAGAATGTTTCCTTAGCAATGGTGAAGGGATAGTGAAAAGCCACTTTAAACCATTTCTGTAGCTTGTGGTGGTCATATCCTGGCCATTTCCATTTTCTACTTTAAAGAAAAAAAGTCTCTATGCAGCTAAAATTTAATTTGATAATTTTGTATTTGTTTTTCACCCTAATGCAAAACATATGAATAGGGCAATATTGGATTATGTATCTTTTATTGGGTCATTAATCTGTTTACTTTTTTCCTCCTGAGATTCTCTAGTATATCAACAAATTTAACATGTAATGTCATAGTCCCTCCTAACATTGGGATTCCTTAATTTTTTTATATCAAAATGTGAAGGCCCAATTCTTCAAGACATTCCCAATCCTTATATACTCCCTTCCCTAGATGTATCAGTCAGAGCCCTGGCAGAAAACAGATGGCACACACAGCTGCCTAATTAAAGAGAGTTTAACAAAGGGACCATTCATAAAGATGTGACAGGAAATAGGGAAATCAACAAGAAATAGGGCAGGTACCTCCTGAGAACAAAACAGCCAGAGTTCTTACTAAGCTAGAAGAAGCAAAGAGAAGAAGTTATTAGAACCTGGAAAGGGTGGCTAGTCAGAGGGGGCCATGTGTCAGGAGATGGAGCCTTCAGTGAGGTGATACTGCTAATCATGGTAGTGATCTGGCAGGAAGGGAGCCGGCAGAACAAAACCCCCAAGTTTACCTCTTTCTGAGATCCTGCCAGAGGTCCCCATTGGTGAAATCAGACCAGAACCCAGAGCACAAGGGAACCCATTAATATGGTCTACATAGACCAGCTCCCAGGAAACAGAGAGGGTAGAAAAGGTGATTGAGAGCAACTAGAGAGGCAGAATGAAGGTATCTGTCACATCCTCCACTTAGACATATAATTTAGTGAAAATCACCTTTCAATTTGGAGATAGCATGTGGGAGTTTTTCATCAGAACTTGGAAGCAACTTGTATGTTGAAGCATCTGTGGGAAAAACGAACACATTAAACAAGACACTCAGACATGTTATAAGGTAAGAGAAATATTTATTTAATTTTGCACAAGAACGAGCTTATACTGAACAAATCCAACCAAATAATATTAAGTGCAGTAAAACAAGGAAATAGGGATGACTTTTCCTGTTAGAAAATATTAAGTAACCATGCCTGTGCATTATTTTTATCATTACAATAACTTGTTTCAGATTTCTTTTCAGAGTGTATACTGTACATAACACGTTATAGCTTCTTTGCTTTACTTCTGAAAATATAATTCATTCACTGCCTTACATTTTATTTTATTTTATTTTATTTTATTTTATTTTATTTTATTTTATTTTATTGTTTGCAGTGAGGAACCTAACTGATTCGTGAAGATTCTGATCTAGAGAAAAATTTTCTGCACCAGTGAAGCTAGAGGCTTTCAAAGCTCTGATGGGCTCAGGCTTTATATCCAGGGGTCATGATGTCGTGCTGTGTCTTCCACACCCATTCTTCCACCACAGTGATGTCAGACACAGTAGAAGCAGAATTCTAGTCTCGTTTTGCCCCAAGAATTTTCCTTTAGTGATTTTCTCAAGCTTCACAAATTTCATAATTGAATGTTCACTCAGCTATTAACAAAGCTGCACTTAGCTGCCCACAAATCATCCACTTTAAGTTTTAACTTTTTTTTTTTTTTTGGTCTTTTTAATGAAAGAACATTCTTTAAACAGAAATCTCCCGTGAGACAGTTAACTTCACAGTTCCTGAAGGCACTGTGGATCCACTGAGCAACAGATGTGGCCATTCTAGAGAAAAAAAAAAAAGGAAAGAAAAGGATGATATAAGCTGTTAAGCCATTAGTAAATACTCACACTTACTGACTGGTACACATAAATCTAACTGGGGTTTACTTATTATTTATGCATTCCTTAAGGTTCAATAGTCCAGTCACTTCTCATGTCTCTATTATTGTAGAACCAATTATTCCCAGTCATTTGTGGCAAATCATAGACTAGCTTTATTTACCTCATGGCATCTTAGATTACATTTGTTCTCTAATTTATTCATTCACAAAATATGTATTGAATATATTGAGCCCTAGGTATATTGATGAATATGCAGACATGGTCACTATCTTCACAGAGCAGGGCTTACAGTTTTTTAGAGGGAGAAAAATAATAAATACCAAGTAAACATAATCAAAAATTGTGAAAACTTCTAGAAAAGAAATAAATTAGGTGGTGTCATGAGATTGACTTAGATTAGGTGGCCAGGGTAGACTTCTCTGTAGAAGTGATATTTAAACCAAGACCTCAAGGCAGTGTGGAAGGGTAGGCCAAAAGCACAGGGAAGCACAGAATAAGTGAAAAGAGTTTTGTTAGTTAAGAAGCTGAAAAAAGGTCTGGGTGAGAATCTTGAGTTAGTGAAGAAAACAGTGTAGAGATAAAGCAGGAAAAATAGCAGGGAAAGGCCAGATATGCATAATTAATTTGTATAATAAAATACCAAAATAATACAGTGCATTACAAAAAATAAAAGATATCTTACTCCTTTAATTCTTTGTACACTCTTACTTTCTGCAGGCAGCTAACTAATAATGATGATAATGTTAATATTATTATAATCATTAGATGATAATATCCTTCTACTTCTTGAGTGCATACTCTGTGTCAGCCACTTTGCCAGGCACTTTAAATACATTATCTGATTTCAACCTCACACCATTCCCAATGGGTCACTATTAATAGTCACACTTTCTAGATTCAGAAACTGAAGATCAGAAAGCTTAAATATCATGTCCAAAATCACACAGCTAGTGAATCGTATAGCTGGGATTAAAGTTCAGGTTAGTCTGACTCCAAAATCCATCCTCTATTTCGTATTTCCTCTCAGATAAATGACTTTAGATTATTTAAAAATGTATTATACTTTAATATGATAAAATCAAAAGTGTCTGTTTTATAAGATAAAACTTAGAAAATATTTTGATACTTTAAAGTTTGTTGAAGCACACCAAATGAGGAAAAAACTAGTCTATTTCCAAGAACAGTATTATCAGTTTAAGCTAATCCTCTTCTGTTCTTAATTTTTATTGAGCAGAGTTCTTATTCTGACAGAGGAAATCTCAATATCTTTTGGATCTGTAGTGGCATTTTAAAGCTTCGTTATCCTGCTCATAACCATTGCATGATCTTTTCCAGTCCAGTGACCCAATGAAATGAGGGATATACCAGTTCCTGAGAGTGTTCGTTCCTCAAATCGTATGGCTTTTGAGGGAATTTCTGGAGCTTTCTACCAAGGAGTATGTGAAGCTGGCATTAGAACCCTGTGGGTGGAAAAATCATTCTTATGGTTCCCATGAGTATATTTGAGGAAGGGACTGTATATTTTCCAAAATCTTCCAGGAATGTTTTTCTTATTCCATATCAATAGTTTCTGTTATAACAAGATAAATGCTCCACAAATCATATACCACTGGAAGCTCCTCAATTAGGGAAACATAGTTCATACATGAATGAGTAATAAAATATCCCACTGGAGTTCTAGTTGCTTATATATAAAACTAACCTTCAACAGATAATTATAAAGGATCTGGACAAAATATAAAAAATAACAATTTGAAAGCAATAGATAGTGACCAAAAACAGGCAGACAGTGGAGAGGTTTCAATCTGTGAAAGAAGGGAAATGTATTGTGTGAGATTTATTTTTACTTGGCATTTCCCCGTACGGCACTCTGTGGTCTGTGCAGCTTAGGCTAACAATAACTCAAGCAGAAAGACACAATCTGATAGGCCCCAGACACCAGAGGACAACTTTTAGGGCTGCCAGAGGGGTTGTAAATTCAGAGGAAAATATCTAGAAAGGAGGAAGTGAATCAGCATATAAACTCTCCTCAACTTCAAAGTCTTTGAATTACAGAAGAGACTAAAGAAATAATCAGTTGCAGCTTGAAGGCTGGAAGATCCAAGGCAGAGATTCCAAATGCTGCTTCCTGTGGGTAGCAGTATTTAAAATTTGTGTCCTCCAAAGTTAGGAAGGATTGGTAAAAAAATTCACGTTTTTCACTGAAAGCCCAAAAAGGCCATGATTGGGAGTAAAACAACGTCTCAAGATTAAGAGACTTACCCTAGACCTATTGGTAAACCTGGAATAGACCCATGTAACCAATGTCAAATGAAGCTTTCATAAGTGCAAGGTGATTGGCCAGTAATTTGCAACCTGCTAGAACAAACATAGTCTTCAGGGAAAGCTAACAGAACATAAGGTCTATACCATATATCATCCATAATATCTAATAAATCATAACAAGTACTGGATATGTGAAGAAAAATAGGAAAGGTAACTCTTAATCCAGAGAAAACGCAGTGAATAGAAATAACTAAAAAATAATCCAGATGGAGTAATTAGCAGACAAAGACTGTAAAGTATCCATTTTAAATATGTTTGAGGTAAAAAAAAAATAGATGGTAAATCTCAGCAGATAAAGAAAACTATAAATAGAATTGAATGGAAATTTTGGAGTGAAAGTACAATATTTGAAATGAAAAATTCTTTGGACCGGTTTAACAGCAGATTAGACATGGCAGAAGCAATAGTCAGTAAATTTGAAACAAAAAATAAAAATTATCCAATTTTAAAACAAAGAGAAGAAAGACTGATATAAAAATAAAGCTTCAGTGACCTTCAGAAGAATAGTATTGAGCAATATAACGTATGAGTAATCACAGTCCCAGAAAAATAGGAGGGAGGAGAGAAAATATTTGAAGATACTTGAAGAAATCATGGTCAAAATTTTCTGAATTTGATGGAAAAATACATCAACTTAGATACTCAAAAAGCCCAACAAACACCAAAGAGAATAAAGATATACACAAAAATCATATCTAAGTACATCGTAGTCAAACTTCTAAAAAAGAAAGAATTGTGAAAGGAAACGGGGTGGAAAAGACATACTTTATACATATTTTAGACAAAAATACAAATGACAGTTGAATCCTCACTATGAAAACAATAGAGTATCACCTTTAAAATGCTGGGAACAAATCTGTTCCCTGGGAACAAATGCTATATTTAATAAAAATATCTTTCAAAAATAAAGATATTTAAAGATAAATGTAAGTTGAGGGAATCTGTTACCAATAGATCTGCAATATGAGAAATGCTAAAGGAAATTAAAGCTGAAGGGAAGTGACACCAGATGGAGACTCAAACATGTGAGAAGAAATGAAGAACACTAGAAATGGCAGATATATGGATAAATATGAAATGTGGCATTTCTTTTCCCCTAAATTTCCTTAAAAGATATTTGACTGATTAAAGCAAATATAATAACATGGAATTTTATGGTTTATAGTTTACATAGCTATAAAATATATGATTATTATAGCTCAAAGGCTAAGGGAGATGGAATTCTACTATGCTGAAGTTCTTATGTTTTATGTGACGTAGTATAATAGTAAATCTTATTATGCTGTAATAAGTTAATGGTATATAATGTGATCTCTAAACCAACAACTAAAATAATAATATAAAAACTTATAGTTAAAAATCCAAAAGAAAAATTCAATTTAAATAATATAAAAATAAAAAGAAGGAAGAAATGGAGGGGTGAGAATGTAAACAATAGGACAAAAATAAAACATATGGCAAAATGGTAGCCCTACATCCACCAATACCAAAAATGACACTAAATGTAAACAGACCGAACACTTCATTTAAAAGACAGAGATTGTCATACTGGCTAACAAAATAAGAACTAAGTACACATTAAATGTAAGAAATGCAGTTTAAATATAAAACCATAGATAGGTTGAAAGTAGATGGATCCAAATAAAATGAATACTTGAAAAAATTGACTTCAAGTCTAGAAGCCTTGCTAGAGAAAAGGAGTGCATTACATAATGATAAAATGGTTAATTCATCAGAAGGCATAAAAGAGTACATTCTGTGTGATTCCTTTTATATGAAATTTTTAAAAGGCAAAATAAATCTATTATAATCAAATTAAATGGTGTTTGCTATGGTAAGTAGGTAGTGCCTGGAAGGGGATAAAAAGGTACTCACTAGAGTGTTGGAAATATTCTATATTTTGATTTATAAGACTCATCAAATTATACACATAATAGCTATGCATTTCACTATAATAAATATCACCTTGATAAAAACTAAAATCCAAGGTGATCCACTGAAATTTAGTCTGATTAGGAATAGTAACAACCTACTATTATAATGAATTATAAAAACTAGTTATTTTTACATAGTATACAGTAAATTTCCTTAACACCCTGTTTTTAAAAAAAAAATGTTTATTTACTGGGGCACTTGGGTGGCTCAGTTGGTTAAGTGATCAACTTTGTCTCACAGTCCTGGGTTCAAGTCCCACATTGGGCTCTGTGCTGTCATAACACATAACAACCTGCTTCAGATTCTGTGTCTCCCTCTCTGTCTGCCCCTCCTCCATTCATGCTCTGTCTCTCTCTCTCTCAAAAAACAAATAAATATTTAAAAATATTTTTAAAAAATAAAAAATAAAATTATTTATTTATGTATTTTGAGAGAGAGTGCAGGAAGGGTAGAGAAAGATGGAGACACAGAATCCCAAGCAGGCTGCACACCATCAATGCAGAGCTGAAGGCAGGGTTCAATATGATGAACTGTGAGATCATAACCTGAGCCAAAATCAAGAGCCGCACACTCAACCACCTGAGCCATGCAGGTGCCCCTTCTTAACACCCTGTTATTTCTGGTTATATTTATTCTGTATTTTTAAAAAGTTATAAAAAAGTAATTGTCACTATTTTTGTGCTAAACCCAAAATATCAAGATTAGAAGACAGTTGGCTTTTGATTTTCAGTAATATATTCGTATATCACATATGTATAGTATATTTTAATATTATTTATTTCAATATATTTAGTTTTTATTCATTTGTTAATCATTTACTGTATAATTAATATATTAATCTGCTTAAAAATTATATCGATTACAGATATATGTATATAGAGTAATTAACATATACTTAAAAATCCCATTACCATCAATAATTTAGTATATCTTCATAGAATTAATTTTCATACTCTTTTATTTTCAACCTTCTTGCAATTAAACTGTATATTATATATTTTTAGCTTAGTTTTTATTTTAAGCAGTACTTCAATGGCTGAATAATATAATCATATAATTATATATATTACATAATTACAATATAATATGATCTACTGAATCATATAGAGTTACTAGAACTTATTTAACTGTTTTTCTGTTTTTAGACACCTTGGTTTCTTCCTTGATTTTATATGACAAATAATTTTGAGGTGAAAATTGTCATGCACATAGCATCTTCCATATTTTAGATTGCTTCTTTAGGTTATATTCTTAGACCTGGGATTAATAGGACAAAAGATGTTTGAGTTGGGATGGAGAGTAGGCAAAGAGGTGTATGTGTAGCTGTTGACATGTATTTTTCAATGTCACTAAAAATAAGAATTATAATTCCAGTTATGGCTCTGTCAGCATTGGAAATTATTGTGAATTTTTTTTTACTGTAGTATGTGAAAATAATAACTCATTATGTTAGCTTACATTAGAATTTTAATAATTTAAAGGTTGTATAATCTCTTTTTTAATAGCTGCATTTTTTAGTGAATTGTTTATTCATTCTTTGCTTATTTATTTATGGGAAATAAATGCTTTTTCTTGTTAATTTTTACATGTTTTTAATTTAATAAAGAAATCATATGTTCTGGAAGACTATTTTTCCAGTCTCTAGTTGTGACTTCGTAATTTGCTAATTTTATTTGTCTATAGATGCTCTAAATTTCTCTTGAGGTATATTTTATCACTTTTATGTTAGAAAAGGCATCTCCCTTCCAGAATTTTGATTAATATTTTATTACATTTTCTTTTTATTTTTAATATCTAACATATCTTCCATGTAGAATTGATTTTGGTGTATGATATTCCAATATATATATAGAATGATCCTTTCTTCCTCTATTGATTTGCAAATCTCTCCTGATCATACATGAAAATCTTCATTTTAATGTTCTCATTTATGGGGCATTTGTTTCCATAGATAGATCTAGTTATCTATTCTAATATTAGTACAGAGGTCCAATTTCAAAACTTTAAGTCTGCTGTTTCTGATAATGATTAGGAAGTTAGGACCTTCATCCTTATAAAACTCTAATTTTCTTCATACCTCAATTATTTCAGTATTACGTCTAGAGTCTCCTCAGGAATTAAAAGTAGCTCCCTGGTTTCTAGTTTCCAAGTGGTCTATTTGGTAATTATTTACTAAAGGAAATTACCCTCTAACTCTTCCTCCCTTCCTATTTATATCTCAACTGGACACATCTCTCTTTATTGTTTGAAGCTCAAAGCTTACTCTGACCCATCAAAAGATTCATGGTCTCTCTTAGATTTAGGAAAAGCAACCTTAGTAATTCATTTTTGACTCAAGACTTTAACTTCTGAATGGAGGAACTTTTTTTTTCTTTTCTTTCTTTCTTTCTTTCTTTCTTCCTTCCTTTCTTCCTCTTCCTTCTCTTTCTTTCTTTCTTTCTTTCTTTCTTTCTTTCTTTCTTTCTTTCCTAAACAAATTAAAACTGAAGACATCTTTAATAAAAAGGCATCTTTAAAAAATTCCCCTCTGCCAACTCCTAATTCTTCAGTTCTTATCTTCAATGTCATTTACTAAGGAGAGAACTGGTACACATGTTGTACAGTCTTTTAGCACAGTGCACGTCTCCTTCAGAGTATCCATCACAGTTTAGAATGTCATCTTTATCTGTTTCATAACTTGAGTACTATCTATTTACTCTACCACCACCAATAATAGCTAACATTGAATGTTTACTCTGTGTATGAAATGTGTAGGAAACATTTTTTTATGGATCTTTTCAATTCTTATAGTAACCATCCCAAGTAGGTACTAAAATTATCCCTATTAATATTCTCATTTTTCAGGTGAGCAAACTGAACCACAGAGAAATTAATGAACATCCCTTGTAGTCACATTGCTAGTGTGGTTGACCAGGCTTTGAATCCAGGTAGCCTTACTCTAGACGCTGCATTCTTCACCTCTAGACCAGTGCGGTCCAGCAGAACATCCTGTGATGACAGAAACGTTTTTTATAGGTGCTAATATGACAGCCACTAGCCAAATGTAGCTATTGAGCAGTTGAAATGTGGCCACCATGACTGAGAAATTGAAGCTTTAATTTTATTTAATTTTAATTAACTTAAATAGCAACATTTGGCTATGGACAACCATATTGGATGGTACAGCTCTAGACAATAAGGTGCTAAGCAATAATTTCCAGGAACAATTGTGTCTGTTTTGTTTATCATTACAACCCTGGCACCAGAAGAATACCAGCACAATTTGTCTTCATTGACTAAAATATTCAAATAACTCATAGGGTGAGTAGGACAGGGAGATAATAAGTAAAAATGGCGTTCTGAAAACCCCAAATTGTGAAAAGTGCTCACCTCCAATGCAATATCTGGAGCCTGTTTGGCATACATTTTATTTTTAGAATAACATAAAATACACATAATAAAAATTTGTATTTGGGACAGATTTGGTAAAATAGAGCATATTTTTATAACTTATATTTAATGAGGGAAAACGGGAATAGCATCAAATAGTAACTTCTGAGAATCTGCATTTATTTGTCAAAAAGTGAAACTAATCTAAAATACATTTCCTGAAATACATTCCTATCATGAGCCCCCAAATCCTACTAGTTGTTTATAAGGCAGTAAATGACAAGCTTGTTCATGCTCTTCACTCAGAAAACACTCTCATGTTTTGCTATTACTGAATGCATTTTTCTTATTGGAAGTATCTATGTGAGCCATATTTGGTGTGTTTTTCATCCTATTGCCTGGTATATATTTTTGCCGTCACTTCTCGGAACAATAGTCTTAGTTAGATTAAGAAAGTAAAGGGACTCAACTTTAATTGATAATGAAATGTCAGAAAGTATTTCCCTGTTGGTTATTAATGCTAAAGTTTCTAGATATGCACTGCTAAATGTACTCAGATTAAATGTATATTAAAGCACTGCATATACATTAGTCACTTTCAGTAGTAGCAGTAACTTTCAAATTTGCTAATGCACTTTCAAAAACCGCATTAAATGTTCACTCAAAAAGCTTTGCTTGATTGACAAAAATTACACTGATTGAAAGAGACAGAAATTTTGGTTTGAAATAGATAATACTATCTCAAAGCTTAAAGCATTTTATATTTCTTTGTCCTGTTACATCAAGCCACTCTGGTAAGAATTTGTGTCAAATGAATCTGAATTAAATTGCTCTACTGAAAAAAATTAATGGAATTGTTCACTTTAAAAAGCAGTGTAGTTATAGTTATCTGACTATGCTACGATGGAAAAAATCTGAATATTTGCTTTCTTATGTTGTCGTTAAGCCTTCAGATTATTTACTTAGTTTTAGTGTTGATTCAAAAATTATGACTATGAAATACAGTGACCACTAAATCAAATATTTGTAGGAACAATAATCAAGTAGAATGCTTTCAACTCTGCTAGTACGTATGAACTCTGTATACTGTCTACATTATCTGTATTTTTGCTCTCATTGAAGTAAAAGGCACATGCTCTATTTTCCGATGAGAATAAGAAGAAAAATCTTTATAATGATTTTTCTCCAACTGTAGGAACAAAATATAGTAAACAACAGATCTTAAATTTTTTAACCCAATGCAACTGACCACAACAAACCAAGAAATATGCCCATTTTTTCCATATTGATTTTCACTTTGGAAAATGTAATATATTTACTTTGTCGATATAGCTCACAGACCTCATAAAAGGACCAGATAAAAATCAATAAAATAATATTGTCTTCCATCACGAAAGAAGAAACGTGAAGTTTGTGTTGTAGATTTTTTTTTTTTTAAGATGTGTACAGTTAGATACCTTAGGGCAATTTGAGTAGGTTCTTTTTGTTCTGGTGACATAAATAACTGATCATTCTGGTTTTTTGATCACGCACCTCCTTCTCCCTGAATGTGCTTTGAGGATGCACAGGGTGGTTAGCCTGGGCACTAATAAAGCTGAGTGGCCCTCCTCGCACCTCTGTTTGAACAATAAATTGGAAAAATAAAATGCTTCCCATTGGCCAGGTTGAGCACAGTAATATC
The DNA here is from genome assembly GCF_018350215.1 of Panthera leo. Lineage (NCBI taxonomy): Eukaryota > Metazoa > Chordata > Mammalia > Carnivora > Felidae > Panthera > Panthera leo. The sequence goes on from NC_056685.1 coordinate 71,502,884, forward strand.
GAGGAGCCCTGGGTTACAGCTGGCCAAAAGTTCCCTGCTTGCATTTAATTTTTTTTTTTAACATTTGTTCATTTTTGAGACAGAGAGAGACAGAGCATGAACGGGGGAAGGTCAGAGAACGAGGGAGACACAGAATCTGAAACAGGCTCCAGGCTCTGAGCTGTCAGCACAGAGCCTGACGCGGGGATCGAACTCACGGACCGAGAGATCATGACCTGAGCCGAAGTCGGACGCCCAACCGACTGAGCCACCCAGGTGCCCCTCCCTACTTGCATTCAATAGGCTTTACCTTGCACTGGCAGAGAGTACACTCGGTGCCATGTTTGATCCAAGAGGACCCAGTGAAGCGAACCACATTCATCTCATCCAGGCAAGTTTTGGTGATGTCATTACGAATGGTGTCGGCCTGGCAAGGGTCAGTGACACAACGCCGGCAGCACTCATTCTCTGGGAGGACACTGAATTCACACTCCACCTCTGGACAAGGCAGAGGCCAACAGTCAACTTCCCCTTGCTGTAAAGAAAGCAGATGTGCAAGAGCAAAGGGAGAGGAAGGGAGGACATGGAGGGAGGCAGGGAGAGAGGGAGCATAGCGTTTACTAAATACTCCATTCATCTGATGGATATTTACACTCACACCTTCACAGCCCTGAATCTGGCAGGGAATCGACAAAAGCCCTATCACAGTGCTGAGGTCTTACTGCAACTGGACTTTAAGAGTGCTCAAGGATTAAACAAGAACAACAATGAACAAAAGCAACAGCCCTTTCTCATAAAACAAGCTCCTATCTTTTCCCTGACAAAGAATTATTATTTACTATGGAAGAGGGTTTGCGTATTAGGTGCTTTTTTTCATTTAAAAAAATTTCCCCTCTACCTTCTCATTCATTCCCTTCTGCATAAAGAAAGTTTTGTCCATTTACAAGAAAATAAACTGAAATATGAAGGGAATTTGTCAGGTTTTCTTTGTTCATTTTTATGTTTCTCAGTTTAGGGACTTTGGAGAAAACAACAACAACAACAACAACCAGGAACTGATTTCAGTCTTCTTTATTCCACATGGGAAAATTGTGTGAATTTGATCTTTTTAAAATGTAGTTCTCACCTGTTTCCTATTTTCTTCATAATTCTGAATCTCATGGTCTTGGAGATGAAAGCAGCCTTCAGGCACAGAAAACTGACCTTGCTCTTTCAATTGATTTTTGGGTTGAAAGTATAAAAAAGAAGCAACAAAAAAAAGCATTGCCTTCAAAATACCCTCACACAAATAGAAAGGAAACTAGCCATGACTTTAAAAGTAGCATCTGTGAAACTTTCTTCTATAAAGATACATAGACCAATTTTCCTTTTCATTTACACTACCAGAAAGAAACAAAAATTTGGTCAAATGAAAAAATACTGGTGTTTTCTTGATCAAGTCTTCATTTTCTTTTTTACCTATTGCTTCCAATAAAGCTTTTATAAACATAGACATTCAATTCTAATATTCTAATAAATATTTATTGCAAATCCATATCATGTATAAAACAGGGTGGCCACCAGAATAGCAGTGATGGTAAAAATATTTAGAAGGGGGAAAAAAAAGTATGTGCTTGTGTTTTTGGTTCTGTTTTTTGTTTTTTTTGTTTTTTGTTTGTTTTTAATTCTGAGCATGACTGATAGAAATGGATTAATAAAAGTTCTGTTTGGACAGAACAATGATATTTTTCATGAATGCTGCTAGACCGAGGCTGAATGGGATTGCAGATGCTAGGAGAGTAGTTTCTTCTTCCAGGCTCTGGTCATGGCACAACACATGTAGTCTAGGATGTGCCTTCACAGGTCCTGACTGCATGCCTCCCATCTTGTCATCCTAAACAGGTTCATTTTTTGTAACTGCCAGCACTATGGCCAGGTCCTGATTATCGGCGGATGCAGGAGGGCAAGCTTGTTTCCCTAGTTAGATTCTGGGCCCGAACTTTTCCTCTCCTTCCTGTAGCTAAACTCACCAGGCAGCGGCACTGTTGGCAATTCTGGACCCAGGTGTCACCACTGTTGTATAAGGTTTCCCCATTTTGATGGAGGCACTGGCTGCTAAGCCTTGGGTCACATTCAGGGCAGCAAAAAAGATCAACCGTGGGATTCTCACAGTCACAGACCATCCGTCGACACATTACAAATCCATTCTGTATGAGAAGGAAAAAATGAAAGCAGTTCCCCAAAGCCTCCATTTCTCAATATACTAACATCAGTGTAATAGATTTAAAGTTACATTTTGTAGTTATCACACAGAAATTACCCAAGCTGGAGAACTTCCAATTTCGTGGCCAGAAATTTTCCAGAAACGACCAGCATGAAATAACCACTACACAGTCCTTATGTCTATATAAACATGGGTATGCATACATAAATATACATGTACTTGTTGATTAGTATAGTGATTAGAATATTACCTCAATTTGTTTTGCGTCAGGGCATATGTATTTGTATTTAGTAGTTAACAAGCTTTACCTATTGTTAAGTTTATGGGACATATTAGACCTTAAGTTTTGGTACACACTCTTATCAATGTCTTCCATAATAATTGAGCCCTCGGCACATAAAGTTATTTACCTAACTATAATATAAATCTCTATTATCAACAGGGTAACAAAGTAGAACATTCCTCTAAAACTGAAACATAATCCAAATAGATAGTTCTCACTTATAGGCCATAGTATGTCCATTTTGGCTTCATCCATGCATTCATTCAAATATGATATTGTTACTACAGAAGTACTTGCATAGTTAGCAACAAAATTTTACGAACATGTGAATAAACAAACACATTGTGGCATTTCCATATAATGGAATACTATTCAGCAATAAAAAGAAATGGGTTACTGATATATGCAATGAACATAAATGGATGTCAAAAAACATAATACTGAGAGAAAGGAGCCAAAAAAAGAGTAGTACTACTTACTAGATAGGGCTCTAGAATAAAGAAATCTAACCTACAGTGACCAAAACCAGTGTTTCCTTTGGGCTGAGAGTATGGGACTAACTATGAAAGGACAGAGAGAACATTTGAGTGGATGGAAATGTCCTTTTCTACTAAATGTGATAGTGGTTAAGTAGATGTATGCATTTGTTGAAATTCATCAAGCTGTACGCTTAAAATATATGCAAACTACATCCTAATAAAAATGATTACAATTTTTTTTATTTATACCAACCTGACATGAACAGACAGAGCAACGGTCATTTTCCAACACCCAAATCTGACCATTGTGCTTGATTTTTCCATCATGGATGCAGTCCCCTGTGCAGTTCTTTCCATGAGGACATCGACAATCGTATCCACCGTCCAAGTTAAAGCAAATGGTATCATTGGCACAGCTATGCCTCCCAGTCCCACACTCATCGATATCTACAGCCAAGAAAAGGCAGCAGGCAATGTGCTTAGAATATGGGTTTGAATCAGACAAGTTGTCTCCGAAGTGAAGCATTCAACTGTAAATTAATTTTCATCTTACAGGCATGCATTTCCTATTAAATGCTGACTAAAGCAATGTTAATGATCTAGGGATTTCACAGGAAAACATCATCATGCTTGATTTCAAACAGCAGATAACCCTGGTTAGATTCTCAGCTTTTATATCTCTGTAAATACCATCAGGCTTTATGAAACACTTATATTTTTTGAAAGTAAGACTAGATCTCAATTCATCAAACAAAAATCATTGGCAGTTGAAATTCTAAAAGTGCCTGTGAATTTTCATTGGGAAAAATCATCCTCAATGTTAAAATGGTGTTTACCCAAAATCCTTTCTTAGCGGGAGATAAAATGTCATGGGACTTCTGAGGCATTTTATTCAGCTTTAAGCCCTATTCTCACAGCCCTGTCACCCACAGGTAAGCTCCCAGTGTTCTGCCCAGGCGTTTTCATGCTGTCCTCACACCCTGCCCCCCACCCACAGAGGGCAAGTGACCATCAGCAATCACCATCTCTCTCACAAATAATCTACCACTTCTTAACTTTTCCATTTCAGATGATTGTTTTGTCTCCTGCCTGACTCAAGAGGCAACGAGCCATTCTTCACCTGACCTCACCTATTCCATGGCAATCACAGCCTAAAGCATTTCCATACAGATGAAAAGCAAACATATCTTGACCCCACAGATCAGGTCCATAAGAAGAGATGTGATTCATTTTATTTATCCCCATAATTTAAAGGTCACAAGCCAAAATACATTTCAGGGATATTGTAGGAGTGGCAGTAAGCAGTTATTTCCTACTTCATCTGTTTCCTCTGAGTAAAGGTCAAGAAAGAAAGAATTAAATCACACCAGAAAAGTGGGTTAGAAAGAAGATGGAATGGATGGCTTTTAACTGGGGGAACTGCACACTGCTTTTCTTAGAAAATTTTAAAGATAGACTTTAGTAGATATCTCTCTTAAATGGTTTGCTTTCGACATTATTAAAGACATGGACAAGTCAAGATTATATTTTAGCCATATTTAAATTCTTAAATATTAAGTTCTGTTATATATGCATTCCCAAAAATAAGCTATATATTTCTATTTGCCTTGATTTTTATTAATTTCCATATAAACAAAATCAATGAACTGAGACAATGGCTGAAAAGATTGTTATAACTATAGTGAACACATTATTATAGCTTGATTTATCAAGGATAACAATGTTTATAATTATAGAGTGTGATTAAAAGCAGAACTATTAGCCAGAATGAGGATATATTTCACATTTTTAAAAAAGCACATTGGTGTGTGTGTGTGTACAATTATTATATATAAATATATAATTTTTTCAGATCAGAGAAATTTGACTGATGCTATTTAGAGAAAGAAGAGCAAAAAGTGAAATTTTATACAATTTTATAAAATAGTTCTATATTTGGTGTGTTCAGAATAAGTTATATTTGATGACTTACTCATTGTCTCCTGTTAAATATTCTTATAATGAGGAATCATAGTAAGCAGGAAAAGCATTAACCATAGTTATTTGGTCTCTTTGACCACAAACTCTGCAAATACTTCTTACTATATAACCCTTTAAATATCCGCTATATGAATATCATTCCATTAATGGCAATGATTAGATTTTTAACAATCATTTCATTTTGCTTGACATATAACAACAAAAGCTCTGCTGTCAGGTAATGCATTTGTTTTTATTAAAGGCAGAGACAGTCCTGGGATTTGTTGCAGAAGACAAAGAAGAGGTGTCCAGCCACAAAAAAGAACATGTGCTCTGAAATAAAGTACATTCATAATAAAGAAATAGAGCAAAAGGTAACAGCAAAGGTTGATATGTACTTGCCATATCTGAAGAAATGTGTAGGCAGAAAATCATTATGAACCAATGATTACCTTTCGCTATACAATGGGATTTGAATTAACTTGAACTTACCTTTTTTTTTTTTTTTTCCTGCTTGTTATCTATACTGGGTTCCCCAACGAAGAGACTATTCTTGACTGGTAGTATAGAGTTTTGGAATTGTTAGATATAGTTTTATTATAATGTAAAATTCCTAAAATAAATATACATAAGGCATGTAAATTCTGCTTTGAAAAACCTACTATAATACATAAAAATTCCAACTTTAAGAATACTAATAACTCCTTTAGTGAGTTATTAAAGAAATCATGTTGCTAAATAAATCCAGTGGTTAAGTCTCATTCTCATTTCTCACCTGACTTGATCTAGCAGCAGCATTTGATATAGTTCATTCCCTCTCCCCAATAAATTTTATTTACTCACTTCCTATCACATTAATAGTTCTTTCTGGATCTTTCTCCTGCCCACATATACATTCTAGTGGCAATTAAACTATGAATAAGATTTGGGCAAGCAAGAGGAAGTCAAGGGCAGTCTAGTAAGAGGTAGTAAGAGTATATTTGAAGGCCCAATGTTCATAGTCAGCAAAATGTGTTAGAGGGAATGAGTTGAATGTCTAGGAGGAAGAGAGTAGGTAGACAGAGGCACTCCGGGCCCAAGTAAAGGTCATGTTAAGAAATCTGAACTCCATAAAGACAATAAAATGTCATTTAAGGGAAGTGCCAAAAAAAAAAAAAAAAAAAAGCATGATCAGATATCTATTTTAAAAAGATTCTCTTGGCTTCATTTTGGAAAAGATATTTGAGTGGATTAAAATTAGAGCCAGGAGATCAATTAATAGGCTGTTTCTGTAGTCCAGGCAAGCAATGGTTATATAATAAAAGCAAACACATAGTGGTTGGTATGTACCAGATTCTAAGCACTTCCATATAATGATTCATTTAAATTCCTCACAACAACCGGAGGGTACAGTTATTATCCCCATTTTATAGATCAGGAAGTTGAAGCATAGAAATGTTGCATAATTTTCCCAAGGTCACTCATCTACTGGGGTACAGAGCCCAGGTGAGAACCCAGGCAGTCAGGCTTCAATTGTGAGCTCTTAAGAACAGTGCTGTACTGACTGCTAGCAGTGTGGAAGTACACAGAAAGAAACACAGAGCATCTTTCAAAGTAGACACAGCAAAGATAAAGGAATTTAGTGATTTGTTAACTTCAAAGATCAGGGAGAGGAAGTGGTCATGAATAATGTTGAGATTTCTGGCTTGGAAAATGTGGCTGATGCTATTTAGAGAAAGAAGAGAAAGGCTTCACTGTGGAGTGAAAGTGGGGGGCAGGCTGAAGAAAGACATGAGTTAGTGCAGGACATGTTGAATTACACTTTCCTCTGGGCTTCCAAGTAGGGCTGTCTGGTAAGTAGTTGGATATATGGGTCTGGCGTTCAGAAAATAGCACTGGGCCCAAATACGGATTTGGTTAAGATATATTTTTTCCTCATTTCCTTTCTCAAAAATAATCCTTCAGAGTAAAGTTCACACTTCCTAGCAAGGCATTTAAAGCTACTTCTTTGGCTTGCATCTCTTTCTCTATCTCGACTTGCCAATAATCACATCATATTTGAAGCCCTAATACAAATGGTAGACACTCAAGCTCTTCTTGTTCCAAACTGGAAATAATTTCTCCTTTTTTTTTCCTCATGGATCTGAATTTATATTTTTCTCAAGTATGTATTATTTTGAACCTTGTAGCTTTCTTCTCTGTTAAGAAACTCAGTACATTCTATCTTGTATGACAGTTGTGGTACGTATTTTATCTCTTCTACAAGCTGAGAGCAGTGACCATACCTCCTTTATATTTCTATGCAGCAGATGTCTGGCAAAGTATCTCAAGGTACTTGTGCATATATTCAGAACTACGTGTTTAGGTGAATTCGATTCATTTCATTTTTGTCCTTTTTCTTGATTTAGCTTAAGAATTTACAGTATTTAATTTGAACATAATACTCAAAAGAAGCTATCCCATAAACATTATTTTTTTTGGCCTTACAAGTTCAAAAACCTCACCAAGCTTAAAAATAATCCAGGAATTAAAGCAATCAGGAGAAAAGGGGGCCTGCAAATAAAATATTCTTGTGTGAAAAAAAAATACTGGGCTTTATTCTCAGAGAGAGACATATTTTCAGGTAGAGTAGAAATTATGGTAAAGGGAAATGGTAAAGGCACATTATCTGGGGATTAAATATCTACACCTCTGAGATAAATGGATGAGCAAAAAAGCATATAATTTGTATGAATGCAGCTTATAAACATGTATGTTGTAGATTACTCAACTGCAGCCTAAAAAGTGGTGAAGGAGTACACTATTATTTATTCATGTCTTCAAATATATTTATTCATATCTTCAGAGTAATTGTAAACCAACTGCTGTGGCTTTGTCCACTTTGAAGTGCCTTTTTTTTTTCCTCAGCAACAGAAAAATGGCACCTGCTCAGATATAATCACACTCTTAAAATTGTATCCTTCTAAATACTATTATAATTCTACAAATCACTGAAATTACAGTAAATGGATAGTTGTTTAGAAGAAGGATTTTAGTCTTTTTTTATATAACATAGGTTTTTTAAAAAAAGGAATCCTTCAGAGCATTGTCTTCTAAAAAAGTCATAGATATTTATGATAATTATTATAAATTCTATTGGAAGATAACAGTAGAGTCATCTTTCCAGAGTCATATTTTTTTAAATAAGATTTTCTACTACTTCTGTGTTTATAGTATTTCCTTGAAAAGTCTTTTTTGCATAGGCATCTTATACAATCCTTTATTTCCCTATTTTCCTCTTTCTCATGTGTTATTTTGAGCGGCTAGTTTAATTTTCCTTGTTATTTTCTGAACACTCACGAATGCACTAATTATGTTTTGTCATTTTGTCCTGATCACTACTTTATATATTTAGTTCTACCAGGTGACATATCTATTACATATCCTACTATGTATCTACTTCTAGCACAGGTTATGTTCCTAACATACTTCTGATTAAATATTACCTGCATATCTCACTCATTTTATCCATCTCAACCTTTTACATTAGATAAATCAGTAAATTATCAACCATGTGACAAGCATTGTTCTAGGCACTGGTGGCTGACAAGCAAACAAAATCCATGACCCTTAAGGCTTACAGTCCATGGGGAAAGGGATGGATGAAAAATAGTTGCAAACAGAGAGGGAGGGAGGCAAACCACAAGAGACTCTTAAATACAGAGAACAAACTGAGATAGATTGAGGGGGCGGTGGAGAGGGGAAAATGGGTGATGGGCATTGAGGAGGGTACTTGTTGGGATGAGCACTGGGTGTTGTATGTAAGCAATGAACCATGGGAATCTACCCCAAAAACCAAGAACACACTTTACACACTGTATGTTAGCCAATTTGACAATAAATTATATATATATAATCTTACAGTCTATGGAAGATAATAAGCAAGTAAACAAATAATATATACAATTATTTCAGAAGAACTTATAACTTCTGTGAAGAAAAGGGAAGCAAATTAAGTGAAGAGGGTCATAGAAGGATGCTATTTTAAGTTGGGGGTCCAGGAGAAGCCATTTTGGAGGAAATCTGAATTATATGAAAGAAGAATGCAAAGATCTGGAGAAGGACCTTCCAAAAAAGAAAAAAAGAACAGCACATGAGAAGGGAATCCGTTTGGTACATTTGTGACATAGCAAGAAAGCCAAGTACCCATAACATGTAGACCCTTGTAAGCCACTGTTGGGGTTTGGATTTTACTCTGAAGAGAGATGGAAAGGCTCCAGGCATTGGAACAGAATTGGAGCATGCTCCCACTTCTGACTTTAAGAAATCATTCTGGGTGCTATAGAAAAAAGACTCTAGGGGAGTCCAGGGTGGAAGTAGGGAGACCAGTTTGGAGAAAGCTATAGTAATCCAGACAAAAGATAATGATGGCTTAGACCAACATGGTAACAGTAGACAATGTGAGAAGTGGTCAGATCAGGAATATATTTTGAAAATGGAAATTATGAGACTTGTTGATATGTTGGATATGAAGTATAAAGAAAAGAAAGAAACAATGACTCCAAGATGTTGGTCTGGGTCTGTGGTTTAGGGGCCTATAAGAATTAGAGAGTAAATAAAAGAGTTGTATTTTAGTCAGTAATCCTGAGTTGTCCTTAAGAAATCCAAGTTAGATACCGAGTAGGTAACGATATATATGAATCTGCAACTAATGTGGTTGATTCAGTTTCAGAATGGATAGAGAAGATTGCCAAGTGCCCCAGGATACTGGAACATGTAGTCTTCTGGAGAGGTAAAGGAGAGACCCATAGGGTAAGAGAAAGACAGGAGGGGCGCCTGGGTGGCTCAGTTGAGCATCTGACTTCAGCTCAGGTCATGATCCCAGTTTCGTGAGTTGGAGACCCACATCAGGCTCTCTGCTGTGAGCAGCATGGAGCCCACTTTGGATCCTTTGTCCCCCCCTCTCTCTGCCCCTCCCCTGCTTTCACTCTCTTTTGCAAAAATAAATAAAATATTAAAAATTAGAGAAAGACAGGAAAGAGTGGTGTCCTCAAAGCCAAGTGAAGAAAGTTGTTTTGAGAGGAAGCAATGATCAACTGGTTCAAATGCTTGAACTGTTGAGCAAAGAGACATTAACTGAGCAGCAGATTTGGCAACGTGGAAAAGGTCAATAATCTTGAAAGGAAAGCATTCAGTGGGGGTAGTGGGATTAAAGTATTGTTGGAAGCAAGAGAATGGAGACAAGAAATATAAAAGATTCTTTCAGAATTTTCCTCTAAAAGGGAGCAGAAAAATGCGGGAAATGTTTCGAGGATCAGGTGATATCAGGGAAGTTACTTTTTGTTTGTTTTTATTTCATTTTTAAAAGATGGCTGCTCCTCCAGGCTGTTTGTGTGCTGACGAGAATGATGGGAGAGAAAAAGAGTATTTATCATATGGAAGAGAAAGTGGGGAGTACAAAGGCGAAAACCTCAAGCAGGTGAGAAGGGATGATAGGTAAGGTACTATGGAGGGAGAAATGAAACTTAGTGAAACAGGAGGGAGGGAGGGAAAGCAGCAAATAAAGATATAAATACGAGTTGTCTAGTGTAACTCCTGGTGCAGAAATGAAGTTCTGCTTTCTTGGTTAAGTAAGAAGCAGGGCCATCAACAGAGAATGATGAGAAAGGTAGTGGTACCTGAGATTTGAGATGACAGAAGGTGTGAAATGGTGGTATTAGAGAGCTGCAGGGGAAAGTAACCAAGGAAATAAAATAGGAATCTTGGGCAAAGCTGATGGCCTTTGTAGCAGGTAGCCTAGAGGACAGTCCCCTGTGATTCTTACCATTCAATATTCACGCTCTTGCATCTTCTCCCCTTGAATGTGGGCTGGCTACACCTACTGACTCACTTCTAACAAACACAGAAGCAATGAAATGACACATCTGAGACTGAGTTATAGAAAGATCATGGGCACTTGCTTATTCGAGGGGAAGCCAGCTCCCATGTCTTGAGGCAGCCCCGTAGAGTGGTTCATGTGTTAAGGAAACCAGGCCAGCCAAGAACCACATGAGCGATCTTGGAAACAGGGTGTGGCTCCCCCCATTCTCACCCCAGACAATTCTGCAAGGTGAAACACATCCCTGACCAACAACTCATGCAACCTCATGAGAAACCATGAACCAGAGGTATCTAGGTAAGCTGTGCACAGATTCCTCACCCATATAAACTGTGACATAATTTTGGTTGTTTTCAGCTGCTACATTTTGGGTGTAATTTGTTATGCATCAATAGATAACTAATACAGCCCTCTTGAGATTTGCAGTCAAAAATTTAAAAGATAGTGAGGGAGCGCCGTTGCAAATGTAAAGTGAGATAGTAGGCAGAGGTATGTGTTTTTGCTGTTCACATTCTGATGCACAGAAAAGGGTGTGTGAGGATACCAGGCAAAAGTAAACACAGGTTACGCCTAGAGAAGTGGAAAGGATGGGGGAAGGGGAGAGATGAAATTAAGATGCATTTTCAGCTTTAATCTAAGTACTTGTGTATGATTTGAACGATTTATAATCGGCTTATATTCATTCTACATGTGCGTAACTTAAAGCAAAAGACAATCTTAACAAAAAGGTAGAGTTTTTAAACAAAAACAGTAGACTTCCCCACAATAAACTGCAGAATACAGACAAAGCAGTTTATCAGGGAAGTACAAAATCACACTGCTTGATCTGCCTCCTGGAATTCTCTACAGGGCTGGAACTGTTCACTCTGGGACAATCACAAGTGCAAGGCAAAGCCCTCAGCCCACAGTTAGGTGGTTATTTGCAAATGCCAGGTTTTAGCCCCTGGCAAGGCAACAGCATCCCCACTCCTATGCAAAAAATCCAGAGACCCCTCTGCTGAAGGTCCAGAGCTCTGGAGCTGCCAGCAAAGTGCAAAGCACACTGAAAACATCTGTCATCCAAGTCAGCTTCACTTTTCTCTGTGTGAAAACCCTTTGAGGTCCAAGAATAAAAGACATCTTATCATTTAAGTGTTAAGTACCATTAAGTTAGATTCTCCAAGGCTTTCACTGACTGTGTCACTTTAGTCACATTATTCTCATAGGCTGTTACTCTATGAAGGTGTAAATACAAATGGAGAAAATAATAATTTCTTGTGGTTTGCTGTGTTTTCCATTCCTGTGCCAAACTTCTGATGGCCAATCCTTCTGGTGTGGGTGGTTTCCTTGGCAATTGCTCACTGGGCCTTGTATATTCTGCCTGCTTTTGAAAAATCATGCCCTTCAATAGAGAGTATAGAGGAACAGAGTTGTCAACTCACTGAAAATAGTTCAAAATTAATGGTAAATAACTGAATATAATCTGATTGAATTTTTCACTCCTATTAGATTGAAATCTTCTTTGAAGCAGGGGTCATAACTTCTATGTCTAACATTCAACATTCAGTAAATATCTCTTACTTTGCCAGCCAAGTGGTATGTTAGGAATAGTCCAGAGTAGTGTGTATTGTGAATATTATCCTTGGCATTATCATATCCACAGCATTATTATATTACCTCTACCTCTATTTTCCTTTTATCTTGCTTTCCTCATCTATTTTTTTCTAGCTCTTTTTGGGTCAGATTTATGCATGCTGCCATTTAAAATTTTCATCTGATACTATTTTATTCATCCTAAAAACGCCCTTCAACAGTTACAAGTATCCACAGAGAACTGGCTTAGTGTCACAAATTTAACATATCTAAAAATCAATTAATTATCATAATTAGTAAGTGAAGGTTAGATTTTAACATGTTTCCAATTGTTGTATAAACACACAGCAAAAGCCACCAATGACTTCAACATGAATTTTTTAAATTTTTATTACTTTTTGAGGGAGGGAGGGAGGGAGGAAGAGAGAGAGAGAGAGAGAGAGTGAGTGAGAGTGAGGAAGGAGCGAGACACAGAATCTCAAGCAGGCTCTAGGCTCCGAGCTGACAGCACAGCTGGTTTTGGGTTTTGGGGCCCAAACTCACCAACTGTGAGATCATGACCTGAGACAAAGTCAGATGCTTAACTGACTGAGCCACCCAGGCACCCCAATAACTTCAACATTAGATCAATGTCTACTATTTACATCTTACTGTATATTCCTAAAGTTCAAAAGGTGTTCTTATAAACTCCGGTTCTCCTTGTACTGACCTTCGCAAGATTCTCCACTTGGTGAAAACATCCCATTGTCATGGTAGCCATCTCTGCACTCACAGTGGTACCATCCAGGCAGGTTAATGCAGTTAGCACGACTGTCACATTGAACAAAGCCATCAGAGCACTCATCAATATCTGTTTGGCAAAGAAAACAAAAATGGGATGTTATACAATTGCTGCTTTTCTCTGCCCCAAACTAAAATATTCTGCTAGACAGCTACTAAATTTTTTAGTGCCAGCAACTCCTTAAAACTGGGAAAACATAAACTCAAAAAAGTCTACTTGGTTGTTGAAGGCTATGTAGAAAGAATGTAGCGGTATTAGTCATAGGAGAAATATCTAGATGGCTTCTTTGTTGTGGAAGGCCTCCAACTGCAAACAATGACAAGAAACCATGTATGACAGTCTTTAGTGCTGCTCACCATAGAACTCTAGCTCTTCTTCTGGACACAAGCTAGGATTGCCATGTGAATGGAGGAAGCCAATTAGGAAGTGGCATGTGTCACTTCTAGGCAGAGCATTCAAGACACACATGTCCCCTTCCCCATCACAATGTCCAGCAATTTCCAGGGGCTCTAAAGATCAGCCTGAGTTCCTAAGTGAGGATGATGTGGGGCACATTCCTTCTCTTCTTGGGATGGACATAGAATATGAACAGAAAAACAACCTTTTTGCTGAGATTTTAGGATCTTTATTACTATAGGCACAACCTACCCACACCTGACTAAAATCTCATTCATCTCCAACATATAGCAATGGGCACTCACACAGCAACATGCTCCATATTTCCAAGAATATATACCATTTATGCTACTTTTTAATGGGTTTCGCATGTTATCCCAGTCAACCCTCAAAAAAAAAAATCTTGCCAGGTAGATAGCATATTGAACATATGGGGGAAAAAAAACAAGGCAAAAGGAAATCATGGGATTTAAACAAGGTCACCTAAATTTTCATGTTTGCCTTACTTTCATGTGTGTGTTCCTTCATCTAAACAGACACAGGCTGAGATTGGCAAAAGTGTCTAAAAACAAAGAGATCTATGTATCTTGAGTCTCATATATTTTCCTCCAGAGGCTTATTACTACTCCCAAATAGTGTGAGCCCTTTATTCTCCTTGTTCAGACTGTTGAATGATGAGAATCCAATGCCAATCCAAATCTCTTCCTTTGCTCATAGAGGAGCTGTCTTACAGAGTACCCCCTTCTCATAAAACTCCTGGTTTTCTGGGTACTTTGACTCAGACCCTGGTAAATGATTAGATAGCACAGCATTATCACAGCTGTAGTGTGATGATGAACATATGAACCCAACTTCCATCTTGATAGCCCTATGCCATCCCTGGAGATTCCACTCGCCAAGGTAGGACAGCCCTTTCTTTTACACTTCCCACACCTGCATTATAGTCCCTGCTGTAGTGACCAGGCATGATGGTGTCCTTCGTGTTGAAGGGAAGACCTGCTGCTTTTTAGAGTCTTTTCCCTCAAATCAGTCCACTTCAGCTCAACAGAATCTACTTCCTTCCTACTTCAGTCTCATTTAACTCCAAATTCTTGGAAGTATATATTCCTTTCATTTTCTTGTTAAATTTCTCTTTGTCTATGTTCAATTTTGAAAGAGACAATTTTTTTGAATAAATGAATAAATAAGTTTCTTTTTTAAAGAGAAATAAGCCCAGAGTCCCTTCCCTAAAACAAGGTGCAAACTGTTCTTTCAGATTAGGTAATAGGCAAAAAATATATATGTTTTATATCACTGTAAAACTTCAACATTATTTCTGAACTAAAAATGGTTTTGCCTCCATAGATCCTCTTCCGAAGAGTTAGTTTCGACTGTCAGTAATTCCTACTGTCAAAATAATTGTTAGTGGTCAAATAAGCTAACCACTGACTTCCTGACAGATAGCTGATGTGGATTGCTTCCATTTACTTAGGCCTCTTAGGTTTTGTGAAACAGCCTATTTGTATTTCAGGAGCCTCCCTAACTGATGAATCTCTGATTATCAATGGGGCTAAAATGCTATGCTCATTTCAGCTTTGTACAGTCTTTTCTTCTAACCCAAATGATGCAGAAAATTGATTATGTCATTTCTTAAGTGCATGGACAAAAGAAACCAGGTTGGGATTTCAGCTTTAGAAGTGAGTGTATTGGAAGAAAGGCCATGAGGGGATATTACAGAGTATCTGTGCTATTTTAGAAAAATCTGGTCATTAGTATTGGTGATTTGCAAGTAACTATTAATGGAGCAGAGCCTTCTCTACTGAAACAATTTTCACATGTACAGTTAGCCTTGAATTTAGTTCTATTTTGTTGCTGAACAAGGTTGCAGGGTTAGCTCAGATCTCCTGACAAAGATATGTATTTAAAGTTTTACTTCTCCCTTACTTTCTCCCCTCACTCTTCCCAATCATTAGAGCTGCTCCTTACTGCCTCATGCCCGCTTCTCTTTCTCACATTGCAGTACCCTTCCGTGAGCTAGAAACACGCTCACTGAAGTTTAATAGGAATGCTACGCATTTATTACTTACTGTTCTCAAGACTGGGGATACAAACATATGCTGGGCAAAATGTATTTTCATTTACTGCTTGAGTTTTATTATTTAATTCTTACTACCAAGCAGTATTTTAGAGAATTAATATGCAAAGACATGACCACTCATTAATTTGCCATTCAATATTTATTAAATGCCTGTTTTGTGCCAAGTACTAAATACTGGTAAAACAAGGATGGACAAACCAGAAGTAATTTCTGCCCTGAGTTTAATATACACCTAAATTGTGTTTTAAGAGAATTAAATGTCTAAAAATCTGAAATGACAATCATACAACACAGTGTCTCCCAACATGCTGCTCAATCTACTAACATGTCACCAGTGGCATGTTATTTAGGTGATAATATATTTTAATGACTACACATTTATATTTCTGAATTATTTCCACTTATAGAAAGTGATACTAATAGTACAGTAGTGACATTAGACTCAAATTGAAAAATTGAGAAAGATTACAGAAACAGTATTCAGTAAACATTAAAATAAACATTCTATGAACATAACAAAAATTATGAAGCTGGTACACAAATGACTGAAGTTTAGAAAACACCAAAATATAGTATGAAGCAATTATTCACATTTCAGAAGAATTTTCTGAGTAACTCCTCAGGCAGTGAAATGCCTTAATTCATTTAAAATATAACTCAATTTATAAAATATATAAGATGCATATGTCATGATGCCTCAAATTATATACTCGCTCTGATTTAGGATAGTGAAGAAAAACTAGCCAGATAATATATATTACTTCATTTTATACTTTCATGTTCCTGCTAATTTTGATTTGTGCATGCAAATGTTTCTACTTTGGTGAAAGTCAGTAGAAAAGGAAAGTATGCTTGAATCACCAAAGTATTCACTTTCCACCAGAAGGTATGTGTGTTTGGCTCGTGGCTCTAATTAAAGCCACAGCTAAAACAAACAGCCTTATCTGTGAGCTATTTGATGTGTGTATGTAAACATGCAGTAAGTGAAGAGTTGTAATCTGATCCACAATTTAAGATGTATATTTTAACTGTACATGAATTTGAATATTAGTATGAGTTATAAAAATCACATACATATTGTGTGCATTTTCAAACATGCACATATTGTGCTTTCCTTATTGTGTAATACCAGAAAACAATAAAAAAAACTTTCAAAGAATTCATTTCTTGGCTATTTTCTTTTGGTCACTAACACTGCACATTATCTAACTGAGTTAGATATACAGAGAACAGTAGATCTAGGAAAGGAAAATGCTATATTATTTCATTCCACATAAGAACTACCAAGCTGGAACAAATTACTTTCTAAAGTGAATAAAAGTATTCAAAAAGATTAGTACAGGACATATAAGCTGATGTGATTTGGTCTTGATTATAAGGACCTTAATTCTGTACTCTGTAGGTACATTATATAGAAAACTAAAAATACATTTTATGAAAAACTATGATTTCATTACATATTCTATCTTAGAAAGAACTAGTTCTCAGTTCCCTAGAGACAATTAAAACTTTCTCAGTAGCAACATTTAGAACAGTCAGCTAGTGATGATATTAAAATGCTTTCCCAGAGTACAGAGATTCCAAACTCCAAATAATATTTAGCCATCTAGCAACAGTCACGAATAGTAGTCATACTCCAGAGATCAAAATCGACTTAGATAATAAAAGTGGAAGGCACTGTTGAGGATAGACTTTCTAGAAAGCACATATGTTTTGAAGCAATCATTAAAAACAAACCAACAAGCAGAAAAACAAGGAAGAAAAATATGTGGAAAAAAAACCTCACACACATCAGTGTCTTGTTTTCCTTGTCTCCATCAGATATGATGACACAAGAATGGATGTCTTCTACAATGTGACACAGACCACTGGTTTCAACTGAAAATGGCTTTTGCCATCAGCATTTAAAGGGTCACTTTAGGGGTGCCTGAGTGGCTCAGTCCATTGAGTCCGACTTAGGCTCGGGTCATGATCTCGCAGTACGTGAATTCAAGCCCAGCGACAGGCTCTGCGCTGACAGCTCAGAGCCTGGAGCCTGCTTTGGATTCTGTGTCTCCCTCTCTGCCCCTCCCCTGCCCACATTCTGTCTCTCTCTCTTTCAAAAATAAATAAACATTAAAAAAATAAAAGGTCACTCTAGAAATGAAATTATTTCCATGTAAAATTAAATATAGTTATAAAATGATACATTATAAAATGAGACACTTGAGTGATAACTTCTTTCTCATACACAGTAAAAGTTATTTCTATCATACAACATAACTAAGAGTAAAAATGTGCAAATGTCTAGAATCACCCATACCTAAAATAGACCCTAATCATTAGTTTAAGATCCTTTTTATGCTAAGAGAAAACTGATTAGTTGTTACTCTATACAAAAGAAGAGAAAATCCAGTTCTTTTTAAAAATTAGCACACTATTTTTAATGCCAAAGTCAAATAATGAGAGTACTATCATTCATACTCTTTATCATTAATAAAAACCTGACATCATTTCTCATAAAAATAGTACTTGTACTATTTATATCACTGTCGTATGCACTGGTAGTTAAATTATATTGATAAACAACAGGCAATTAAACATTCTGAAAACAATTAATCAACTCTTGATTAGCCACATGTGGATTATTTGTTTTCTAGATTATCTGCAGCATTTTTTGAATCACAAGGTCATTTCCCTGTCTTTTGTTGAGCTTCTGGGAAGTCTATTTTTAAATATTTAGATGTGAGTTTTCAAGGAATGCAAACTCATTTGAGCATTGTATTACTTTTAATAACTACACTAGATTTGGATATAAAATGTTGTCCAAAAATTTAGTAAGAATTTTTTTATACTATTTTCTTTTTGAAAATAAAATAGGACAACATATGTAAGTAAACTTTGAAAATCATAAAAATCTCTTCATAAGCTGGCTGATAACATTGCAGATTTAGTGAAAATAATTTTCATTACTTTATAGTTCATAATTAGGAAGTTAATGACTGCTCTTTAAAAAACATAATATAGAGTGCCTGGGTGGCTCAGTCGGTTGAGCGTCTGACTTTGGCTCAGGTCATGATCTCACAGTTCGTGGGTTCGAGCCCCGTGTCGGGCTCTGTGCTGACAACTCAGAGCCTGGAGCCTGTGTCTCCCTCTCTCTCTGCCTCTCCCCAGCTCATGCTCTGTCTCTCTCCCAAAAATAAATAAATATTAAAAAAAACATAAAAATGCAAATATAAAATACATAACAATATCATTATATTGTTTAGTCCTCCATACAAACATGTAAGATATTCTCATCCCTATATCACAAAGAAGCAGTGCGAACAAATACATGGCCCAAGTTGACACAACAGACCCGAACTCTTTGAACTACAGAGTCCAGTCCTCTTTCCCACATGAGGCTGACTCTCAAGACCAACACGTGCAGAAACCACGTCCGTGTTGAGATAACTCAGTGTATATGCTAATAATGGGAGTGAATTCCACTCTTAGGCTTTTAGCTATTGCAACTTTGAATATTTTGCCAAACCTCTCTGAGTCTTCTGGTTTTGAACTAGAAATAATACTCTCTCTGTTAATAGTTTCCTGTTTACTACTGTTAACTATGCAAGGCCTCATAGGAGTGGTCTCTGGCTCACATACTCACATAGGCATTTAGTATGTATGAATTCCCCCTCCACCTCTGAAATAACTCTCCACAGTTTACAAAGCATGTTCACTTATATCACTTGAATGCTTGGAAAAAAATGAAGACATCTTGATTTTTCTTGTGGTTCCTGGGTCTTATTACTTTATCATTTCTGTTTTCCTTTCACAGTCTTTGCCTATTCTGTCCCTATTGCCTAGAATGCTCCTCTCTTTTTCTCATTCTCTTACCCAGTTAGTTAACTATTTCTCACCTGTCTCTGTCTCATATTAAGATTAATTTCCTGGGTGGCTCAGTTGGTTAAAATCCCACACTTGATTTTGGCTCAGATCATGATCTTGTGGTTGTGAGATTGAGCCCTGTGCCAGATTGTTGTCAAACAAGGAGGCTGCTCCACAGAGGCTCCTCTGTCTCCTCTCTCTCTGCGCCTCCCCTACTCATGCACATTCTCTCTTTCTCAAAAAATAAATAAATAAACTTAAAAAAAATTAATTTCCTTTGGGAAAGCCTTCCTTGACTCCAAAGGCTATGTTTGATCTCCTAGTGCTCATTGTTTTTGTACTTTCTCCCTTGTGTTCCTTGTGTTTTGCCTTAATAGCAACTGTCATGAGGTTTTTTTGGGGGGTGGGTGGGGTGTCTAAACTTGCAAATATTACACTGACTTAATTAGAGTAACTTCAATTCTAGAGAAAGCCCTCTCTTTTCCCCCCACTTTTAAAAACTATCTTCATTCTTTGAGCTTTTTGTCTATCACTTTGTGAATTTCTCACCCAAATCCAAACCAAAACAATAAATGGGGGAGGGGAAAGTCTACATTGATTCTATAGATATGAAATCTTTACATTATTGCATCTTGCAATCCAGACACATGATATATTTCCTCTTTCTCTAATACTTTTTATTAGTTTTTATAGTCTTTGTAGTTTTCTCAAAGGATGTCTTACGCAATTTTGCCAGGATTTATTCCTAAATATACATTTTTACCTTCTTTTTTAAAAAAACAACTTTTTCCCCCAATTTTACCAAGGCATAATGGACAAACAAAATTAGAAGATATTTAAAGTGTACAACATGATGGCTATGTGTATATATATATATATGTATATATATATATATATATGTATGTATGTATATGTATATATACATATATTATGAAAGGATTTCTTCCATTGACTTAATTAACACTACCATTACCTCATATATCTTTTTTTTTGGTGTAAACATTTAAGTTCTATTCCTTTAGCAAATTTCAATTATAGTTTTATAGTGTTATCAACTATAGTTACTGTGTTATACATTATCTTCAGACTTAAAAACCAAATTTGCTGAGGTAAAATTTGTATACAAAAGCATTACCAACAATTTCATGAGTTGTTACACATTGCCACTACCATAATTATAAGATATAAAACACTTCCTTTACCCCCAAAAGTTCTTCTATATCAACAATACTTGAAAATAATAATTTGTGTATTTTCTCGTGTGTCGGTTGGCCTTCTGCAAGTCTTCTTTGGAGAAGTGTCTATTCATGTCTTTTGCCCATTTCTTCACTGGGTTATTTGTTTTTTCGGTGTTGAGTTTGATAAGTTCTTTATAGATTTTGGATACCAATCCTTTATCTGATATGTTGTTTGCAAATATCTTCTCCCATTCTGTCAGTTGCCTTTTAGTTTTGCTGATTGTTTCCTTCACTGTGCAGAAGCTTTTTATTTTGATGAGGTCCCAGTAGTTCATTTTTGTTTTTGTTTCCCTTGCCTCTGGAGACGTGCTGAGTAAGAAGTTGCTGCTGCCAAGATCAAAGAGGTTTCTGCCTGCTTTCTCCTTGAGAATTCTGATGGCTTCCTGTTTTACATTTAGGTCTTTCATCCATTTTGAGTTTAGTTTTGTGTATGGTGTAAGAAAGTGGTCCAGGTTCATTCTTCTGCATGTCACTGTCCAATTTTCCCAGCACCACTTGCTGAAGAGACTGTCTTTATTCCCTTGGATATTCTTTCCTGCTTTGTCAAAGATTAGTTGGCCATACGTTTGTGGGTCCATTTCTGGGTTCTCTCTTCTGTTCCATTGATCTGAGTGTCTGTTCTTGTGCCAGTACCATACTGTCTTGATGATTACAGCCTTGTAGTATAGCTTGAAGCCTCAGATTGTGATGTCTCCTGCTTTGGTTTTCTTTTTCAAGATTGCTTTGGCTATTCGGGGTCTCTTCTTGTTCCATACAAATTTTAGGATTGTTTGTTCTAGCTTTGTGAAGAATGCTGGTATTACTTTGATAGGGATTGCATTGAATATGTAGATTGCTTTGGGTAGTATCGACATTTTAACAATATTTGTTCTTCCTATCCAGGAACATGGAATCTTTTTCCATTTTTTTGTGTCTTCTTCAGTTTCTTTCATAAGCTTTCTATAGTTTTCAGTGTATAGATTTTTCACCTCTTATTTAGACTTATTCCTAGGTATTTTATGGTTTTTTTGTGCAGTTGTAAATGGGATCGATTCCTTGATTTCTCCTTCTGTTGCTTCATTGTTGGTATATAGGAATGCAACTGATTTCTGTGCATTGATTTTATATCCTGCAACTTTGCTGAATTCATGAATCAATTCTAGCAGTTTTTTGGTAGAATCTTTTGGGTTTTCCATATAGTGTATCAAGTCATCTGCAAAGAGTGAAAGTTTGACCTCCTCCTGGCTGATTTGGATGCCTTTTATTTCTTTGTGTTGTGTGATTGCAGAGGCTAAGACTTCCAATACTATGTTGAATAACAGTGACGAGAGTGGACATCCCTGTCTTGTTCCTGACCTTAGGGGGAAAGCTGTCAGTTTTTCCCCATTGAGGATGATGACAACATCACTCATCATCAGGGAAATACAAATCAAAACCACAATGAGATACCACCTTACACCTGTCAGAATGGCTAACATGAACAACTCAGGCAACAACAGATGTTGGTGAGGATGTGGAGAAAGAGGATCTCTTTTGTATTGTTGGTGGGAATGCAAGCTGGTGCAGCCACTCTGGAAAACAGTATGGAGGTTCCTCAAAAAACTAAAAATAGAACTACCCAACGATCCAGAAATTGCACTACTAGGCATTTATCCACGGGATACAGATGTGCTGTTTCGAAGGGACACATGCACCCCCATGTTTATAGCAGCACTATCAACAATAGCCAAAGTATGGAAAGAGCCCAAATATCCATTGATGGATGAATGGATAAAGAAGATGTGGCATATACATACAATGGAGTATTACTCGGCAATCAAAAAGAATGAAATCTTGCCATTTGCAACTATGTGGATGGAACTGGAGGGTATTATGCTAAGTGAAATTAGTCAGTCAGAGAAAGACAAAAATCATATGACTTCACTCATATGAGGACTTTAAGAGACAAAACAGATGAACATAAGGGAAGGGAAACAAAACTAATATAAAAACAGGGAGGCGGACAAAACAGAAGAGACTCATAAATATGGAGAACAAACTGAGGGTTATGGGAGGGTTTGTGGGAGGAGGGATGGGCTAAATGGGTAAGGGGCATTAAGGAACCTACTCCTGAAATCATTGTTGCACTATATGCTAACTAATTTGGATGTAAATTTTAAAAAATAAAAAATAAAATTAAAAGAAAAGAATTCGTATAAATTGTCATTTCGAGTAAGTGCCATATGAACAGCAACCATCCCTGTATTCCTCTTCCTTCCTTCCTTTTTTTCTTCCTAACATATCTCAAACACCTAGCAAAGAACTGGACATGGTTAGAGATTTATAAGCATTTGCTGAATGAATGAATGGTTCATTTATAACATCAAGTAACTAAGTGGCAAGCTCATCATGCCACCTTTGAGTCTTGCTAGGTCAGAGGGAAATGCAGGCAGGGTGCTAGCTTGAAAGATTCACTAAGATGCAATAACAAGATGGTAAGATGACATTTTCTCATCCTACTTCAAATATTTATGTCAAAAATTGACTACAGTATTGTAGTATTGACTACAGTATTAAATGGAGTAGAATTGGTGAGGATAAAATTAAATAGTGTGTTCATTACACACACACAAACACACACACACACGCACACACACATGCACACAGCAAAAAGAGCACATCAAGACTTCTAATCAAAGATGGAACATTGAAAACATTTTTAGATTTTTTCTTCTTCCTAGTCATAAACATTTGTTAAAAAAGTATAAACAAAGACAAAAGGCAAAACACCACCATCAGAAAAGAAAATTCAGTAAGTTTTTGTCTCTTCTTGGAAAATAAAATATAGGTGAAGTGATAGAGTCAGAGCAAAGGAATCCACAGCCTAGAGTATATGTGTAATAACGGAGTGCTACAGGTGATTAGGGTAGTAATCTCCACTAAAGATTACCAAAGAGACATGAAATACCACGTAAAGCTAATATGAGATATGGTGCTGAAAGTAACTGGTTTAATTAAAAGTTTACTGATGAATAATCAAACCATCCACATCCTCCCACTTTGAGCAAACTGCTGAATAAAAGCAATTATCCCCAAAGCCAGGTTGGACGGTTCTCCTATAAAGAAAATAGATAAGATATCTGGAACAAACTGGGCAGCTAATATAGGCTGTCTTCCTTTGGAACAAAGTCCCTTCATTTCAGTGTTTAGAGATCTCAAATTGTAAAAACTCTCTTTTTGTTCAGCTATTCTAAGTCTGCCAGTCAACAAACTTAACCTTCATATTAAAGCTCAAAACCAGTGTTTCTATTTATTTACTCTTAAACATTAATGTGAAATCAAAGGACAACATGTACTTAAGAAAAGTATATAACATTTATTAGAATTACCAAGATATACCATCAGGAAAACTGACACTGAAGGAAACTGAAATAATTTACAGAACAGAACTTAAAATGTTTCTTATTAATATCTTCAAATAGATTTGAGAAGATATTTCATCCATAAGAAAAAGACACAATGCTCTCAAAAAAGGAACGTTCAAAGAACAGGAAGAGTTCTTGGAAATTAAAAATATGATAGCTGAAACATTTTTAAATGTAATAGAAGACTTAGAAGATCAAGTAAAAGTAGTCTCTTGAAAAGTATAACATAGAAAATAGATGAAAAACATGATTAAAAAACCCACAAAAAACAAAGAGCACCAAACTAAAAGGTCCAGCTTCTGATTAAAGACAAAGTTCATACCAAGAAAACAGAAAAATCAATGGAAGAACAATATCTTTAAAAATAACAATAATTGAAGAACTGTGCACTACAGAGTCTTCAGATTTAAAGGGCTCAAATGAAGGTCTCCAAATAATGAATAATGACATAACAGCCAATACTTATCGATGGCTTATTATGTTGCAGCCACTGTTCTTTGCAATTTACCTATATATATTCATTTAGCGCTTACAGTAGTCCTATAAGGTAGGAAATACAAATTGTTCCCCATTATGAAAGAGGAATAAATGTAGGCTAGTAATTTTTAAGAGAAGTAATTTTCCCCAAGACTACTGAAGCACAAAACTGGGATTTGAACTCAGGTACTCTAGATACAGAGATCAAACCCTCACTCCATACACAACACTGCCTCACAAGTGAACAAAACAAAGACTCACATCTAAATATACACTGTTAATATTTCACAATAAGTATAAAATACCAATCTTTTTTTTAATGTTTATTTATTTTTGAAGGAGAGAGAGAGAGACAGAGTGTGAGCAGGGGAGGGGCAGAGAGAGAGGGAGACACAGAATCGGAAGCAGGCTCCAGGCTCCGAGCCGTCAGCACAGAGCCGGAAGTGGGGCTCGAACTCACAAACCGTGAGATCATGACCTGAGCCGAAGTCGGATGCTTAACTGACTGAGCCACCCAGGCGCCCCTAAAATACCAATCTTAATATCTTCCAGGGAGAATAATAGGTTACATGTAAAGGGACAGAAACTAGGCTGGCATCATTTTTCTCACATGCAGCACTGCATGCTATAACACAGTGAAGCAACTATTTTGACCCTATAAGTCTATACTCAACATAACTGTCAAATATCTATGAAAGCAGAATAAGATATTTTAAGACATATAATTCCTTAGAAAATTATGTCCATGCAGTATTTAAAAAATATTTTATAAAGGACTAAATCAAGACAGAAACTACCAGGAGTTTATTCCTCTCTCCTTAAAATACTTTGCTCATTTTGCAAGTATATAGTTATCTTTCTACCTCACTGACTTCCACATCTTGGTCTTCTTTGCAGATCTTATCTTCTCAATCTCTAAAAGTTTGAGTTACCTGGGGATCTATTCTGTGATCTTTTCTTTTTTATCTACTAGCTTCATAGTGGTTTTATCCAGTACTAGGGCTTTAAATACCCAGATACCATCAATATACTGAAAACTACCTGGGCAGGTTGAATAATGTTCCCCCAAAATTCATGTCCACTTGGAACTCAAAATGTGACCTTATTTGGAAATAGTCTTTGCGGATATAATTAGGTAAGGATCCTGATATAAAATCATCTTGGATTCAGAGTGGGCCCTAAATCCAATGACCGGTGTCCTTTTCAGAAGAGAAGATACAGAGAAACACATATACAAAAAGTCAACATAAAGATGGAGGCAGAAATTGAAGTTATATAGTCACAAGCTATCTCTGGGGCTACCAGAACCTGGAAGAGGTAAGGAAGGATTCTTACAGTCTTCAGATGGATCATGGCACTGATACCACCCTGATTTTGAACTTAGAGCCTCCAGAACTATAAGATAACAAATTCCTGTTATTTTAAGCCACCAAGTCTGTGGTATTTTTTTATAGCAGCCCTAGGAAAATACATTATCTCATTTACATTTTCACCCAGACTGCTCTCTTCTCTTCCAAACCTGTTCATTTTCTCACCCAATTATTCAATTTTTCACTCAATATTTCCACTTGGATACCAAACTGTTCCTTCTGAAGTCTTCCCCACCTCATCAAATGGCAAAACCACCCCATTACTCAGGCAAAAAACTTTATTCTTAATTTCTCTCTTTCTGTCACTCCTCTTATCAAATCTATCCACAAGTCCTGTTGGTAGTGTCTGCAAAATATATCCCGAATCAAATCACCACTTCCAACCATTTTCAAGCTTACCAGTCCAGTCCATGTTACCATTATTTCTCACTTGAGTTAATATAACAGCCTAATGAATATCCCTGATTTCTTTTTTTCCCCCCTCCTACAGTCTATCCTAAGGATAGATGAAATCCTGGCATATGGAAGAGTAGTAGTATAAGGGAGGCAAATTTTCATCTATCATAGCAATTAGTTTGTTGGTAATATCTAAAGTTGACTAATTAAACAAAACATGGTATAGACATACTAAAAGAATTAAAAGTGTTCCCTCCCAGCCCCTTGTCTCAGGTGTAGTTTCATAAGAGAATTAAGCTCTAATGCCCTAAGGAATTGGTGTAAGCCAGACATTAACTTCTCTCCTTTATATCTGGTATGGTACTAGTCATGTACCATCTTTGGGAAACCAGAGAACATAGTCTTTAGGTCATTTTCTGGTTTTACAGTTCAAATAAGGAACTCTTTCTAAGCAAGTCATCTAGAAAGTGAGTCCAGGAGCTATTGCCTTTCATTCTAAGTTCTTCTGTGCTGTTTCATATCTTTTAAACATGTGTCTATTTTCTTTCACATACATAAAAAAACACATTAAGAACATTCAGGCTTCATTTTAAAAATGTTGAGTATACTAGGATAGCAATTCTGCTAGTAGTTATGCTTAGATGGAGAGAAAAAGGAGAGGGGAGCTCTGGAGAAAGGTACCAGGGCCAGAGACATGAGGAGAGCATAACCAGAATTGATAGCACAAGATGCCACAAAAATCATAAGTGGCTGGATAAAACTACTAAAGTTGAGATTACAGAGAGACAGGAAAGAACGAAGAGCAGTCAATGGGGAGGAAATGAAGTGGGTAGACAAAGAACTATAGGAAGAAGTGTTAGCAGTGAGGTGGAAAGATCACAAGTCTAACAGAAACCAGGGAAAAGCACAAAAAGCACGTCAAGGGAGAAGAAAGGGCTGTCAACAATGCTAAGGAGAACTGCTAATTGCTTCTTGAGGCACATTTAAGACTAAATACTTCTGGTTTAACATATAATTGAAACTCCTTCTGATGTATGAGTAACAAGTTGGAAAAAGGATTGAACAAAAAGGAATTCTGAAAACTCCTTTATTGAAATACATCTTTACAGCTTCTATCCCTTTAACAAGGTAGCTAAGGTGTAGGATATGAGACTTGAAATACTTGAGCTTATTCACTTATTCAATAAACACATATCAAATATCTATCATCTAAAACATAGATGCTAGATACTATGGGGATATACTCAAGAGCTCATAGTCTAATAAAAAAAGATATAGCATTAGCATAAACAACTCAGATACAAGGTGGAAATCATGAGGCCTAAAGGAATAGTACAGATGAAGAAATATATGAATTCACGAAAGAGACATGACCTTACTCAGAAACTGTGATCAATGAAAAGTAGGCCACTGGAGTAAAACATGGCTGAGCAGAGACTTCCAGATTTATTTCTGCAAATAGTAGCAAATTACTTAAAACATTTATTCGTTACACTGTAATCAGGTACCTACTTTTAAAATAGTATTGCTTTTTTCCTATATTAGATGACATTATAGTTAGGCTCCCAAGATAATATGAATGTGAAGCATCTGCTAGTTCTACAGTAATAAGCAGACTGCTCTTAATCAGGGTAAAAACAGGAAAGTCTTAATTCCTATTCTTCCCTGAGCCACTTTCTAATAGCAAGGATTAGATTGTCTCCTTGATCTACCTCAAGATTATTTCTAGAAGGAGAAGGAAGAAGCTGATTTTTCTCAAACTATCCAATAGGAAATAAGATGACTAGAGTGTCTTTGTGTAATAATTTACTTCATGTGTTCTAATTATTAATACAGTGCTAAACAAAAAGGCTTTATGCATTTTGATGAGCTCACTTACTGGCTATTCAGGAAAATGAGCTTTGAATGGCATGCCAGGAATGGTGAAATGACAGTCAAAATAGATATTCTGTATTTATTTGCGAACTGACAAACTTATATCAAGGAAATACTGCTTTGAGCCAAATGAGCTCACTGACGCCAATAATCAAAGAAATGGAATACTACAGTTTCCATATATCTGAACAAGAAGTCCTTGGACAGGGCTCTCAGTGGGCCCTAACCATGAAATATACTGATGGATGGCTTCTATTGGCTTTGAGTGTCAGATATCTGACAGACTATCTACTTTCAGACCATTTTATTATAACAAGTGTTTCCATGTCTGCTGAACCACCCATTGGCTTGACGCAGGTTTCTCAGCGGGTGACAAAACATCACATCTCTCCCATGTAGATAATTGAAGGGGGGAAAATACCAAAAAGAAAGCAATTGAGAAAAAACCAATTAACTTCTTCCAATTACAATTAAATGAAACAGACTATGGGTTTTTTAAAGATAGGTTTATTCTTTTTTATGGTACTCTACAACCGAAGCCACACAGACTGACGGCAACTGTTTGGTCCTGTCAATATGAGGTCACTTGATCAAACTTGTTCCTGACTAATTATATTTTTTGTTCACTTTAACAACCTATTTCTCCATGATCGTTCCGATCAGCTGTACAATCCAGTGTTATCAGGAAAGCAACACCAAATGCTAGATCAAAGTGTTTCTGGTCCTGAGTGTCTGACCTTATGGGCTGAGACTAATTCCATGCTTGGGTACAGTATTTTAAAAAGAAAACTAATCCATTAGTCCACATTTTAATGATTATCTTATATAAGGGAGTAGGAGAGGAAGAGTAACCGATGGTTGTTTGACTACTAAGTTCCAGGTATTTTATCTATCTTTTTGTATCCAGTTTCCATCCCATCATTACTTACTTACTCATTTACTTACACACACACACACACACACACACACACACACACACACTTTAAAAATTTATGTAGTGATAGGAGAAATGATATGAATGAACTCAAAAGAAAAACAGTATCTATATGAACACAGCTGCTACAAGCTACTTGCAGTTTTCCATGGTACACATGTTACCCAGGAATTCATCCCACTGCTGCTCAGAGGCAGGCTCCAATGTTGTAAACAGTCAGGGTAAGAAGTTTGTCCTTCTGGTAGTTTTAGTGCATTCATCAACAACAGGAAGCATTTAGAAGTCTAGGTTTCTCTGTACTATTTCAGTATTGTGCTGATAGAGCAAAGAAAATGATCTAAATGTACAGTGATGAGAGAGTGATTCAATACATTTTGGCACATGCATACAATGGAATGCTATACAGCTTATTAAATGTTTTTGAATATCATTAATGATATGAGAAAACACTTATGACAAATTTTATGCCTTTTTGGCAGGATTAAAGTCATGAATAAAATATTATTGCAGTATATAAACATGTATTTCATTCATGAATAAGATAGCAGTTATCTCCTATTGGTAATATTATAATTTTTTGGTATATTTCTTAATTTATAAATCTAAAATTAAACTATATCGTTTTTATAATTTAAAAATATTTACACAATAGGTATGGAGTTTATAGGTAAAAAAATGGATTAGAAGAGTAGCTCCCTCACGTAAATTAAGGTCTCAAGAGGATGATCAAGGCCATCTAGTCTCGTCTTCCACCACCCTCTTCCACAGATAGTGTGCTCGGAGATTTGTACTGACTTTCCTCCTTCTTTACATAGGAACTGGTCTCTCCTGCCTACAAGCTTTTGCCTACAAGCCTCCTTCTTTACGGAATACACATTCCCTTACTTTGACTCATCAAATTCATATTTGCAAGGCCCTTCTCAGGTCTTACTCATCCAGGATGCCATTCCAAACTGTCCAGGTTATAAGTTAATTGACATATAGCATTGGGTAAATTTAAGATAAACACTTTTTGATTTGATATACTTATGTACTGAGAAATGATTACCACCATAGCATTAACTAACATCTCCATCACACCATACAACTACCATTTCTTTTTTGTGGTGAGAGCATTTAAGATTTACTCTCTTAGCAACTTTCAAGTATATAATGCAGTACCGGTAACTGTAGTCACAATACTGTGCATTATATCCCCAGAACTTATTTATCTTAAAATGGACATTTGTACCTTTGACCAATATCTTCCTATTTTCCCCATCCCCAGCCCCTCATAACCACCATTCTACTCTGTTTCTAGGTATTCAGCTTTTTTAGATTCCACCTCTAAGTGAGATAAAATAGTATTTGTCTTTCTTTGTCTGACTTATTTCACTTAGCACAATGTTCTCAAGGTTCACCCATGTTGTCATAAATGGTAGGAATTCCTTCTTTCTCAGGATTAAATAACATTCCACTGTACGTATATACCACATCTTCTTTATCAATTTATCCATTGAGGGACACTTACGTTGCTTCCAAGTGTGAGACCTCAGAGGGCTTGAACATTACATTATTCATCTCTGAGTCCCTTTGTTTCTAGGACACTGTCTGGGGTACACTGGGCCTCAGAAAACTTCTGTTGACCTCTGACGAATTCATCCTCAACAGACAGGGCTGATTCATGAGTGGAAGGCATTTAAATTCAGATATGAGTGTTTCAAAACAATACAAAGAACATTAATTAAATAAACTTATTTAAGACACTGTTTTTCTTCAAAGGAAATGGTTCTGTATTGGGCTTAAGAACAGAAAGTGTTGGTCTTTTAAACTTTCGCCCATAGTGACCAGAACAAAATAAGAAAGATCTTTGGACTTAGAAAAAATCAGAAAGGCAGACCTCGAAGATTAAGGTACACATTTTTTTTTTTTATTTGGCTATTTAAAGAACCTGGCATATACTGATAGCTATCATTTTATTTTCAATTAACTAATATTTTCTTTAAGAGTTATGCTAATAACTGCTTCAAAGCTTAAATTTGGGACTTTAAAGCTAAATTCGAAATATTAAATTTGTCCCACTTTTCAACTGTAACTTTTTCAAATATAATTCATAAAAATAGCTTTAACCCACAATTATAAAATTAAGTCCTCTATACTTCTAATTTCCTATGGCAAGTGATTAAAAAACAGAAAACCTTCGTTAAATCACCTTTATTTATGCCTTAATGGCATGTTCTCCCTAGACTATGGAGATAGCCTCTATAATTCTTTATGCTCTAATATCTCCTATGCCTAGAGAACAAAAGAAATTCTTCAAATAGAGAAGTGTAATTTATTAGATAGCGGGGAAATATTAATTGATGAATTCTACCTCATTTGCTGTACATTTTTCTACCCACATATTTAATCTCTTGTTATTTGGGGGAAAAATACAGTCATAGTATCCACTAGTAAGATAAATTCCTGGAAAGAATAAAAATAGTTATAAAATGTTATTTGTGTCAGAGATTGCTAACAGTTCGCACAAACCTATTTCCTCTTCTTCCTTGGCAGACAGCTAGAATACTTGAGTTTCAGCCATTTAAATATGACCAGCCAATGCTTTAGGAAACAGAATTGTTGGCTTCGCCCTCTTTCTTCTCCTCTGCTGTCTGGATACAGTTAACAAGTTCCCAGGGAGTAGAGAAAGAGGGATAGGGGGAGGCAAAAGAGAGGAGTTTGATTCCCTAAACTTCCTGCCAATCAGAAATACTTTGGACAGTTCTGTGAAAAATAAACTTCCAGTGAGATTAAATCATAATGCATTTTGCTCTATTTGTTATTGTTTTAAATATTCCCCTAGCCCAATACTATTTCCCATATATACGATCTGAAATCTATATCTTTCAAGCTCACATGCATGGGAAATCTGCATATCATCTGTTGTATGCCCTGATTTTTAAAATTTTTTTTCTCCTGAACATGGATGTCATTTTTTTCCCTAGAAGCATATGTAAGGTAAATAAGCCACATATGCCCACATTTATATTGATTAACTTACTCATTTATGCTATCAGTTTCAGGAGACAATATGGGGCCTGACTTTGAGAAGCTCACAATGTAGCAAGAAATACAGACTGGTGTAGCACAAGTGTAGCCTGATGTGTAACATGTGTACTTTCTGGTTACCTTCCTTTCCTTTCCTTTCCATCTTCTCTATGGATGGCCTTCTCTTCACCCCAGGGCCTTCTCCCCCTCTTCCAGTACCCATCCGCAGCTCACACAGAGAAAATTGAGCCCCCCACTTGGCAAATAGCAACAAAGACTGAAAAATTCACAAAGGTAATCTCAGATGGATAGATTGGTGAAGGGTATTTGGAAAAACAAGGAAGGGTTTGCTGAGGAGATGATGCTAGCTCTGGAGATAGATCTAGAAGACTATCTGATGGTAACACAGATAGGACCTGATGCCCAACTTGAAATAGAGAAGCTCACAATGACTGTGTTAAAGTCACCAGATAAAAAGAAGCAAATGAAAGCAGATGGTTTGATTAATTGTAAGACAAACCACCCTCCTGGACAGGCTCAGGGACACACAAGTCATATGTGTAAGCATCTCAAGCTATACTCTGAGGAGAATGATCCCAGAAAATGACTGGTCTGCTTGCTAATAATCAGGGATTCATGGTGCAGAGCCTTGGAATATTGCTTTTAATACAATTTCTGTGGTGAAGTCTGAAATGCAAAGTTATTAAATTTTTAAAATTACTTTCTGATCTTTTAACTAGATTATTTAAGTATTTTTCTCACTGTGTGTAGTTTGACAACATTTGCAGATACAGAAAGCATAAAATTTTCCAAAAGATTAATTTTATCAAAGGGTTGATTGCTAATTTTGGTTTGCTTTCTCACATGTTTCTTCATTTTTCAGCGTTATAAAGTAGGTGAATAATACCCATTATAGCCTGTCCTTTTTAAAGATGATCCTGAAATTAAAATCCTATAATTACCTCCTAGAAAGGTTTCTAAAAAACTGGTACACCTTTTCTTTAAGATAATTATTTTTCATGACTGATTGACCCAAACTTTCTCTTTACTCTGATTGTGTTTCTGGAATTTCACAGAAAACTCAATCGTGGAATCCTTTACAGATGAAGCAAATTATTCTGAAATTTTACATGTGATTATTGCCTTTTCCTGATTTGAAAAAGACTTCTACTGATAGTTATTATTACTACCAGCTCTCTTCATATTATATAGAATTCCCTACAAAAAAGGCATTTACAAAATGATTTTTGGTGCATGACATTAAGACTATATGAAAACATGAAAAAAGAACAAAATGAACCAGTTAGTTGTGCTTACATTTTGAGGAAATCATTCCCAAATATCGGCATTAATAATACTGTTCTTTTCCTCAGTGTCTTAAATTATTGCTGTGACGTACAAATTTTATTTTGTCATAGGCCAAAGATCCCAAAGGTACCATAAATTATGACCTGTAATTTGGGATCTCATTGCAGAGGTTTTATTTGGTCATCTTCTACTATCTATTCTATTTATCTATCTCCTTATTTCTATTGGGCCATGGACGGTTGGTTAAAGGTGAACATTTCCTATAAATGAGTCTCTTTACCTCTATCTCCCAGGCTGACTCATGACCCAATACAACCGTTGGCCCTAAGAAGGCAGATTTCTAAGAGAATATTCTGCTAGTTTTAGATAGTTGTTTGGCTTCATATCCACAGTCAGGTACCCTATTAAATACGCTCGAGAATTTCCACCCCAGTGACTATACAAAATGCTCATTCTCCTTCTCAAAATAAAATTTTATTTAAAAAAGGAAGCAACCATTAATCTAAGTATAATGAAGAAATAAAAAATCTAAATGCATAGTGATTTACACCCTGTGAATGCTTAAAATAACTAACCTATTTAGAAAGTAAATCATAAAATAAGACCACAGAGGGCAATGAATTGGACATTTAAGAATAAAAGGGTTTAAGTGTTACAAACTAATAAGAAAGCTGATTTCCATTCACACACTCTCTACACACTCATGTACTATTCTACACAGATACACACACACACACACACACACACACACACACACACACAGAGCTGTTTTCTCCTATAACCTAAAGCCTGAGCATCTTTACTAATTTATATATGCCAGAGCCACCGAAATACAATTATTTTGGGGATGATGGATATTCACTATTTTGATTGTGGGGATGATTTCACAGGTTTATAATATATATACAAAACTTACCAAATTTTATACTTTAAGTATTTAAGTATTTATTTAAATAAAATACATATTTTATTATATATCAATTTGAAGTCAATAAAGCTATTAAAATATGTAATAAAAAGTAGTATGTGTTCTCAGCCTAATGCATGTATACAATAGACAGAAATTGGGTTTTAATCACTTACTGGTGCATAACTGTCAATAAGTAAACAACTTCCAAGACTTTCCCTAGAAAAGGAACTAAAATTAGCAATAGAAATTAGAAAATTGGTTACAGAAACCGGGGGTAATAGAGGTGGGGGAGTTACTGTAAAGGGCAACTGTGAGCTTGAGCAGTCAAGGACAGAAGCCATTAGAACAGGGGGTTACTTAACAGAAATACAGTATTCTGGCTGCACGTTAAGAAATTTTACAGGGCACCTGCGTGGTTCAATCAGTTAAGCAGCTGACTGCGGCTCAGGTCATGATCTCATGGTTCGGAAGTTCGGACTCTGTGCTGATGCTTGGAGCCTGGAGCCTGCTTCAGATTCTGTGTCTCCCTCTATCTCTGCCCCTCCCCCCCTCATGTTGTCTCTCTCTTTCAAAAACCAATGAGCATTAAAAAAATTTTTTTTTTAAAGAAATAGAAATTTTTCAAGGACACAGGTTTAGGAACACGGGTTGAGAAGCCTCCTTTTTGAAATGGGGAAACCATATCACACAGGAAGTAGCCCCTACAATCCAGAATACTGATTGCACTCAGCAGGTCAGTCTCCATGGGGGTGTTGGGCAGCCAAGGCAGAACTGGTTGGGGTTCATGGGAAGGGTTGGTGGGTGGCAGGCTGTTCAACCTGTTTGGAAATCGATGAGCCTAGTTATTGAAAGTAGAATCTTGAGACGGTTAGAAGGTCAGGCCCAGTTTGAGATGGATTCTTTTTCCCCTCTGAGTACTTAGGACACTTACAACTGGCTCATCAAGTGTCTCTAACAGTACTCATTTGCTTTAGAGCTACTTCGGTGTATGCCTTACCAAAACCAACTCTCTATCTGAGTTCATAAGACTACAATAGACAGCATTTCTTATAACTCTTTGATCCCTCATATTACTGACAAAAAATTGAGTGAAAGAATAAAATTAATGTTAGTAGGGTTTCCTTAAAGATCATTAGTGCTGTTTCACAGCTGACACCATCTTCTACTTCAAAGACTCTTTGCTATGCACAGAACCAGCTGTCTAGTTCACCTAAGTAAAGAGTGGACATCAGAATCCCAGAATTTAATCACAATAACCTTTTAACCCATGATAGATCCTGGGACCGCTTTATGAAAAGTTACAGAGGTCATTCTGACAGGAAGCCAAGAAATTTGAATGCAATCTTCCAATTCAGAGAGCTCCTTGGGCTTGCCTACTGTGTGATTCAACTTGACTGAGTTTCTGAGCAGTCTATCTCAGCAGGAGACAAATCCAACAGTAAATCTGCTTTGGGGTGGATAACGTAACATTTATCTTTCATTGCCCACTTCCTGTATTTTATCAGTGGGGGACTGATTGAAGAGACAATGTCTAGGAACCAGACACTGGGGTTCTGGTGAGGTTAAGCTGTTAAGGCTCACAAGCTTTAGGCACAAACATACTCATGGTGCTGCATGCTGCCTTCAGGTCCACTCTGTAAAGCACAGCAGTTAGAAAGCACCAGTCTGTATTATTGATAAGTTACCAAAATAAGCTCTTTGGGCTTCTTTGGTGTCCATTACACACAGAAGGAGAAGGGCACAGTCTCTCTAATTTGATTATTCTAATCCAGTGTAGCTGGCAAGATCCAAAAGGGAATTAGGTCTCTGCAATTTCCTTCAGTGTGTTTCTGTCCAATTCAATCAAACAAATGTTATTAGAGTCTAATAAGTTCCATATACCACGTTGGGTATTGTGGATGCAGGAACAAATGAGCTAGTCCCCATTCCAGGTAAGTAGGTGCTTATCCAGAAGGGCTGTCCTGAATGCCTAACCAGGACAGAGGGTTGAGCAGAGCTTGCCCTTTGCAAGATTGTGCAAGACCAAGACCTATGAGAAACAGGTAGGGATGAAACAAACACCAAAAGTGGAAGGCACCATTATCAGGTCATCAGTGCAAAAGGGCTAGGAATAGCGGGAGGAGCCAGATATATAACTGAAACTGAAGAAGCAAAGAAAGTGGGAATCAACCTGGAGAAATTCTTCTACCTAAAGAAACAGACATTGATGTTTTTATAGCAAGCTGGTGCTATAGGATTTGTTAAGAACACTAACCCAGGTGAGATCCAACTCTTCAGAAGCTAGTTTAGGAGGTACAAATGTGTTAACAATTCAGGAGGACTACGATAGAGGTATGTCCTCTGCCAGAAAGGCTAGGCAAAGCAAGTATCTTCTAAATTAATTAGGAAGACAAACTGATAAATGAATTCTAAACACAGGGAACAGCTGATGTATAGATGCAAGAGAATGACAAGGATTAGAGAAGACCGAGTGACTCAGTGTGGCAGGTGCATATTTATGTGAGGGGAAATGGCAAGAGACAAGGTTGCAGATATAGGTTGGGGGCAGATGGTGACAGGATTTGTTTGGTGGAGCTGAAATTTTAGATATTATCCTGAAAACAATGTGGAGATAAACAAACTTTTGAGTAAAGGCTGTTCACTCATGAGTGGTCCCTTGAAGCTCTCTCAGCATGCTGTTGGCTATAAGAAGCAGATAACGAGCTCCCGGAGACCCTTGCTCATTTTCTTCTGAAATTCTCTGGTTCTCGCTTTGAACCTATGCCCCTACTCTCTGCTTTGCGAAGTTTATGCCTTGACTGTTGCCTGTCTTTATCTTGCCCCTTTTGAATTACAGATTACTTCCTGAACTCTGATCTGGTACTCTCCCAAGGGGCCACTGCTCCCAGTAAGTGCCAAAACAAAACAAAAACAGATAGCACCAATATTCTTCGTCTGGTCCTCCCCCCTGGAATGCTGTTAATCAAAGGCAGAGACACGGCAGGAACATGGCTGGATCTGTTTGGAAGTAGATTAGAAGAGGAAGAGGGTAGGCTGAATTAGAGGAAGGAAGACAACTAGGTACCACAAGTAGAGATAATGATGATAGCAGCAGAGAAGATCAATGTTGATAATGAAGAAGTAGAATCTATAAGACTTGGTGTCTAGTTCATACTGAAGGTAAGAGGGAGAGAATAATGGAAGATCATTTTGTTGCTGAGATTTAGGTAGTTATGAGACATGCAGGCAAACATGTCCATTTGGCCATTGAAAATCCATATCTATTTTAATTTAAGAGAGGTTGGAAACAAAGCACAGATTTGTTATATTTGATATATACTGATGTAAATGAAGCCATGAAAATGGATGAGAGAATGAGATTGCTGCGGAGAGTATTCAAGATAGGAAATAAGACTAAGGAAGAGAAATCATAGGAAGAAGAGAACCAAGAAAAGCACCCTCAGCATAAGAGGAGGAAAGGATTTCAAGAAAGAGAAAATTGTCAATAGTGTCAAATTGGTTAAACTGAATGAAAAAGAGAGGCCAATGGATATAGCAATTCAGATGGGAGCAAGGGGGATGAAAATTGAAATAACCTGAAAAGTGAATGAAGGTCAATAAAAATTGAGTATATTTATAGGTCAAGGAAGTGGGATGAATAAGAAAGGAAAAACTGATGATGTAAATTCAGAGTGGATAATTAACTTTAATTCCATTTTTCTATGTCTGGGTACGTGAAAAATGATCCATAAAACAATTTTTTATTCTTCTCCAATGCTCAAGATAGAACAAGACTGAAGGTAAAAAATGCAGCATTAGAAAGGACAGAGAAATTATAGATGGATATTTTTTTCTCTGGCTTTTTGAATCCTAAACTTAAAGCAGAGAGCACTGTTTTAAAGATGGTGTATTATTTAAATATGCCTAAGTGTACTAATAGTAATTCCAGTAAGTCATCATTCATTCATATTTTTTAGGAAAGAGTGATCTTTATAACTGAAGAGTTAACCTAGTTGAGTAGACATCATATATATCACTAAAGGATATATTCCCAAATAATTACAAGAAAACCCATTAGCTATTAAAACTATGCCGAACAAAATTCAATCTTTCTTTACTAGTTTAGAAGGAACTTACAGTGCCCCGGGGCCATCATTATAAATATTAATTCTCATTGAATATATAGAACTGTCAGTTCTATTGATATTTCTGGTAGAAAAGGCCTTGTCTATTTTTAGACCTGCTAAATACATTGACAGATAGGTTGGAAGAAATAAAAGGTTAATGTCACAGATAGCACAAAATGTAGAGAATTCTCAGTTTGCTTCTGTTCCCTGAAATACTATGATTATTTCCTGTGGAGAACTTCCCACCATAGTTATCAGTAATCTTATTTTAATAAATTTACTGCAGGTCAAGAATATAGCATATATTGATATATATCCCAAAAACAACTATTTTGGGAATAAAATAACATGTGAGATGACAACACACTTCCATGGTTTCACGAACTACTTCGTGATAGCACGTGATGGACCGTTTCTGTTTTCACATTCATCCAACTGTACCATTTCAGTAATGAAAGGATAGGGTATTTGATTTACTAATTCCAACAAAAATTGTCCCTAAAGTTGTTATTATGTTAAAAAATACTCAAGTCACAAGGCAAATGCTGTTAATATATATGAATGAGGTGCACCTGCAGAATAAAGTATCAGAGTGAGTGTATATATATATATATACACACACTCTGATACTTTATATCAGAATTTATATATATATGTATATGTATATATATATATACACTCTGATACTTTATATCAGAATTTATATATATATATATATTTATATATATATACACACATATACACACATACGTGTGTGTGTATATATATACATATGTATATGTATGTGTGTGTATATATATATATATATATATATATATATACACACACATAGTAAGAGGGCAACAAAACAAGCTACAATCAGGAAATTTGTTCCTGAGGGAAAGGACATAGCCGAGATATTGAATATGGCTTATAATTGCCATTACTGTTTCAGCTTTCGATATTTATATGGTATCCTCAAGGAGGTGCAGCCTTTCATTAGGATATCCCATGTGTAAAAACACATTGCTTGGTTAGGTATCTACAGTATGCCAGGCACTAAGGGTATAAAGATGCAGCCTGTATCCTATTAGACTGACACTCTAACAAAGTAAACACACATATATACGAAGTATATATAAAAATATATATAAAATACATATAAACGCATATACATGAAAGTGAGGACTGTCAGAAGAACAATTAGGGGCTCTTGGGTGGCTCAGTTGGTTAAGCATCTGCCTCTTGATTTCGGCTCAGGTCATGATCTCATGATCCTGAAACTGAGCCCCGCATTGGACTCCTCACTTGTGAAGCCTGCTTGAGATTCTCTCTCTCCCTCTCTGTCTCTGCCCCTCCCCTGCTCTCTCTCTCTCTCTCTCAAAAAAAAAAAAAAAAAATACACACCTTATTAGTAATTTATCCTTTGTTTTAGATTTAAGTGGTACATTTAAGCTGTATTATTTTGGTTTTCTCCAAAACCACATTGAGATATGTCTTCAGAGTATGTTTTCATTTTTTCTTTCATCAGATATGACACAAAGACATCTGCAAATATCATTCCTGCACATTTGTCATGGAATGAAAGCATTATCAGCATCACTTCCCATACCAATCCATATTCATTCTGAAGCTCCATTTGAGAGTTAAATATGAAAACAGCTTTACATCCCTTAAATAGTGGTCCTCAAAATGTGGACCACCTAAATCAGAATCTTCTAAGGATGCCTTACAGAAATGCAGGTTTTTCAAATCTCTGTCCTAGACCTATAAAATAAGAATCCCAGGTAATGGAGTATGATAATCAGCACTTTTCACCTAGTCTCCAGGTGATCTATGTATGCTTCAACTTCAGAAAGCCACTGCCTCCAAAGCCAGGAATGTTCTCCCCTCCTGCACTCCAGCATGTGTGAAAGTAGTCCCCCTCTTTTGATTTAGCCTTCAAGAGACTTAGTATCAAAACTGACGTTGAACTCTTAAAATTCCCATATTTTATCAAATCCAACTAATTCATTAATTGTATGTTGCATATTATTATTTCATGGATCACTAAGAAAAAATGCTGCCAATCAAACAATGATACATGTCAACAGTAAGATGACTCCTGATTTTGGAAATGTCAAAATATTTGGAAATATGCGCATCTTAGAATTGATGAAACATGTTAACCCCTAAATTTTAACTCTTGGGTGAGAAGATGGTCAAAAATAAGGTTCGAGAGATGAATAAAAGTGTGTTAGGAAACTCTGTGTTGGGGAGGGTACTTTCAGACATTAGGAAGACTGAGTACAAAGATACAGGGACATGAACCTCACAAGCCTGGTCCAGAGAGAGTTATAAAATCAGATAGCTTGCATTCCAATATGTGCCTTGATACTTACCGATTGAATGACACTGGCACAACCTAACGTTAAACCTTCTGGATTTCTGTTTTATTACTTGAATCTTAATCTGCTATATAGTATTGTAAGGCTTAAATACAGAATATACGTGAAATATTGAATACCTTGTCCAATACATAAAACATGTTTTCAATCATAGCTTATTAGTATTATTATTATTGCTAGAGGGAATAGTCTAGTGGAGAGGGAATGAGGAGTGGGAGTGGTAAGGGGGGATAGGATTTTGATGGTTGCAGATTGCCAAGAAGTTTAGAATCTATTTCCTAGGTGATAGGGAATCACTGGACAGAGATAGTGACTGGTTTGATTTGCATTTGAGAACAATTACTCTGGTGTTGGTCTGCACAATCAATGGATTCCAATGGAGGGATCTTGGGAGGTTCTGGCCATAGTTCAGGAGAGAGATAGCAATGGCAGTCAGGGTGGAGGCAGGAAGACTTCCTGGGTAGAGTCAAACGCTACTTAAAGAGGTAAAACTACATGACTTGGTGACTTATCTGATGTAGTGAGTGATTAGTGAGGACACTTCCCAGATATTTTAGTTTACAGAATTACTTTCAGACAATAGGTGCATATTTTAAAGATTTAAGCCAATCTTTGCCCTTAAGACAGGTAAAACTTCAAATGGAAAACCTTAGAAGTCAACATATAATTAGCATTCATAGATACCATTGAATAAAGAGAGGATAATGTCAGGGAGAAGAAATGGCATGGACAGGAGGTTAATATTATCAGGATTGGATGAAGTTAATTAGGAATAGGAAACTAGACATTAATCACAGAGTTCATATGTCCTTTTGGGCATCTAGCCTACCAGGAATTTCATGCACACACACAAAAGTTTCATGAATAACAATAGGGACTACAATAATTTGACATATAGCTACAGCTAGGGGGGTTGTCCTATAGCTGGAATCAGAAAATCTGAATTCAAATCTTCGCATTAACCATTTAATATCTTGCAATCTAAGGCAAATTAGCTAACTTTACTGATCCAGTTTCATTCTGTAAAAACAGGGACTATTATACCTCTTTCATAGAATTTTTGTAAAAGTATTTTGAAAATTGTGAAGTGCTATACTTACTATACTATATACATTTTGCCTGATACAAAGTTTCACACCTTCATTGAGAAACAAAAACTATATCTTCATGAGTCAAGATAAAAAGTACTTAAATTATTTTTAGTTTTAAGAAATTTAACTCTCATTTACCAAGGCCACTTACTTTTTAGATACATTAGCAATTAAGATGTAATGCTAAGGAAAGTCTCTTGTGAAACAATATGAGCAAATAGAAAGGAGATGCGAATACTTAACTTATTATAGGGCAGATTCTGACTTTTTCATTAGGATCTAAAAAAAATTGTTCTTGAAACAGAAATCAGAGTTGAATGACCTCTACACTACAGTCAATTCAAAATTTTTCTAAGTAACCCTAGGGTAATGAGAAAGTGAAGAGAGGAAAGAGTATTAAAAGAAAGACCAAAATAAGGGTATAAGGAAATGATGACTTCAGCATGTACTTGAACATAACCTAGAAATCTGAAGAGAAAAAAAGAGCACGCAAGCATTTTCATTAATATATGACATTATTCATATTGCATTTATCCTTAGGTTTTCTCTTTCGCAACTTCTATATAATTACCTTAGGTACAGAAACCTTTTCCACGTCTAAGTGGGCCTACCTGAGCTATATACAGTTGCCCATTTGTTCTGATCCAGATCCAGCTTGATAGTGTATGAAACGTGTGGTGCCTATTCTAGCCCTTTTTAAAAAGGTATAAATGTGCCTTCAAGAAAAAAAAAAGGTATTTGGTGGTGGCTCTATGCTCAGCCCTATGCTCAGTGTTGGGAACACAACTATGAATTGTGTAGATATGGTCCTCATGGAGTTTACGGGCTCAGTGGAGAGAATGATAACCAAATAGGTACATACAATACAAGGCTCCTATGGTGTAGGAACCTTAGGGTACACATAAACATTAAAAATAGTACCCAGCTTGGAAGTTGGGGCCCCAGAAGTCTTCCCAGAGGAAGATATATCTAAGTTGAAACTTAAAGTACACAGGACTTAGGAGAAGACAGATGGCAAAACGCAGAAATGTATAAATACTAGGAGGCTAGAGAAAACCTGGCTTCTGTGAAGATCATATGACTGCTGTGTGTGCTCATGAGCATGTTTGTGTGTGTGTGTGTCTTCGGGGT
Source organism: Panthera leo (assembly GCF_018350215.1). Lineage (NCBI taxonomy): Eukaryota > Metazoa > Chordata > Mammalia > Carnivora > Felidae > Panthera > Panthera leo. The sequence goes on from NC_056685.1 coordinate 71,545,892, forward strand.
GGAGTGAGAGCAACAGCAAGAATTCAGAAGTAAGACTTCAGACAAGGCTTCAGAAGTAAGCGGGCATCAGGTCGTAAAGATGCTTAAAGGCCACATCGAGGAGCTTGGTCTTTACTATAACATTACTCAGAAACCATTCAAGAATCTTAGGCCAAGATCCAATAGCATCAATAATGTTTTAAAAGGAGCATTCTGACTGCATTGTGGAAAAGAGATTGGAGGTGCAGCAGAGGACAGACCAGCACAGATACCAATTAGCCATCAATATTCTAGAAGAGGGTCTGACTCAGTGATGTAGTCACAGGAATGGGTGGAGGAAAAGAGAATCAAGCAGTATACCCCCCTGGATCATATTGGGGCCCCAGATTTCCTTCAGTGCCTCAAGGTGGACCAGATATAGAATTAATTAGAACACGGAGCATAAGAGAAAAGTCAAAGGCCATAGAAATGATAAGGGTGCTAAAATACACCCATAATGTGGCCAGCATTATGCTCTGTGTTTTACATCTCATTTAATTTTCACAATTATTGGGTGAGGTACTACATATCACTTCCTTTATAGTTGGGGACTTTCCCACAATCTATAGCTGTTTGATAAGGAAAGTTGGGAATGGTGGCAAAATGTATTTGGATTTGAGAGTTTTTAAATTTGAAAGGGACACCCATGTAAACACAAATAATACATGTAAATAAGTGTAGGAAATAACGCTATTTCAAAATTAATTCACTTAAGATTTGAATGCTAAATCATTACAGAAATGAAAAGGAAAAATATACTGTGTGTGATTAACCTGAATGGCAAGACTAGAGTCATATAAACCTTGTGTATGAAAGGAAGGTTGAAGAAAGGGATTTGATTTGATATATGATAATAAAAGAAATGGTTTGTGGCAGGAAATGTGGCTCAGTACGTGTAAGGGATGAAGCACATGCTTAGTAAAAGTGAAAAGCTCAAACCTAGCAAATTATAGCAATCTCATGAAAAAGAGTATAGAATCACATAATGAGGAACCAACCTTAAATATTTGTTTCCAAATTATAGCTTACTTTATAACAGAAACCATGTACTGGCTTCTGTGTAATTATGTCATTCCCATATTTGTGATTCTTTAGTTCTATCCAGACTGGATTTTGATATGAGATTTGATGTCATGGAAATGAAACACAATAGTAAGAGGATGGAAGCATAAAAGTCTTTGGATTTGATTCATCTGGAATAAGGTATGATATTCTATATTTTTACAACTCATCCTATCATCACTGTAATTTTTAAAAGAGAATCACCTAGAAAGGAAATATGAACTGACACTTGAGGGCTAGGATTTGAGGGATGTGTACACAATAATAACAACATTACCAGAAATTAACGAAATTGGTTCTGATATATGAATCCTGATAGAGTTCACTTTTACAAGGTTAGATGGCCACATGCTCATTTGTGATTCTGAACTATCGTGGTGTGCTGTGTACACATAAAAGCACACTGTCCTATTGCCAGGCTGTTAATTAAAAGCAATATCTGCAATATGCCTGCCATGATGAACTACTTTCTTTAGCTAAACTAATCACTGCCACATATAATGAGAATAATCTTGATTCAAATTTATAAATGGCTCTATTTTAAACCTCTCTAAAGATTTCTAAAGTTATGTTTAGATTTCAATTTTATAAAATATGAACACTGTGGCCAAAGGCCTTTATGCCTTGGGACCCAGAAACAATAAGAAGCAACTAAAATACTCAAATATTAAAAGCATTCTGAATATGAGCTAAATTTTGACTTGTGAAAAAGATTATTAAAAGATATCCTTTTTATGCAGAGAAGACTTTGATCATCACTCTATTAGGTAGCACTATCTAACTCAAAAACATTTTTCTCCTTAAGAAGAATGAGGATTAAGAAATTAGTTACAATTTCCAGCCAGGGATTTAAAGACTGATTTCAAGGCACTTCAACAGGTTGAGTTAACACAGCAGATAAGTTCTTCTCTATAAATTTCCTACTGACATGTTTCATGATAGAACAAGCCTCATCTGAAAAGCAGGTAACGTCGTGTTTTCTTTCTTTCTTTTTTTTTTCAATCTGAGCAAAAGCATGATTGCATTTTTTAAAAGTGCCCTGTCTATGGAAAACCAATTTAGTTCCATTAATGAAAAAGGAAGCACAATGTGATTGAGAATGTAATACGGAATTATAGTTCATTAATTCTTCAAGTATGTAATTTTCCAGGCTCCTGATCCCCCATTGATTTCTGTACACCCCCATAGGTCCCACTAAATGTGAGCAAAAGGAAATTTAATCGTGTTGCTATATCATGTGTGGCAATGGCGGTGCTCCACAATTAGGTAGAAACATTGTGAAAGAGATTTTTCCAGTGACTGCTTCACCATGTAGGCCCGTTAGCATTTCTTTGTTGTCAAAAATTGATCAATCACAGACCCACGACAACTGGGATGGTGACAGTCTCCTATTATGTGGCCAATACCATCAAAGGAGATGACACTTGTAACAATCGAAGCTGATAATTCAGAACACTTAATTAGGCATGATGAATTGGATGTATGCTTCAATCTTTTTTTTTTTAACTTGTATGCAATATATTTTCTTATTGGTATCATTGCCATGGAGTATGTGAATGCCCATTAAAATTTAAACTAAAAAATTATACGCTAAATGATAGAACACAATAATAATTTAGATGGCTGGCTCAAAGAGTTACACCCTGATTTTCTATCTTTTGTAAGGAATATCACTTTAAAATTATAATACTCTTCTCATATCCCTGTCAAGTAATCCTTGGAACTTAAAATTGCTTCATTTTCCCACATTTCAGACTTGGAACAAAATTGTTACCTGTAGCTCATGAACATGGTGTCAATTAGTAAATGTCAGTACATGTGGTCTGAAGAATTATACAGAAAGCCATTTTGTCCCAACAAAATTTAGCAACATGTTGTATGGTCCTGCTTTCTTGCCTTGTGCAGACAGCTAATATTTCAAAGTAGCTGTGGAGCCGCACTGACAACCCTATTGGGGTTCTTCCATAAGGAATCAAGGTCAGAAGAATCCTATTGTGCTTTATTAATAGGCTCGAAGCACAGCACATACTTTATATATTAAGAGGAAAAAGCCAGGTGGAATCTTATGAAGAGTGTCCTGAAAACAGCTGTGTGAACAAAAGCTATTTTAGCAGCAAGAGGAAAATCTACCATGGAGGTCAGCCTTTAAATAGCCCTTACAACCATTTCCCCTCTTCAGATGGTGGAGTAGTAAATGGGGCAATCTTCAAAGAGTCTTAGCTATTCATTCTACCCCCTTCATATATTGTTATGAATAGTGGTGCCTCTTCGGCTTAGCCCTGTGTATATAGGTCTGTCACCCAGAATGCACAATACAGGCACAAGCCAGCAATTAGCCTGCACTGATATATTGATATGCTGTCTCAGATCTCAGATCAGCTATGACTGAGTTGAAGGGTAAGTGGTTAAATTCTAGAATGCTTATTAAGAACCTCATCCAGGTAATATTTTTTTCACAGATTGATTGTCTATGTCCTTCATTCTAAAGTACTGTAAGGGAAGGTATTGCATCTTGTTCATCAGTGTATTTCTAGTCTTTAAAAGAGTTCCTGCCACACGGTAGGCATTCGATAAGTATTTATCAGACAAATGAATGAATTTTATGATGGAAATCATATTTGGCAAGTATCTTTATTGCAATATGAAAATGAGTTTAAAAGCATTTCAGCATAATTCGTGCAGTATGAGAAGTTCATACCCTCAGCCTCTCACAGATCTCCTGGGGCCCCAAGACTATAAGAAAAATAAATAGCACAAAAAGTTGATGTCATTTCTTTTGACTTAGGTCTAAAACAGCTTCTAAGTTTTCAACTCCATTTTAATAGGAACTTATGGCTCAATATGAGCCAAAAAAATTTCAGTCAGGGCATATAGATTATAGCTACCCACATGTGCCATAAACAGAAAAAGAAAACAAGGAAGATAGTAAAACCATAACTAAAGTGACATGGAATTTTTATATTACCAGTAAAACAGCACATAGCTCAAGAAAGAAATAACTCTGCATAGGTCATTAAGGTCACTTTGTATTTTCTTCCTCTCTTCAAAGACATTCTATTATTCCACACGCCATCACTACATGTTTTATTATACCTAATACTTTTAAGATCAAGTGATTCAAATGTTTGATATTTTTGATAATAACCATTTTTATTCGGGTTTTCTGAAGAAATATGATAAACACAAAGCTCAGCCAATTAGGGAACAAACTAGGAACTTATTCTAGCAGACATATAAAGTTTTAATAGTCAGCCATTTTACGGATTCCAGTATTGTTTGGTTTTAAGTCTGTTTGTATACAGTAAATGAAAGAGCCAGAGTAATATGTAGGTAATGGGAGATTTACAGTTAAAAAAATTTTTTTTTTAACATTTATTTATTTTTAAGAGACAGAGCGAGACAGGGCATGAGCGGTGGAGGGGTGGAGAGAGAGGGGAGACACAGAATCTGAAGCAGGCTCCAGGCTCTGAGCTGTCAGTACAGAGCCTGACACCGGGCTCAGACCCACGGACCGTGAGATCATGACCTGAGCCAAGCCAGAGAAAATTATGGAGAGAACACAAAATGCCCAGTCCTCAAACCACAACTGTGGAGGGCAGAGAGAAGTCAAATAGAAAATTTGGACCAAATTGCCCAAGTGTGAGTAAAGAAAGGCAATAGAGTCCATGCAGGAAAACTATGGAAAACAATAAAGAAAACAAACATAGCAGAAAAAGATGGAAAATATTCATCTTAGAAAAAAGTGTAAACCCCAAACAGAAGGAAATTTCCCACAGGCACTAAAGAGGAATATATTAATTAAATAAAAGAGTATTTAAACATGAGAGTAGAAAAACAAAATAAAGCAAAAGGAAAATTGCAGGCCTAAACGAATTAAAATTGATCACAACATCTCTACTGAAGCAATGCACAAATTAGAAACAGCAAAAAAACAGAATATACATGGCTTAAAATAAGTTTCTAACTAAAAAGGAAGACTTGTGATAATCACAGAATATATAGTTGAAAGGAAAAAGATTTAAATAATTAGGATGAAGCTAAGAGAGGAAGGGAAACATAATTCACCTAAGGGTAATTGGGGTCTCTAAAACACAGGCCTTAATCAATGCAAGAGAAAACATATTTAAAAATATTTTATGTAATAACCCACAATGAAGAAATATGTTAATTGTACACAGGAAGACCACACCATTTTCTACAAAATTTGATACAGATTACTCAACATGGAGACATTCTACACTCAGAACTTCGTACCGCTGGCCTCTTGGGAGCGTTCCTATCTTGGTTCAAGTATCACCCACTAAAAGAGTCCTTCGGGGACCATGAAATCCAAGAGCCTCCCCAGTTGTTTTATTTTGTATAATCAGAGTTTTATTTGTTTGCTTTATTAAACTTTTACCATCTGAAAAATCTGGGTAAATTATGGTTACAAAAAAGAATTCATATTTCATAAACTTGAAAATGTATAAAAATAAAAATCTGGACACGGGGTAATATGTTAATCTTTGACAGGGCTTTATAAATGTTATCTTAAAAATGCAGTTTAAATACATCTGCAACAACTACTTAATACTTTTAATAATCTTTCTCTTCTTTTAACCTTAGAGGAAACTTATTAAAACAAACTGGAGTATATCTTGCTGTGATAAAAGCCATCACACACCTTGTATGTCACATTAAATTGAGTTCAGAGATACAGCCAAAAAACCCACTTAATCTTATTCTGTGACAATATAACTTTTTATTAAATCTTATCAAAAATTTAATTGTCAGCATCTGTAAATGGGCACGAAGAAAAAAATACAATTTGAATCAAGAAATGCTAGTGCTCCAGAGATTTTGCACTTAGTTTCTCTTGCCAAGAATATTCTTGCCCCAAATATCTGCATGGCTGGCTCCCTTATCCCGTTTAGGTATTTTGATGATTTGTGGACTCAGAGAAGCCTTCCTTAGACATCTAAAACCACAGCCTCCAAATGCACCTACACTTGATTACTCCCCCCCTTTTCTGCTTTGATTTTCTTGCTAAGAAAAATATGTAAGATCCAAGCTATATTATAGTATAATTTTTTTAATGTTTATTTATTTTTGAGAGAGAGAGAGAGAGAGCACACAAGCATGAGTGGAGGAGGGGCAGAGAGCGAGGCAGACACAGAATCGCAAATAGGCTTATTCTAGTATAAACTATAAGATACATTCAATTTGCTGTATATGTCTCATCTAGCATACTATAGATTTTACCTCCATTACTGGTCTATGGTCTGCCTCCTCCCCCCTACAACACAAGCTCCATGTGGCAGAAAAGTTCATCTATTTTCTTGTCTACTGTATCCTGGATGTCAAATATAGTGCCTTATATATACACTGTGGTCACTAAAGCAATGATTTGTTTAATGAACAAATGACTCATGAAAATAAATAGAATTAGCACAATTGAGCATTGTCTTATTAATTACTACCTTTAACAACTTTTTAGCTTACTTAAACCTTAGGAGCTTAAAGTACATAGAGATACCCTAATAACTGAAGTTTGAGGATTCACTTTCGGTCATGTGTTTGCAGGCAGATAATTCTACAAATTCTGGGCAGCTCTGGTTCCTGGAATCTTGAAAGCATCTGGACTTCTTGATTTGGTGTATCTTTGCTACAAAGTACTGACATTTGCCTTTTCCTGGCATTACAGAGGTATGGAGTACAAGAGTAATTTATAAGGAGATGTCAGAGGATAAAATCTCCGCTAGCTAGGGTCTTGCCTTTGGGACATCCAGTTGGCTCTAATATCTTAAGTAACATCAGAACTGCATCAGGGGCGCCTGGGTGGCTCAGTCAGTTAAGCACCAGACTTCGGCTCAGGTCATGATATCACAGTCAGTCGGTCAGTGAGTTGGAGCCTCACGTTAGGCTCTGTTGCGTCAGGCTCTGTGCTGACAGCTCAGAGCCTGGAGCCTGCTTCAGATTCTGTGTCACCCTCTCTGTGCCCCTCCCCTGCTCACACTCTGTCTCTCTGTCAAAAATAAATAAACTCAAAAAAAAGTTAAAAAAAAAAAACTGCATCACGCTTGCTTACAGCAGTGGGGCTGGAGGGAAATGGAAACGTGAACATGCTTTGACAGAGCATGGCAATTTTCCAGGCAAGCTCCAGATAATACATAGAAGGCGCTTAGCATGGTGTGTGCTATCCGGTTGGAGTTCAGTACAAGTCTGTTTTCTCCACAATCGTCACAGCTCCATCATCTCTCTCCCTAAATAGCTGCTTCACTCTTCTTCCCACTCCCACTTTCACTCCCTTCTGATCTCCTCTCCACACCCATGCTGGAACATCTCTGGGTAAATCAGAAGCTGACCATACTGAAGACATTCAATAGTCTTTGGCTGGCGGCTGAAGACCCAAATCTGAATGACCTGTGAGCCCTCCTAGTTTGTACCCTCGCTGCCTCTAACGCCTCATCCCAAACCATGCTCTCCTGTACTCTGTGCTCCAGGCACACTGACTTCCTGGCCATTCCTCAAATGTGCCTTATTACCCCCACCTCAGGCTCTTTGCTCCTGCCATTTCTTCTGCACAGACCGCTCTTTCCCCACCCCTTCACTTACTGAATTCTTACCCTTTCCTTAGATCTCAGTTCCACTCAATTGCCTAAGTGAAGCATTTTTTACATGGCTGAGTAGGCCCAATCATTCCTACCCCCTGCGCCATTCCCCACTGCCCCCCACCCCCAAACCGGACAGCATCCCTGTCTCCTCTGCAGTACCGAGCAGAGTCATGCCTGTGAATTAACAGTGGGATGGTTTGGGTAGGTCTCTGTCTTCCCTGAACCATGAGCTCCTTGAGGGCAGGTGGTGAGTCTATTTGATCATTAGCTCACAGCACCTCTCCTAATAGCAAGCACTGAATGCATCATCATTGTCACTAGCCCCATCGCTACGATCACTACCATCTCTTCCCTGGGTGGAACCTTTCTTATGGTTTACCCCTAGAGCCTGCCTTCTCTTAAACTAAGGTCAGCTGAACTAGCACACCTGTGATCACGGCATTTATATAATCACAATCCTACTTCCCCTAACCCTGAATATATAACCTGAAGAAATCTAACATGCATTTTTGAATACTGACGAGATCTCACCAATCGGAATTTCTATTCTTTGAATCTTTGGAACTCCCATGTGCTATAGTAATTTGTACATTTTCAGTTCTCTCTCCTGGATTTTAAATTCCTTAGAAACAAGGGCTGGGCTGCACTTATCTTTGGATACCTGTAGTACCAAAGCTTATCCTTTCAATATAGATGTTTAAATTAAAGTGTTATTTGAACCCATAACTTCTTTCTGATTCTACTTTGTACTGTTCTTAGTCCCTTTCTTCTAAACCTCTATTTCACCTGAATTTGTTTTCTTTACTCTCTTCAATGAGCTACACCTTTCCTTTTATAAACATTGTAAACATACTAGGATCTTTAAAATTTCAGCATATATAATTTTAAATATATAAAAACACAATATATACAGAAGAAAAGAAAACCCTCATTCTAACACAGGGTATTTCAAGTATAGATAAAATAATATGATATGAAATTTTAATTTGGAAAATAAGCTTCAAGAGAAGAAACTGATCAAGATAGAAAAAGGTCTAAGGATATGAAAGAATAGAGAAGTGAGAAAATGCCTTAAAGCAATGAGAATACCACAGTGAAGTCCCAAGAAATCTATTCCACTTTATTTCTTCTAGACCCTGGTTTGATTTTATCCAAATTTTGGAGATATGTGTCTACACCTTGCATGCTTCCCAAAGGGATTATAACTAATTTAACATGAAGGCTGCAAAAACCACCCAAGGGAGCAAGGTGTACATATGGCTAGGCAAGAGAGACTCCTGGCAATGAAGTCTCAAAGGGAAACAAGGAGAGCTTTTTAGATCCAGCAAAATGGTCCATGCAAGTCCCTCTGTGTGAATTTGAAGAGTAATTTCTAACACAAATGTTTTCACATGGTGGCCAAAGTTTTATTATTGGTTTGCAAAGAAACAGAAAAAGTGTGCAAATACCTACTTTCTCAGTCTCTCCTAAGTTCAATAGTAACTTAGTAAAGGCCTTTCTCAGAGGCATTGTTTTGATTTTTTTTACACCTTACTTATTACAAGGATGGAGCTCAGAGAACCAAGAATGGATTTTGATATTTCATTATGATTATCACTCTAAAAACATCAAAGGTTTCAAGCCAGTTTTTGGCAAGTTGCTACAAAATTGCTTCTAATTTTAATTTTGTTCTTGAAATGTTATTATTTTGTTTTGTGATTAAGGAGAGAACAACTTGCTTTTGATTCAAGCACATGTGCAGCCGAGTTGACAAGTTTTAGTAAAACACAAGTTCGAATTAGCTCCCAGAACACATTTACTCTTGCAGGGGTACCATGAAGCTACTTACAGGGATGATCAGGTTTGTTTGTTTTCAAAATGAATTTTGAATCCGTTCAAGCGCATGTGAACTTGTTACCCAACACCCCAGCTTCCTCGGCAAAAGTCATGAAGTAGCCATTTTGTTCTGAAACAAGTGTTACACTTAATACCATGGCCTCATACCTGTTCCTCAAGAAACTTTGAACAGCTCAAGTAAATGGATTTTGAATGAAGCCATATATTCTAATATTCATATTCATATTCTATTCTAGAATATTCATATTCTAATAGGTCCCATAGGATGTTGACTCAAAACTTTATATCCCCAGCTATTCAGATGCCTTACCACACACTACAGAATTATTTAGTACTGCCCCTTACTTCAAGTATGAGATTAGCTTTAATAGTCTTTAGTTTAACAGTTAAACTTCTCTTTCTCAAAGTAGCAAGTCTGCAAGGTCAGTTGGTTTTTAAGGCACATTTGGAATCAAAAGATAATACTTCAATTCCTGGTCCTGCCTCTTGCTGGTTGTGTGAGACTAGAAAAAAAAATGATAATATCTGTTAACAGTTAAGCCTAAAGTACCTCACCTCTAAAATGGGGCATATCTGTCATTGAGACATGGCTTTATGAGAGGGTCAAACAACATAGTGCATTCCATATTTCTATGAAACTGTTAAAACCACATTCAAATAGTTCTAACAAAATCATCATTTTTAAAGGATTACTTTTATGGGATTATGTAAACTATCCAGAGGGGTTTTTGGAACCAAGAAATAAATTCTTGGGATGGTAAAGACTGGTTTTTGAAATGCACTACAATGGTGTTTAGAAAGGAAACCTCTCCAGAAGTCAGTTTGAGTAGACCTTGCAGTCACTTCAAATTAAGGATAAACTTCTATTGGAGAATCCTACTCACACATAACCTTCTTTTGTTAATGTTTATTTATTCTGAGAGAGAGAGGCAATGTGAGCAGGGGAGGGGCAGAGAGTAGGAAAGAGAGAATCCTAAGCAGGCTCCCTGCTCTCAGCATGGAGCCCGATGCAGGGCTGGATCCCATGAACCATGAGATCATGACTAGAGCTGAAATCAATAGTTGAATGCTTAACTGACCCAGCCACATAACCTGCTGAACTGCATAATGACATTCAATTATGGGTTCATCAAATTAGAGAATAGTTATGTGGAAGACTCACGTTGATTTAAGAGAAAAAAATTCGGTGTTTGTTAAAATAGAGTTGGGGGTAAGGGGCACCCAACTCCCCTCACCTTCTTGCTTCACAGACCTGCAGGCTTTGACAAATACTCTGATGGGGCAGAAGCAGGACAGATGCCATTCCATGGACCTCAGATGGAATCTCCTTTTCATCTCATCACACAGAGCTGCCCCTCAGAATAAAGTGTCCCTTGGGGCATCTTCTTAAGTTCCACAAACCTGATTTATCTCAAGAATGAAAAGTAGTATCAACCTCCTGAATTGCCTGCCAGTACCCACAAACCATTCCATGGTCAACTTTTAATATCTGTGGTAATAACATATGGATACTATATATAATTAAATCCATAAGTGATTTAAAAAACTAATGTCAAATTAGTGATACTATAGTAATCCCAATGCATGAATTTATCCCTCTGGTATATATTATTACCCAGACATCAAATGAAACACTAATTCACTTTCAAACCAAAAGAAATTTACTTCCTTAGATCAATTACATTGTTCTAAATCACATCCAATTTCTAAAATATAGTTTCTTTTTTAAAAACATTTTTAATGTTTTTATTTATTTTTGAGAGAGAGAGAACACAAGCAAGGGAGGGGCAGAGAGAGAGGGAGACACAGACTCCAAAGCAGTTTCCAGGCTCCGAGCTGCCAGCACAGAGCCCGATGCAGGGACTGAGCCACCCAGGTGCCCCAATAATTTCCTTTTTTTAAATTTTTTTAATGTTTATTTTTTGGGGGAGGGGGGAGGGCACAGAGAGAGGGAGACACAGAATCCAAAGCAGGCACCAGGCTCTGAGCTGTCAGCACAGAGCCTGACGCAGGGCTTGGACCCACGGACCGCGAAATCATGACCTGAGCCGAAGTCGGATGCGTAACCAACTGAGCCACACAGGTGTCCCTAAAATATAATTTCTTATCCAGACATATTCATACACTAATACAGGAAGCAAAAATTAGAAGGCCTGGAACTTCTGGAAATTTCTTGAAATTGGCTTTAAATTCCAAAAATCACTACAAGGAAGTCTCAGGATGTTTTACTGTTTGTGAGCTACATATTTAATCCCATCTTATATAACACATGCCCTATTTCTGTGCCCTTAGAAGTAAAAAGAGCTGGAGTATAAATTTTAAATCACTGCAATGTTTTTTTTAAGTCAGTATAAAAACAAATATGATTGCAAAAACCGGTCAATATAGTAAAATGTGTATAAGTTAACCTCATTTTGAGGCAAATTCATTTCAAGATTTAAATATTTGGACGGGAAAATTTATATTTTAATTTCCAAAAGATTTAGTCAATTATATATATGAGTTCATTTCTGTTTTAGGTGATTGCCAGATGCATATAATTCCAGGTCTCTCAGTGAATAAATGAAACTTTCTATGAGCTCTAGACTAAAGCCTGTACTTAAAGCCTCAGTTTTTACTTACCAACGTACCACTAATGGACAACTACTCTTGTATATGTAGGTTTTAATTATGAGAAAAGTAGTTATAACTCTTCATCTTACAGAAATTTAATTTAAAAGTAAAAAGGCAATTCTGCTTTACAGTCTACATTGCCCACTTGATAAATTGAAGGCAGAATAAACTGATGAAAGGTTATAACTCGAGCCCTGAGAAGTTACATGTTCATTGAAGATCTTATTGTAAAACACTCTTGTAAGTATCTGGAACAGCTTGTTCCTTAAACCACTGACAACGCACAGATTGAAGGAGATATTCCAGTGGAAACAGTCTTAGCTATAAAGTAACTTTTAGTAGTTAAAAAATTATGTATAACATCATCAATTGTCTTATTTTAACTAACTGCCTTCTTATAGATTCGTTGAAAGAATAAAATATACATTTTTGAGAAAAATTCAGAGTTCCTTTTAAAGTGAAAATTAGGTTCCTAAATATCTTGTAGCTGTTTCCCCCACCCCCTGGGAGACTATAATAAGGTAATAAAAGTTAATTGAAAAATATGATGAAAATATGATTTAACTTGAACATAGAGATCTTAGAAATATATTGGAAGTTCTGAATTTGGACAAAAGAAGATGCAAGATCAAATTAAGGCCTAAACACGTCAATATTGAAAAGAAAAATATATCCAAATATGACTGGAATTTTAAAAAATACAATTCACCAATAAATTTTAAGCTCGTGCTAAATAAGCACAATGCTACAGCAGCCATTTTTGGGAAAGTGTGTGGAAGAAGAATTACAAAACAACTGTATGCTTCCATGTTTTTGAAAACTTTCAAGTCTGATTTCCCTCTTTAGTTTAGGTATCAAAGAAGTTAAAGATAAGGCCATTGTTGATAAGGGGTGGGTGAGGGTTGTGAAAGGGTAGTTTGATAGAACTGTTAGCAGCTGGATGAGCAGAACTGGGCATGAAAGTAGTCATTCTGGAAAGTAGGAAAAGAATAGTCTAAGGAATGGTAGTTCTGCATTCCCTCTTGATATCATATGTTCATGAATGTAAACAGTGACCAGTATGGAACTTGAGAAGCTTAACAGAAGACCATGGGGGAAGGGAAGGGTAAAAAATAGTTTCAAACAGAGAGGGAGGCAAACCCATAAAAGACTCTTAAATACAGAGAACAAACTGAGGGCTGATGGTGGTGGGGAGAAGGGAAAATGGATGGGCATTGAGGAAGGCACTTGGTGGGATGAGCACTGGTATGGTATGTAAGCAAGGAATCATGGGCATCTACCCCCGAAACCAAGAGCACACTGTATACACTGTATATTAGCTAACTTGACAATAAATCATATAAAAAAATTTTTAAAAAAAGAGTGACCAGTCGGGCCACCTGTGTGTTCTTCTCCAGTCATAGTCAGCACAGGAGTAGAGCAGGGGAAGCGAAGGGCTATATTTGACAAAAGTTGGGGTTCTGCTGGGGAATGCAACATAGGAAAAAAGATTAGGAGAGTTAATGATATTCATAAAGGAGTATTTAGATTGATGAAACATGGAATCAAATGCATGGATTAATCCAAGGATTAATATTCTCAATAAAGTCAAATGATTAATGGAGTAAAGATACTAAAGCAGATGAGATGAAAGGATAGGAAGTGTCAGCCTAAGAGTAAGATGCTTGACAGTGAGGTTTTGGGGATGATGTGGTTATGGTTGAGGACAAGATCAAGTGATCATGGGAGTGAGTAGCTGAGGGAATGAGAAGATCAAAGAACCAGAAAGTCGGGGTACTGGTTGGGTCATCAACAGGCATACTGAAAGAGGCAAGAAGGGCATGGGAGAAGAATGTAGTCAGTCAGATGTGGAAGTCTTCAATGAATGAAAGAAAGTGGACAAGGAAGGCTGGGAGGTTGCATGGTCTGACAACAAAATTCAAAGCTTAAACCTTATTTCTTAAAAAAAAAAAAAAAAAAGACTTCTCTAACCACTAATGCTCACATTCTGCCACATGAGTCTATTTTATTTTCCTTATAGTAGTTTATTCTACATATTGTTTATTTATATGTATGTTTGTTTAAATCCCCACTGAAATATAAACCTCATGAGAGCAGGGACCTTGTCATCTGGGTCACTGCTATCTCCTGGGGGCTTGGAATAGTAATAGGCACATTTTAGATATTGCTGAATAAATACATGAATGAAAATATTTATTAGGCTTCTGCCATATGTCATGAACTATGCTAATTATCAATGAGAAGACAAAGATTTGCAATATTACCTTTCTTTATGAAGCTTTCACTGTTTAGTGGAGTTTAATTATTAAAAAGGACAATAACACTTGGAAATAGGTGAAAGGCACCCTAAGTGTGATGCAAAATGTTAAAAGGACTCAAAAGTACAAGAGAAGGTAGTTCCTCTATCTGGGCTCAAATGTCACTTCTGCAATGATGCCTTTCCCACTCACCCTCTGAACTAGTCCAGGTACTGTGTTATAGCTTTCATGTCGCAAAGATAGTTAAATAATTATATATTTGACTTTCATTTTTTTTTATTTAAAAAAAATTTGGGGGGGTGGCCTGGGTGGCTCAGTTGGTTAAGCGTTCTCTCAGTTTCAGCTCAGGTCACGGTTTTGTGAGTTTGAGCCCTGTGTTGGGCTCTGCACTAACAGTGTGGACCTACTTGGGATTCCCTCTCTCCCTCTCTCTCTCTCTGCCCTTCCCCTGCTCACGCTGTCTCTCTCAAAATAAATAAATAAACTTAAAAAAATTAAAAAATAAAAATAATTTTTTAATGTTTATTTATATTTGAGAGACAGAGACAGTGTGAACAGGGGAGGGGCAGAGAGAGGGGGAGACAGAATCTGAAGTAGGCTCCAGGCTCTGAGCTGTCAGCACAGAGCCTAACGTGGGGCTCGAACCCACGAGCCACGAGATCATGACCTGAGAGGAAGTTGGACACTTAACTGACTGGGCCAGCTCGGCTCCCCTATATATTTGACTTTTAAATGCATGTTTTCTCTCCTACAGCTACGTGAGGACAGAAAAGCCTCTCCCTTTTTCTAAATGTAACTCCAGCGCTCACTCACAGATAACTACTCAGTGACCCTTCTATAGGACAAATAGCTTAATGACAGAGCAACGTGTGAGAAATGTCATCCAAATGATAGAGATTTCCTTTAGACGTGTTGACGCAACCAGCATGAAATTTGGGATCTCATGTTAAACGACACTTTATCAGCCCACAAATCATGGCTTTAAACCAACTCCTTCAGTGTCATATGAAAAGTCATGGGTTAAGCAGCATTCCTGTTTTATACCCCTGGGCCTTATTTATATAGTTGTTTTGTCTGTTCGCAAAAGGTTAGAGGAAGAAATTATTCAATTCATGTTTTGCTGATTTCATTTCTGGCCCCAAATATCTCATTCTTAGAATTCTTTTTTTCGTGATCCCTTTTCTAATGATCTCAGTGTGCAACTTGTTTTCCGGTTTATTTTTCCTTTGCCTTCCTGAAAAGCCAAGTAGCTATAAATCCTGTAAACAATGGCTGTTACCTCAGCTATGAGGCAGCGAGTGAAGGCAGATGACATAGTGGATCGTATTAACAAGGCGGCCAGAATCCATGAACTCCGCGGTAAATTTTCCAGCACAATGAGACAGTGGATACATCTGCTATGGAAGTTAGTCCTCTCTATGTTATTGCTTGTGTAACAGAATGATTCCTGTGATCATCGCATTCTACTTTCTAATGACCATTATTATGCTCTTTGACACAGCTTGATGGGCTTTTGTGGCTGTGTCTGTCCAAATACTCTAGAAATCAAACACAACTTTGTTTACTTATGTTATGCTGCTTTTAGTAAAACATCCTTGCAACGTTGAATATATTCCCTTCATTCTCAGAGATGGTTGGGTCCATTCTTTGTGGAGAACTTGGCAGTACATTCCAAATTTTAAAATGGTCATACAATTTGAGGTGCCTGGGGGGCTCAGTTGGTTAAACATCTGACTTTGGCTCAGGTCATGATGTCACAGTTTGTGAGTTTGAGCCCCACATTGGGCTCTGTGCAGTCAGCATGGAACCTTCTTCAGATCCTCTGTCCCCTTCTCTCTCTGCGTCTCCCCAGCTTGCACTCTGTCTCCCTCTCTCTCTCAAAAATAAACATTAAAAAAAATGGTCACACAATTTGACTTTGTGATTTCACTTCTAAAAAATAGTCCTACACAAAGGCTTTCACATTTGAACAAAAATGTATATATGAGGATGTTCACTGGAGCCATTCAAAGTAGCAAAAGACTAAAAATAATCTAGATTGCCATTAATACGAGAATAAATAAATTACAACATAGGTGCACATGTATAGAAAATACCGTGCAGTTCTCCAATATGAGATAGACCTCAGTGTACTGGCTGGAAGACCTCCAACTTTTAGTAAGGAGAAACAGCAAAGTCACAGGATAATATGCACAAGATTATCCCATTTGCACAGCAGGTGAGTGTGTATGTTCCTGGGTGTATTAATACATTGAAAAAGACCTATAAGCTTACGTACTAAAAAGCTAACAGTTGTTACCTCTAATGCAGGGTTTTTAAACCTTGAGTCCAGTAATTCTTTGCTATTGGGCTTTTCCTATGCCTCGTAGCATGATGGGCAGTATCCCAGGCCTTTAGCTACTAGGTAACAGCAGCACTCTCACTTTCCCAGTTAAAACTACCAAAAATGTTGCCTGACACTGCCATAAGTTCCATGGGGGAAAATTACCTCTGGTTGAAAACCACTGCTCTAGTGAGTGAAGCAGAAGCAATGGTTTTGGAAGACAGACTAGATAGAGGTATATAATTTCTTAAAAAGAGTGTTTCTTCTACTGCTGTTCATTTTGTAGAATGAATTCTCATTCTCCTGGGCTCTGCACAGGGTAGTATTATCTATGTACCCATCTAACAAATTTATCCCACATTTTGCTAAGATACTTAAAATAATTATATAGAATTTATCAAACAACTACTACAACCAACTCTACACTTTAACTTGTCCTGCATGTGTCCTAAGGCAACTTCCTTTCTTATGATATAGGGATAATAAAAATTATTTTACAGACTTTCTATGTCAAGTACCATAACTGACGTATTTCCATAGCTGATTTTTTCCCATTTTGTGCTACATGTTAGCATCTAAATTACTAGGATATAAGGGTTATTTTTTTAGGGGAGTTGGAATAGCAACCCCCTTGGAGAGTAAGGATGTTGCCCAATTTCTTCCCCACTGTATTCCCAGCACAGTGCCTTGCACAAAGTACCTAGAACAGCGCCCTATAGAAAGTAGGAGCTCAGCGCACATGTGTGAAATGACTAAAAGCATTAACCACCTCACATGCAATAAAAATTAACAACTATCCCTAATCTAAAACACTAGTTGTAGAATGATATGCTGCCTTAAACATTTCATATTTATATATATTTAAACATTTTAAATATAAAGTTACTTATATGGTTACCCCTAGTTAGAATGAAATGAGATTATGCATGATTATTACTGATAAACAATAGCAGCTTAAAAATAAAAAGTTTCACAATCATTTAAATCCATTAAATTCAGATTACATTATAAAATTATCACATATTTTATATATGTTTTCATAGTTTGGTAAGGGGAATGATTTAAGATAATACCTCTTTTCATAACTGGTGGTATGGGTGGGTATGATTCATGGAATCAGAGTCAAAAGAACTTTAACGGTCATATCATCTAACCCTGTGATTCCAGTAAGGATCAGATTTTATTTTTAAATAATTCTGAGGTAGCAAAAGAGCGGTATTTATTTAATAGCTCTAGCTTTTCAAAAATCCATCAAGTAGTTGCAAGGAATCTCAGGGTCTTGCCTAGGTCTAGTTTTACTTGGCTTTTATGTACCATATAATGAGCCCCCTTGATGGTCACCACTCTACTGCTAAATTAGTAGAACACTCTGGATCTAAAATGGTAAAACATTTTTATGAT
The DNA here is from genome assembly GCF_018350215.1 of Panthera leo. Lineage (NCBI taxonomy): Eukaryota > Metazoa > Chordata > Mammalia > Carnivora > Felidae > Panthera > Panthera leo. The sequence continues at coordinate 71,563,996 of NC_056685.1, forward strand.
TGTCATATCATAACAACCATAAATTTCATGATTGTTATGTTTATGATTGCTATAAGATTTAGTTTAAAATTTGAATCCATGTGCTTGATTGCTTGACCTAGATGAAGTGGAAAGTAAAATATCTGGGCACGTCTGGTGGTGCCTGATAAGCTCCGTGGCTGAGTTAGTCTCATAAAGCCTTGTGCTTCCTCTCTGGAGTGTACTGAGGCATCAGGAAAACACTGCCAAACCAACTCCACTGCTGAGGCTGTAGGGATCTGTAGATGCAAGCATCTCGCTCCTGGCCCTGTACTCTAGGGGCCCCAAAGACTTCCCAGATAAGTTCTTAGCCTCATTAAGAGACATCTTGCAGGGTACCCTACTTCAGGGATCTTCCCTTTTGGACAATAGGACACCAGATTATGTATATGTGTTTCCTGGCATTAGGAATAACAAAAAAAAAAAAAAAAAAGGATTTTAGCCTAAGTGACAGTCATCATTTATAAGCTTGATTTCTTTTGTTTTATTGTGGTGCTATATATATGTTATCAAGTTTTTCATTTTAACCATTTTTTAACGTTTACTTATTTTTGAGAGAGAGAGAGAGAGAGACCGAATGCAAACAGGGAAGGGGCAGAGAGAAATGGAGACACAGAATCTGAATCAGACTCTGGGTTCTGAGCTGTCAGCCATCACAGAGCTGTCACAGGGCTCAAACGCACAAGCTGTGAGATGATGACCTGAGCCAAAGTCAGACGCTCAACCAACTGAGCCACCCAGGCGGCCCTCCATTTTAACTATTTTTAAATACGCAATTCAGTGGCATTGTTTCCACAATGTGTGTAACTAGCACCACTATCTATTTCCAGAATGTTTCATCACTCTGAACAGAGGTTCTGTATCCATTATGCACTAACTTCACATTCCCCCTCCTCTTACTCTCTGGTAGCATCTAAGCAACTTTCTGTCTCTATGCTTTCATTCAGTATTTTAATAGTACAATTTAACATGTATTTAGCACTTAGTATATACCACCCATTGTGCTAGGTGCTTTACATGAGTCAGCTCATTTAACACTCATACTCCTGTATGAGGTACCCTTATTAACTCTTTTTCACAGAGAAGGAAACAGAGATTGAGAAAGATAGAATCGTAATGGATGAATAGTTGAAAATGATGTGACATACACACACACACACACACACACACACACACACACAGAGGAATATTATTTAGCCATGAAAATGAGGAAATCCTACCACTTGCAACAATCCTTGAAGGCATTATGCTAAGTAAAATAAGTCGGACATAGAAAGACAAACACTGTAGGTATGATCTCACTTGTATGTTGAATTGAAACAAAAACAAGCTCATGGAAAAAGGGATCAGACTTATGGTTGCCAGAGGTAGTGTGAGCAAGGAGGGGAAATTGAGGCAGGTGGTCAAAAAGGTACAAACTTCTAGCTATAAGATTAATAAGTTCCAGGGATGCACTGTACCACATGATGACTATAGCTAACTCCTCTGTATGATACATAGGAAAGTGGTTAAGAGAGTAAATCCCGAGAGATCTCATCCCAAGGCAAAAATCTTTGCCTTCCCCCCTTATTCCTTTCTTCTTTCTTTTTTTCTTGTATCTATGTGAGATGAATGTTAGCTGAACATACTATGGTAATCATTTCAAAATATATGTAAATCAAGCCATCATGTTGTACACCTTAAACTCACACAACGATATAAGCCAATTATTTCTCAATAAAACTGGGAGAAGTAAAGAAACTGGAGTCCCTCACTCAAGTCCCACAGATCCCATAAGCACTAAAACTGGGAAAGTGAACTCCAGCTTCTGATTCCAAAGCTTACACTTTGGACCACGTTGGTCTGCCTACATTTTAAAAACTCTGAGGGCTAACCTTCTATACAGGGTATGCTCATTCCTCGCAGTTCAGTGGGAAAAGAACTGTTGGAGTCCATGATACACCTGTTATGGCATTTAAATTAAATGGCAAGGATAAAAAGCTTGCTCCAGGCAATCTTTCCAAGCTCAAAGAAGCACTGCTTTTAAGGAATGCATACTAAAAGTACATCCTTTAAGGTTACTCTTAAGTACTCTTGCTGATCTTGTGATAACAAAAGCAAACCACAATCTCTTAATCAGAATGTCTGTTTAAATTCTCCTCACAGAAAGTTTGCACAGACCCATTCTTATGCTGGAAATTGCTAAATTGCCCCCATCCACTACATACGATACTTGTTCCTACTGAATATTTACCTCAGTCACTCAGATGATCGGTGCCCAGTTTCATTCTCACTTTGTTCCTATTCCCATTCCATCTGAGAAAATTTCCCTGCCTCCTGTCCTTCACACTCCCCAATCGGAGTCATATAAAAGCCCACACAACTCATAACTAATAATTTTAAATATACTCGCCCTAGTCCAGTCTATAAGTCAGTACTGATTTATTCCTTTTTGTATGTGTCAGTAGGCAAATTTCCCAGAATCAGGTGAGAACTATCATTACTAAGTCATTCATTAGGCTTATGGTTACTTCTCCTAACAACTAAGAACACCTGCTTTCTTCCAGCAGATGCCTCCTTCTTATCACCAATATCACCCATCAGGAAAGAGGACACAGTGCATTTTTGAGTCTCTGTGAGTGACAGAACACAAGTATACATTTCCATAATGCAGCCCAGGTTCATCAATTAAGAGATAAAGGCCATATAGGTAATATCCCCTGTTCAAGATATCAAATGGTTTCCCTTTCAGCATAATTTTTTAAGTAGCCCACTTACGAATTTCATGATAGTTATTCCCTTTACCTAGATAAAACCCAAATTATTTTTTAGCCATTCCATAAATTACTGGATTGATTTCCATGAAGCATTGAACGAAACTCCAAAAGAGTTTAAGATTATGTTTTTGTGGGAAGATGGCGGCGTAGGAGGACCCTGGGCTCACCGCGTGTCCTGCTGATCACTTAGATTCCAGCCACACCTGCCTAAATAACCCAGAAAACCGCCAGAGGATTAGCAGAACAGAGTCTCCGGAGCCAAGCGCAGACGAGAGGCCCACGGAAGAGGGTAGGAAAGGCGGCGAGGCGGTGCGCACTCCACGGACTGGCGGGAGGGAGCCTGGGTGGAGGGGAAGCCTGCCGGCCAAGCAGAGCCCCCAAGTCTGGCTGGCAAAAGCAGAGGGGCCTGATGGACTGTGTTCCGACAGCAAGCGCAACTTAGCGTCTGGGAGGTCATAAGTTAACAGCTCTGCTCAGAAAGTGGGAAGGCTGGAGGACAAAGGGAGGGAGAGCTGCTGAGCCCCCCGACGACAGAGCTCAGTTTGGTGGGGAACAAAGGCGCTCGCCAGCGCCATCTCCCCCGCCCATCCCCCAGCCAAAATCCCAAAGGGAACCAGTTCCTGCCAGGGAACTTGCTCGCTCCGCGAAAACACCCAACTCTGTGCTTCTGCGAAGCCAAACTCCGGCAGCGGATCTGACTCCCTCCTGCTGCCACAGGGCCCCTCCTGAAGTGGATCACCTAAGGAGAAGCGAGCTAAGCCTGCCCCTCCTGCCCCCGTGCACCTTGCCTACCCACCCCAGCTAATACGCCAGATCCCCAGCACCACAAGCCTGGCAGTGTGCAAGTAGCCCAGATGGGCCACGCCACCCCACAGTCAATCCCGCCCCTCGGAGAAGGGAAGAGAAGGCACACACCAGTCTGACTGTGGCCCCAGCGGTGGGCTGAGGGCAGACATCAGGTCGGACTGCGGCCCCGCCCACCAACTCCAGGTATACACCACAGCACAGGGGAAGTGCCCTGCAGGTCCTCACCACTCTAGTGACTATCCAAAATGACCAAATGGAAGAATTCCCCTCAGAAGAATCTCCAGGAAATAACAACAGCTAATGAACTGATCAAAAAGGATTTAAATAATATAACAGAAAGTGAATTTAGAATAATAGTCATAAAATTAATCACTGGGCTTGAAAACAGTATAGAGGACAGCAGAGAATCTCTTGCTACAGAGATCAAGGGACTAAGGAACAGTCACGAGGAGCTGAAAAGCGCTTTAAACAAAATGAAAAGCAAAATGGAAACGACGACAGCTCGGATTGAAGAGGCAGAGGAGAGAATAGGTGAACTAGAAGATAAAGTTATGGAAAAAGAGGAAGCAGAGAGAAAGAGAGATAAAAAAATCCAGGAGTATGAGGGGAAAATTAGAGAACTAAGTGATACACTAAAAAGAAATAATATACGCATAATTGGTATCCCAGAGGAGGAAGAGAGAGGGAAAGGTGCTGAAGGGGTACTTGAAGAAATTATAGCTGAGAACTTCCCTGAACTGGGGAAGGAAAAAGGCATTGAAATCCAAGAGGCACAGAGAACTCCCTTCAGACGTAACTTGAATCGATCTTCTGCACGACATATCATAGTGAAACTGGCAAAATATAAGGATAAAGAGAAAATTCTGAAAGCAGCAAGGGATAAACGTGCCCTCACATATAAAGGGAGACCTATAAGACTAGTGACTGATCTCTCTTTTGAAACTTGGCAGGCCAGAAAGGATTGGCACGATATCTTCAGTGTGCTAAACAGAAAAAATATGCAGCCGAGAATCCTTTATCCAGCAAGTCTGTCATTTAGAATAGAAGGAGAGATAAAGGTCTTCCCAAACAAACAAAAACTGAAGGTATTTGTCACCACGAAACCAGCCCTACAAGAGATCCTAAGGGGGATCCTGTGAGACAAAGTACCAGAGACATCCCTACAAGCATAAAACATACAGACATCACAATGACTCTAAACCCATATCTTTCTATAATAACACTGAATGTAAATGGATTAAATGCGCCAACCAAAAGACATAGGGTATCAGAATGGATAAAAAAACAAGACCCATCTATTTGCTGTCTACAAGAGACTCATTTTAGATCTGAGGACACCTTTAGATTGAGAGTGAGGGGATGGAGAACTATTTATCATGCTACTGGAAGCCAAAGGAAAGCTGGAGTAGCCATACTTATATCAGACAAACTAGACTTTAAGTTAAAGGCTGTAACAAGAGATGAAGAAGGGCATTATATAATAATTACAGGGTCTATCCATCAGGAAGAGCTAACAATTATAAATGTCTATGCGCCGAATACCAGAGCCCCCAAATATATAAAACAATTACTCATAAACATAAGCAACCTTATTGATAAGAATGTGGTCATTGGGGCGCCTAGGTGGCGCAGTCGGTTGAGCGTCCGACTTCAGCCGGGTCACGATCTCGCGGTCCGTGAGTTCGAGCCCCGCGTCAGGCTCTGGGCTGATGGCTCGGAGCCTGGAGCCTGTTTCCGATTCTGTGTCTCCCTCTCTCTCTGCCCCTCCCCCGTTCATGCTCTGTCTCTCTCTGTCCCAAAAAAAAAATAAATAAATAAATGAAAAACGTTGAAAAAAAAAATTAAAAAAAAAAAAGAATGTGGTCATTGCAGGGGACTTTAACACCCTACTTACAGAAATGGATTGATCATCTAGACACACGGTCAATAAAGAAACAAGGGCCCTGAATGATCCATTGGATCAGATGGACTTGACAGATATATTTGGAACTCTGCATCCCAAAGCAACAGAATATACTTTCTTCTCGAGTGCACACGGAACATTCTCCAAGATAGATCATATACTGGGTCACAAAACAGCCCTTCATAAGTTTACAAGAATTGAAATTATACCATGCATACTTTCAGACCACAATGCTATGAAGCTTGAAATCAACCACAGGAAAAAGTCTGGAAAACCTCCAAAAGCATGGAGGTTAAAGAACACCCTACTAACGAATGAGTGGGTCAACCAGGCAATTAGAGAAGAAATTAAAAAATATATGGAAACAAACGAAAATGAAAATACAACAATCCAAATGCTTTGGGACGCAGCGAAGGCAGTCCTGAGAGAAAAATACATTGCAATCCAGGCCTATCTCAAGAAACAAGAAAAATACCAAATACAAAATCTATCAGCACACCTAAAGGAAATAGAAGCAGAACAGCAAAGGCAGCCTAAACCCAGCAGAAGAAGAGAAATAATAAAGATCAGAGCAGAAATAAACAATATAGAATCTAAAAAAACGGTAGAGCAGATCAACGAAACCAAGAGTTGGTTTTTTGAAAAAATAAACAAAATTGACAAACCTCTAGCCAGGCTTCTCAAAAAGAAAAGGGAGATGACCCAAATAGATAAAATCATGAATGAAAATGGAATTATTACAACCAATCCCTCAGAGATACAAACAATTATCAGGGAATACTATGAAAAATTATATGCCAACAAATCGGACAACCTGGAAGAAATGGACAAATTCCTAAACACCCACACTCTTCCAAAACTCAATCAGGAGGAAATAGAAAGCTTGAACAGACCCATAACCAGCGAAGAAATTGAATCGGTTATCAAAAATCTCCCAACAAATAAGAGTCCAGGACCAGATGGCTTCCCAGGGGAGTTCTTCCAGACATTTAAAGCAGAGATAATACCTATCCTTCTCAAGCTATTCCAAGAAATAGAAAGGGAAGGAAAACTTCCAGACTCATTCTATGAAGCCAGTATTACTTTGATTCCTAAACCAGACAGAGACCCAGTAAAAAAAGAGAACTACAGGCCAATATCCCTGATGAATATGGATGCAAAAATTCTCAATAAGATACTAGCAAATCAAATTCAATGGCATGTAAAAAGAATTATTCACCATGATCAAGTGGGATTCATTCCTGGGATGCAGGGCTGGTTCAACATTCGCAAATCGATCAACGTGATACATCACATTAACAAAAAAAAAGAGAAGAACCATATGATCCTGTCAATCGATGCAGAAAAGGCCTTTGACAAAACCCAGCACCCTTTCTTAATAAAAACCCTTGAGAAAGTCGGGATAGAAGGAACATACTTAAAGATCATAAAAGCCATTTATGAAAAGCCCACAGCTAACATCATCCTCAACGGGGAAAAACTGAGAGCTTTTTCCCTGAGATCAGGAACACGACAGGGATGCCCACTCTCACCGCTGTTGTTTAACTTAGTTCTGGAAGTGCTAGCATCAGCAATCAGACAACAAAAGGAAATCAAAGGCATCAAAATTGGCAAAGATGAAGTCAAGCTTTCGCTTTTTGCAGATGACATGATATTATACATGGAAAATCCGATAGACTCCACCAAAAGTCTGCTAGAACTGATACATGAATTCAGCAAAGTTGCAGGATACAAAATCAATGTACAGAAATCAGTTGCATTCTTATACACTAACAATGAAGCAACAGAAAGACGAATAAAGAAACTGATCCCATTCACAATTGCACCAAGAAGCATAAAATACCTAGGAATAAATCTAACCAAAAATGTAAAAGATCTGTATGCTGAAAACTATAGAAAGCTTATGCAGGTAATGGAAGAAGATATAAAGAAATGGAAAGACATTCCCTGCTCATGGATTGGAAGAATAAATATTGTCAAAATGTCAATACTACCCAAAGCTATCTACACATTCAATGCAATCCCAATCAAAATTGCACCAGCATTCTTCTCGAAACTAGAACAAGCAATCCTAAAATTCATATGGAACCACAAAAGTCCCTGAATAGCCAAAGTAATTTTGAAGAAGAAGACCAAAGCAGGAGGCGTCACAATCCCAGACTTTAGCCTCTACTACAAAGCTGTCATCATCAAGACAGCATGGTATTGGCACAAAAACAGACACATAGACCAATGGAATAGAATAGAAACCCCAGAACTAGACCCACAAACGTATGGCCAACTCATCTTTGACAAAGCTGGAAAGAACATCCAATGGAAGAAAGACAGTCTCTTTAACAAATGGTGCTGGGAGAACTGGACAACAACATGCAGAAGGTTGAAACTAGACCACTTTCTCACACCATTTACAAAAATAAACTCAAAATGGATAAAGGACCTGAATGTGAGACAGGAAACCATCAAAACCTTAGAGGAGAAAGCAGGAAAAGACCTCCCTGACCTCAGCCGTAGCAATCTCTTACTCGACACATCCCCAAAGGCAAGGGAATTAAAAGAAAAAGTGAATTACTGGGACCTTATGAAGATAAAAAGCTTCTGCACAGCAAAGGAAACAACCAACAAAACTAAAAGGCAACCAACGGAATGGGAAAAGATATTTGCAAATGACATATCGGACAAAGGGCTAGTATCCAAAATCTATAAAGAGCTCACCAAACTCCACACCCGAAAAACAAATAACCCAGTGAAGAAATGGGCAGAAAACATGAATAGACACTTCTCTAAAGAAGACATCCGGATGGCCAACAGGCACATGAAAAGATGCTCAACGTCGCTCCTTATCAGGGAAATACAAATCAAAACCACGCTCAGATATCACCTCACGCCAGTCAGAGTGGCCAAAATGAACAAATCAGGAGACTATAGATGCTGGAGAGGATGTGGAGAAACGGGAACCCTCTTGCACTGTTGGTGGGAATGCAAATTGGTGCAGCCGCTCTGGAAAGCAGTGTGGAGGTTCCTCAGAAAATTAAAAATAGACCTACCCTATGACCCAGCAATAGCACTGCTAGGAATTTATCCAAGGGATACAGGAGTACTGATGCATAGGGGCACTTGTACCCCAATGTTTATAGCAGCACTCTCAACAATAGCCAAATTATGGAAAGAGCCTAAATGTCCATCAACTGATGAATGGATAAAGAAATTGTGGTTTATATACACAATGGAATACTACGTGGCAATGAGAAAGAATGAAATATGGCCTTTTGTAGCAACGTGGATGGAACTGGAGAGTGTGATGCTAAGTGAAATAAGCCATACAGAGAAAGACAGATACCATATGGTTTCACTCTTATGTGGATCCTGAGAAACTGAACAGAAACCCATGGGGAAGGGGAAGGAAAAAAAAAAAAAAAAGAGGTTAGAGTGGGAGAGAACCAAAGCATAAGAGACTGTTAAAAACTGAGAACAAACTGAGGGTTGATGGGGGGAGGGAGGGAGGGGAGGGGGGGTGATGGGTATTGAGGAGGGCACCTTTTGGGATGAGCACTGGGTGTTGTATGGAAACCAATTTGACAATAAATTTCATATATTAAAAAAAAAGATTATGTTTTTGTGTTTTAAGAGTAATAACAATATAAGATAATTTGAGAGAAGTAGAGTAAAGCTGGCACAAACATGGTCGTTGAGAGGAAAGCAAGAATATCTCCAGTTGGACAAAACGAGAAGAGTTTCACAGAAGAGTGATATCTGGGTGGTAAAAGGGAGAAGGGGTTATAAGTGCACATCTGGGCTCAGATATCACTGTCTAAATTGAGAGCCTACCATATGCCTACCATGTGAACTTGGACACATTATTTAACCTCATTAAGCATTGGTTTTTGATTGGAAATAATTATAACCACCTCAGAGTGTCACTTCTATGATTAAAATGATTTAATAAATGTAAAGCAATTAGCACCATGTTTAGCATATGGTAAGTTTTCAATAATGACCAGCTGATGTGTCAGGAAATTTTAAAAGGCAATTCAAAATAATAATTGAACTCATTTTTACACAACAGGAGAGTAGCATGTGTTATAATAGAGGAACAGGTCTTGGCTTTGGAAAATAGGGGTATGAGAACTGATGTTCCTTCTCCCTACTTCCAGAGCATGAGGGGGTGGGGAAGTAAGGGGAGGGGATGAGTGGGAGGAGAGAGAGAGAAATTTAAAGGTCTCAAATTGAGAGCTACAAAGAGAGAAGAGTCTTAGGAAAAAGAAGAGTCTAGAGAGAATGGAAGGATACCAGGGCTTTAAGGTGGGAGATATCTTGCTTGGTAAGAATTAATTCTGTGCAGGAGTGGATCTGTGGGACTAGAAGCCAATATAATTTTGAGGACCCCTTCAGGCAGAAGACATTACCAAAATATATAACTACTGTAAATTTTACAAAAAATATGACCAAGTGAGCACATTGCTACACCTCCTCCCAATGTTTTTGAGGGAAAAAGCAGGGTCAGATGAATATAGCAGAAGCTTATCTTCATTAGCTTAATGGAATATCTGCCTCTGACTCTGTGTCAAGAAATAGCCAAAGCAGTTTTTGAAAAATGGGAACTCTATTTCATTTTAATTTTTTGCCTCCGCTTTGTTCTTCTTTAGGCCCCTCCCCTCCATTATCCTCAAAACTTTGGTCAAAATTCAACTACACGCTATTTGTATTGGTGTTGCTTTGAGGGAAACGAAGGAAACGACAGGAGATGGTGGTCTGTCATGCCTAGGTGATTCCAACATGGAGAAAGGAAAGCATCCAGGATGCAGGTAATACAAGCAGGCTATAGTGCAAAATGTCCAAATGGAAGTATATAGCAGATCCTTCGGATGTGGGAGTTAAGCTGTGCAGGTGTCTGGACAGGATGACTCCTTTTGAAGACTTGGGGGTGGCTGAGCTCCACTTAAGAGATAGTATTAAGAAAGAAAAGAGATAATCAAGTGGGAAATTTAATCTTCACATTCAGGAGCTAAGAAGGAAGAGAAGGAGTGGGGGGAAAAGGGGGAAAAGAAGGAGAAGGAGAGAAAGAAGAAATACAAACAAAGGCCCTCAGGCAGAAAAGTAACAGCAGTAGAAGTTCAACTATATAGGGGCTGACATGCTGGGGATATAGAGCAGTGTTTTGCACATGGACTTTGGATTTACAGAGCCCTGGGTTTAACTCTAACCTCTTCATTTGATAGCTATGCCACATGGACAATTCACTTGCTTCTCTATCTTTTCCTCCCCAAATGTGAGTGAAAACACCTACTACATGAGGTTGATACTACACTCTGGAAGAAAATGTCATGTCAAAGAAATCAAAGGAAAAGAGTGTTGCTGAAAAGAATTTGGTTAATAATATCAAATGCTGCACAAAGTTCAAGAAATCTGAATACTTTGTAAATAGTGATTAAGAAGTTACATGTGATTTGGAAGAAAGCCATTCCAGTGGAGGGTAAGGTCTAAAGTGAATGAGTACACCCCAGTCCCAGGGAAGGTAGGGCCCTGCCCCTGGGATGCTGAAGCAGAGGGAAAGGGTGGGGGGCCTGTACTGACCATCAAGGATGTAGGGGCCACCTTTTCCCCCTGTTCTGCCAGGTAGGAGGTAGCCATTATTTTTCTCAGCCTCATCCCCACCCCCAACCCCACGATTGGGTTTCCTATTTGTGGTTACTTGGATTAAAAAAAAAAAAAAAAAAAAAAAAAAAAAAAATATATATATATATATATATATATATATATATATATATATATATATATATATATATATCTCCTTTTCTGGAAAAACATATTACAGCAAATGAGTACAAGTGTAGTACAAAAATGTACAACATATGTTACATAGGCATACCTTGGACATACTGCAGACTTGGTTCCAGACTACTACAGTAAAGTGGATACCATAATAGAGTAAGTCAAATGAACTTTTTGGTTTCCAGTGGATATAAAAGTTTGTTTACACTATACTGTAGTCTTAAGTGTGCAACAGCATGATGTCTTAAAAAACAATGTACATAACTTAAACTATTTTATTGCTAAAAATGCTAACCATCTGAGCTTTCAGCAAGTCTCAATCTTTTTGCTGGAGAAGGGTCTTGCCTTGATGCTGATGGCTGCTGACTGATCAGTGTGTGGTGGCTAAAGGCTGGGGTGGCTGTGGCAATTTCTTAAAATAAGACAACAATCAAGTTTGCCATACCAATTGACTCTTTCATGAACGATTTCTCTTTAGCATGTGATGTGGTTTGATGGCATTTTATCCACAGTAGAAACTCTTTCAAAATTGGGAGTTGATCCTCTCAAACTCTGCTGCTACTTTGTCAACTAAGTTTAAGTAATACTCTAAATCCTTTGTTATCATTTCAACAATCTTCACAGCATCCTCACTAGGAGTAGACTCCATCTCAAGAAACCACTTCCTTTGCTCATGCATAAGAACCAACTCCTCCCCCATTCAGGTTTTATCATGAGATAGCAGCAATTCAGTCACATCATCAGGCTTCACTTGTAATTCTAGTTCTCTTGTTATTTCCACCACATCTGCAGTGACTTTCTCCACTGAAGTCTTGAACCCCTCAAAGTCATCCTTGAGCACTGAAATCAACTTCTTCCAAAATCTTATTCATGTTGAAATTCTGACCTCTTTCCATGAATTACAAATGCTCTTAATGGCACCTGTGAATCTTTTCCATAAAGTTTTTGAGGTACTTGGTGCAGATCCATCAGAAGAATCACTATCTATGGCAGCTATAGCCTTGCAAAATGTATTTCTTAAACAAGAAGACTTGAAAGTCAGAATCACTCCTTGATCCATGGGTTGCAGAATGGGTTCTGTGTTAGCAGGGGTGAAAACCACATTAATCTCATTGTACACCTTTACTAGAGCTCTTGCATGACTAGGTGAATTGTCAATGAGAAGAAACATTTTGAGAGGATTTTTTTCCTTATTTGTATGTCTTAACAGTGGACTTAAAATATTTCATAAAGAAAACAAACAAAAATTCTATAAACTATATTGTAAACAGATGTGCTATCATCCAGGCATTGTTTCATTTACAGAGTACAGGCAGAGTAGATTTAATGTAATTCTTAAGGGCCTTGGGATTTTTGGAACGGTAAATGAGCACTGGCTTCAACTAAAAGTGACCAGCTACATTAGCTGCTAATAAGTCAGTCTGACCTTTGAAGCCAGGCATTGACTCCTCCTCTCTAGCTATGAAAGTCTCAGATGGCATCTTCTTCCAATAAAAGGCTGTTTCCTCAATGTTACAAATCTGTACAGTGTGGCCATCTTCATTAATTATCTTAACCAGATCTTCTGGATAACTTGTTGCAGCTTATACATCAGCACATGCTGCTTTATTTTGCACTTTTACATTTATGTTATGATCTATCCAGACCACTAAAACTTTCTCCATATCAGCAGAAAGGCTGTTCTGCTTTTTTTTTTTTTTAACATTTATTTATTTTTGAGACAGAGAGAGACACAGCATGAACGGGGGAGGGGCAGAGAGAGAGGGAGACACAGAATAGGAAGCAGGCTCCAGGCTCTGAGCCATCAGCCCAGAGCCCAACGCGGGGCTCGAACTCACGGACTGCGAGATCGTGACCTGAGCTGAAGTCGGAAGCTTAACCGACTGAGCCACCCAGGCGCCCCTGTTCTGCTTTTTTATCAATCATGTGTTCACTAGAGTAGTACTTCTAATTTCCTTCAAGAACTTTTCCTTTGCTTTCACAACTTGACTATTTGGCACAAGGGGCTTAACTTTCAATCTATCTTGGTTTTTGATATGCCTTCCTCACTTCTATAATCATTTCTAGCATTTGATTTAAAGTGAGAGAGATGTGACTCTTTCACTTGAACACCTAAGACGCCATTGTAGGATTATTAATTAGCCTAGCTGCAATATGGTCGCGTCTCAGGGAATGGGGAGGCCAAAGGAGAGGGAGAGAGATTGGGGAATAGTAGGTCAGTGAAGCATTCAGAACACACACATTTATCAGCTAATTTCGCTGTTTTGTATGGGGGAGGTTCATGGTGGCCCAAAACAATTAAAATAGTAGCATCAAACATCATTAATCACAGATCACCCTAACAAACATAATAATTGTGATAAAGCTTAGAATAGCATGAGAATTACCAAAATATGATACAATTTACCACAAAGTGATGAAATGCTGTTGGAACAATGGTGCCGATACACTTGCTTGACACAGGGTAGCTGCAAACCTTCAATTTGTAAAAACAAAACAAAACAAAACAAAACAAAACACCCTATCTGTGAAGTGCAATAAGGCAAAGCACAATAAAATGGGGTATGCCAGTATTTACCTTTCAAGAATGTAAACTTGAAGATCCATATCTCAAATAATATATTACAAATTTACTAATAATTCTAACAAAATCTTATAATCCCCCCCATTTTGCTCCTACTAAAATTAGCTGATTGATTTCTAATCTAATTGATTTTAGACACTTACTAAATCTTGCCTCTCATGCCATGTAGGGTACAAAATTATCTGTGTAACTGATTCAGTGCTCTTTGGTTTTTAATTAAGTTTTATGATTTATGGAAAGCATCCCCTTCCCGTCGTTCTTTGAATAAAAGCTTTGCCTCCTGCACTATGAAATTTACTCTTGATTCTTGCTTCTTCAGTACTGTTTATAGGCATCTATGTTTTAATTAATTTCTTTTGGTTATAAATGGTCAAAACTAACAAGATCATAACGAATAATAAGTTGTCATGTTTACAGAGTCCATTGTACTGATTGATTTTCAAGTAAAAAAAAATTGCAGTCAGCTGCTTTTTTTTTCCTTGAATGAAACATCAGTAAAAAGAATGATAAGTAGTAAAAATATACTCAGCTCTATGTAAAAAGGACAAAAGTAAGGTTAATTTTAAGACTAGAGTTGGGCCTTCTAAAATCTGAAGGAAAAAAACATGCTGGAGTGAGTGATTTATATTTTAAAAGTTGCTCAAAGCAAATGAAAACACACCTCATCTAAGAAGGACGAGAAAGAGTTACACATCTTAAAAGACTAAGAATATCAGAGAATTCCTTTAACTTGTTTTGTTCAGGCTTTCTATTAAACTAGAGGTCCAAGTTCATTCTTACTCAGCCTTATAATCATCTTCAGACATGAATATTGAGAAAATCAGCAACGAAAACCCTAACACTTGAGAGTATACTTTTCACACGTTTAATCAGCTGTTTGCTTGCCTCCCAGGTTCCACCAGTAAGAGTTTATTGGGCAGCCTTTCCCCTGTAAATTACAGCTGCTGGTATTTACGGCTCCAGAATTCATTCTTCTGAAGAGCAATTTCATCTAGGGTTGCCATACCAGACAAGATTAGTAGTTAGCAATCACTTAAAAGGTATTACTATTATTTTTGAACCCACCTGTTCTTTCCTTGTTATTTAGATAAGATGCTCCCCTGTGTATTAGACAGAGATATAAACTCCCAAGAGAAAAGAACCTCATTTTACTTTCTGCATCTCCATACACGTCACATTGTGTTGTGCGTGCACAGAAGCTTAATAAATGTTTAATTTGGATAATTTGGCACTTTTATTCCATAAAGTTTGCTGCCATTTCAGAGGCATTCAATCATCTGTATGGTGTGGTGAAGGCCAAATATCAGAACAGAAAGAGCACAGATTAATTCATCAGCCCTGGGCATGATTCCTTTTCTCCCACATCACTGGCTATGTGGCCCAGGGCCAATTATTTAATCTTTTTGAACCTCAGTTTCCTCATCAGGTAATAATGACTACTTTGGAGGGTTATTGTAGGGATTAGGAGGAAGGTCATAATGATAGCTATCATTTACTGAACCACTGCTGTAACTGTATATATTAACTCATGTAATCTCCTCAATAATGCAATAAAACAGGTATTATTATTCCATTTTAAAACAAAGAAACTGACACACATAAAAATTAAGTAACTTGCCCTAGTCCACACAGGTAGTCAGTGGCAGAGCCTGGAATTATACACAGACAGTCATTTTCTAAGCTCACTCTCAAACTCTTAACCATTAAGCTACACTGCCTCCTTATGATTACAAGAAGTGCCTTTAGACATGCAGTTAAAGTAGCTACTATTATGAAAAATTGAAATAGGAGTCCTAGGTTACCCCCATAAACAAGGCCATCAAGATTCAGTGGGGAAGCCCTTTGGGACATTCGTGCTTCTAGACTCTATTTGAACATGCAGGCTGGTCCATCCCATTTTCACACAGTTCTTGTGATCAGCTTATTTCTTATTTGAAGCTCAAACTCACCTCCTGGCAAATTTACTAGTTTTGTACACCAGAGCTACGCATAATAATCTAATCCAAAATCCACATATTAGTTTATCCCTTCATGCTGCCTTTTAGTTTTCTTATTTGTTTCATTTCTTTGTCAAACACCTCAGGTTTATTCAGCTATCCTCTTATATCCACTACAGCTTTCATCTCCCAGCTAATTTTTTCCTGATCACACTCCCATTTGCCAATAACCTCTAAAAATCTTCCGGCCAAAGTGGATACAACATTCCATTGTGGAATAAGTATACAGAATTCAGGGAGACTATTACTTATATTGTTTTGTACACTCTGTACTAACACAGGCTAAATATGCATTTTCTTTTACAGCTAGCACCTTATACTTTGGGTTCATACTTGGAATCAGCAGTCAAAGAAATCATGAAACTATTAAAGTTCTCTATTGTGTGCAATTGTTTTTTTAACCCAAAGGCAAGAGTGTACTTACATTTTATTAATATTTATTGCCTGCCTACTCAATGAAAAACGTGATGCTAAGCCCTATGAAAAATGAGAAATTGTAGGTTTCACCTCTACTTTCAAGGAACACATCCTCCAGTGGAAGGGAATGGAGGAAAAAGGAAGTGGAGTGGGGGAGGCCAACTAAAGAAGAAAAACAAGGGTATGGCAAAGGACGCAATGAACGTAGGCCCAAGATGTAAGAGATCAGAATTAAGAACCTCAAAATAAAACTGGTAGAAGCAGTGTGGCTTGATTTGAGCTGCAAGAGGGACAACTAAAAGAGATACTTTTACCTGTGTGTTATATGGCATAGTGCTCATTCATTCCCATTGTTCCTGAAATCTGAATAACTTTGAATCTTTGTTGTCTTTTGTCCTATTAACTACCCTTCCCAATTCATGTTATTTGCAAATTTGATTCATCTTCTTTGACTTGACTCTAAACCTATATTTGATTAACTCCATCCCTGTGCACCACATTTTCATTTAAACCAAAAAAAAATTACCTAGAATATATTTTATTCTCTCAAAAAACAGCGAGTTCTTAAGGAAGAGTCACCTATCAGTGGATAAAGCTGATTGTTATGGAAAAAAAAAAAGCTGATTGTTATGGGTTTATTGTACCTGTATCTCCATGGTTTCTTCCGGAAAGCTTATATGAAGAAAGAAATGGAAACTGACCATTGATAAGAGCCCTTTAGGAAGAAGTACAGACTCTTCTCAGAAACATCAGCAATTTAGTGAAGAGAAAGAAGTAGCCACGGGGCACCTGGGTGGCTCAGTCGGTTAAGTGTCTGACTTCAGCTCAGGTCATGATCTCCTGGTTCATGAGTTTGAGCCCCATGTCAGGCTCTGTGCTGACAGCTCAGAGCCTAGAGCCTGCTTCAAATTCTGTGTCTCCCTCTCTCTCTGTCCCTCCCCCACCTCTAAAAAATCTCTAAAAAATAAATAAAGATATTAAAAAAAAGTAGCCACATCCCCAGCTCCATTCCTAGTAAATTCCATAAAGTTGGTCCTCTTCCTATTGTTTCTTCCCATGTTCCACCCATTTTCACTGTGCCACCATGAATTTCCCCTCAATGTCTGCAGATTTATAAGTGACCAGAATTTTTTGCTCCAAAGAGCATCAACAAAATCATACTTATGTAACTTTCTTTCCAATTCCAGCAATACTGAGAACTGCATAACCTAAAAATCTTTCTACAAGCACATGGCTTAAAAATGTATCATATTAAATTCATAACTTACCTCATTTAAAAAAATGGAAATTCCTATATAGCCCATGAGGAAGCTGAATACCAGATTTGGATTTTATGACTCACACAGTGACAGCAGAGAGGACTTGGTCCTATATAAGGTCCAAGACTTCAGCACAAAGCAGGATCCTTAAAGGGCTCCTCTTCAGTTTGAGTGTAGGACACAAACACACACACAAATAAAACACCCTCTAGCACAAGAGACTATGGGGAGACACTCTATTTTTGCCTATACTTGGCTGGGGAGAAAAAATGTTTCTCTTACAGAGTTTTAAAATTCAAATTTACGTCACTAGTGTGGTATACCACTTGGCAAAGAAATCAATACAAATATCAGTTGTAATATTCCTGGCATACCTGCAAAATTTCTCTGGAGAGAAAAGACCTCAGGTTTCACAGGTAAATCTTCAATGAAGATAAGGTCAGACATCAAAAGTATAAAACACACTAGGAAATACTACATCATGGGCAAGAGTCAGCAAGCATAAGAATAGGCAGATTTAGAGCCCCTTCAACTGCAGATGGATAAAGATTACAATGTAACGTAAGCATGTTTAAAATGATTAAAGACTTAAAAGAAGGAATCAAAATCACAAGAAAAGAATAAGAACAAAGGGGAGAAGTACTAAAAATCTGAAAAAGAGAACTCTTAGAAATGAAAAGGGCAGGTATTGAACTAAAAAAAAACTCAATGGGTCAGCTAAACAAAGGATTAGACAAAGCTGAAGAGATAACTGATAGACTGGGGAATAGATATGAAGAAATCGCAAAGGGCACAGCACTGAGGGATAAAGAGATGGAAAATACCAAAGGAAGTAGAAGAAACTTACAAAGAAAAGCGCCGATATCTATCCAATAGGAAAACCAGGAGGAAAGAATAAAAAGAATGAGAGAGACATAATATTTGAGGAGATAAAGACTATATGTTTTCCAAAATGGATGAAAAAGATGACTCTTCCAATTCAATAATCTGAAGAATCCTTGAGCAAGATAAGTAAAAATAAATTCATCCCTAGGCTCAAAGCATTTAAACCACAAACCCCAAGGAAAAGGGGATCTTAAAAGCAAATAGAGCAAAAATTTTTTTCCAAATGAATTACAATCGAACTGACAGTAGACTTCTCAACAGAAACCTGAGGCTGGAAAAGCAATGGAATACTTCCTTCACAGTTCTTCTAGAGAGAACAATCTAGAAATCAACACCTAACTAACCTAAGAGTAAAAATGGCATAAAGCACATTTCAGACCAATACTGAGACTTTGCCACTAACAGATCTACCACAAGAGAATACTAACATAGGTCCTTCAGGAAGGAAGAAATAACATACAGAAGAAAGAAATAGAATGCAAGAAACAAAAATAATTTGAGTATCATTAAACGTTGCATCCTTGATATATTCTGAATGAAAGAAGACTAAGACCCAAATATCATGTCTTTATCACATTGTAATGTTTCTTCAGGATATCAAGTCTGTTCTCCTTATACCTGTAATCAATAAAAGTTCGTCAGCTTATCTAGGTAAAAAAATTAGAATTTTTAAATTTAGTTTACAGAACATTTCCACCATAGGGATGCCCAAAGGAAGAGAAAGATCTGGTCCTCAAGATATGCGTTCTTATTAGTAACCATAGAGTTACAAGTTAAAAGTCTGCTATTTGAATGACAGCAGGCTCCTCTAAGATGTTTTCTTATTTGAATCATTCTGTCTAGTGAGGATGTAATGATAATATGAATCCCAAGATATACTGTTAAAGTGGGGGGGAAGCAATGATTGGTAAAAGGGTACAAAGAAAATTTACTTTTCATTGTATGATCTTTGTCTTTTTAAATTTTATACCATATACATATGCTACTTGTTGAAAATATTAATGAAGTATGCAGTTATTTTTAGAATTATATCAAATAAAAATATAAAAATGATTTTGTCTCAAGTAAGAAAACATAAGGGGGGGGAATGGCTTTTAGGAATTCAAGGACATAATATAACATAATAAATATATTCATAAGACACCATTGAAAAAATCATTAATATTTTTAAAGCGAAAGTGAAGATCTTTTCCAAATTCCGAAATAATTCCACTAGTCTTTTTTCTTGGAGACCTGCCCTCTAACAGCTTGAAAGCTATTTTTTCCCCTTACATAAACTCCATGATGTGTCCTCATTTCCAATGTTAATTAAGTAGGCCTTACAATAAAAGAGTCTGAACTATTTCCCCATCAGAATTGTTATCTATTATATATGACTGATACATGGAAAGAGTAAGATTTTTTCCAATTAACCTGAAGGACTTGGAAAAATGACTTTGAGATTTAACACTGAGAACTTTTAACTACTTTTTGAATAGTACAAAGACTTATATTTCCATAAAACATGAATTTTTAAGATTTGCATTAGAACTAAAAGCAATTTTAAGTAAAAGTAAAGAATGCAAATTGCTACATTAAAGATTTTACAGCATTAAAATGTAGTAAAACTATACTTAAAATTGGTTTATAAGTGAATCAGGAAAACTAGAATCATTTTTTTCTTAACCCTTACTTTATATATCTCAGGGTATCTCCAGCTAACTCAAAGGAGTACAAAAGCTTCAAATATTTCTGTACATAAAATTTTACTCACAATGTACAATACAATCACATCAGGTATCATTCATTACTTATCACATTCCAGAATGATGCGGTATGCCTTACTTGCATTATTCAACTTAATTTCCAGAACAAACCCACAAGGCAGATATTATTATCATCCTTCATTTCATACATATGACAATAAAGGCATAGAAAAATGAAGTAACATATTAAAGGTCACACAGCTAGTCAACAGTAGAGCTAGGACTCATGCCGGTTGATGTCTCTCTAACTTCAATTTTTATATTCTTGACAACTATGTTAAATGTTTCCAAGAAGACCAGGGCTTGGGATAATATTAATCAACTAAAGAGTTATTTAAAAAAAATTAAGGATCACCTACATAAAAAGAAGGTATACCTTAAGTACTCAAGTTAAGTCATAAGCAGTGCATGGTCAAAAAGCCTACAGTGAGAGTTCTTTGGTTTCTTCTTCTTTTTCCTTTTTAAAATTTATGATAAGAAAAAGTCACATTGAGACCTAAATCCCTAATTTATCCAAAGTCCATGAAAACACATTCATCCATCAAATGCAATACAATCACTTTATCATTAGATACCGAGTTTAAAGACCAGAAGCATCTTAGCAAGTATGACTGGAGATTCTATCTTAGGGAAATTAACAGATCCCTCCATGGGTATGGATCCCACATTAGGCAAGACACCAAATGATTGGTTCTGTGTCTTGTCTCTTCCCTTGAGCAATTCAAATCTGAAAAAGTGATTTTTTTTTAACGTTTATTTATTTTTGAGACAGAGAGAGACACAGCGTGAACGGGGCAGGGGCAGAGAGAGAGGGAAACACAGAATCGGAAGCAGGCTCCAGGCTCTGAGCCATCAGCCCAGAGCCCGACGCGGGGCTCGAACTCGCGGACCGCGAGATCGTGACCTGAGCCGAAGTCGGACGCTTAACCGACTGAGCCACCCAGGCGCCCCTGAAAAAGTGATTTTAACAGACACTGTGAAGGATCAGAAGGTGAACTTCCTTCATCCCAGGTTTTCTTTATTACAATAAAGTTTATTTAATGATTTATATATGTAAAATTTGTATTTAGTTAGAGTGAAATAAATTCAAAAGAATATTAAAAAAGATCATCCTTACTAGTAAAGCAAAGGTAGCTAAAGTTTTTCTTTCCTTATTAACTGTATTATCTCCAAATTTTTACTAAAATTCTCCTCTTCTCCCACAAAAAAGATATACGTTTTGGTACTAGAATTTCACTCTGAGTCATTCTGGGGAAAAAAAGGTATGCTATATCAGAAATGTTTTGAATTTTCCCTTGTTTCTGAATTTTTTGTCTTTGCACGTAAAATGATATAAAATAATGTAAGCTTCTGAAAAATATGTCTTTAAAAGAAAGCTACATGATCATGAAACTAAATCAATATGTTCTGTTAATGGTGAAAAATGTGCTAATTTAACCATATCAGGAAATATAATACAATTTGACATTAATAATAAATGCTAACTGTACCTACTACTAGCAAAATAACTTTGTTAGTATAAATGAATTAAAGGATTTTTACTACCTACACTATAACAGTAATAATGTAGACTTTTAAAAATCAATCAGCCTCAATCAATATATAGTTACCTTTGAAGTAAAGCAACATTCATATAAGCCCCATGCTTAATTTTTATCACTTTGAAACTACAGATATTAAAAAGCTACACAAACAGGAATGCAACTTGAGTTTATATTCATTTAAATACTCACTAAAAATAATTAAAATCTCATCTCATGTTTTGATCTGTGGCTAAGAAACCCATTATTTTACACACCGAAAAAAAAAAGCCATTTATCACCAAACTGTCTGATCTCCTTTTCTTTGATATCACAGCATATCTTTTTTTAGCGTTGCCATTTGATACCAACTTTTTCCCAGTTATAAACGTTTTAATTTGATTTAAGTTGGCAGTTACTTATAGGAGACTCTCACATCTTTTAGAGTTATGCTTTAAATCATGACTGAAAGATTTATTTTCAGTACACTAAGACAGCTTTGCATATTAATCAGATCATCAGACACATGTTTGCTGAGGTTTAGTGATTGTGCAATAAATACAGTATGGCAATGAGAGAGCTGTTAAACCTCAGCACATAGGTTTCTAATACATTTTATTGAGTTATCCAAGAAATAATCACCCAGCTAAATCCAAGTTAAACACCTGATGGAATATTAGGATGTTTAATTAAAAATGAAGTTATGCTGTACATGTGGGTGATTTTACACAGTGGCTAAAAAAGAAGGCCATGAAAAATTAATTTTACTCAGAAGATATACATAACAGCCTCTTTGTGAAGTTGGTAAGTAGATTCAACCATTCCACTAAGATACACTGATGCAGAAATAGAATAAATAAATTAAGGGGAGGGGGTACAGGGGAGACCTCAATATAGTAACAAGGGTTGGTAAATGTCATGCATATTTAGACTGTCTTTCAAGAAACTAGTAAATCCTATTACTTCATGCTCAGCAATTCCATTGTGAGGGCTCAACAGAGGGCCACTGGGGCCAGGAAATCAGTCCCCTTTCTAAGCTATCAGGCAGTATCCAGCTCCAGCAGGCCAAAATTTAGGCCATTCCTACACTTACAAATCTTGACAGTCCTGATGCTTTCTCTACCTTGGGAGAGAAAACCTGCCACAGTCTTCACTGATAACAACAACAGGAATATTTGGCAGTTGAAGGGGTGGGCATAACAAAAAGCCCAGACCTCGTGAGAGATGATAGTAGGATAAATTCCTGGACATAGAGCATGGCATAAGAAGGATGGAAAGAAGAAGGAAGGAAGGAAGGAAGGAAGGAAGGAAGGAAGGAAGGAAGGAAGGAAGGAAGGGGAGAGGGAGGGAAGGAAGGAAGGAGCAGAGAAACACTGGACTAGGAGTCAGAAGACCTGAGTTCTAAATTGCAGATCAGTATCTATAATGAAACAACTTATATAAGTTCCTTCACCCTTCTGTGCCTTAGTGACCTCATCTGCCATCTCAGACTTTAGGACCAGATGACCCTGAAGACCTCTTTAAACCAATGTTCAATAAAGTCCAGCTAATATAGATGCAAGCACATCTTTTACCTCCTCATTTAATTGACCACTCATTTATGTCTTTATTTATTCACCAATATTCATGGAGCACCTTGAATAATAAGGTGCAGGCCTTATACTATGTTTTGAAGATTCAAAAGTGAACAAGATACATGCTTTACATCCACGAAAGTCAATGCTTGGGGCTGTAAATGAGGTGAGGAGACAGAGGGACAAGAGGGTGAAAGCTGGGTAGAAAAGCAGGAGACAAATCTTGAAGGGCCATATAGGTCATGTTAAGAAATGTGAGGTCAACGGAGGATGCTAATGTGTTTTTTTTTTTTTTTTTTTTTCCCACTATGGAGTGATACGATCAGATGTGTGCTCAGATATTCTGTGAAGAATGGACTGGAGAGAGATAAACCTCAGAGCCCTAAACTACTGTACTACCAGAGAGAATGGAAAAAAAAAAAAAAAAAAGGATCCTAGTAAAGAGAATCAAAAGGACTTGATTAGATGTGAAAGTGAAAAGGGATGGGGGGAGGAGGTGATTCTTGGTTTGTTGGCCAACAAAACTTGGTGGGTAAGGCCACTCACTGAAATAAAGACTAGAAGTGAA
Organism: Panthera leo; assembly: GCF_018350215.1. Classification (NCBI taxonomy): domain Eukaryota; kingdom Metazoa; phylum Chordata; class Mammalia; order Carnivora; family Felidae; genus Panthera; species Panthera leo. Next base: position 71,587,798 of record NC_056685.1, read on the forward strand.
GAACCAGGTTTCGGGAATAGAAGAGATAAGGCAAGAGTCATGGAGATGATGGATTCAGTGTGGGGTCTCAAGATTAAAGGTCCCCAAAGAAACTCTGGAAGGTATTGGATATCTACATTTGTATCACCTTCTATAGAATCAAGTAGCAGTTAGTTCTCTTTATGAATCATGGAAGATTCTCTCCCTAGTGGTTCATAACTATTTAGAAATTATAGAACCCATTTGCAATCTTTAAAAGTTCTGAATTCTTTCTGCAGAAAAATGTACACATGCACATATATTCAGGGAATTCATGGACCCCCAAAGTCCATCCATAGACTTGCAGGTGTCCGGGAATTCCAAGTTGAGGATCCCTACCAGAGGTGGAAAGAAGGCAGTGATTAAAGAAGGAAGTCACTCAGAGTTCTTCCAGCTGAGTAGATGAGACAATGTCGAAAATGGTTTGATTGTTCAGAGTAAATAGTATAGCAATGTCAGACAGCACCTAAGACAAAAGACTGGCCTAATGGTCACAGACCATTTCATCTTCCTGGACATTCAGCTGAACTACATTTTCTCAACTCCTCAAGTCCATGTGATGAGTTCTTACCAATGGTATGTGAGAGGAACAGACATGTATGTTACTTCTGGTCTGAGGTTACAGTGGGTATGTATTCTCCATGCTTTCCCTCTTCTCTTTGGTGTTAGAGGCAGTGTGTTGGGCATAACTTCATCAAATGGCAACAACCAGGGCCCCTGGCTTAAGCAAGCTCAATCCCAATGCTCCTCAGCTCTCTCCAGTGTTGGGGAGAGCTGAGATGTGAGTGAGCAAACACTTTTTGTATTAATCACTGAAATTTTGGGACGTGTACAGAAGCTGATGTTAGCAACCTTTATTAATGAAGTAAATACCAATAATAACAATACTCATCATATGTAAAGTCTATAGGTAATAAAAATAATTTTATACTATCTGCTTTAGTTTTCTTTATTTTTTTAAAAATTTTTTAATGTTTATTTATTTTTGAGACAGAGAGAGACAGAGCATGAACAGGGGAGGGGCAGAGAGAGAGGGAGACACAGAATCTGAAACAGGCTCAGGCTCTGAGCTGTCAGCACAGAGCCCCACACGGGGCTCGAACTCACGGACCGTGAGATCATGACCTGAGCCGAAGTCGGACGCTTAACCGACTGAGCCACCCAGGTGCCCCTGCTTTAGTTTTCTTTATAGCAACTACTACCTGACAATATTTTACATATATATTTATTTTCCTGTTTATAGTCCCTCTAACTCAACTAGATCATAATCTCCATGCAGATAGGACCTGTGTTCACTGCTATATCCTGTTTCTAGATTCAGTGCTCAGCATATAAAAGATCCTAAATAAATGTTGAATAAATGGGTGAAAAGATTATTTCATGTGGTTCTCCTCCAAAGTTATTTTTTAAATGGCACAACTTCTATTTATAACTACATCAACAAAAATGGTGTAAGGTGTAAGGTGAGGGGTTAGGATATAACCTGGAGCAATAACTGGGACAGATGGTTTGAAACAAGTGTTATCCTGACAATTTCTCAGATAGGAGGCAGGAACATCTTGCTTCTCAAATAGTGAAATATGGTCTTGGGCCAAGAGGTGCTAGAAGGCAGAGATAAACCATGACCCATTGTCTTAGAGCACCAACTTAACTCAAGGGTAGTAGGTAAGTTAAATGTTTTCACGTGTTATGGAATAGAAATGAATGGATTTTTAGGAAAAAAACATAAGTTTTTGATGAAATTTTATTTACCCTTTTGGTGGGCCTTTTCAGGATGGCTCTGGATGAAGACATTCTCTTCTGTCATTAGAATTAATTCAGAAGAAATTTAAAAACCACATTGATATAGATAAAAAGCTTGGGTTTGCCAGTTAGAAAGACCTTTGTATTTTGTATTCAGCTGTTAACTCTATGGCCTTAGGAAAAAAGTTAATCACTCTGAACCCAATATATTTTTTTAAATGGGTGTAATACCTATCTTGTAAGAGACTTGTGAAGAGTAAGGTGATGTATAGATAGTATAAGACACTGAGAAGTAATGTAACTTGCCCAAGGTCACATAACAAGTAAATGGTAGGACTAGATTTTGAACCCATATCTGTTTTGTCCTTCTCTAAGCCCTTGGCTGTTATAGACAGCTACTTAGAGTAAGTCTGGGATTGTCTTCTTATAGACTGAAAGTTCAAAGATAATTAGAGAAAGCTAAATATTCTGTTGGGTTATATTTAACTCCCTAGTTTTAAATTTTACATTGCTCAGATCAATCTTATACCATTCCAGACTTTCACAATCTCACATGTAACCCTTTTTTTTTTCCTAGTGGAAGAATGATACGCAGAATTGGCATGGCCATTATTCATCTCAGATTTTCTGGGACAGCCTTTATTTCAAAATCATACACCATTTCAATGCCATGAAAAAGCCAGTATTTCTGATCACAACTGCACCAGAAGCAGTACCAAATACTGTATTCAGGAAATATGGTCACTGCAGGTGTTGATATACAGGAGGACCACAGTACCTGATGTGTTTGGGTGTACTGGTGGAGACTATGGGATAGAAATATTGTAGAATGACTGCACTAGAAGTGCCTGATTTTGATCTAGTAAATCCTATGATAGTTAATTACCAGAAATCTGCATATTTAACAAGTTAATAAGACTTATGGGTAAGTCACATGCTCACTAAGTTTAGGAACTTCTGATTTAGGAAATAATCCCCTTATGAAAGAGTCCTGCATATCAAAGATGGACACTATCCATTTTCTATTAGATACCTTTGTAACCAAATAGTCAGTCATTGAAGTTTGAAGAACATCACTGAGAGGTACTTATAGAAAGAAACAATCTAGTGACACAAGCCCTTCTGTGGGCATCCTTCTATGCACAGTGGTAGGACCTATTCAGGAAACTTTTCACTTCCCAAATGGTCCAGAACATTTTCTGTCTCACATTCTTATCTGTCAGTGTCTTTATTAAAACAGACTCTGCAGGTCGAATGGAAGGAGGAATTGCACCATATTTATTGTAATGAGATTTATGGTAAGTAATGTAAGATGGTAACCACCAGTCACCAGAGGTAGCAGCTTTCTCTTAGGGAGAATAATGGACATTCTGGGGTCATCTACTATTAGAACCCACTTACCCAAAGCAACAAAACTACTATTGATATGATTTTAGTTAAGAGCTAGTATTTTCACGGCATATTTTAATATATATATTAAATAACGTTTAATATATATATTAGTTTCTAGTATTAGTATCCAGCAGACTGAGTTCAAAATGAACTTGGATTAGGAATAATTAAAAAGTAGGAAACTTTAAGTACTTTTTAAATAAACAACAATGAATGAATATTGAATGATTCAGGTAAAAACTTTTTTTAAAAAATTCTCAAACGTGCATGGAGGAGGTAGCATGTCCTAGGAAGTGTGTTGGCCATGAACTTGAACAATGTGCTTTAATATAGTCATACAGATCCCAGAAAAAATGGGCTCCAAATGAGTAAAGTGAATTATGAAGTCATAAAATCCACACACCTTTCTATAAATGTTCAATATTCTTCTAGTTATAATAGCTGCAAAACCTCTATAGAATGACTTTGGGGAAACGCCCAGTGAATATGCAGCACTGAAACTTCCCACGTCCTACCTCCTAGGACTTCCTTATTAATAGTTCCAAGCTTTGAGAGACACTTGAAACTTGAAACATTATTTTCCTCATGGATTACTTTGTACATTGGCATAAAAACTCATTTTCTAGAAGATGGAATGATAGTCTTACCCGTTTCACAGCTGGGCCCGGTGAAGCCTTGCGGGCAGGCACACACATTAGCGGCGATACAAGCTCCTCCGTTCCTACAGCCGTCTTTGCAAAATGCTAGAAATAATTCAGATACATGACTTTCATACTTCAAAATTGAGTAGTTCAAGATACTTCAAGCCTAGCTTTTCTTCATTCCCTTGGAGATGTGGACATCAAATTATATATGGTATTATAACTTCAAATTCATATAATATCTTCCATGCAGGCAAGAAACTTCAACCCAATTTGTGAAACAGTACTCTTTTCAATGGTAAAGAAATATTTCACCTGTGAAACGACACACTAAACTTTCTTTTAACAAAAAGCAGTAATCTTACACAACAGGAAGCACATTAGAATTAGAGTTGCATCTCATTGTCAACCTGAAGAAAAAAAAAAAGGCAGCTATCCTAGAGTTTTCTTAAGGAGAAAACCACCATCTAGAGAATGAGATAATGAAATAGGAAATGACTGACTCCTATGAAACTCTGGCCAAAGTGCCAGAGTATTGGAGAAATGCCCCAGCTTTCACAAAATTTCTAAATCAGTCCAAGTGATAAACTGGCCAATGGTTAAGAATTTGCTGTAGTGGTCTTCAGGAAGAGCCTTAGTGTCCTCTACTGAGGACAGGTCAGGATCCAGGATCAGGGGCAAAGGCACTGCAAATCTTGCTGTGTTAGAGTAGGTTTGTGAGTGAGGGGAATTTGTCTGTGACTAGGAAAGGGAGCCAAAATCTGAGCTATTGCAAGTGAGACCTTTTGAGATGTGCCGCCTGATTCAAAGAAGGTGAGAAAAACAAGATGGGTGAGACTGAGTACCCTTAGATGCTTCCGTTTCCACCTCAGCTTATTCTTTGGCTCTGTGAATCTCAGGGGCCATTCCCTGGTCTGTAATGGATGAGTTAGACCAGCTTTTTCCAGGCATTGGGATAAAAGCTTTCTTGCAACTTTTCTGGCATGTGCTTCCTCTCATTACTTAGGATGTAATTTCTTTGAGTGGTAAAATGTAGCAATCCAAGATTCTGCTGCTGAGTTAAAGGAAGGGACACAAAGAGGCCATTTAGCTTCTTTGGTCATAAGTCCTAGTCTGTCTTCATCCAAGGCAAAAAGAATACCTAGTCATCAAGGATTCGCAAAGAGATTAAGAATGTAAACCTCATAAATAATAAAATGTACATCTCCTAGACCACATGTGTATCTTCTTTGGAGTAATGTTTAAGGACAGAGCACAGGACTCAATGATTCAGATCCTATGTCTACATTACTTATCTCTCAGCGTTTGACATTCCCAGTAGGGATACACACATGAACTGGAGAATCTGTATTCAGGCAGCCTGTTGTTAACTTCTAGTAAAACTGTATGGATCCATGAAAGTTCTCCTTCCTTCAAAGATAAGAATTACCTATCTGGATCTGCTCATGATTACAAGAGTTCCTTATGCTACAAACATTTGTCACATTAATTAGGAGTCAGAGTGAAATAGAAATAAGAGTGAGAAGTTGGTCTCCCAGATGAAATATTAACTTCTCCCCACCAAGCTCTCAGAATATCTGGGTGCTCTGAGGAAGTCCTAGGCATTCAGTTACACTATGCAATGGATGTTAAACTTCTGGCTTTTCTCAGGATTTGTCTAGTATCTCTGAGAAAATCTTTGTGGGATTTAGACCTCAAAGTGAGCAGGCCTTGTTCACATTGCTCTAAATGAAACATTCCCATAGACTTTTATAAACCAGAGTAATCCTCTGGCCCATCGATATCTGCATCCAATGTATTCTTGTAAACCAGGTCTTAAGATTCATGCTCATGGGACATGGTATTAACAACGATCCCTTGTTATTTCCTACCTCCCATATACACAGTGTCATAGAAAATTGATTTTAGCAAACTCCAGGACAATGGGCACGTGTGTTTGAGAAATGGGAAGTGTTGAAGCTTAAAATGTTTAAATTATACAAATCATAAATAAATCTACATGACATATACAGAGTATGGACTTTAGCCTATGGGAGTTAGCAGTTTCCAAAATAGAACCTCTATTGTGAAGGAGGAGGTAAGCTCATCTGATAAAAGAAAAGAGGGCACTGATGAAAGAATGTATCAGGGGACGGTGGTGAAGTACTGTGGGAACATCCACTGATGGAAATGAAAATCTGAGCTCAGCAGGACTTTTAAAAGAATTATTGACTGGCATTGACAAACCAGCTAAAATGGGAAACTATAACATGTGGAGACCCAATATTCCCAGTTAACTTACTACTCAACAGTTCAAAAGAGAGTAGAGGGGTACCTGGGTGGCTCAGTAGGTTGAGCATCGAGCTCATGGTTTCCACTCAGGTCTGACCTCACAATCTGTGGGATCGAGCCCCACGTTGGGATCTGCACTGCCAAGGAAGAGCCTGCTTAGGATTCTCTCCCCCTCTCTCTCTGTTCCCCTCCCACTCACACACTCTGTCTCTCTCTCCCAAAATAAAGAAATAAACTTAAAAAAAAAAGAGTAGAGAAGAAAAACTGTCAGATTGATCCCAAATAGAGGTATTTCCAAGTGGATTTTGCTAAAAGAACAAATAGGTTGACTGTATTGGCGAAAAAAAAAAAAAATAGCTGTCATGTTTGGATTCAAAAACAAGTATTTAAACATGGGAGGATACTGGTAAACTGAAAGAAAAGGGTCAGAGAAGCAGAAGATGAAAGGTCATGGAAGGAACAGAGTGGGCCAACTGGAAGCAGAAGGACTTGGGGTAAGACAATAAGAAGCTGAAGTCTGAGATTTCAAAGATGGAACAGTTCTGTCCAAAAGTGCCTGGGTGTGATTATGGGTGTGGTCTGCTAGACAGGAACAGAGATGGAAACCACTGAAATGGAGGTCAAGGAACATGAAGTCGACACTGTTTGAACAGTTTGGCTGCTTAAACACTGACCTAACCCAGGGGGAAGAGTATGAGCCAAAGTTCCCAATGGCTGTGGGAAGTACCCAGAAGGCAGATAACAGTGATGAGAAGGGGTGGAGGGAGGTGAAGATGGACTGCCTTATCCCTAATGTGAGAGAGGCTGACATTTAAACCTTTTACCTTTGCATGTGGTTCCATTCCCCGTATAGCCTGGCTTGCAAACACAGTTGTGTCCTCCAACGGTATTGAAGCATAAAGCATTTTCATCACAGTTGTGCTGATTTGTGATACACTCATCATGTTCTGAAATGAGGAATACAATTTTGTTACTCAAAGATAGATTTTTCAATGCGACTGTATTTTAAACTACCTGCATCTTGGTTACTGCATGGTATTTCTTTCAAACACAGACAGACCTATACAAAGCCTATGTTAAAGAAGAGCTCATATTTTGAAGTATTGCATACTCCTCTTGAAATACATACCTTGCATGCAAAAGGATTTGGACAAAAGACCCACCAAGGAGGAGGAAGGAATGGCAGAAGGGGAGAGGAAAGGGTGGATAATTCTCAGAAGTGTATCCCAGTATGCAGTCTCTGTGGTTAATATTTGGGGAGTTATTGTCCTGACATAAATATGCTACCTAATTCTTCTCTGTAACATGAAAAAGGTAATAGGAATGGATGTGAAATATATTGCTTCGTGAATCCTGGCCTGTAGGAAAATGGAGTTAAAGCTCTGGGAATTAGTTAGGATGCAGTTAACACCCACACCCACACGGCCAGGCATAAAGATACACATGCAAACTACTGGGGAATATCTGACCTCCTTGGGAATCTCTCTCCTCAAAGGAAGTATCGGAGTTCTGCTAAATAAGACAACTCGCCTTTATAATATGTGCAAATACACACTTTAAAAGATGCAATCAATATGATACTTCCTTTAACTGTGTACAACTTGACACTTTAGAAAACACTGAATCATCTGCTTCTCCCAGCACCCCTATGAGAGAGGCATAACCAATATCATTATTACCATTTTAAAAATGAGTCCATAGTGGCTCAGAGTGCTTATGTCGCCTGCCCAAGTTCACAGGAATTATTAGGTAACATCAGAATTCTAGCAGAGTGTTCAACAAAAATGTAAATGTAAGGAATAAATACAGTGAAAATGAGAAAGAAATCAGATCTAACATCAAAATCAAAATGAGTAGGAGATGAAATATAAGTGAGGAAATGCTTATGAACTAGTTCAGCAAAATGCCTACAGTGGCACTACTTATGACTTGGTCTCTCACAAAATTATTACTTAGGCCTAAAATTAAATATATATTTTAATATACTTCTATTAATGGAGCTATTAATTCACTATGATATATATCATCAAAGCAAAAAGAAATATTTGCTTTTTATTTTAGAACTCTTCGTATTCTGGACAATACATGTATTATTACAGACAATATATTATAATAGTAATGTATCTGTAAATGTGCTTTGGGCATATTCATTTGAGATTAGACTAAAATCACTTATTTCAACTACTAAAATAGAATGCCCTGTTTTTTTAAAATAAAGATTAACATTATGCCCTGTGTCATATATAAGTATAAAGTTATAATATTTTGAACTCTAGCCTGGTAATAAAATTCTTAGACATTATTCCCAATAATCTTTCAGAAGAAAGAGAGTTCTCAATCACTAAGGTTTTAGAATTGCATGAATAGATACCTTATCCTCCAAATCCCTGGTTGAATTTCTCCAAATTGTACAGAGTTCCACTGTTATTATCTAGTATCAGAAACTTTCATAGTTATTATAAATTCAAGCACATTGATGATAACCTAGAAAATAGCCAGATTACAGCTGGGTCTCCTGCTTGGGGCTGTCCTTGGACCACTATAAAATTTCAGAGGGACTGGAACGGGCAGTCCACCTACCTCTGGGGTCAGCTGCCCGAAGCAAAATAAATCTACACTCTGAAGTTTGCACCTGCTGCCCATTTTCTTCCCAGTGCAATTCAAAGTGCTGCAGTTAATCTATAAATCTCTATACGGACAGCCGTAGGCTCTTTAAAGACAGCTGCTGATTGATTTGATGCTGTTTTCATCTCTGCTTTGGTTGTTTTCTTAATTAGATGGAACTCACTGGGTAGAGGAAGGGCCTAACAAGATGCAGTTTAGCACCCAGTATGATGATTCCCATACACTTTAATTCATTACACAAGCCCGGATCTGGTTACCCTGTTGTCATTTACTCTCGAGACTGCTGAAATGAGTAAATGTGCTCCTAAGCAATTCAAGGGTAAAGACAGTTTTCATGTTTTTAAATACACACCTTTACACATATTCTTCCCTGTGCCTGAAGTGTCTGCCCCATGGATTCTCCTGGCAAACTCTTACCGCTTCTAAAGATCACACTAAAATGTTGTTTTATGCAAAAATACCCTTCTCTCCCCCTCCTGCAGAGTCAGGGCCTGCTGGCTGTTTTCCTTAGCACCATATACAAGGCTCTGTTATTATATTTTATCATAAATATCTACTTCTCCTTGATTCTCCATCTTCATGCCCCACCAGGAACAGTTAATTTTTGGACAACAATTCTGTATTTTTATTTGTATTTCATTTCAGCATTCAAAGAATGTTTCCTAAATAAGTAATTAAAAGAATTAAAAGAATAAATGATCAGAGAGGGCTGGGTGGCTCAGTCAATTAAGCATCTGACTCTTGATTTTGGTTCAGGCCATGACCTCATGGTTTGTGGGTTTGTCCCCACGTGAGGCTCTGCACTGAGAGCACAGAGCCTGCTTGGGATTCTCTCTCTCTCTCTCTCTCTCTCTCTCTCTCTGTCTGTCTTCTTCTCTCTTTCTCTCTGCCCCCTCTCTGCTCTCTCTCTCAAAATAAATAAACTTAAAAAAATAAAAAGAATAAATGACCAAAGGAAGAAAGCTAGGAAATACTTCCTCTGCCATTATAATTCAAGCCAATCCCAATTTGTTCAGTTGTAGACTAGATGCCAAATAGAAGCTATTGAAAAATCTAAACTTTATTTTTTATTTATTTATTTTTTTACTAATTTTACTACAATGGTGTTTTATTTTATCAGGGATATTTCAAATATTAAGGTAGCAAGACATATTTTGAAAACAAAATATTAATTCCTTTACACTATCACTTTAAAATTCTTTACACCACTTAAAATAAACTTGGTTATACTTATAACCATCAACTAAAAGTAAACTGTGACTTCAGGAAAAGCCTTTAAAAATGCCTATGTCTCACAGAAGAATTAAGTTTAATTTGATAGCCCTCCACAAAACAGAATGTGAATGAAGCAAGGAGCAAATATTCTATAAGGTCATCTTGATAAATAGTTAATTATTGCTGCTGTATATCCAGTTTTGGTCAAATGTCAACTTCTTACCCCTTCCCTGACTCACATATCCCTAAGGACTCCACCAGCAACCTCTCCATTTTTCATGCTCCCTCTAACATTTGTAACATACAATAAGTTAAATTAAATAAAATCAGGAGGGAAATATTAAGAAAAAATTTAAATCAATATTATGTCACAGTGTTTGAGAAGAGGCATAGCAGGATGTAGTAGTAAATGAATTCCAATTTTTCTCTCATGTATATTGAAAAGCAGACCTTTCAGATCTGATGTTCACAATATCCAGTTCCTAGGAATTAATGCTATTTGCACATCTTCAGTTAAACCTTTCATTGTTCGTGTGACATGACAGTATGACGGTCCAGGTAAAAGCTAGGATTGAAACCAAATACACTTCTCTCTAACTGTTCTTCATTAACAATATTAGCATATGGTTATTTTAATCAAAATTTATCACATTTCTATCTATACATTTAAAATTTAAATTAAATGGAAAAAAATAAACATGTAGAAAGGAAACACCACAACTCAAACAGTACTAAACAAAAGTAATGTGGTTGTCAATTATTACAGTACATTAAATATAGAATCAATAACTGTACAATGATAGTGGGGAAAAATTTGTCCTATGTGCCATAATTGCCATGCACCTTTTATGTACTATATAAAACTGATTTCATACCAGTGACAAGGGTCAATATATTAAAATTCCTCAATATAAAAAGTGATAATATGTACACTTAGATTTATCTAAATGCAAATGTCACACAGAAATAATACTTTAGTCTCACTGATCAACCCCTAACCTGAGTAGCTTAATGTCCCTAAAATCATTTTAAGACTCCACACCCAACAGGTCATCTGGTCATAGTCGGACTTAAATTGGGCTTGAAATTTGGTATTCATATTGAGCTGTTTCTAGAATGAATGTACTATCTAGGGACAAAATGGCCATGTTAAAATTCACATAGCTTTTCTTACAATGATATCAACGCAGACATACAATACACATAGCACATGTTCTCTTCAAGGATTTCACTATGATACAAAATGCAAATACTACAGAAAAACAGGAGCGAAAAGTAATTTAAATATATCTACAATTTGATTTAATACAATTTTTATTCAAGGTCTGTTGTATATTAAGACTTTTGCGGGATTAAAAATGTGATTATAAATGGTAGCTCCCTCAAAAGCTTATAGTTTAGTCGGGGAGATAACACAAAACCACAAGTGCCACATGAGGGCATAGTTAGAAATACTGAAGTAAAGAAGAAACCTGTTTACAGAGGGCTGCAGAGAACAAAGAGGGAAGAAGTCATTTCTAGCTGGGTCAGATAGGATTTCAAGAATGACTTCATGGAGAATGGAGCATTTGACATGGATATTTTTATGTATGTAGGGAAGGTGCAGATTCCAAATTGAAACAGTATTCATGTATTTTGCTCCTTTTGTTTTGGAATCTTGAGCCTCTTACAAATTTGAATCAACCTGAATGATGTGTAATAATCGTAGCTACAATTTAGTGCTTATGACATACCACACACTTTGTAATATACACTATCTCATTTAATCTTCATATTAATTAGGAAATATCATCATTATTTAAAAAAAGAAAATTAAACTAGGCTTGAAGAGGTTAAGTAGCTTTTCTGAGATCACACAGCTAGTAAGTGGTTGAGTTGTGAATCACAACATCTGACTCCTAAATCTAGGTTATTGACTGTCATGTGGTAGGGCTGCCTGACATATTTAATGTGTGTGTGTTGCCTAATGTGTTTTTTAATCCTAGTGTTCTTTGCAATTGTCTAGAGGTTTTGTTTTTTTTTAATTTATTAAATTGTTTTAATGTTCATTTTTAAGAGAGAGAGAGAGAGACAGACAGATTGAGAGCAGGGGAGGTGCAGAGACAGAGGGAGACACAGAATCTGAAGCAGACTCCAGGCTCTAAGCTGTCAGCACATAGCCTGACTTGGGTCTTGAACCCATGAACTGTGAGATCATGACCTGAGCTGAAGCCAGACACTTAACCGACTGCCACCTCGGTGCTCCCAGAGGTTTTGGGTTTTAATGTTTATACCATTTAATGTCTCCTTGTCATATGTGGAGTCCTCCATTGCTTCACAAGTAGGAAGTTATCTCTTTTTTTGTATTATCTAGTATTTTTAACACTTTAGGGCTAAGCACTGAGGCACTTTCTGTTCATACTAAAATCTACATTTTCTCAAGATTGAGAGAAGCTTTTAAAAGAAAAGGAAGATACCAATATGGCTAAGTGCAAATGTCTGTAAAACAAAGTGACCAGCTCACAGAACTTAGACTCAAGCACTCATTCCTCCAACTCAAAAATCTCTAGAAGCTCATCATTAACGCAGTTTGGCAAACAGACATCTCCAGTATCCAGGAGTCCTCTCCTCTGACACCTGGTCGGGGCCCTGTAACAAAGCCCACCACTTCTGGATAATTCTGCTTTACACCCCCCAACAATATACTAGATCCTCTGACTGACACCTTCATACTGTAGATTCTGCTCTTCTGGTAACAAATTATAATATACCTTCATGGCCGGCCCACTATTCTCACAGAGCCTTTCTTTTCCTCTGATGGATTTTTTTCAGTTACAAGAATTATATTGTTATGCTGGATCTTCTACTCTCCTGTCCAAATACAGAAATGTTGGGAAAACAGCAGCTATCATAACCTGTAGGTGTAAGTGCCACAAAGAAAGCTTCTTCGCTCTCCCTGACCCAAGTGTTTCCTGGAATATAAATTTACAATGAGTAAATTCTCTCCTAGACCGTGGCAGGATGAGGCTCTAAACAGTGACAACCTACCTTGGGTCTTAACTATTATCTGCTTATTAGAAACCTGAGAACAAGCTCGCTCAGGCTTAAGCCTGAATAAATCTTGGAGCAAGGAAGTCCAGAGCGTGTAAATTACTCTTGAGAAGCTGTTAAATAAAACCATCAAACTATTTGTTTAGAAGGATGACTTATCTCAAACATATAGAGTTGCTTAGTCATTTTCCTCTTATATTTCAGTAGACCAGATTGCTTGCCTTAGGACATCCATGAGCTTGCTAAAACGCATCCACGAACTTCACTCCTAAGTGTTCCTACCAAAGTAAGTTTGTAGTTACCTACACTGGCTAGTGAAGAGGAAGAGAACAAGATAGCCCGTGGGTCTATAATACTGAGACCTCTTATTTTACTCTAAAAAGAATAGCAACACAGTGAGTCCTCAGATAAAATATGCCATTTCTATTGAGCAAACTAAACAACTCTTTGGACTTGCCCCAGCTCCTTACTACATTCACACAATAATCATTCTATGGCAGATCTTGTCAAAATGAACACAAACTGAATCTAAAGAATGTTCTGTATTATAATTCGACAATTGGTAGAGGGCTTGGGGGTCTATTAAAAAGAACTAGAATTGCGTCCTTCCCTCTTCTTCCTCCTTCCTCCCCCACCCCCAATATTTAATGGTCTGGTATATGAAGAAGTTGTGTTTGCTGCCACCAACAATATATATGCCTACAATCAAAACATGCATGCCCTCGTGACTATTCAATCTCAGGGACATTGTTACAATTCATTGAATGGTTTAAAATGTCCTCCATCAACTGTTCTGTACTAGGACTATAACTCAGTGTAAAGGACAACGAAGAAAAAAATGGGAAAATTATGTACTATTTTAATGAGCAATAGCAGGGAGGCAGTGTTATACGGAAGTTTTCTAGACAGGCTTGACTTTTGATGCCATTTTAACCTAGTTCTCACTGGCCTTGAGAAAGTAAGCCCATCTTCCTAAGTTTAAAATGAGGAGATTGAGACCTATATTAGAAAACTACTGTGAAGAGTAAATTTGCATGATGAGTATAAAGACCCTGGCAAATAAGAGTCACTTGATAAATATTAGTTACTTTCTCATCATATTATCTACTTCAGTGGCAAATTTTATTTTGCCTCTATTAGCCATACAATGTCCTTTCTTTTCTGTTTCAGTTCTGTGGAGAAAATGTAAATGTCTCACAGAGCTTTCTCTTTTCATAATCTTTTCTGAAATCAAATGAATTTCAGACATTTCTCTGATTTCCAACATGCACTACCTTCAATGGTTATGTCAGGAAAAAAGACGCCTGCTATCATACTTACCAAAAGCTGTTCTTTTTGTTTCTTATGATTACCTTCCTTATTCACTTTATATTAGAGGAAAAAATCTATCACAGTGTCATTTTAATGGAAATCTAATTTTAACACTGTTAAAGGGACTACAAGAAACTATACTTTAACCAGTGGCCACATTAGCAGCAAACCAACTAAAACTCATTTTTAACACCCAAGTATTTTTTATTCACTACTCAAGTTTCTTGTTCACTGACCACACCAATTCAATACTGACTTCTTGTTATTCCTCAGTTTGTTTGGCATCTAGGAATTTGGTCAGACTTCTTTTCTCTGACATGCTTCGTTTATTTTCTTCTAGTCCTTTCACTGGTACATTCAGCCTCTCTTCCTAATACTTATTTGATCAAGAATCTGAACAACTAACGCCCATGCAAATTTCCTCTGTATCTTTACAATAATTTTGTAAGGTAATCCAAATTGATTTTACAGCAAAAAAACCTGCTTTGCTTTTTTTCTGGTGTTTCATGAGATTATATTTGTCCAAACACATTGTCAGGCAACAAAATTCTTGTAACTATCAACAAATGATTTGTATTTCTGAATATTTCTGAAGCTTCTCTATGTTATTCTAGCCTTTTGATTATTCTAGCCTCTAGAGGATGCAAAGATGCACGAACTGGGATTCATGAACTCAATGAACTCAAGAGACTTTTGAACTATTAGAGGATTGATGATATGAATAGATAACTATGATATATTCTTGAACTTGTTTAGTGCTTTAAGAGAGAAAACAATAGTAATAGTAACAATAATGCCATTAGCTAATTGCTAAGTGCTTACTAGATGCTATAAAGCACTGTACTAAGTGTTTTATGTTCATTATCCCCTTCAATCTTCACAGAAACATTTCCTGGAAGGCACTATCATTACTCCTGTTTTACAAATGGGAATATAGAGCTTTCTTAGAGAAAATACATATCTTGCCCAATGTCATGTAACTTTGAAGTGACAAGGCCAGGATTTGCCTTCAGTGTTTTAAAAAGCTACAAGCTATCAACAATGATCTCTTGAGACTTAAAAAGGAGAGATGAGGATTAACTGAGGGGTCTAGGGAAGTATTGTGTAGGAAATAGGCCAAACAAGTGAGTCTTGAAAGATAGGAGGGGTTTTAACAGGAAAAGGGTAAAGATGGAAAAGAGCATGTTCTGTGGAGAGAGAACACAGGTGCAAAAGGTCAAAAGCATGAGCTGTGGCAGGGTCCTGAAGTGGCTGAGCTGGCACAGGTGAGGAACAATAGGGAATAATGAGGAATCAGTATGGACAGGGTCAGGAACACCACATGATTTTTATCTGGTGGGCAATAAGTTGCCACTTATCTGGTGGGCAATAAACAGCCTCTTCCAAATAAGAGGCATGATAAAATGGGAGTTGAGTTTTAGGGAAATTAACAGCAATGTGTAGAGGAGGAGAGACCAACTTCCCCTAACAAATTGCGTGTTCTATGTTAGCAAGCCAGCATTGTTCTCTCTCATTTTAGTCCTTCTTTATTCCTTTCAGTTTTTTCCTTTTGAGTCAGAGGTTACTACTGGGAGTTGTGACAGGAGTCTGTGCAACACTGAGAAGTGAAGCAAAAGGATAAGGAGGAGGAGAGCGATAGGCAAAAAGCAAATAGAAAATGAGTGCTTATCACCTGGCAAGCACTGTGCTGAGCAATGTATGTGCAGCATGAGGAAGTACTACAGGAGGGAGGAAGAATGGTTGGGAAGTAAGTGCCACATCATAAGGTCCAAAACCCTTGTCATTCATTTTCTGTATCCCAATCCCTATGCTTCTCTGGAATGAAACAATGTTAAAGAGAGGGAATGAAGAAGAATGGACAAAATGATGGTGGAAGGGGAGTCAATTTATGCATACAACTGATGAGCCCCACAGTGAATCAATTTTTGAACCAGGAGGAAGAGAGGCATTGAAAATAAGTCAGGTTTCTTTTCTTTTTTTTAATGTTTATTTTTGAGACAGAGACAGAGCATGAATGGGGGAGGGGCAGAGAGAGAGGGAGGCACAGGATCCGAAGCAGGCTCCAGGCTCTGAGCTGTCAGCACAGAGCCTGCCACGGGGCTCGAACTCACGGACCATGAGATCATGACCTGAGCCGAAGTCAGACGCTTAACCGACTGAGCCACCCAGGCGCCCCAAAATAAATCAGGTTTCAAACCTGGGCAACTGGGAGTGAGATGGTGGTGAGATGAACAGAAGAGGGTTTCTTACTTTTAGGAATTTTGTTATTCTCATTCTTGTTTTGGTCTGGTCTGGTCTGGTTTGGTTTTTATGGCAAAGAAGAAAAATAGAATTGAGAAGTCAAACTATAAAGCAAAGATCATATTAGGAAAGTGAACTTCCTCTACTGATGGTGACAATACACTGAGTAAATACTCACTAGTCAACATCTGTGTCAGATAACCACCTAGATAGCAAACCTTAGATCTAATTCATCAATTACCCCCAACATCCAACACAATGACTGGCACAAACTAGTCTCCAATGAATATTTGTTAAATAGTGAGTCAATAACTATAAAGTATATCTCAATTAAACATGCAAAGTATTTAGAGATTTGCTAATGCAAAATATTCAAGATATTCTGTGGTGACAGTGTGCACATCTCCTGCTTTCTCTTCCATTCCACTCAGCAGCTATGCTGCTCTTTCTTCGAATGCCTGCCCCATACTCTCTCTCTCTCACTTGTGGCACATAACCCCATCAATAACTTCACAAAAGACTATCCAGGTCATCAGGGAAGAATACTCTCAGATTTCCCACCCACAGGTGAATCTGTACCTAAATCTATACTTAAGGCTTTCTTCCTCCCAAATCAGGAATGTGGGGGGTCACCAGAGACTTCCCGTCCCCCAACTACCCCATCTGGGGACCAATTCATCTGGATTCTACTTCCTTGACTATTCTCATTTCCACAGCCCCCACCCCTGTCTTCATTCTGCTACTCTTAAGTTGTTAAAATTTGGGCATGAAATATTTCCTTTGGAATATTGCAATAGCTTCATGACAACACTGTCCCCAGTTTGGTACATCTCTAAACCATTGTTATAATGACTTTTCAAATAAAATCTGATCTTCTCTCTCTCTTCCCCATTCTCTCTTCTTCTCTCTTAATCTTTTTTGTTCTTACTAGCCATCAAAGCACCACCTACTCATCAAGATTTCATTATGACACTTTCCTCTCACCAAAGTGCACCATTTAAAACTCTCCCATTGCATCATTTTTACATAATATCATTTACTGAGACTCTTCTAAAGGCCCACCATCATACCAGTCAATCCCTGTATATTTCACATAGGCCTCTGCTTTTTGCCCAGAAAGCCCTTCCTCATTTTCTTTGCCTAACCCTCCTATTCACCTCCCATTCAGACCAAACAATGCCTCCTTCTTTAGAAAACCTTTCTTAAAACTTACATAAGCCCCATACTATTTGTGCTCAATTCCATCATAACATTTGGAAGCTAGAATATATTGTAGTTAAGACTATGGACTTTGGAGTCAGATGGTCTGTGATCAGATCCTGACTCTGCCTTTTACTACCTGTCAGATCTTGAGCAAATTATTTAACCTCTTGAAATTACAGTTTCCTCCTCTGTTAAATGGACTAATAATGGTACACAAGTAAAATCTCCAGAAGGATCCGGGACAATATTCAGTAATCAAACAAATATTTCTGTAGTAAAAGTATGACTATTCAAATCAAATTGGATAAACCATGATGAGAAATAGCATCATATCAGATTAAAGTTTGCTTCCAAATGAATTTTGAAAATAAACATTCAACTTCTAGAGCTGTCTGAGGTTTTGAAGTTCAGAACTGTAGATAAGGGATTGTGGACTTATATGTTCTTCATAGAGTTGCAAGGATTAACTAAGGTAATGTATGGAAAGCACTTAGAGTAATTTTTCATGAGTTAGTATTATACTAGCCCTTATCACGCTGTCAGGGATCGTTAATTGTCTTACCCACCCCCCCATTAGTCAGTATACTTCTTAAGACAGAGAATTTTTATTATAGATATTTCAATCCTTAGTCCTTGCCATAACACATGACACATTTTAGGCACTTGGTAAATGTAGATGAATGAATAATAGGCTTCAGTCTATAAAAAAAAAAAAAAAAAAATCAGTGCTTTCAGCTTCTCAGAGTATTTCACATCCGATATTTTACATTTCACATTGTATTCACCCAAAATCCATGTAACTTGTCTGGGATTTATAATTTACAGCAGTATTTATGCATCGCTTAAGAGACCATGAGACCTTCACCAAAGCAAAAGTTCAAGTTTGTTGCTCCTATGTTTTCATGTCAGTGCTGCCCCCTAATTTGGTAAGAGGCATGTGCTTCCATTTATTTAGATTTTTTGTTAAGAAAGGAAAAGTGTTCATTAAGCTAGTGAAAACTTCTGCCAGAAGAGAAATCATCCTCACCTAACACCATGTAATCTAGTCCTTCACTGAAAGCTCTAAGGCCCGCCCTGATTTAATACCTACTAAAAAACCCAATAAGATTAACGAGTATATTTGACACACTATACCAGAACAAGAGTTTCAAAACAAAACAACATACAATATAAAAAAGGAATTTTTAAAATATAAAATTATTGAAGAAAAACAACCTTAGTGTTTCAACCTGGATAGCCTTCCCACTGCAGTTTAAGATGAGCTTAGAAGAAATCCACACTTGGATCAAATGCTATATTCTGACCTTTTAACTTCTTACAGAAAATAAAATGATTCCTCAGATTTTAAAGGGTTGGGACTATGGGACAAAGGAGATCCATCAACCTTTCACTCGGGGGCTTAATTTTAAAAATGAGCTTCATTTCAAAATCCATCTCTCTTAGAGCATGCTATTTGAGTTTCTACCACAGCAAAATACAAGATACAAGATGATTTTCAGGTCCAAATCATTATATATATATATATATATATATATATATATATATATATATATATATATATATAAAAGTATCCTTAATAAAACATAATAAGATATGGATATTTTTGTGCACCTTTATGTCATGCTTCTATGTGTGTGGTGTAAAGTGATTTAACTAGCTTTGACATTTTTAAGCTAATATCTTTTAATATCCTCTCATATTTCTAATTGTAATAATGTTTACTGATATTACAGATGTGTTAAGTTTTACCATGCTTATACAAGAGTTGTGATTATTGTAAGATGAATAAGGCAGAATTCTTGTCCTGAAGATATTTAAAGATGTTCCCTCATAAAAATAATACACATAATTGTATGTTTTTATGTGTATGCATGTAGGTGTATGTGTGTGAATGTATTATGTAAGAGTCTGTGTATATGCACATGTATGTATGCATATAATTTCTCTGCCCTGGATACATAAAGATGTTAGGTAGCAAGTTGGTATCTCATTTACACCTGTGTTTTGTTTAGTTCTTGAGAGGCAGGAACCAACTTAGGAGTATAGCAAAATCTTTTTTCTGTCATTTAGAAAGCCACCTTTTTTTAAGATCCAAAAAGGATTTTCTCCTCTGACAATATAGAGTGCCTCTTCTTTTTTACAGTCTATTCTTTTCAGAAAAGACTTTGAAATGGCTTTTATTCTAAACCTCATTCTGAATCACTCACTTTTACTTGATGAGTTCCCTTCAAATGTAGTAATTCTTTTCTCACTGTTTCTCACCAAGGGGCCTCTTGTCCCAGGAATCACCGCAAGTGTTCAGAGGAGTTTGAGAAAGACTTTCCTCTGTCAACCATGTGTCATCAGTCACCTTCCCTGAGTAGCGTGCACCCCATCTCAACAAGCTGACAACGCTTCCCTTCTCTTTATGCCCATTATTTGTCCTTGAGCCTTTGGCCTCCAGGATCCCAATCAGATTGCTGCGTGGATGTGATTGGAAATTTGACCTCAAGACCAGAAGATGTACAGCTCCAGGAACAGCAGCACAGCAAGTGGAGGTGAATCTGGAGCCTATCTGTCCTAACTTTCCCTTCTCCTTTGAGAACTTGTCTTGTGACATCTCAGCTTCCTGCCCTTGCTTTCCAACTGCAAACTTTACTTTCCTTCCTCTTCAATTTACTCATCCTGCTTTCTTTCATTCTTCACAGTATCAATTATAAGTTTTGAAAAATTTCAACTTGTAATCTTCTCCCTGACTACAAGTGTATATTTTAATTACAATCCGCAATGTCCTGCTCTGGGGAAAACACTTGCTCTTTGTATTCACCGCTCTCATTCTTCCCTCCTCTAATTATACCCAGCGCCTCCCTCATCTCTGCCTTCTTTCCTCTCCTCTCTTCTCTGGGGGCCTGGATCTGGTACAAGTGGCACGGAAATATATTTAAAGGCTCCTGCTTTCAGTGTTATTTAAACATGTTCCACATATCTTCCCACAAATGATAAAATCCATTCACTCAGAAGGTCCCCTTTAAGATAAAGTAGGATAAAGGAGGAAGGCAAGAGGCAAAATGGAAATACTTGCAGTTACCAAGGAATAGCCGGCTCATATAGCATGCTGGGCCTCTGTGGCAGATCAACCCAGTGGAGTATCACTTACTTCCCTGTTGACTGGTTCTGCTTCTCTATCTTCTAATATGGTGCCTGCATTCTCCATCCTCAACCCATTATACTCCAAGACAAGATGATAAACTAAATATGGACTGAATATTTGCATCTTCCCAAAGTTCATATGTTGAAGCTCAACCCCCAGTGTGGCAATTTTAGGAGGTGGAGCCTTTGGGAGATGATTAGCCACAAGGGTGGAAACTTCACAAATGGGATCAGTGTCCTTACAAAAGAGACCCCAGAGAGATCCCTCACCCTTTCCACCCACACAGAGAAGTCAGGCATCTATGAACCAGGAAGTCGGCTGTCAGCAAACAACAACCTTGCTGGCACCTTCATCTTGGACTTCCCAACCTCCAGAACTATGAGAAAGGGATGTTTGTTGTTTAAGCCACCTAGTCTATGGCATTTTGTTATATCTGTAACAGACTAAGACACTAAATCAAAGTGATTATTTTGAAAGTGAGACATGACCATTCTTAAAAGTCTGAGATCTAGGAAAAACAAAATGATGGGATCATGACTGGAAACATTTGAGAAACAGAATTCTCTAGAAGGAAACATGTAAACCATTCAGATATACATACATACATACATACATTTCTGAATACCTGAATCTTAAGAAAAGTGCAATACTGATGTTAATTATATATTTATTTTTGGGAACAGGAAGACAGGAGGAGCACAGAGCATTATTTGTCCTCTTTCTTTAAATTCCCATTCCCTTTACTACTACCTCATGGCTTTCATAACTCAGCATATTTGCCTAACCTGGTTTCTTAGCTTGCTGTGCTTCCCTCTATCATAGCACTGAACAAACACCCTGGATTGCTATTGTCTATTTATTTACCACTCTTTGCTTCTAGGTCATGATCTCCTTAATGACAAGAAAGATGTGTCTTGTTTTTATATCCCAACTGACGTAACAAGGAATAGAGTTACTTCTGCCATAATGGGTACCAATCAACTTCCTAGTTGTCCCTGCCCATCTAGGTGAGGATAGAACGTACATTTGAAGTGAAAATGTAGCTTTGAAAGGAGACCCCTAGCTCCCTAGTCAAACATACTATCACCACCATGCTTTCTGCGGGTACTTCTGCTATACCCTGAGTGTTTGGGAGCATGCCTGACTGGAAACTAATGCTCCTTCCTTGTTTGTTGATTGAATGTTTTCATGCATAAAAAAATATGAATCAGTTTGGCATGATATACCAACAGAAGAGAATATTCCATCTAGAATGTTATACAAAGCTCCAGGCCTGCATGCTGAATACTTGCAACAAAAGGCTTTCTTCAGGTCTAATTGGATTTATACTCCTGAACTCTCCTCTCTGTCCCTGTTCAACTATTCTAGAGAAAAAAAACCTAGGAAAGTGTTCGTTTTTCTGTATTTAATCAAATCCAGCAACACATTTTCATATCTCAAAATCTTTCCTGAGTTGGGCTAAAAAACTCAAGCTTACCAGCACAAATGAAGTTATTAGCATTTTTCTCCTTCCTTGAGATTATTCCTGCCAATTCTCTATCATCTAAGGTAAAATGGAACTCAAAGATAATTTTTAAAAAAGAAGAAATGATATTAAAATAACTTCGGTTGTGATCATTCATCCTAACATCTCTATAAAATATTTTCCCTGTAAGTTTGAAATTGCATGATATTTTTAAGTGGCCATACAAACACCAATTTATTTCGTGTTAAAATGCAAATATACCCACCTCTAGCCTTCTTATCTCATACAGCAAGAATGATTCTTTCAAAACTTAAAGTGATCATGATATTCCTCTTGCTCTCAACCCTTCCCTGATTTCTCCTCACTTTTTAAATACAGTTTAAAGGCTTTGCTATGGCTACAGTGTGTCCCAGTGAAGCCATCCTTTACCTCTCCCCACATCCCAGCCACACTGGCCTCTCTCTGGCCCTTGAACAGACAAAACACCTCACTGTCCCTCCTCTTGAGATGCTATTAACCCAACTGTTTTCATGGCTCACCAGCTAATTTATTTTAGGCCTCAGAGGGCGCCTCCTCAGAGAGGCTCTGTCTCACATCCCTTTCTTACAGGATTCCTTATTCACGGTGCTGTCTGTTATACTCTTTGAAATTGTCTGCTTATGTGTTGACAGTCTGTCTTCCTCATTAGACTATAAGTTTCATGAGGGCAGAGACCCTAATTTGTTCACTGGTGGAACTACACCTAAAAGAGAATTTATTCCCGGTAGAAACAAAAATTTAAAAGGGAAGTTGAACTTTAGAGGTTGCATCTTTCACAGATATTGTATTGACCACATGGAGAAACTGAGTCTCCAGAAGATTAAATGAGTTCTCCAAGGTCACAGTTAATAAGCAGCCGAACTGGATCTTAGTTGTAGTTACTTCTGGCCCAAAAGCCTTTGATTGTAAGAAACAAACAGGAAAGAAAGGAATGTCCATGCTGACTTCCAACTTTTCAGAAATTTACACTTTTTATTTTCTAGAAAAGTCTATCAAATCCGTAATAGTTTTTAATCTCAGTTTATCTTTGTTTTCCTTCCATTCACCAAGAGTAAGTCCTAGTGTGGTTTTGCAAATCCCAGAACGTGAAAGCTAACAGGGTGTGACAGCTGGTATGTCCCATGCTCCTCACATTCAGTGGTCTGTAACAGGGTAAATGACACAATTACCTACTGTAATTACTGCTGCTGACAATACAGTTTCCCTGGTGGATGCTTTATGAAATTCAGAACTGCTTTTCTTGTCACTCCAATCCAAATCTCTGCCTACGTATTTTGGACAATATTTTGCTAAACAAATCTAAATGGACATTTATTACTTAGCATAATTCAAGTACTGTGTATGCATTCTGCTTTAATCTAATTTTTTGCACCAAAATGCAAATCTTTTTAACAAGGTTTTGCTTTAAATCAAGCATCAGTTCTCATTGGTTATAAACACACACAAAATGCTTCCTAGAAAAATAGATACACCAAAAAAAGTCAGAACTGAATAAACAAAGCACTGGCCAAAATCCTGGTCTAGAGTAGACTGCTATACACCAAATTTGTTACTTATTTCATTTCAACTATAAAGACACTTGAGAATATATACAGACACAAACAATTATAATAGTTGACTGTTCTAAGTTTGGCTGCCAGTCAAAATCCTTCACAAATTACAGGTAGGCTGTCAAAATAAAAGATAAAAATGCAAAGGGACATAGTTGTCTGCATATATAACTTGTTTTACTTTAATTTTTTTTTTAAAAGTCCAATTACCAAACTCCCATTCTAAGGCTGGGATTAGCAGATTGAATACCTTAAGCATAGTATTAAAAAGCATCTCACTTAGAGGAAAAAAAAAAAGCATCCCATTTAGGAGAAAGTAGTACAAATTCTTTTTGCAAACACATTCAAGGAACACACCCTTTTCTCCCTGTGGATAACACCAATATGTTAACAGAATTACATTAGTAACCAGATGATTTTGATTTTGCAAATTAGTGGTTCCTGCTTTAATGATGCAATATATTCCTGGAAACCACAGCAGAAGGCCGATTATCATTAAATGGGACTAATCATGTTCTTATTGGGTTCACATGTTCTACCACAGTTTGGCATCATCAGCAGAAACAGAAAAATAAATGGGTGAGGAGGTCAAAAGCAAAGGACGTGTGCCTGATAATCAATGCTGAATATGCTCTGCAGTGAAAAGAGGGCTGATATGGAACTCAAGTACCCAGTGACTTGAAACAGTGATCTTTATTCCATAGTGACACAGAAGAATTGGGCACCTCTTAACTTTTAAATTTAATATTCTTTGTTCTTTGTGACAAAATCAGAGCAAACAAGTGTTATATGAACCTCAAGATGGAAGTACTATATGGATATCAAGAACTGTAAGTCAAGATAAGGATACAAATCTCTGTATACAGAGCAATGTACTAAGAGGAGAAAATTTTACATTTTAAAATGTAACAACATGCAATGTTAGTTAATGATACCATTGATGTTGTAGAATCACTTCTGGAAGTGAAAGCAACGGTAAATCAGCAAATCCTATCTGAATTTTTTAGACTTTGCTGTTATCCAGTGGTTGATAAAGAATCACAGCACACCCGCCCATATGGCAGAGAGTGGTAAACCATTTAGCTTGCCATATGACACAATCAAGGTCAAAATGCAACCTCATATAAGCTGAGATTGAAGTGACTAAATCTGTTATTCCAATCTTCAATCCCATTGTACCCCCTATGTAACTCTCCCAACCGGAGAACTGCCCCGTTATTGGTCAGCATTTTGTTTCAGGGTATTTGGAACTGCTAATTTCTCTATCTGCAATGTTCTTTTTCCTCCCTCATAAACCCAGTGACGCCTTATCTGATCACCTAATCTAAGTAGGTCCCCAGTGCTGGCATCCATAACACAGCTTCATGGGAAATAATTATTAGCATTTTAGAACATTGATCCACTCTTCTGTTTACTAGTCCTCTACCCCCCTAGATGGCAAAGTCCATCAGGAACTACGTGACTAGCATTGTGCCCAGCCCAGAGCAGGCTTTCAACTGATATGAGCTGGATCAAAGTAACCTTTAGACTAAAGGGCTTCCCCCACACCCTGCCTTTGATTATACTTCACAACTCGAAATTTGAAATTTTCTAGGTCTGGAGACTAGTAAATACAAAGTTGAGGGATAAGACTAACAGCTTCTCCTTTCAATGAAGAATAATTGCATAATATCAGGTTTTTATTTGAATGCAGTTACATTTCAAGAGACATGATATTTTATGAAGCATATCCAAATTTGGGTAAAATACAGTCCAATAATATAATTTCATTCTACTGCATTAATTTTACTTAAGAGTGAGAACTATTTCTATAAAAGTAGCCTAAATTATAACGTTCAAACTGAAGTATGAAAGGATATAATTTCAGTTACAGCATATTAACAGAGTCCACTGTAAAACAAATTACTGGATTAGCAAGATTTTATGTATCCTCAAAAAAATTACCTCAGAATAATAAGAAAAAAAAGTCTATTTAAAATATATACCCTATTGATAGGATTATCAACAGAATTATCTAAAACCAGATCCATTTTTAGAGAATTAAAATATGAAGACTCAGTTAAAGAAATACTATGTCTACGAGTAGGACACAGGGCTGTGTTGTTCCTGCAGTAAAGAATCAGAGGCAGGGGCATCACAAAGATGCCAGAGGCAAGTTGGTTTGGAAATGTACAGGATGTCACCTTTATAGTCACTTATATTAATATAAGGTCTTCACTGACAGACTCCACATTTCAGAGATGCATTGGGCGCATACAGTGAAATAATACATTAGTAACTCTCTGGCACTTCTGGGTTAAAAGGTTATTTTCCTCATTCATTTTTATGAATATTATGGTAATTGAATAAAAATGCAGACTGAAAATATTCATTAGCAAATCATTTTCCCCAGACATCATCAGCAACCACACAGGCTGGCTTGCATTATCTTACATTTGCCGACACCATCATACATTTTCAACTACACTGCAATTGTTATTTCCTAACCTAGACCTAGAAGTAGATGAAGGTTTTAGAATATCAGTTTCCTTTAGACATTTATTTTCTAATCTACCTTTGTCCTTCTGAAAAGATTCCCATAAATAGTACTGACTCAACAACAAAGAGTACTCTTTTAAAAAAAACAGCCTGGGCGCCTGGGTGGCTCAGATGTTTAAGCGTCCAACTCTTGATTATGGCTTAGGTCATGGTCTCACGGTTCGTGAGTTTGAGCCCCATGGCGCCTACCTGGGATTCTCTCTCTCCCCCTCTCTCTCTGACCCTCCCCTGCTCATGCTCTCTCTCTCCCTCTCAAAATAAATAAATAAACATTTTTTTAAAAAAAGATCAAAAACAGACCTATTGGTTACATGTTATAATAAATAGTGAAGAACAAATATGTGGTCCTATGTTCCTAATAGCCACATTAATTATGTTGAGGTTGGTTTATTATCCAAACAGCAGCAATACTTATATGCATATTTTACATATTTAACATTCTACCACGTTGGGTATATACAATTTATACTGGTATAATCGACTAAACTTGATATAAATAGGAAAATGCCTCATCATTTGGCTGGCATTTTTATCCAAGCTTATGTTTAGCTACTATTTGTTGAATATTTACAATGTATGAAGTACTCTAACATGTGATTTACTTTGCCCTTTCATTTAATTTTCACAACAGCCCTATGAAATAGGTATTGGTATTGTTATTCCCACTTTACAGATGAGGCAAATGAGGCATAAAGAAGTTAAATAAATTTACCTAAGGTCATCATCTTTGACTTGGGGGATCTGTTGAATTCCAAGTGTAAATTTTTAAACACTAAAATAAGTTAAGACCTAATCAATCTAATAATCTTCTTCATTTGAAATGTTATACCTTATGAAAAGTAAGGTGTATGCTACCCTTTACCTGTCCCAGCCATATGACCACAGTGTGGCTTTGGTTACCACAAGGCAGTATTCTAATCTCAAGTCTTATAGTTGGTGTCTCTTGTGGGTTTCATTCTGGAACCATCCTTTAAAGTCAGGGTCATATCCTGTTATAAGGGTCCCACTTTAAAGATGTTTTTTTAATAAATTACATATATATAAAAAAAAAGATGTTGTTTAACTAATACACATCAACAGTACAGTCATAAAGAAGAGACTCATTAGGAATACTAAGTGAGAAAAGAGTTACCTAAAAACAAAAAAAAAAAGGATACTCCAAGAGATTTAGTAGTCTTATAAACATTTTTTGAGTACTGTTATATGGAACCAAGATTAGACATGTCCTGTGTTCCAAGGGGCAAAATAAGATTGGCCTAGTCAATGATCCAGGAACACAGTATTAGTATTAGCCTCCTTGCCTAAAATCCCCTTGCTTCACTCAATTCACCCAAATTATACCTTTTCTGAAAGACCTAACTCACATTACATCACTTTAGCAAAAATGTTTCTGATTGAGAAAATCCCCATTGAATTTGTTGTCCTCAGAACTCCTAGGAAATATTTTGCCTTCTTATTTGTTATGAAAACTTCCAAATAAACTAACCTCTTTGAGAATAGGACCTGTATCTTTTGAAGATGAAAACAGGTATCTATAAATGTTACTTTAAGTAAATTAAAGTAAATTTCCCCACATCATGGGAAAACACACGTAAATATCCCATGGGTTAAGAAAGAATCCCAATGGAAATTATGAAATAATTAGAAGTAATGATAGGGAGAATACTGCATATTAAAATTTGTGGGATATAGCTTAAGTAAAGATTAGATGGAAATTTATAGATTTAAATGCATTCATTGAAAAATATGGCTTTCAAAACAAGCAGAAATGGGCACCAGTATTTATTAGTAGTGTGATTGTAGGCAAGCTACTGAATATTCCAGTGCCTCAAGCTCATGACTTACTCAATGGGGCTCATAATACCAAATGCATTCTATTGTTTTGAAGATTAAATAACATAGATAAAACATCTAGACCTATGCTTGACACACTGGAGGAATTATTTTTTAATATTATCATCACTTCCGCTTAACAAGCCAAAAAAACCAAAGTGATAAAGAGAACCAACATCTAATCAATGGCATCAATACATTTAAAGGGAGAAGAAAGTGGTAGCACCAGTTTGTATTACCACCCACAGTGCAAGAGGGTTCCCCTTTCTCCACATCTTCACCAACACCTATTGTTTCAAAACAAATGAGCAAAGGGAAAAAGAGAGAGACAGAGAGAGTGACAGAGAGAGACAGAGAGAGTGACAGAGAGAGACAGCGAGAGACAGAGAGAGAGAGAGGCAAACCAAGAAACAGATTCTGTTTCTAGAGAACAAACTGATGGTTCCCAGAGGGGAGTTATGTGGGGGATGGGTGAAATAGGTGATGGGGATTAAGGAGTGTGCTTGTTGTGACGAGCACCAGGTGTTGTATGGAAGTGTGGAATGAGTATATTGTATACCTGAAACTAATATTACACTGTATGTTAACTAACTGGGATTTCAATAAAAACTTTTTAAAAAGTGTTAATAAACATGTAAGTAGAAGCCTATGGAAAAAAAAATAAAGGGAGAACAAAGAATGTCTGCAGTAAGCCTGGAAAAGAGAAACTAAAGGAAGTAGAATTTGTGATCTTCCTCCTTCATTATCTGGGGAAAGAACACATTGATCAAATACACCAGTATCCCAGTCTCCTTAGAATCATCTCATTAATTCTTTCCACTCTAACTATAATTCAATTATCTCTACAGTTTTTACACCACAGGAGAATGCTGTAAATAGGCCACAGAGAGCAATAGCTTTCTTGACTACACTGGTAAACAGGACTACCAGTGAAAATTGTGTGTAAAAAAAATCAAAATGGGGGATGTGTGGGTGGCTTAGTCGGTTAAGCTTCTGACTTGTGATTTTGGCTCAAGTCATGATCTCAAGGTTGGCCCCGCATTGGGCTCTGCACTGACAGCATGGAGACTGGGATTCTCTCTTTCCCTCTCTCTCTGCCCTTCCCTCACCTCTCAAAATAATTGAATAAATTTTAAAAAATTAAAATAGGAAATAGGATAAGAAAATAGGAAGAAAAAATATGAGCCCATAAAGAAGTAGGGGGAAAAACATGCAGATGGGCAAAATAAAAGTCACAATAGTCTGGTTATTATAAGCCAAGAGGCCAGGGCAACAGTATAAAAGGCCAGAAAGATGAGCAAAGGGATTTAAAGTAGGCATTTAGGAGGTCACTGATGATTTCCATGGGAGCAAATTCAGAAGGGGAGAAAAAGAAACCAGTTTACAAGAGATGAGTAATAGTAGTAAAGAGGCATGGTGAAGCCAAATATTAAACCACATTCTTCACATATTTCATGATTAGTCAGCTGGGGCGGGGGGTCCTCTCCATTCTGTAAAATTTCAAATCCATAGAAACTATTTTACCCAGGGTGAATAGGAGTCAGTCGGGGGAAGAGACAAATCACAAAAGGTAATACATACATCTCTTAAACACTTTTAAGTTAAAATATGTAAATGAACATTTATTTATCAGTCTCGAATGGAGGCCAATTGTTTTGCTTTGAGTTTCTCAAAGTCTTCCTTTCATAAATCATACCAATTATGTATTCTGTGGGACTGCCAGCCTCAATATATCTAAAACAGAGTGAGAAATTAAAGACAGCTGCAGAACAATCTGAAGAATTATAAATTTCTATATTTTACAGTTTTCTTACCTATACCTAATTTGATAACACATTTTCAGTGGCTTGACTGAACCATGTTTTTCTTATATTTTTAACTTACTTTTTTAATGAACCAACACACCCTTTTTAGAAAATATTAGCTTATTTGGTGGTTTGGTTAAGTTGTGGTTAGTTAATAGAGCTTCTACTATATAGGGAAAATTGCTATATTTCTTTCTACACTTATACCATCCCTGTAAAATTCTTTACTGTAAGGGAAAATACATTCAGATATAATAAGAGGTGGCCAGCTGAAAAGCTCTGTCATAAAATAAACCCATTAATTGACCACATGTCCTATATATAACTGACATTGATACAATCCCTTCTTAAACAACTTACAGAGCTACGTTCAATAAGAAAATGTATGTGAAATACTCTGAACACTGTACAGCATTTTACAAAAGCAAGTGCTGATTATTATTAGAGAGAAGAAAGATTTATACCACTTGTCATTCATTTTTAAGCATTCATTGTTACCCAACAATTGTTTATTGAGCACCTACTGTATAACACACACTGCTAGAGGCTTAAAATACAATGAAGGAAAGAGGGATTAAACAGACGGATGGACAAGCCACAGTGAGTGTTATAAAGGAAAAAGTTTGGAATGTTTTGAGAATAACATGGTAGACAAATATTAAACTGGTGGTCTTAGATAACCCTTTAAGACCTAAAGAATGAGTTACAATCAATCCAGTAAAACCAGGAGAAAGAATTGTTGCAGGCAGAATGCATAAGGTGTGCAAAGGCCCAAATGCAGACAAGAACCTCATGAGTTTGAGACCTGCAGAAAAGCTGTGTGTCTAAAGTGAAGTGAGGCAGGGTCACCAGGGTGGCTCAGTTGGTTGAGCATCTGACTCTTGGTTTTGGCTCAGGTCATGATGTCACAGCTCTGTGGGTTTGAGCCACACATTGGGCTTTGCAGAGGCAACATCGAGTCTGCTTGGGATTCTCTCTCCCCTCTCTCTGCCCCTCCCCAACTCTTGCTGTCTCTCTCTCAAAATAAATAAATAAACTTAAAAAAATAATAAAGTGAGGTGAGGCAGAGGGATTGGCATGCAATAAGGCTGGAAAGGTAGGCAAAACCCAGGTCATGCAGTGCCCTTTAGGACACAGTAAGAGATGATCTATTTTTTACCCTAAGATCAATTGTAAGCCACAAAAAGGTATCAAAGACTTAAAAAAAAAAATCACTATGCAGTGGTGTAGGGAATGGGTTGGAGCAGGGCAAGTATGGAAGAAGAGAGGGCATTAAAGGATATGGTCCTAGACTACAGTGGGATATGGGACATGGAGGCACAGGGAGAGAGACAAAATATATTTAGAGATGAAACTGATACATTTGCTAATAGATTATTCTATTAATTTGGGGTGGGGGAGAGAGAGAAGGCATAAGAGAGATCAAGATTCAAGCCTGCATGAGGATTAGGCCTGCTAGGGGGAAAAGTAGAAAAGAAAGTCTACACATAGCAAATATGATTGTAAATAATCACCAAATGCATACACCACACACATCCACATATATTTGCTTCACATTCATGAACCTGTGCAAACTAACCTCTTTGCAGTACTGTCTCACCCACTCCAAAACACCCCATTCCTGACACACACATAAATCAGCCTGAGTTGAACTGGCCACTTGGTATTTCCTAATAAGTCCTTGAATTACTTCATTGAATTCTCTTTCTTAAAAACCATTCTCATTCCTTGCTAATCTTCCTTATTCTTCACAATCACTAGGTACTCAGATGTTCAATCTAGAAATGAGTCATATTTAACTCCCCCCTTTCCCTCATTCTGTACCACCCATAAATCACAGGTCCTGATGATTCTCTCTCACAGTATCAATCTGTCCACTTTTCTCCATTTACAGGGCTATCACCCTGGCCTGGATCACCATTATCCACTGCCTAGAAGAGTCTCCTAACTGGTTCTTCCAATTACACTTTCACTTCTAACCAAATCATTCTCCAAATAGTCCTTAAAGATATGTCTTTAAAACATAAGTCAGATTGAGTCTCTCCTTTGCTTAAAAGACTTCATAGCTGGGGCACGTGGATGGCTCAGTTGGTTAAGTGTCTGACTCTTGATGTTTGTTCAGGTCATGATCTCAGGGTCATGAGATCGAGCCCTGCATTGGGCTCTGTGCTGAGTGTGGAGCCTCCTTGGGATTCTCTCTCTCTCCCCCTGTCCTGCTTGTACTCTCTCTCTTTCTCTCTCCATCTCAAAATAAATAAACTTAAAAAAATACTTCTTGATTTACTGTGATACATAGATTAAAATCCAAACACCTTCCTTAGTTTAAGACTGCATGATTTGGGAGGCACCTGGGTGGCTGTCAGTTAAACATCAGACTTCACCTCAGGTCATGATTTCAAGGCTTGTGAGTTTGAGTCCTGCATCAGGCTCTCTGCTGATAGCTCAGAGCCTAGAACCTGCTTCAGATTCTTTGTCTCCCTCTCTCTCTGCCCCTCCCACATTTGTGCTGTCTCCGTCCAAAAAATAAATAAACATTAAAAAAATTAAAAGAAGAAAGACTGCATGATTTGGCCCACCCTACCCTTCATTCTTACTCATGCCACCTTCCTCTTTGCTCACTATGCCACAAGCCCGATGCCTCTTTTGAGTCCCTCCAACACATTAACTTTTATTCCAGCTGAGGGCAGCTATATATGCCTTGCAGTCCTTACCTTTTCTCGAGTGTGTATATATCTCCCAAAGAAAGTTGTAAATTCTTTGAAGTCAAGGACTTATTTGTACAGTTTATTGTTCAAGGCTAATGCTCAATAAATATGTGCTAATTGTTTCACAGATACAGAAGTGCTAAAAGACAATTGTCATGAACTTTCAGGTTATTGTCATCATCATCACCATACTTTTAGTTTATTGGACACTTACTATGAACCAAGAACTCTATGCAACCCTTTTCACTGAGTCTTCACAACAACCCCACAAGGTAGAGGTTGTTATCCCAATTGTAATACTCATGATAAAACTAAGGCTGAAGGGTAAATGTTTTGCCCAATATTATTCAGCACTTAAATAATAGAGCTGGGATTTTAACCCTGATCTGTCTCTACACATAATTAGTTACTCTGCCTTCCTGAATTTCCAAGAGCTCTAAATTAAGCGCTTAATTTTTCTCTGGTTTTCATAAAAAAAGTTTTAAGCATCCAAAATTTGTAACATCAGTTACATGTGTGACTGTTTCTACATTCTCTACATTGTTTAGATATCTTATGCTGATGGTGCACTGCTTCAGTTGCTATTTTGGGAACATGGTTGCCTAGCAACAAGCATTATTAGGCTGAATGATATTCCAGATTGTATTTTGTTATAATATAGTTGAACAGTATTCATATAGAAATATTTTAGGAACAATGGGGGCAAATTCAATGCAACGTATTATAAAATAGGAACTCTACAATATAGCATACACAATAAGGTGGACGGTTTTCTGTTGAGTTTCCAAATGCTTTCAAGTCCTCAAATGTATTTGGAATCCAACATGGTTGGGAGTGACAACAAGGAACTGAGGATGGTAAAACTTTAAAATCAACCCAGTTAAGATAGTAGAGTTGGAAAGAACTATGTTTACTTTAGAAAGGGGGAAAAACTGCTTCACAGAT
Organism: Panthera leo; assembly: GCF_018350215.1. Classification (NCBI taxonomy): domain Eukaryota; kingdom Metazoa; phylum Chordata; class Mammalia; order Carnivora; family Felidae; genus Panthera; species Panthera leo. Next base: position 71,621,498 of record NC_056685.1, read on the forward strand.
GCCAGGTCCTAGCCAGAATTCTCACCGCTACCTTCTCTTGGAACCAGATGTTCTCACAGCTATCTTCTCTTGGAACCAGATGTTCTCACAGCTACCTTCTCTTGGAACCAGATGTAACTGAGAAGTATCATATGGCTAGCTCCACACAAAGCCATCACCACCAGCCAAAAAAAAAAAAAAAAGCAAAACAAAGCACATATCTGAAAAATGGTGATGTTAGTACTATCGTCTTCTTACATAAAAAATAAGTTATTGGGAAAATACAGGTACATAATACATATCCATAGCATAAACCAGGAACAATGCAAAGGGATCTCAACTCCTTGGCAGTTAAGTCATATTTCTTTTCCCTCAGCTTATTTATTAAAACATTCTATTTCTAGAAGTAAGTGATGAAGTTAACTGTAAAAATCAAGCAAATTTCGTTCATGATAAAAAGGGAGTTGAACAAAATGAAGGATAATGTAATGATAGGCTTTTTGCAAGACATCTAGTAACCCTGGTGTCTGACATAAAGCCAGTCTCCCCTGATGACTTGAGAGGCAACCTAAGACCCAGCTGATTAAAATGCCCCTCTTAGCTCTTATGTGTTCTTAAAAAAAGTGGGAAGAAAAAAATAAATTACAATGAAGAGGGAAAGGAAAGAAAAGAAATAATAAACAGAGTAAGGTGACAGAGCAGAAGGACCCCAGGATTTAGCATCTGAAAAGCTAGTCAGGGGCCAGTTGTTTAAAAAGTGTGAGGCCTTGTATCAGTTTCTTAATCTTCAGGGTCAAAATTTTCTCCTCTGTGAAATGGAGGTAATATTGCCTTCCTTGCCTAATTTATAGGTTTTTGTGAACCTAGAAAAGATTGATCAGTTAGGTCACTCTTGCATTTTCCCACAGCTCAGTTTATGAGTCCCAAGAGATGGGTACGGGCAGAGAGAATAGGCTGGTAGTTTATCATCTAGGCAAGAGTTTCCAGATGATTCTTAACTTGATAATTATGCTATCCAACCTGAAAAATAGTTTGAAAACTCATATAATTTACTAGAAATCAATGAGAAAAAACATCAACAGCCAAAATAAATAAAAGGGTTAAAAGATATGAGCAAATATTCAAAAAAGAAAAAAAAAAAGGCAATACACATGACAGAACAATGTTCACATTGTAATAAAGGTCATTGAAAAATATGAAGATATATCTATCTTTGTATTTTGGTGAATGTATAAAATTTACAGCTAAAAAAGGAAAAAGTACCAGGACAAATGAAAGTTCAGACAGCCAGCCTTCTCTTACACTGCTGGTGGGAATATAGATTGGAGCAAACTCTCAAAGGGCAGTTTCATAATATGCATCTAAAGTACTAAAGTGTACAGAACTTAGGCCAAATCATTCTCTTTATAGAAACGTATCCTAAGGAAATTATCAGAGAAGCTTAAAAAAATTCCTACACCGATATTATCTGTAAGAGTGACATTTTGGTACGAACTTAAAATTTCAACCGTATATGACTGGCTAAATAAATTAGAGTTTGCTATTTTATAGAATGTTATGCCACCATTATGAATTATGTCATTAAATATTACTGATAAATGAGAAAGTATCCATACTAAATTACTCATTTTAAAAGATTAAAAAACAGTATTATGGTATGAGTCCAATTTAATTGAAAAAGATACACATACATTGCACACACAGATAAAAGAATAAAACTGTTTCTAAAATATTAACCAGCAGTATCTCTAGAAGATGGGATACTGGGAGATTTTAACCTCCTTCCTCCCTCTTTGGGCTTTTCTGTATTTATTTTAATGGGTAAATCTATTACACCTTTATCAGAACAAAAATGACTCCTATACAAAGGAAAATATGTAGCAGCATGAAAGCAGCAAATTTAGGGTTTCATGTAAATATGGCATATTTGAATTCACCAATGTCAAGCTCTTTCAAATATATGTGTTTATTTTCCCCTGAATTTCAGTAGGGTTTCTACTGATAAATATTATCTGAATTCATTTTGGTGAACTGGTTCCATTACGAGCATAAGGACATGCAGATTTTTTTAAAAGGGTTTTTTTTTTTTCATTTTTGACAGAGAGTGAGCATGCATGAGTGGAGGAGGGGCAGAGAGCGAGGGAAAGAGAGAGAATCCTAAGTAGGCTTCACACTGCCAGCACAGAGCCCAACACAAAGCTCAAACCCACAAACTGTGAGATCATGACTTAAGCTGAAACCAAGAGTTGGATTTTTTTTTTAATTTTTTTTAACGTTTATTTATTTTTGAGACAGAGAGAGACAGAGCATGAACGGGGGAGGGTCAGAAAGAGAGGGAGACACAGAATCTAAAACAGGCTCCAGGCTCTGAGCTGTCAGCACAGAGCCAGACGCGGGGCTTGAACTCACCGACCGCGAAATCATGACCTGAGCCAAAGTCGGACGCTTAACCGACTGAGCCACCCAGGCACCCCTCAAGAGTTGGATTTTTAACTGACTGAGCCACCCAGGTGCCCCAGGATATACGTATTTTGCAAAATTAAAAAGAAAAGCTTATCTATACTTTTAAAAATAGGAGTATTCCAAGTAGGAGAAATTCCAAGTAGGAGTTTCTACTTGGAACAATATCAATAAATTCGCCAGAGAAAATCTAATCTAGTCAGAGAGATGTCTCATAGGATAAAGCAAACTGCAAAGGAATAACATCAGAAAAAAAACTTTGGGCTGAAAGTGACTCAAATTTGCACTTACTACTGATATAGAAGAAGATTCAGCTGTTGACACACTAAGAACACAGGGAGGTTAGCACAGGGAGATGAACAACCTCATTCTATTCCTCTGCTGGGATAATCTTGGAATAACACCTTCAGATCATTTTGTTGCAGTAGAAGAAAAAATATAGACATAACACGTTTGGTTTAAGAAGAGCAACAAACATGAGTAAGGAGCTAGCAGGAACGACATGGAGATGTGCTCATCGCATGACATGTAACTGAGTTTAATTTTGGAAAATATATCCAAGATAAACTCTAAGCAATGTATCTAAGAAATGAAAAGAACCACGGCTGCCACCTACTAATATTTATAAGGCATACCCTCAACTTCTCCTCAAATAATCAGGCAAGTATGGCACCTGGATATCACAAAGCCTAATTGAATTTAGGCTCATCTTTCTTGTGAACTATTTGATCTTCAGTCTTAGGAAGGCACTAATAAACCCCAAAGATATCCTTTACCAGACAAGCTAAAGTGTACACATACACAATATTCCATATGCTTTAATATACTTTGTATTCCTTATAACTCCAATGTGATGTGCTTTGATGTTCTTGGTAGCTAATCGGCAGATATCTAATGAATGAATTAATGAACCCATATATCTACTGATACTCTCGAGAACTATTCTGGGAACCCAGTGATGAACAAAACAGAACCAGCAGACATTCTCCCTGTCTTTGAGGAGCTCACAAGGGCTAAGGAAAGATAGGCAATAAGTAAGAAAAACACACAGTGTTGTGTGCATTAGCTTCTGCAGAAAACACAGCAGGTAAAATGATGGGGAACCACAGGGCATGAGGAAGAGGCTACTGAGTGTGGGCATGAAAGGAATACTTAAAACCTAAAAGATGAGGAAGAGTCAACTGTGTAAAAGGAAAGGGAGGAAAGCATTTCAAGAAAAAAAGACACAATATAGGACTGAAGAAGAAATAGGTTTGGAATTTCTTCCAGGACATAAGAAGAGGCCAATAAGACTAAGCATGAGAAGCAAGACAGAGTAGAATGAGAGACAAGGTAGGAGAGGTGACCATAATAGGGTGACTTAGACTTGTACAATGGGAGGGAGACAGAGACAAGGGTCTGGATTTGAGCTCTGATTTGAAAACCCAAACCCAGAATATGTAGATGAACTGAGTGTGGGAAGTGTGCAAGGCATCAAGAGTGTCCTCAATGCCCACGGCCTTAGCAAAAGTGTGGTGGCAGAGGCAAAAATGGGTTAGACTGGGAGAGAAATGCTTACTTATTCTGAATTCCAACTTGCTTCTTGGGTTCAATAATCTCTTTTATAGTTGAATAATAGAATAGAATTTCATAGTATCTGGTTAACCATACGCTATTTTATACCCATTGTTGTAGGCACTTCAAAAAATCTAATACTTTTAATCTTTACAATACTTTTATATAGAGGGTATAATTTCTCCATTTTACCAACAGAGAAAGACACTCGGAGGTAGAGTAACTGTTTGGGTTTCCCGGTTAGTAAGTGAGAGGTGTCTTCATACACCCCTCACCCCCCTAAATTCTAGCTAATGTTTCCCCCTCCCTCATTTTGCATCCACCCTTATAATTTTCTACAAGCAAATGACCATAGCATGTTACTTATAACTGTTTAGCAATCAGATTGTCTTTTATTAATTTGAGATAAGTGGCAAATGAATACATATCTACTTCCTCTCATAGACGATAAAGTCCCCAAAGGTATAGGTCTTATTGATATTTGTATCATCCGTAGCACTAAGTACATGTCTCTAACGAGCAGTTAATAAATATTTTAAAACATCACTTATGCCAGGCACTGCTGTAAACTTCTTACATATGTAACAAACTCATCTAATCCTTACATTGAGTGTGAAGTAGGTATTATTATTTCCATTCCCATTTTACAGAAGAGGAAACATGGACTAAGTTAAGTCACTTGCTGAAGGTCACATATTTAACAAGGTGAACAGTTAGAATTCAAACCCAGGTTGTCTGGCTCAAGTGATGTGTGTGAACAATACTATACTGTCTACTGAATATGAAGGAAAGAGTTCAACTTAAAGAAAGAAGTCAGAGAAAAACTTGAATGAATGGAGCTTAAAATCACTCTTTATCCAGGCAGCAATTTTAATTGCTAAGTCAAAATACCGCTGGGGGAGTGCCTGTCTGGCTCAGTCAGTGAAGCATCCAACTCTAGATTTCAGCTCAGGTCATAATCCCAGGGTCATGTGATCGTGCCCCACATCAGGCATTGTTTAAGCAGCATGGAACCTGGTTAAGATTCTCTCCCTCCCTTTCTCTCTGCCCTTACCCTGCTAGTGTACGGGTTTTTCTCTAAAACAAAACAAAACAGGGGCACCTGGGTGGCTCAGTTGATTTAACAACCGACTTCGGCTCAGGTCATGATCTCGCAGTTTGTGAGTTCAAGCCTCGTGTTGGGCTCTGTGCTGACAGCTCAGAGCCTGGAGCCTGCTTCGGATTCTGTGTCTCTCCATCTCTTGGCCTCTCCCCTGCTCATGCTCTGTGTCTGTCTCTCAATAATAAATAAATGTTAAAAAAATAAAAAAAATAAAAAATAAAACAAAACAAAACAAACAAAAAAAACCCAAACCAAACCAAACCAAACAAAACAAAACATAATAGTGGCCCTAGTGGCCCTGTGAATATGGGATATTATTTAAACTTCTGTTATTTCACTTCCTAAATATGTAAAATGAGAATAATAGTACACTGATCTATACGATGGTTACTAAGATTGCATGAGAAAATGTATATAAAGGGATTAGCATTGTGTCCTGCACAATGTTAGCTCTTGTTATCAGCACAATGCCTTATGTGTTGGTGTTCAGTAATAAGTTGTTTAATGAATGTCTGGTTGTATGAGTTCTGTTGGAGAGGACATACCAAAGTGCAATAGTACACACGATTCTAATAATCTAGAAGGAATATGAGGCTACTACAAGCATGGAGGGAAGTGCCAAGCAGTGGGTAGCATGTCCCCTACACATTTATACCTGGGACTGGCTCTGATATATAACCTGACAGACATGAACTTGGAGCCAAACTTCACAATTGTATGTTTGGCTCACATATCCATACTCTGAGGACAGTTTTGCTTTCCTTCATATGATGGGAAAAAAAAGAATACCCAAATGTTATCTCCTCTTCTTATATGAATAGGATCCCCCCACTTATAATAGCTGAGAATTTGAGCAAGATACTCAGCCTCTCCAAGACACAGCTTTCTCATCTATCCAGCAGGGATATCTGCAGCATGGGATTATGTTAACTAGATATCTAGCACAAGGGAAGCATTCACAAGATGATAGCTCTACATTCCTACTCTAAGACCAATGCTGACCAAATCTAAGACCTACTCATGAATTGAGGAAACTACTTCTGAAAAGACAAATTGCTCTGATTATGTGAATGCTTTAGCCAATCGCCTGTTCGCTCTCATTCTAGCAGAGATAGGATATCAACTTTAATTAACTGATTAAAGAAACATTTATGAAATTCATCAAGTTTTACTCTCTGTGGGTGGGGATGAAAAAGACACAAAGCCTGTCTTCAAATAACATGTAATTTAATGAGAGAAGACAAATGTGTAAACTACAAAACCACAAAACCAAACAGATTTAATTAAGAACTATAGAAATGTAGATGAAGAAATCTACTGAAAATGTCATACTGTGAAAAGGAAGGTAAATACTAAATCCACTTGAGCTTCATGCTATTAACTGATAAATAACCCACATTTCCTAATGAGAAGACTCAAAGATACTTCATACAGATGAGTATGACCATGTTTACTAAAGCATAGAAGGTAAGTAGCATTTTAATATGTGAAGAAAAAGGTAAAAAATAAAATTAAAAAGCTGTTTGGGTTGTAAAAACCACATCAACGAAGACATTCTCAGCAAATGGTATAGTAAAACCTGCCATAATGGAATAAGAGGAGTTTAAAAATTTAATTGGGTAAAATAAAGATTATGAGGTTACTGAAAAACATTATTTTTGTTGGTTGTCCAGTTACCGTGTGACACAGTGTGGTTGGGCAGGGGGCAGGTGCTGCCGCCCCTGGTTTCAGGCAGTACAGCTGCTCAGTTTTCCTGGCTGAGACTAGAAGGGAGCAGAAGAGTCTACTGCATAGGTCACTATGTTTGGAGGTTACCCCATTGTGTGGGAGAGGTGGGCAGAAGCAGACAGGGAGGTTATCGGGCTGGATTCTGAGATGGACACATGTTGGGATATTGAAGTCTTCCACTAGATGGTTTCAGGGCACATTCTCTGTTGAATCCTTGCAAAGTTAAATATGCTTTGAATTGAACTAAAATCCCAGACGATCATTAGTCAGTTACCTCCTACTTCCTTTCTTCTCCCACCACCACCCCCACAAAGTTGAGACCTTTAGTTCACCCAGTTTGAGAATGGGGGCTGGAGCCAATTATATCAGCATTTGTATTACAGTGTGGTACCCTATCAAGTTGTAGCTTATCAGGCCCCACTATAATAGTTCTGCAAAGTAGAAGCAGCCTGTGGTGTGTAGAAGGGTGTAGTTGGACATGAAGTTAGAAAGACAGACTGCTTTTTTAACTGTATGAATGTTATTCTGTGGGCAATGAGAAGTCACTGAGGTTTCTAGAGAGGGAGATGACTACATTGAATAGGAAGATCAAGCTGTTGATAAAGTTCAGGTCGTAATGAGGCAAAAAAATTGCACACAGTGGATTGTCAGTAGAATATCTAAAATGTCCAGGTAAAAAAACAATGAAGGTTTGAACTTAGATAGTGAGAGTGGACTAGTTATAATGCCAACTTATATTTTTATAATGCTTTGAAAGGTATTCATCATTCTATCATGTATAGTCTTACCATAGAATCCCACACCAACCAAGCAGATTAAGGAGTAACGACAATGTAGTTTCTTTCCTTCTCTCTTCATCTCTCATAACTTCTCTCCCGCCCCTCCCCCCCCCCCCCACATCCTGCATCTCAACTGCCTATTTTAGAAACAACATCCATTGTGTGAGTCAAGATAGGAAGCAGGGTACCCTACCCCCGCACAATGAAAGCCAAAGGAAGGCAAGACTTGTTCTCCCTCAGCGGAGCTCCCGCCATTTGGCAAATACAAGGTCATGTGACATAAGCTAAAACAACTACATGCTTCTTCCCAGGAATCTTGAACACAGAATGAGTGATGGGAAAGCAAAGAGATTATTAGCATTCATTTTCAGTACTATGTATCCTCATACAGCATCATGCAGTGGTCCCCAGCAGTAGGGGTGACATGTTTTGATCCCCCCATCCTGAGAAAAGTGTTACGCTGTCAAAGATTTCAGAGATGCCTTGGGCTCTGAACATTTTCCAGACTGCTCTTTAAGCTTTATATGTATTCTCTGAGCCCCTTACACATTTCTATCTAGGAAATCTCTTGAAGCTTAAGACAGCCAAATTTTTCCTATTACTTGCAACTAAGAGCCGAGACTACATATAAACAAGTCATATTATCCTCCTGTTTGCTGACAGGAAATTGAGATTCAGAAAGGCTGAGAGTTGCCTGCGATCACAAGGGCAGGTGGTAGGCAGCTGCACAGGGCTCTCAACACAATGCATCAGTTGTTTATCAATGGATTCATCAGACTCTGCATTGAAATGTGGAAAGCTTTACTGCTAAAGGAGGGGTAAAACCACAAACTGTAATGTGTACAAAGAGAAGCCAAACAAAATTAAAAGCATCGTTAATATCAGCCAAGCTACATACAGCCCCAGGCCCAAGTCCTCCAGCAGAAGACTTGCAAACCGTAACATGTCCCTTTTTACTGATTAACTCACAGTGAAATCCACAAACCAAGTATACATGTTGTATTCCCCTTGACAATTACATTCTATGTAATATCCTGTCACCTCTTTACAAGACATAGACTACTACCCCCTTCTGAGAAATACAACATCAAAGAATAGAGAAGCCATTAGAAAACAAAACAACATCCAGGGGTACCTGCGTGGCTCAGTTGATTGAGCATCCAACCCTTGATTTTGGCTCAGCTCATGATCTCACGGTTTGCGGGATTGAGCCCCACATCAAGCTCTGTACCTACAGCATGGAGCCTGTCTCCCTCTCTCTCTGCCCCTCTTCTGTGTGTACATATGTACTCTTTTTCTCAAAACAAACAAAAAAACTTTTAAAAAAGGAAAACAAAACAACATCCAGTTTTCAGTATTCAACATTTTTACTTCCACATACCTTTTTTAGTTTATCAACAAATTATATATGTTTTTGGTCTAAATAATTTGTTCTGCTATAAACTTTACAATAAACTAAAATTTTAGAGGAGTTTTTAAAATCTGGCCAAGTATCTGACACTACGCCATAATGGCATAAAAGTTCTCCTTGTGGCATTACTCTTTAAATTTACTGTAATTTAATTTCACAAGGAAAACCAATACAGATGAGTTCCAAATTTATTGAAGTGTCTGATGGTTCTTCTGGGGTTTATATCAATGTTACTTACAGATTTAGTAGGGTCATGACTCATAAAGAAGCCAAACCTTTGACATTATTTCCATATTAAAATATCCATGGCTTAAGATGACCATATTTATGTTCACTTTAATACTATCAATCATAGGTTGCAAACTAAAAATACTCTAATTCATGAGTCCGACAGACAAAGTAAATGGATGAGGCAGACTGGCTGTAAGAATTCTGGTATTCAAACATTAGTTTTCTTCCTGGAACTGCTGAGTCTCAGCGATTAGAAGACAAGTAGTGTGGTGAACTGGACAGACCTTAAGGGCTGCTACTATTCAGCTGCAGTGATACAGATCCAGAATTAATGGGGAACAATCTGGAAATCTGGCTGGAAATCCAGGTTTTCATAATGAAATCTTTTGACTGCTTAAATGTAGAACAATTAAAAAGTCCCAAAAGCCAATTATATTGTCCCTGAAAGCTAATGGTGGCCCATAGGTCACTAATCTGTGACTCAGATATAGTCTTGCTGGCATGGAACCTTCCCAAATTTAAAGGTCATTCTCAACAACCCTACATTCCATCCAGAGGGTCTATGGCAGCAGCAATCCTCTGAAAACCATGTAAGTCTACAAATGAATTTTTAAAATAGTGTTTTGAAAATTATTGTCTGCCAACTTCCTTCACATCATTAAGTTCAGAATCTTGTAAAAAGGAGGCAGATGAGAAATATACTATATCATCATTTAATTTACTATGTTTGGGGTAAATGTATAGTCTATTTCTGAATAATTTTGTGTGTTTATGTGTATGTGTTTGTTAGACGCAGACTAGGAAAATGTTTTTAAAATAATGAGCATCTTGGGGCGCCTGGGTGGCGCAGTCGGTTAAGCGTCCGACTTCAGCCAGGTCACGATCTCGCGGTCCGTGAGTTCGAGCCCTGCGTCGGGCTCTGGGCTGATGGCTTGGAGCCTGGAGCCTGTTTCCGATTCTGTGTCTCCCTCTCTCTCTGTCCCTCCCCCGTTCATGCTCTGTCTCTCTCTGTCCCAAAAATAAATAAACGTTGAAAAAAAAATTTTTTTAAAAAATAATGAGCATCTTTTACCTTTTTTCTAAGTTTATTTATTTTGAGAGAGAAAGAGAAAGAGAGCAACCATGAGAGGGACAGAGAGAGAGCAAGAGAGAGAATTCCAAGCAGGCTCCACACTGTCAGTGCAGAGCCCAACGTGGGGCTCAATCCCACAAACTGTGAGATCATGACCTGAACCAAAATCAAGAGTCGGACGCTTCACCGACTGAGTCACCCAGGCTCCCCTGAGCATCCTTTACTTTTACGCCAAAAACAAATATGAAAAAAGTGACCCAATCATTAAAGTGAGGAATGTGGGCATAAATATGAACAAGGTCCCCCCTTCTTAACAGACTTCATTTCCTCGCAAACACCAGACTTACTCTAGGATTATTAGAATTGAATTATTGCTCCTCAACAACTGGGAAAGAGAAGGGAACTGGGAATCATTTTTAAATATAGTTTTGGAACATTCAACAGAGTTAGCTAATAATAATCATAATGCATTAGTTTTCTTTGGTTCTCATAACAAATTACTCTAAACTCAGTGGCTTGAAACAACATAAATTCATTACACCTCTGTAGGCCAGAGGTCTGCCATTGGTCTATAAGGCTAAAGTCAAGATGTCTACAGGGCTGCATGCCTTTCTGGAGGCTCTGTTTTCCTGGTTTTCCAGCCTCTAGAGCCTGTTTCTCTAGAGGCTGTCCCCATCCATGATCCCCTCTCCATCTTCAAAGCCAGGAATGTTGTAGCTCTCTGACCATTCTTCCATAGTCACATCTTCCTCTGACAACAGTCAGGAAAGTTCTTTTGTAAGGACTCATGTGATTAGATTGAACCCACTGTATAATACAGGGCAATCCCCTCATTTCAAGGTCTTTAACCTTAATTAGGTCTGTAAAGCCCCTTTTGCCATGTGAAGTAACATATTTACAGGTTCTAGGGATTAGGATGAGGACATCTTTGGAGGCCATCATTCTGCTCACCACAAATAAGAACATAACTACCACTTATAACTGCTTACTCCCTTCCAGCTGTCATGTTAATTTGCATACTTCATCTCATTGAATTCCAAAAACAACAGACAAGGTATGTAATATCATCCCACTTTAAGGATGAAGAAACTGTGGTGAAGAGGTTAGACAAGTTGTTCAGGATCACAGCTGGTAGGCAGCAGAACAAAGACTCAAATCTCTGAAGCCTGAATGAGCTAGCATCTTTAAGCTCAACTGCAACAAAATGTTCATGGAGAAGAGGAGGCTAAAGAGATGATGATTTGACTTGTATCAACTAAAGGGCGAGGCCCTGTGGACCTCTTAGCCACTTCCTGTCTTGTTTTTGTTGTTGCATTTCACAACATCTAATGGACATGTGTATGCAAATCTATTTTATAAAAACGCTTCAGGTAGCAACCTAATGGTTATGATTTTGTTCTAGAAAAATTCTAAAATCAGTTATTAGACCACACTGAAAATGTACTTTCATGGAGTTCCAGAAACACCAACAAAGCATTCTGCCATCTTTAAAATAAAATACCATATCACCTTGATTCTAGGTCTGCACTGATTGTCAGATTGACTTAATAAGCAACTTTGGGGCAAACAAGGAAAAATAACATAAAAGAAAAAAGAAAGCACTGACTCTTCAACATACATCTCAATTAGAATGTGTACAGACTGAGTGAAATATTTCAGAAACTGTAAAACATGTCTTAGAATTTTCTACAGGATTTTCTGGCTTTATCTCTTACAATTCCATTCACACTGAACTTGCTATTATACAACAACCTATACTTTTGTGCCTACTCCTCTTTGTCCTGAAGTGTTGTCTCTCATTTCTTCCTCTCCTGAAATGTCTGTTCATCCTTAAAAAAACCTCAATTTAAATGTCACATGGTGATGTCTGCCTGTATCCAGGCTTAAGCCAGATTATTCACTGCCTCTTCTGGGCTCCCCCAGCTCTCTGCACATTTCTTTGTTACAGAGTGTACCACAATGTACTGTAAGGATTTATTTTTACTATCTCTAATCTATTAGATTGGACAATAACCTAACCACGCACCCATATCAAAGTTTGGGTATAAAGAAAACTGAAAGGAATGTGTGACATCTCATGAGTTTTTCACAATACCTTACACACAAGTTGTTACACAACACATTTTTAGTCCTCTCTCTATACCCTTATTCTCAACCTGGTGCTCTTATCAGTCTTCGGCTAAAGTGGGTTAGTCAACTATAATATTCAATGTCTGTACCAGGAAGCCTTTAGGATGGCCTCCAGTCATCTCTAGCTCCTGATATTCGTGCCTTTCTGCCATCCCTTCCCTTTAGTATGGGCTGTACCTAGTGATTTGCTTATAACCAATTTACAACAGCAAAAATAATAGGAGGTCACTTACTGGCTTTGGTGAAGCACATTGCTATGTTGGAAAGGCTTATGTGGTAAGGAGCTGAGGGCTCCTTGACCTAAAGTCAACAGCCAGTAAGGAATTGATTCTTCCAATCACACAGGTGATCTTGGAAAAAAATCCTTCCCCAGCCCCGATGGACACCTGGATGCCAGCCTTATGAGAGGCCCTAAAGTGGAGTACCATAATAGCAGAGGAGATATTCCATGTCCAGATTCCCGACCCACAGACAGCGTGAGACAATAAATGTGTATTATTTTAAGCTGCCAGATTTTGGGGTTATTTGTTATGCAGCAGTCGAAAACTAGTACAACGTTTTTCCCTTTGATAAAAGAACTTCGAGAAAAAGTTATCTGTGTATATGGTATCAGAAGTTTTATGAAGAAAATACCAATACTAAAATATGTGGCCACAGACCATGAAAGTACTGTCCAACCACTCAGTGTGGCTCTGTCTCACTCTAGCAGAAGCACACAGAGAGACAAGGCTTTGGCTTTGAGAGAAGAAACTCCCCCGTTAGAGCCCAAGGCATGACCGAGTATGACAGTGCAGAAGCCTCCTGGCCCGGGGAGTAAAGGAGAGCTTCAAAACAGAGCAAGGCCATCAGGAGATTACACACCCAGTACAACATTATATTGGCAACAGAACCAGAAGGTGAACTCTCTTTCATGGAGCACTCAAACAGTGAGGAGGCAGAAGGAAAGTTGAATTTTCATACCAGGTAATATGTCAAAGCCAACAATCAAAGAAGGAAATGAAAGGCATCTGTTGAACTTCAACTCCGAGAATACTGTCCCTCACAGGTGCCTGTTGCTAAGACACTGCTATCATTACACTCCTGGCATATATAATCTTTTTATTCCCCTATGTGAGTTTTTGACTCTGTGCTTTTCATATAGAAATCTCAAAATAAAACTCAAATAATACATCTATTTGGGACCGAGGTGAATTAGGGTTTACCGACTAACCGAGGGAAAGCAGGTGAGGCTGGCTAATGAGGCAGCTCCCATCATCTCAGCGCTTCGGTGAGCTTGCACAGAGGGAAGCTCATGTAGATGCATACCACTGAATGCTCTGATGATGAAACCATAGCCAGGCTGGAGGTCATACATGGACACGATGGCTGCACTGAGATGCCGCATAAAGACTCTGACAAGCTTGGAAACTGCTACATTGGAGCTGGTATGCTACCCCCACTCACTGACAGATTCAGATAGCACAGACTCCTTTCCAAGCTTTTCATCTTTAAAAAGGCAATTCAGCTCCCTGAGCCTTTGAGCCTGTTCCATTTTGAGCTGACTGCTAATTGTATGCATGCACATATGTGTTTCAGAAAAGAGATAAGCACATTGCCTTGGTCTCCTCACTAAACTGAACAGACATGACTCACTTCTGTTCTCTGCAAGTTTTCTAAACGTGGCCTGAAGTTTTCCAAACATTAACCCTTCCTGGTAACCACACTACACATTCTTCTAGAAATGTTTTTTGTGATTACATTTGTTTAACTTGCTTTTCACTATTAATTCTTTGAGTCCTAGGGCTTGGTATTTTCATTTGCTTTTGTGATCGTGTTTATATTTTCAAATTTCTCAATAATAACGACACAGTGTAATCATATACAGTGATTGAATATGAAATGCATAAGGTATCTTTTAACATGGGGGGACATATTTTAAATTCTAAAACCAAAAGTTGTCTGATTTTTCATATTTTATGAAATATACAATTTTATCATATTCTGCAATGTGATTCCAGGAAGAGAAAATTTAGAGTGGTTGTTCATAAAAATACAGAAGTCCTTCCCAACAGTCATGGCAGCTAGTGGCCAGATGGTAGGATTGTCGGATTGCTGATTGTTATTCTTTAGAAAAGAAATCCACATAGAGGCAGCCGAGCTCATAAAATCTGCTGTGCTTGAGACTGAGCAGACTCACTAATTATTTAGGGCTCGTATTCCCTACTCTGGGCAGATTAGTGTCCTCATAGGGCCCTGGATGCACCCATGCAGCCCCAGAGCACCCCAATCTAATAGTCACTCACAGGAACAATGGAAAGTCCCTCTCCTGGGAAGTACAACAGATCAACCTGCTGAAGGAGTGTTCCAACTTCCAGAGAAAGTGCCATTCAGTTACATCAAGGCTTCTCTTTCTTTTTGTAAGTCCCTATTCACCGTTACATAATAAGTAGAGTTGAACAAACAGGAAAACTGAATGCACTGCTCCGGCAAAACTATGTATTTTATGAAAAATAATAATTCAGTTGAAAAGTAACCAGAGAAAAGTGTCCAGTTGAAAAGGTCCCAGGGAAATGAGACATTTCCTCAAGAGGATGGCTTGTCTAATCATAATTGTAACAACAACAATGATGGTAGCTAACATTTATTAAAAGTTTATTGTGTGCTAGGCATTTTACAAAAGATAAAGAGCCAAGGCGTTTTACAACAAAAATAACCTTGTTTGTTTAGAATTTCTTTTGTGAATGCTGATATGCGTATTTTCACTTCCTGTTCTTTATCATTGTTCTCTCCGATTTGTGCTTCTCTGATTCCCCATCCTCTCTGCTGCCATTGTCCACACTATCTTATTCCTTTACTATTTATATACCAGTAATTATTGTAATACACACAGAGAGAATCATGTCTTGTTCTGTACTTTTGATTTTGATAAATCCATCAAGCGCTATTTTTAAATAGCTGATAATGAAGTTATTGTCCATCTATACAATAAATTACCAGCTTTAGTTTAAGTTCTTTTTGGAGGAATGCAGAATAAAAAATAATAATGTTATTGATGTCTTTCCAATATCAACTCTTTAAAAATTTAAGGCAAAGTACCTTTTCTAGCATTGCTTGCTAGGAAACTTTAAAGAAATGCACACACGTGCACATGCACAGGACAGCTATTTGAGGAGGGGGCATGCATGAGTTACAATGGAATTAAAATCTTTGCTCCAGCTGAACAGTAGTAAATCCTTCTCTGTAACCTTATGTGCATGACAATAGTATCCAAGACTCTTTAAAATGCTAGGACACCAACAGTAAAAAAGACAAATGAAGAAAACTTAATATCATCATAAAATTCATGACTCTTTCTCCATAATCACCCAACTACACAAGCCTGACAAACAAGATGGTAGTAATGATTTAAAAAAAAAAAATCAGTATTGACCATGTTAGAGAAAAAGAAGTAACTGCCACAATAAGATCATAAAATGTAAGCACTGGAAGTATTTAATGCTATAAAGGTTAAGGACTTTCAGAAGTAAAATCCTTTGGGGAATACCAGAAGAGGTTCTTTGTGTAACAACAAAAATGAAGTGTCTAGTAAAACCCCTTGTGCTTGGACACTTTCTGGATGTGCTGTGATATGCGATATGGACCAAAGCCAGTATTAGAAGATGCTGGAGTAACAGAAGCAGCCAGGGTCAGAAGAAACCATATGGAGGATGCATCAGGAGAGTGTAATTTGAGGGGCCCTAAGACATCCCTTCAGTCCCCTCTGCGGAGGCCTGCACTTTTATCATTGGAGAATCATTCTCCTAGGTTCATCTAAGGCGAGGTTTCTGATAAGAGAAAGAGGTTGGAATGGGGGTCAGGGGTCCTTACTGAGAAGGCCAAAGGCCAATAAAAGGCCATGGGACACCATAAAAAGTGAGAGAAGGAATACAGGAATACAGGGCCTGAAGGAAACTTGAAGAGGAAAAGGGAAAGTTTAAAGAAACAAGCATACAGGGGCACCTGAGTTGTTCAGTTGGTTAAGTGACTTTAAAGCAAAAATTTTTTAATGTTTATTTATTATTGACAGACAGGGAGACACAGAATGTGAGCAGGGGAGGGGCAGAAAGAGGGGGAGACACAGA
The DNA here is from genome assembly GCF_018350215.1 of Panthera leo. NCBI lineage: Eukaryota > Metazoa > Chordata > Mammalia > Carnivora > Felidae > Panthera > Panthera leo. Next base: position 71,638,044 of record NC_056685.1, read on the forward strand.
ATCCGAAGCAGGCCCCAGGCTCTGAGCTGTCAGCACAGAGCCCAACGCGGGGCTCGAATTCACAGACTGTGAGATCATGACCTGAGCTGAAGTCGGACACTTAGCTGACTGAGCCACCCAGGCGCCGTGAAGTCACTCTTGATATCAGCTCAGGCCATGATCTCCCAGTTCATGAGATTGAGTCCCGAGTCAGGCTCTGCACTGGCAGCACAGAGTCTGTGCCTGCTTGGGATTCTCTCTCTCCCTCTCTCTCTGCCTCTCTCCTCTGCTTGCTCTCTCTCAAAATAAACAAACATCTAAAAAAAATAAAAATAAGTAAAATTAAAAAAAATTTATTTTTTTTTCAATGTTTATTTATTTTTGAGACACAGAGAGAGACAGAGCATGAGCAGGGGAGGGGCAGAGAGAGAGACACAGAATCCAAATCAAGCTCCAGGCTCTGAGCAGTCAGCACAGAGCCTGATGCGGGCTCGAACTCATGAACGGTGATATCATGACCTGAGCCAAAGCCGGACACTTAACCAACTGAGCCACCCAGGTGTCCCTAAAATAAAAGTTTTTTTAAGTGTACATTTTACAATTTCGATTGGGTGACCCTAAAGCAGGATTTCTCACCCTTGTCACTATTTGGGTCATATAATTCTTTGTTATGGGGAGCTGTCTTGTAGTAGATAAAGATTAATGACCCAGTTGGAAAATAACCAGAGAAAAGCTCCCAGCTGAAAGGATTCTAGGAAAATAAGACATTTCCTCAAGAGGATAGCTAGCCTAATAATAATATTATAGTATGTTTAGCAGTATCCCTGACCTCTATCCACTAGACACTAGTAGCAACCCCCTTCCCCACAGCTGTGATAACCAAAATGTCTCTAGACATTGTTAAACGACCTCTGGCAGGTAGGAGGGCAAAACTGCCCTCATTGGATATCCACTGCCCTAAAGGATCATTTTCTCTCTAAGATGGCAAAACTTTTCATTAGCTTCTACCTTTCCCAATTTCCTGTTCCCACTCTAAAGCATTCCATAACAGTGGGAGGATTACAAGCTCCTCAACACAAAAAAAGAATCAGAATTCCATTTTTTAATTACAATTATCAGAGCAGAGAGATGCAGCAGGAAGCTGTGAAATGAATGCCTTCTCAGAATGTTTGTCCTTTGATAATTTGACAGTTCTTGGATCCCATCTTTGTTTCCAGAGATATTTTACTCTTTGCCCATTACACAAGATCAGTTCCAGGAAGGGATGTCCAGTAAAACTCAAAAAGATTTGCCCAATTCAACTAATGCTTATAAGAATGAACCAAGAAAGCCATTAGTCCACATCAGTAACGAAGAAACTTTGTTATGCATAAAAATTAAGTTATTTTTACAATCAGAGATACTGGCAAGTGGGCTTCTAACATCTTGGCTCAGGTGAATCAAACCCTTTTCCTTCCCTTGTCTCCCCTTCCCTTTGTCTTTTCTCTCCATCCCTCCCTCCCTTCCTTCTCCCTCCCCTCCTTCCCTCTTTCTTTCCTTCTTTTTCATTTTCCTTCTTTCCTTGTAGGTATTCCCATTCTTTCCTCTATGAGAATAGGAAAAGATGTGAGAAGGAAAGAGATTAGGAAGCATTAATCAGAAAAATAAGTAAATAGCACCCTCTCTGGAAGGACAAATATATTAAAGACTTTAGAAGAGCTTAAACTGCTACAGCATTTCTGCAACTGAATGATTAGCACAACTGTATAATAGAGTCAGAGGCCCAGAAAATGCTGATTTATATTTCTTCTACTGACTTCTGGTTCAGAATTATTATTATAAGATGTGTAGGGGACAATTTCCTCTTGGAATCAAAGCTAATGAACTGAAACAATCTATAAGAAAGGCAGTTTAAATACTGAATATTATAAACTAAATAATGTAGGGGCGCCTGGGTGGCTCAGTTAGTTAAGCATCGGACTTTGGCTCAAGTCATGATCTCACAGTTCATGAGTTTGAGCCTCACATCGGGCTCTGTGTTGACAGCCCAGTACCTGGAGACTGCTTCAGATTCTGTGTCCCCTCTCTCTCTGCCCCTTCTCTGTTCATGCTGTCTGTCCATCTCTCTCTCTCTCTCTCAAAAATAAATAAACATTAAAAAAAATTTTAATAAAAAATAAAAAATAAACTAATAATGTATTTCTACATAAAATATGAATCTTTCCCGTTATTTATTTTTTATATGGCTGCAAATTTAACAAATGGTGAATAATATGAGAACTAATAAGGAGGCTTATCTTCTGGCCCCCCTTTTGCCTCTCACTAACTGTATGACCATGGGTAAGGCAATTAATCTCTTTGAGCTTCAGTTTTCCCACATGTGAAAATTAAGAGATTGGACTAGATTACCTTTAAGAATTTTCCGTCTCCCAAATTTAATTTTATTTTATGTATTTTTTAATGTTTTATTTATTTTTGAGAGAGAGAGAGAGAGAGAGAGAGAGAGAGAGAGAGAGAGAATGAGTGGGGGAGGGGCAGAGAGAGAGGAGGACAGAGGATCCAAAGCGGGCTACCTGCTGACAGCAGTGAGCCTGATGTGGGACTCAAACTCACAAACTGTGAGATTATGACCCAAGTCAAAGTTGGATACTCAGCTGACTGAGCCATCCAGGTGCCCCCCTCTCCCAAATTTTATGATTATGGGAAAGATATAACTCAAATTATCTGAAACTGAAAGAAAAAAATAAACTATGTAATTCTACCAACTATGTAAGGTAATTCCTCTGTAGCATACATAATTTCCATGTGAGAGTGACAGGGTTATAAAAGCAAAAAAGGCTTCTTTTATTGATCAAAGCTCCTGGCTATAAAGTAACATGTATCGCTCTTGGATTCTTCTTTAAATTAGAATGATTAATTTTCAGATGGGGAAGCAACTCTGAGAGTCTGCTGGGTTCAGTGATGAGAATGTCAGTTATCTTATGGCGAGGGCGGGGTGGGGGGGAGTTCTGCAACAGGGAGGAGGGGCAAGCATACAGAAGCAAAACAAATTCAGAACTCCAGGAGCTCAGTCACAAATGTCAGAGAATGGCTTTGTGATGGTGTCTTGACATTTATTCTGGAAGGCTTGCATTTATACTGCAAGTATGTGGATGTCTGTATCTAAATTCATGGAAAATAAATCCCAATCTTCAACAGAACAAAGTCATACTCTGGTCTTACAGGAGCTCTTGAAAAGGTACAGCCTAGATACTTTCAGTTGCAAGGCAAACCTCCAGCAGAGGAGTCATTTCCTCGAGCCTTTTGTATAGCTGCTAAAGTTAAAGTGTGGAGGGACAGATTCAAAGAGGGAGAATTTAAACATTCATTTCCTTTACAGGAACCCTGACTATGTGCTGACCCTGCATGGTCTAATATAAAAAGTTTTGCCAAAGATCGCCTGACTTTGGACTATAAAATAAAATCCACTCATGATCCCTAGGAAATCCAACTTTTATATATGGATGTAAATTCTCAAATTTGTAGGCCTGCCCATAATACATAGAAAATTTAAGGGCAAGAAATCTTTCTTTAAGTGGAAGCATAGAAATACTGGTGCTAGCTGGAAATGCTAATGAATCATTAAGGAAATACGTTCCATCACCTGCCAGATCTTGAAATTCTTGGCTCTGGTTCTTTAGGCACAAAAATCATGGCCTGAACAGCTTTTCTTAAAATGATCTTGGCCTTCATTGGCATTCCTACAATGGGATACTTTATTTATATCGTTAGATACTTTGGAATCTTAATGGAAAATTCTCCCTAAGTAGTCAAAAACAAATAGTAATTTGCGGGATTTTATTTGGAAGGAAAATACACTAGGAGAGGTAAAGCCAGAGCAAGAGATTCTCTGTAAGGCAAGACAGCTCAACGATTCCTTGGATTTACAGCCAACAGACAGGCTTGGAATGGAAACGAAGCTCTTGAAAATACTCTGCCCTGAAGAAACACTCCTCATTCAACAGGAGGCCAAATTATGTGTCATGTATTCTTACTTACAGTCTTGAACACTTTTTAAGAATGTAAGAAAAACAAAAAGAATCACTAGGAAGTATAAAAATGTACAAAGCTTTTAAGTCTTTCATGCCACGGAATCAGCAGACTCCTTGAAAACTGCTAGCTCTCCATTTTTTTTTTTAATGAGCACATCTTGAAATACTCTGAGATGCAGTAGTTTCACTAAGACTTTTGTTGTTGTTGTTAACAATTACATTGGAACTCAGACTTACTGATATTACCAACAATACAGCAAACTGTGTATTTTATTCTCCATATATTTATTGAGATTTGTTATTTATATTTTTTATGTTGACAAAGATCTCTGTAGTACTTCAAGAAACTCTGCCACTCGGTGTGATTAAATTTTGTCTAATGAAAATGTGCAGAATTAGTCCCACAATGTGGAAATATTTAGAATAAGCTGACAAAAAAGCAAGAATTTGCAAATCAATCAGCAACTCTATATGAATTCTACCTTCAAAATATCTTTGGTTATTCTCTATAGACTGGGAGGCCACTTCTCATTGTTCTTTACATGCAATATTTTGTTTTTACATAAATATTATATTTGAATTTAGTGGAAAGACCTCTATCTTGATAAACAAGATATCAAATAGTACACACTATGGTCACTATAATGAAAACTTAGAAGAGTGTACAATAACACAGAGGCATAAGATGACACTTTTATTATAGATTCATAGTTTTACTAGTGTGTTATGCGGTCTCTTTCCCTGGAAGCCTTGAAGTATTATTTGTACATCCATTAGACAAAAACGATAAAGTTGGAGATGGAGTAGAAAGTGACAGGTACGATAAAAAGTTACAAGATTAATATTTTAAGTACTCTGCAACATTATGATTCCACACATTTTTTCTAAAATTTATTTAAGATTCTTCTATTTAAAAAAAAAGAAATCCAAAGAAATATCTGTTTCACACCCACAATTCCTCAAACCCCACAGTCTTCAAGCTACTCTTCTAGCACCATTTTCTTTCATATTCTACAGGTAGGAACTCCTAGAATATGAAGTGAATAGGCTGTTTTGTCCCAGGTCCAACTTTAGACATGACTACACTCAAGATATCCATGAACAGGACTCTGGATGGTACTGACGGGAGTGATAGTTCATAAAACAAACAAAAGCAAAACTTCTTTGATGTGCTCAGCTGCATTTCCCAGAGACATGAAGGAGCTCGATTCTCTTTAATATTCCCATTTTCTAGCACTGCAAGAATCTATTTCTGAAAACATCGCATTATTTATGTTATCCTTCCTCTATGCAAAAATCTACTGCCATATAAAGGAAATTTTTAAGGGTTGTTTCTCGGATTTGCCATTGGATTCACATAAGTTTTGAGCATAAAACTGTTTACATTTAAAATTAGCATAATGTTAATTTGGTTCTCTAGTGTTTCTTTACTCTCCTAACAGGGAGTATAAAACTTACCCAGGGCAAGCAGGTATTCCTTTCCTTAGAACAGGTTCAAAATTAACTACCAAATCAAGGAGATACGCTTTTCCTTATGACTTGTTTTGTTGTAAGGGAGTATTTATGGCATCCTTTTCCAAAAAATTAGAGTTAAAAGGAACCTTTAAAAGTAAACTTAAGGAATAGGAAGATTTTATTTCACAAATAGCTACTGTTTACCTGTACACGAATAATCATCAATTCTGATGTATCCAGTTTTGCAGATGCACATGAAAGAACCTGGGGTGTTAACACACATTGTATTCTCACGGCAGTAATGGCGCCCTTCAGCACACTCATCAATGTCTGTGAAGAAGAAGTAGGGCAAAGAGGTCAACAGTGGCCAATATTCTAGAGTTTCTCTATAATTTTCTTGGAGAAGGCAATAGTTTCCAATTGAAAAGCATTTTTTAAAAGTATTCAGAACATCTCCTTTAATAAGAATGCTTGATGTTCAAATGACAGAAACTGTAAACATTTTTTTCCAATAGGTCTTGCTGGAATTTCAAACATGTCTATATATTTCAACTTGCAACATTCTAAATATAGTTAGAAAATTTCAGCGCAATCATCTACCTCTGATAAAATGAATCAGAAAGTACAAGTTTGCTACCTTGGAGTCTCGGAATCTTCAAACGCTGAGTATACCACATATTATTTTTTGATTTACTGGCTATTCTGTGTATTTGGAGAGGCCGTAAGAGGTAAATAAAATATTTACATACACCAGAACTTGAATAACTTAAAGACAAGAAACCAATACCATATAGTTTATTAGAGATAGAAGTAGAGATATAGCTATCTCAGTGTCTGAATAGAGATGAAATTACAATGTAGAGATCTGATATAAATGAAAAACTGTAAAATAGTAGTAAGATATCATATTGAAGAACTTCCATAGAAATTCACACACCAAGTTTTGAGTGTAAAGACATGGTAAGTCATAACAGGCACTGGGAAGAATGTGAATTTTACAATAAGACTGTCCCCATTTTATAGCACCTCTCTGCATGGAACATAAACTATTTCACAAATATCTTGTCATTATGAAATACTCTTTATGAAGGGCCTTAATGCATTGTTTCAGGCATCCCCAAAGTAGCAATGCTCTCATTTCTACTATTAAGAGAAATGGATCAATTATAGGAGATAGTCTGGTGACTGACTACTCTGTAAGTCATGGTATCCATATAACCCAGTCCTGAGAGTATCAAAAGACGTAACTGATGAAATCTCAGAAGGTTATATTTTAGAGGTAAAGGGATCTTGGCAATCATCTAAGCTAACTGCTTATTCTACAGATGGGAAAATGGAAGCCTAGAAAGACTCAATTTTTCCACTAAACTACTAAATGAAAGTTAACACAATAAATTACAAACTTCTTAGCATAAAAAGCTCTTTCAGTTCTGGCCCTTACTTTTTCAGTTTTATAGATTATGACCCACTCCCTTCTTCCCTCTCAGTGTTCTGGCCACAAAGAACTTCTGATCATTCCTCAAATGGACCATGCTCTCTCTCATCTACCTCCCTCTATACATGCTGTTCTCTCTATTCCTTCTTTGCCTATCACCACCCTTAGTGGATCTTGGCCACCAGTGGATTATTCTTCAAGAATCTGTTTAAACGTCTCTCTGTGAAAACTTCCCTAATAAAGTAAAATTCTCCCTATGCAGTGCTCTCTTGGAACTTGGTGTTTCCATTGCAGATTCATCCATTGTGACTTTATTAAGTTTTATAAGCTTCTTCTCGCCAGTAAGTCTTATATACTCCTCCAGGGTAGAGATCATCTAGTTGTGTCTCTTAACTCTCGCTGCACATTATATTCATCTGGGATACTTTTTTAAAAACATCGGTTCTTGGGCCAACTCCCAAACCCCCACTCCAAATCTTATTTAACTATCTGTGGTGGAACACAGGCAATGACTTCTTTTTTAAATCTTCCCCATGATGAGTCTAATGCAGGGATCAGCAAAATTTTTCAGTAAAGATCTAGATAGTAAACATTCTAGGCTTTGGGACTTACAGGATCTCTGTTGTAAATTTAAGTCTGTTTTTCTAGCATGAAAGCAACCACAGGCAATGTAAATAAGTGAGCCTGGTGATATTTCAAAAAAAAAAATTATTTACAAAAACAGAAGTTGCATCAGATTTGGCCTGCAGGCCATAATCTGATGATCCCTGGTCTAATGTATAAGCAGGGTTAAGAATCACTAAGTATGTAATTCATTTTTGAACTCACAATAGCTTATAGGGTGTTTAGGATATTACAGGGTCAATAAATGCTGCAGAATGAATGAATAAATGCTTCAAGGCTAGCGTAAGGAAGATCTAAGAATAGATCTCAGTGGTGCCTGAATGGCTCAGTTGGTTAAGTCTCCAACTCTTGATTTTGGCTCAGGTCCTTATCTCGTGGTTTGTGGGAAAGAACCCCAAATTGAGCTTTGTGCTGACAGCATGGGCCTTGCTTGAGATATTCTCTCTCTCTCAAAATAAATAAATAAATAAATAAACTTTTTTTTTTTAAAGAATATATCTCAGATTATCTGGCTTCTAGTATAATACTCTTCTCATGATATCATGCTACTTCTAAATGTTTGCAGTAGTCTGCAAGGCAAGTATCACATTCAATTACAGCCTAAAAATCAAACTACAGGCACCCTGGGGGAATATGATGAAAACTCATTTGCTTCCAGGTTCTTAAGATAATAATAGGAATCATATGGGATTACTAATGAGCTCAGCTGGATCAATGGTCTTTAACCCTGCTCCTCTGAGAGAGTGCTGAACTGAAGTGGAAGTTACTGAAAGCCACTGCAGAAGTCCCCTGGGTTTAAGCTTGCGAATGGGAGGAATGGCCACAATGAAGTTCATGTGCACAGCGGTGTAAAGAATTTATCTTTGGGAAGGAAAGAGCCAAGAATAATGAACGCAACTCAGTGACGAGATCTTGGTTATCAAAGGGGAGAATTATTGAGTACACTGTATCATTTCCTCAAGACAAGCCTAGTTTCTAGCGAAAGACCTCATTTCTTGGTAGAGTCAAGGATGTAGCTACAGTGCCTAGTGCAGAACGGAGTCCCAGCTGGAGCAAGCATTAATTACTGAAGACACTGTCCTTCTCTCCAAACAGTATGCTAGAGGAGGAAGCCCACCTCAGTAGGAGTGGCCAACAAACCTGGCAAATCAAACTCAGAAGTACACAAAGCACCCCAAACCCCTCCCAAGAATACTCAAGGAATGAGAACTTTGAGAGTATTAAAGTCCTATTAGAGAAGACACAGAAAAGAGACAGTTAGGGTGATTTCTGTTAATGGACCCTATTGACAGCCAAAGCTATTGGATAATTTGGTTTATAAGATAAATAGGGTATTTTGTGACAGCATAAATACTGTCTCTACCACTTGTTTGTTGGTGGGTCTACAAACCACAGACTGTTGGGAGACATTGGCCGGTCACATTCTTTGTAGATGTTTCCTGTGAAGATACCATGTGATCAGAGAAAACGCAACATGGGGTCATAAAGCAAAACCTATTGAGGAACCTATTTAACACGAAGCCTTTTAGGAACTTGAATGGTTTGGATCACAAAGAAATACTGAATTCATGGCCCAGAGATATGAAGTGTCAGGAGCAGTATTGTGAGGGGGGGAAACAAAGTAAAATACCAAAAAATATAATTGCAACACTGTGTGCCCTTTGTGTGGTCCATGTGACTTTTAGCACAAAATTCAGCACAAAGAGAGTTAAGCTAAGGTCCTGCCTTTAAAGGACTTATAATCCTTCTAAGTAGTATCACCACCACCACCATCATCATCATCCAGTTAGGTGCCTTCCATGTTTTAAGCCTGTACTTTAGAGAGCAGTATGTCTAAGAGAGGTTCATGGTTCCTCAAAACACAGAGTACTGCATGGTCAAGTAAATCTCAGGACCATTATAACACTATTCTTCTTCCATCTCCCCCCCTAAAATTACCCATGTACATGAGTAAATTACAGGCTCTGAGTACCTAGCCATGTTTTTAAAATTTTCGTTCATTAATTCAACAAGTATATAATGTACATGCCCCATGTCTACGTATTGCATTAAGCAACAAAGACAAATTCTAGCTGGAGAAGCAACACTTAAACAATAATGTTATGAAGTGATGCATACTATATAGCAGAAACATATACAATGGGCATTAAATAGGGAGCAACCAACTTTTTTAACACAGTGCTTTTTTATTCTGAGCACGTACTAATGCAGAACACATTTGGGAATTTACATTTGGTGATATAAGTAATTGTATGACTCTTCCCTCCCCCAGCTTGAGGAGCTGATAATGAAATTAAGATGCCTGGATACAGCATGAATAACAGCATGAGGTCCTATATATCAAGTGCCAGGAAAGAAAAAAGAGAAAAGAAAAGGGAAGGCAAGAAAGAATACACTCACTACCAGGACTGGTATTCAGAGGAAAGTTGGTGACTAAGAGACTGGGCAACCAAGGACAATGTGCTGGTTGGTGTGGCAGGGCGTGAGGTAGATTTTTGAAGTAGGCTTAAAGTGACAGACGTATACAAAGTTGAAGAAGGCTGCCACTGAACAGTTTCCTGTCAAATAGAGATGCTCTAAGATGAGCAGGCATATTGTAGAGATTCAAGTCTAGTGCCAGCAGCAGAGGTAGCAAAGGCATGAAACATTTAGGAACAATGAGTATTCCATTCGGTTGAAGTTTATGCAGGAAATAAAACAGAAATACAGCTATGGGATAGGAGACAGAATGGGAATGCACTTAAATGTTCAACAAATACGAGAAAGGTATCTTCCTTGCTGTGCTATGGAAATATGAAAGCATTTGGAAGGAGGGGAGTAGGAAAGTGACACAGAAAAATATATCTCATTGGGGAGCCTGGGTGGCTTGAGTTGGTTAAGCCTCTGACTTCGCTCAGGTTATGATCTCATGGTTTGTGAATTCAAGCCCTGCATTGGGCTCTCTGCTGTCATCACAGAACCTGCTTCAGATTATCTCTGTCTCTCTCAAAAATAAAATAAACGTTAAAAAAAAAAAAAGAAAAAAATCTCACAGGAGTTAGTAATGTGGAACTGAGAAGAGTGGTACAATCAAGGTAAGGAGCAGTTGACTAAATTAAAGTAACCTTCCAAGCCCCAGTTTCTCCATTACTTATCAGGGTCTGAAAGTATCCCAGTAAGTGATTTGTCGGTATGTCTGTTGTCTATTTCTATTGGAATATAAGATTCAGGAGGGTAGAGACCTTGTTCTAGAACAATGGCTGGCCCTTACTAAAAATGTGCTAGATGGGGCGCCTGGGTGGCTCAGTTGGTTGGGCATCCGACTTTGGCTCAGGTCATGATCTCACGGTCTGTGGGTTCGAGCCCCACGTCAGGCTCTGTGCTGACAGCTCAGAGCCTGGAGCCTGCTTCAGATTCTGTGTCTCCCTCTCTCTCTGCCCCTCCCCTGCTCAAGTTCTGTCTCTGTCTCTCTCAACAATGAATAAACATTAAAAAATTAATTAATTAATTAAAATGTGCTAGATGAATCAATGAATCCTTTCATGGCTTTTCATCTCATAGGAAAAAGGATAAGTGTCCTAATTCACACTGATCTGACCTGGAGCTCAACTTGGCAGAGTGGATCCTTTGTCTTCCCAGTATGCTGTCCAGGCATTTAGCTGGACGTGAGCTTTTTGTATGAACAGTGAACAGAAGCCACTGTGGTAAAATATAGTCTTGCATGGTAGAAGAGCACTGCAGGGGGAATAAAGACGACTGGATTCTAGTCTTTGGCTCTGTTATAAACCTGACAGGCATTTCATCTCTCTGGACCTAAATTTCATCATCTATATATATATAAAGGCTAGAGGTTTCCAAGTCATTACCAGCCCTCACACTTTACAATTCTAACAAAGAGAACATGATTTGTATGGTTGCAGTGAAGAATCTGATTCTCCAGGATTTTGTAGGAGACACAGTCATATGCCAACAAATTTAAAAAGCATAAGTAAACCCTGTTTCTTATACTTGAACAACCTCTCTTGCCCCAGGATAATTCAAGTTGATCTGCTTTAGAAACAGTAATTTATAAATTTATAAATTCCCTTTCATCCTATCTGAAAGCTGAGGTTGACTTTGTAACTATTCAGAATCACCGATTGTTAGACCTGAAAGGAACTATAGAAATCATCTAACCTAACCACGGTCATTTACAATTAACAAAATGGAGAAACAGAAATGCCAAAGACAAAGTAAGAAGGTGGCAGGAATCAGATCGTGAAACTTCCATGACCCACATTAAAAAACCTGAACTCTAGGGATGCCTGGGTGGCTCAGTCGGTTAAGTGTCAGACTTCAGCTCAGGTCATGATCGCATGGTTCATGGGTTCGAGCCCTGCACTGGGCCCTGTGCTGACAGCTCAGAGCCTGGAGTCTGCTTCCGATTCTGTGTCTCCCTCTCTCTCTGCCCCTCCCCTGCTCTCTCTCTCTCTCTCTCTCTCTCTCTCTCAAAAATGAATAAACATTAAAAAAAATTTTTTTTTTAAATCTGAACTCCGTCCTATATGACATGGGAAAGGTTTTAGGAGAGACTTAACTGAATCAGATCTGGGTGTTTAGAAGATCCTTCTAGCACAAGTTTACATAGTTAGTGAGTGGCAATCATAATGAGAAAACTGTTTCCTAGGTCCCACATTACTGTTCCTTTGGCCTATAGAGTGGTCTCCAGACTATCCTTGGGGGCAGTGGACACTCAGGTATGATGTCTCCTCTCCTGTGTGCTTTTGCCACACAACCTGGCTACCTACCCTCCCCATCTTATGCTTTATGTGTCATTGATAACATTTTTTAAAAGCATGGTATATTTCTAGGGATACAGCATGCTATCTCAATTTTTCCCTATAAAAGGATTATATTAGCATGTTAATGAACACTAATGCTTTATTGCTCAGCCAATAAAATCTTGAAGTCATGCAGCTCAACAGCAAGGACTCCACACATTAAAGACAAATACACATTGGTATGGGTTATTGCTAAGTCTTAGCCCACCAGCTGTGAAAAACTGGCTTGGCAAAGTTGGCAAAGAGATCAATGACTTAATTCATAAACCAGGAAAAAGGCTAAGTTCTGAGAAATGTAATTCTGGAAAGAGATTTGAGAGCAACATTTGGGAAGATAAGAGTATTTTTGAAAATAAAAAATTTGCAAGTATAAGTAGGCTGCTCGGTGAAAAATCAGTAAAGAATAAATTAAAATGTCATTTACAAATAGGCTAACATTAAAAGGAATTGCAAGCAATCCTATTTTAAAGTCAGTGTCATTAACAAGTTTGTTTACCAAATATTAATTTTTATGTATTAAAAACTATATCTATCATATGCTACTGAAACATATGATATTTTGATATCTCAAAATAATAATGCTATATTTTCTTCATTCATCTTTTTAATTCATTCATTGTAAATTGTACGGTACATTCCTCAAGAAGGATAAAAACTCTAGCATTGTATCATTGTTCTTGCTACATTTAATAGAATACATTCTTAGTGTTAGGATTCCTGATTTAAAATAGATATACTTGGAGATATGCAGTTAGAAAATTTGAGACAGGGTTGAGAGTGGATCATAAAATTATACCTGTGGGGAAAGGTGAGATCATTTAAGGGTTTGAGGAAACAAAAGCATGAGTAGTTTATCCATGTAAGTAATATTTATTGAATTCCTACTATGCCCCAAGGTATTAACTTGGACACCAATGGCATAGCCTTGAAGAAGACAGATAGTATCTGTCTTTGTAGAGCTCTGGTCCTTCTGAGAGACAAATAGTAATTTTTAAAAATGCTATGGGAATTTGATAAGGATAGTGCCATCTGGAACAAAATGTGAGGGCTCCAAATCTTACAGGCAAGGCAAAGCTTTCAGAAGGAGGGTGTGACATCTAAGCAGAGGACTAAAGGAAAAGTAGAGTTAGCTAATGAGATGGGAAAGAGGAGAACATTTCAAATAAAAGAACGATGCACAAATTGTGAAAAGTGAGAGATTTTGATATATTCAAAGAATAGCAAAACATTAAATGTGGCTAATGAACTAAACAGGAGCTATTTTGTGTGTATATCTTGCAAAACTCACAAAATAATTTGACCTTATCCTGTGATGGATGGGAATCTATTGAAGCTTGAAAATCAATTTTTTAATACATCATATGTACACAGAGTATAAACTTTCAAAGATACAACAGAGGGCAAAATTAAAGTTAAGTCCAACCCATAGCCACTCAGCTTCCCACTCGCAATCTCAGAGATATCCACTTTTACCAATTTCTTGTGCAACCTTCCAGAGACACTGTCTGCCATGTAGGCACATGCACGTGTGTGTGTGTGTGTGTATGCTCCTCTAAAGGGTGTGAATGAATGAAATGACACGAGTTGCTAAGCAACATTTTTTAACTGCAAGGTAGAAGAGAGGATGGATTCAAGATGAGCAAATTGGAAGCTAGGAGGACACTCACTTGGAGTTTGGCTTCCTGTGTCTGGGACGGTATGTTCTAGCTGCATACAAAATAACTGTGGAGATATGGAGATTATATATACATACACACACACACACACACATTTACATATATATATATACATATATATATCAGGAGAGAAAAGACTTTATATATACATATATCTATCTCTATATCTATCTATCAATGGAGAGAAGTACTGAGTACTTCCATATACTCTCCATATATATCAGGAGAGAAGACAAGAATAGAAGTCAAGATTTGGGAGCCTCAAGCACAGAGAAAGTAATTAAAGCCATAATATTAGACAACATCACCCAGGGAGAGGGTACAGAATGAGGAGAAAAAAGCTAAGATGGAGGGCTGGGGAACTTCAATATTTAAGAGGCAAGTAAAGAAAGGAGACTGAAAAAGCTTGCTCAGAGAGGTGGTGGCAAACTAGAAGAAGCAGACCAATGTTGAAATAGTGGTCAGCAATCACCCTTGAACACACCTTCTATACTTGAGGAAATCCCCATCTCCCCAAGATGGAAGTCACAAGTCAAATTCCAGCGTATTTGGCAGCTAGGGTATAGACTTGTAACCTAGGACTGCTCACCAGGGGCACTAATGCAAAACCTCAGTTCAGAAGAGAACTCATGGCTAAGCAAGGCTGTGACATCTGACAAGCAGGGTGGAGAAGGCATTTGGCACTTAGGATGGTAGCAGTGGCATAGGTTCTGGAGTCTGGTCCCGGATGTCATCGGTGAACACTACGCAATTCAGTGTGAGCAGTGGTGTTGACATCAAGAGGCAGAGGTAGTGGGATATGTACTCAGGTCTGACATGCATTGTCTTGGCTGAACATCATCTAAACCTGTCCTCCCACATATATTGGGAGCCTTCTAACATTCTTCAATATATTCCTTTTCTGCTTAAACTTCCAGAGTGGGTTGTGCTGTTTGCAACTCTGATCCCTGATCAATACAATGTAGTATCATGAAGACAAGGTAAAGAAGTATCTGAAGGAGGGAGGGAGCAATAGAATTAATTGTTGCCTAGAGGTCAAGCAAAATGCTGGCTGAAAGACGTCTGATTTAACATTACAGAAGTTATCAGTAACCTTGGTGTAAGTAGTTTGGAAGGGAGATGGGATAAAAAATCTAGACTGAAGTAGGTGAAGGAGAGCATCTGACATGAAGAAATGGAGACAATGAAAATCAATCACACCTTTCAGAAATTGGGATAAAAAGGGGAAATAGGTCAAAAAACAAAAGCTAGAAGGGAATGTGTGGTTAAGAAAGAAACGTGAGCATATTTAAATGCTGATCTGGAGAAGCAAATAGAAATAAATAAGTTGAAAACAGAGTTTGAGGGGATAATGGACGGAATAAGATGCCTCTGAAGCCAGAAAGAGATGAGATTCAGTACTCAGATGGACCCATCACTCCTAGGAAAAAGGGTATGCATTCCACTGAGACTAGGCAGAAGGAGGAAAAAGTCGGCATGAAGCATGTGGGTTTATGTTATGGGAGCAGAAGGATAAGGAAGTTAGTCACTGTTTTCTGTTTTGTTGGTAAAGAAGTTACCTGCTGAGAATAAGAGAATGGGTAGAATCAAAACTTTGCATGGAATGATGAAGGTTTACAACAATCATTGCAGGAAACAAGTGGAAACTGAGCTGGCTGGGATGCAGAGTAAAATTACTCAAGCAGAGTATAGCAACCCAGCACGGTTGATAGCTATCCACATGCAATCTACCTTTGGATATTTTTTAAAGTTTATTTATTTATTTTGAGAGAGAGCGAGTGAGCAAGAGAAAGAGGGAGAGAGAGAGAGAGAACAAGTGGGGGAGAGGCAAAGGGAGGGGGGTGCAGAGTATCTGAAGTGGGCTCTGTGCTGACAGCAGAGAGCACAATGCAGGGCTCAAACTCATCAACTCTGTGAGATCATGACCTGAACCAAAGTTGGACGCTCAACCACTGAGCCACCAAGGTGCCCCTACCACTTGACATTTTTATAACACTTTGGTTCTGTACCCTGTGTTAATTCTCATAACCCTGTGACATAGGGGGCACTTATAGAGTTGCTCCCTTTTCATAACCAAGGAAACTATTTAAAGTTGGGAAGGTTCCTGAATGTCTGCTATAACTTAGTGGTTTGCAAATCTTGAATAGAATCACTCCATATAATCCCTTGTTCCTCCACAATCTGGTCCCTGTCTCAGCAGTGTGATCTAACGTTCCTGGCTGTAAACCTCCTGTTGCAGAAAAAACTTCAAAACATGTTTTGCTCTTTCTGTTTGCTTACTGCTCTGCGAATCTAAATTGGATTCACTCTTCAAGGCCCAGATGAAGTCCCAATTCCTCCCCAGCATGTCCCTAACCTCTTTGGCCATGGGGATTCCATCTGTCTCTACTTCTGCAGTTTTTGTCTGTGCTTATTCATGGCCAGTTAGTAGCTGTTTTGGCTGAATCCAACTTGCTTGAAATTAAGGAACAGACAGTTTGAAAGATTGCCTTGTCATATTGGATTCGAAAATTCATCAAGTTGAACAGCATTCTTTCCAAAAAGGCAGATTAGTATTTTTAAATATTAAAAACTAATTTAACAAATATATATTTATTTTGCCAAAACAAGGGTTTCAGTCATTACAATATCCAAATTGATGCCCATTCAGAGTTTTTAATCTAAACATTACATCAGTGCTTTCATGAAAGTTATGGAACCACTCCAAGTTCCAATTGCTTGTTTATACATAAATCACTGACTAAACTGTATTGTTAAATTTGACAATCTTAATGTTTAATGTTGATTAGGAAGTATGACCTCATAACAACTCAGTATCCACAAACATATACATTCTGCAATTTCAGTCCCACTTTTTCACCATCGTATTCTTATATAAGGATATGAACAACTTGTAAAAATCTGTTTGGGAGCACATTCTTCTTATCAAAGAACAATTATTTGGAGGAAAGTTAAGATGGAATAAAAAGTAAAAATGAAAATACTCTTATGTATTATTAAAATCTCAGGGATTGGGGAGCCTTGGTGGTTCAGTCAGTTAAGGGTCCAACTCTTCATTTCAGCTAAAGTCATGATCTCATTCATAAGATCGAGCCCCACATTGAGCTCTGCGCTGGCATCATGGATGAAACCTGCTTGGGATTCTCTGTCTCTTCCTCTCTCTCTCTGTCCCTCCCCTGCTTGCTCACGCATGCAGATGCTCTCTCTATCAAATTAAATAAATAAACCTTAAAAAAAAATCTCAGGGGTCTATTTTTATATGATACCAATGAATAAGAAATGTAATTTAGAACCATAATGTTCAAACACATGAAGCTCTTCTTGCTCTGGAACAGTCATTTGACCAAACAAGTCATGTCCCTCTACATCACGTAATTCACATCTCTCATTTCTCTGTCACGTTCATTTAATTCATGCCTAATGCTCCCTGCAACGCACAACGAGTGCATCTCCTAAAAACTTATTCCTATTTGTATTCATAATGTTGAAAATGAAACTAACATTTACTGCAACATCTGTTCCTTTGACCGCATCACTTCAATTTTCTTTGCGACATCACATGTTTTCACGACAGATCCCAAACATAATCTCAGGACCATTGAATCAAAGTTAGATTTGTTTTATTTGTCCAATCCTTACATATTTCTAGCTATACTGTTTCCTGCCATTAACCATGCTGAAACTTCCATCTTCTATCTCTAAGTCTTTTTTCAGATGTTCTTGGTGCAATGTGATAATCTTATTTTACACTGCAGTTGGTTCTTCTTGGAAGCAAATGAACACACGAATAAAGGAAGACAACTGCAAAGGGAATGCTAAGAGTGGCATTTGTTAATGGACTTCAAGCATTTTTAACAAATATAACTAGAACACATGACCCAGATTTCATGGAAGGCAAGATAAAGCTGGTAATTATCATTTAATCTCTAAGTTATACTTGACCTTAAAGTTAATGAAGTTGAAAAATCTCCATCAATTAAATTTTTTAAAATTTGCAATCATGTGATGTCCCACATATCATTTCAAATGGATTCTTTTCCAGGGGGAAGAGTCTTTTCTAAAAAATTATTTTCATTTATGTAATAAAAAAGGATAATAAACTGCTGCTTCACATAAGATACCTGCAAATGATCTAAATGAATTTCTTAATTCTAAGTAGACATTTTTCCTAATATTAATAAACAATAAATGCAATGTAATTATTAAGTATTTTAACCTGCTACCCATCTACAGAAAAATAACATAAATTCCCATTGTTACATTTAAAGTTTTATCTTATAATTTGCAAAATGAAGATGAATTATACATACTCTATCTAAGAACTGGTTAGAATGTTATTCAGACCAGAAAGGAATTTGGCATAAAGTGATTTGGTTTGGGAGATAATCCATGGCAATTTAGATATTGAAGTAGTTAAAGATCTCATTATAATTGGCTTAAAATATAAGACAGTATCATCATATAGACATTAAGAGTACTGTTGCCTCAAGTGTTCAATAAACTTATATTGTAACATCTTAGCTATCCATGTAATAACTTAGTGTAACATATAAATAAATTCATGTTGCATTACTTGACTGAAGCATCTATGGCAATAAATACAAATTTAATCACAAACTTTTACCAAGGACTTATTTTTCTGGAAGGCACTTTTCCACATACTTAATCTTATTTAATCTTATTTTACTTCTGCTCTCCCAACCTCATAATACAAATATTCCCATTTAATAAATGAGGAAACTGAGTCTCAAAGATGTTAAATGATTTCCATAAGTGCTCACAGTTAATAAATAGCAGAGGTAAGAATTAAACCCAAATCTTCTTGTGCAATATTTTTTCCATAACATTAGAACTGCTCCCCACTTTTCAATAATGGAAAGATTTTCTTTTCATCCACATAAACATTTTACATTAATTTGTCTATTACATCTCAAAATTTCTTCTGACATATATATTTTTTATAAATAATTAGAGGCAGCTGCACATATAAATCTGTAGAGTATCCATCTAGGTACCAGACAGACTCTTTCACAAAAGGTGGGTATACAAAATAAGTATTTGTTCTGATTTACTTTTCAGCATTGACACAATTGACTAGCAAAGGCGTGGCAAAATTATGAATACTTTTTAACACTAGTAGGTGGTAAATGTTTCTTGCATACTACAAAGAAATGCAAAGGTAAGCAATATGGTGAGAGTAGGGGGCCAAACAAAACTCAAACTCATACCAGAAATTCAATAATGTTACAGGCTACGAATACAAATTTCTTTGGCTGCTGATGAATCCAAGGGTACCCCCTCAATGTCTCACCAGTTACTTCTGAGTGTACCCTGAGTGTTTCTATGGGATCAGGAATAAATCAACACATACTATCACTGCCTACTTCCCTGCCCCTGGGCATCCTCTGGGGCTTTCCCATGTTCTCTGAGTCTCCGCTGAAGCCATTGCATATCCCTGTGTCCCTACTTTTGTCCCTTTACAAGAAGCTCCCATCCCCAAAGCTGCAAAACTTTTGAAACATCACATAGCATCTTTTTCAGGCTTCACAGCATGTTCAGAGCTACTCAACAATTTCTTATACCTATTTTTGTTTTATTCCTTGGGACCTGAGTCCTACCATAATCTTTTTTTTTTTTTAAGTTTATTTATTTACTTTGAGAGAGACAGAGAGCGAGTGGGGGAAGGGCAGGGGTGTGTGTGGAGAGAATGGGAATCCCAAGCAATTTCCGTGATGTCAACACGGAGTCAGACGAGGAGCTCAACTTCACCAACTGTGAGATCATGATCTGAGCTGAAAGAGTCCCACACTTATCTGAGCCACCCAGGCACCCCCAGCATATTTTGCTTAGGTCCTAAATATAAGAGTTGATCCTCTTCCCCATCATCACATTTTGTGTCTCCTGCCATTGACTGTTAAAACCAGCTCAAAGTGCCAGGAAGCCCTTACATGCTTGTACATAGACTCCTCTTCACCCTTGGCATAAAACCAAAAGCCCTCAAGAGGATCAAATAAGACTAACAGAAACTAGGGGTAGGTATCATGCTCACATACAGCTATCTTCCTAGTATTTACTGAATTTCAACCAATGGTTCTCAACTGGGAGCAATTTTTTTGTCCTCCAAGGGAAATTTGGCAAAATCTGAAAACATTTTTGGTTATGACAACACAGCCACAAACATCTAGCAGGTAGAGGTCTGGGATGCTGCTAAGCTTCCTACAGTGTGCAGGAAAGCCTCCGTGACACAGAGTTATGGTCCAAACCACCAGCAGTGCCAGGACTGAAGACCCTGGTGAAACCACGTGATACTCAGAAATATATGACCACACAGGCTCAATAGTTCATCTCTCTAGGCAGGAGCCTATTAGCCAAAAATTAAAAAAATAGTAACAATTCTTAAAAACCCAGCCTGGAAGGATATCAATACAGCATTAATCTAGAATAGGCCTTTTCAGACTTTAATGAATGTAATAATCACTTGGTAAGCTTATAAAAATGCAGATTATTGAGACCTAGCCTTGACCCAATTAAGCAGAAATGAGGTTGCATCCAGGAATCTGTATTTCTAACAACCTCCTCAGGTGATTTTGATGCAGCTTGAACCACACTGTAAGAAACCATGTTAAGGAAACCAAATTGTGCACCAATGAAAATAACCTGAAACTCTGAACACTAAAATTCCTCTCTAGTTGAACATATGGCTAAAAAACACTGGATAGCTACAAAGTAATTAAGATCATCAATTAAATAAGTTCTCTGCCTTAAACCAGTACTCTCAAAATTTTCATATGCATAATAGGAGTCACCCGAGATCTTGTAAACGTGCAGATTCTGATTCAGTAGGGCTGAGATAAAGTATGACATTCTGTATTCCTAAGGAACTCCCAGGTGATGGTCTATAGTGCTCCTTGGACCAGCACATTGAATACTATGGTCTTAACTGCCAAAGAGAGTAAGATAAGACTTCTATTAACAAAGCACAGAGCAGGGAGCCAAGATGGCGGAACAGCAGGGAAGGTTTTGTGTGTCTTGTGTCCATGAAATAAAGTCAGACCAACACTAAACCATCCTACACACCTAGATAACTGACTGGAGGATTAACACAACAATCTGTACCACAGAACCACTGAACCACAGAATTCAGCAGGTACATGGCACGGAGGTGAACGTGGGGAGAGAGAAGCCGGCGGCAGGCAGGGAGCCACCTTTGTAGGTGGAGAGAGGACAGAGATGGGGGGGGGGGGGGCAGAATACAGGAAAAGCACCCCTACCCAAAACAGCTGAAGAAAAGTGGAAAATTGGAAACAGCTGCAAGGACTAAACTAAAAAGGGAGAAAGGAGAGGGTTTAAATTCCATTAAGACTGTAAACAAGGGGAGTGCAAAGTCTGCAACTCCGCAGCTTGATCCCTGGCGGTGCTCTGGTGGGAAGGGTGAATCCCCAGGAACAGAGTGGGGTCCGGGAGGTTCTCAGGCCACACGGGGAAAAGTGGTTGCACTGCTGGAAGGACATTTGGTAGAGACGGTTGAAGCCCCCTGGTCCCAGCAGACCCCAGAAAACAGCCACATTCGCTGGTGCTGGAACAAGGTCGTTAAGGGTGAAGCCAGGTGCCAGATGTGTGTTGTGATTTCCCGTAATCCCTGAAACGCTGCTGCTACATTGTCTCGCTAACTTTTTCTGGGGCGGGCTGGCACCTGGCCGCAGTCTTGGGGCACCGGCAGCAGAGGGTCCAGCAAGCATTCCTGGGTGCAGCTGACATTCGGCCATTGTTCATTCGGCCATTGCTCGGTGAGACCCTCCCACAGAGAGGCGGAAAGGGTCAAAGCCGCAGTCCTTTGGAAGTAAGGGGCTGGGGAAAACAGCATCTGAGACAAAACTCGGGAGAGAAGTACTGCCTGGGGCCTGGTCCTGGAGAGTGAAGAAGCAGGGAGTGGATGAAAGCTGAAGATAGAGGACAGGTGCGCGACTGCTGATCGGGAGAACAGCGTTCCAATACTAGAGACTGGGTAGCTGGGTGACGCCATTTTCACTGCTCCCGCGCATGCGCATAGGCACCTACAAGCGCCACAGCAATTCACCCCAGTAGGCTAGCAGCATCATCTAGTGAAGAATGGAGCCCTTACACTGAGCCCCGCCCAACTGCGCCAACCTGGCTCCTCAAGAACACAAGTCTCACCACCTACTTACGTTATGGACTATAAAGCGCTACAAAGTCTGACTTCTGGGGGAAAACGAAGCATTTTCAGTCTTATTTCAATCTGTTAGCAGGTCCATTTATTCAATTTTCTTTCTTTTTCCCCCTCTCTTTTATACTACTTTTCTTTTTCCTGAATACAGAAAGAAAAAATTCATTTCTATTTTCAATTATTATTAAAAATATTTTTCTTTAATTTTTTACTATATTTTGTACTTCTGTGTAATTTTTTTTTCAAATTCTATCTTACTTCCATCATTTTATTTTAGTCTACTTCAGTATAATCAACTTTTCAAATTCTCAAATGATATCCTTTTTTTTCTTTTTTCTTTTTAGTTTCTTTTCTTTTTCTTGAACAGAAAGAGAAAAACTTCATTTTTACTTTCAATTTCTACTAAAAATATTTTTCTTTAATTTTTTTACTATATTATTTGCTTTTATATAAATTGGTTCAAAATCTATTTTACTTCCATCATTTTATTTTAGTCTACTACAGTGTATTCACTTTTTCAAATTTTCAAACAATTTCTTTATTTCTTTTTTCTCTTTTTTGTTTCTTTTCTTTTCTTGAATACAGAAAGAGAAAAAATTCATTTTTATTTTTAATTTTTATTAAAAAATTTTCCTTAATTTTTTCTGCTATATTCCTTATTTTGTGTAATTTTTTTCAAATTATATTTTACTCCCATTATCTCATTTTAGTCTGCTTCAGTGTATTCATTTTTTCAAATCCTCAAATGGTTTCCTTTTTTTTCTCTTTCCCCCCAATTTTTTTTTCTCTAATCTGTCAAACCACTTTCAACACCCAGACCAAAACACACCTAGCATCTAGCATCATTTAGTAGATTAGTGTGTGTGTGTGTGTTTAATTTTTAAATTTTAATTTCTTATATTTTAATATTTTTTAATTTTAATTTTTCTACCTCATTAATTAATTTCCTCCCTTCAAAATTACAAAATGAAGGAATTCACCCCAAAAGAAAGAGCACGAATAAATGACAGCCAGGGATTTAACCAACACAGATACAAGCAAGATGTCTGAAACAGAATTTAGAATCACAATAATAAGAATACTAGCTGGAGTTGAAAATAGATTAGAATCCCTCTCTGTGGAGAGAAAAGAAGTAAAAAAATAGAATGAAATTAAAAATGCTATAACTGAGCTGCAATCACAGATAGATGCAGTGGCGGTAAGGATGGATGAGGCAGAACAGAGAATCAGTAATATAGAGGACAAACTTATAGAGAATAATGAAGCAAAAAAAAAAAAAGAGGGAGATTAAGGCAAAAGAGCACGATTTAAGAATTAGAGAAATCAGTGACTCATTAAAAAGGAACATCAGAATCATAGGGGTCCCAGAGGAGGAAGAGAGAGAAATAGGGGTAGAAGGGTTATGTGAGCAAATCATAGCTAAAAACTTTCCTAACTTGGGGAAAGACACAGACATCAAAATCCAGGAAGCACAGAAGACCCCCATTAGATTCAACAAAAACCGACCAGCAACAAGGCATATCATAGTCAAATTCACAAAATACTCAGACAAGGAGAGAATCATGAAAGCAGCAAGGGAAAAAAAAAAGTCTTTAACCTACAAGGGAAGACAGATCAGGTTTGCAGTAGACCTATCCACAGAAACTTAGCAGGCCACAAAGGAGTGGGAGGATATATTCAATGTGCTGAATCAGAAAAATATGCAGCCAAGAAATCTTTATCCAGCAAGGCTGTCATTCAAAATAGAAGGAAAGATAAAAAGTTTCCCTGAAAACAAATATTAAAGGAGTTTGTGACCACTAAACCAGCCCTGCAAGAAATTTTAAGGGGGACTCTCTGAGGGGAGAAAATATGAAAAAAATATATATATATACATATATATATACACACACACATATCAAAAGCAACAAAGATTAGAAGGGACCAGAGAACACCACCAGAAAATCCAACTCTACAAGCATCATAATGGCAATAAATTCATATCTTTCAGTACTCACTCTAAACGTCACTGGACTCAATGCTCCAATCAAAAGACACAGGGTAACAGAATGGATAAGAAAACAAGATCCATCTATATTCTGTATACAAGAGACCCACTTTAGACCTAAAGACACCTTCAGATTGAAAATAAGGGGATGGAGAACCATCTATCATCCTAATGGTCAACAAAAGAAAGCCAGAGTAGCCATACTTATATCAGACAACCTATACTTTAAATCAGAGATTTAAAGATGGGCAGAAGGGCATTATATCATAATCAAGGGGTCTATCCACCAAGAAGCCCTAACAATTGTAAACATTTATGTGCCAAATGTGAAAGCACCCAAATATATAAATCAATTAATCACAAATATAAAGAAACTCATCGATAGTAATACCATAATAGTCGGAGACTTCAACACCCCACTCACAGCAATGGAAAAATCAAAAAGGAAACAATAGCTTTGAATGACACACTGGATCAGATGGACTTAACAGATATATTCAGAACATTTCATCCTAAAGCAGCAGAATATACATTTTTCTCCAGTACACATGGAATGTTCTCCAGGATAGACCACATACTGGGACACAAACCAGCCCTAAGTACAAAAAGATCAAGATCATACCATGCATATTTTCAGACCACAATGCTATGAAACTCGAAATCAACCACAAGAAAAATTTGGAAAGGTAACAAATACTTGGAGACTGAAGAACATCCTACTAAAGAATGAATGGGCTAACCAAGAAGTTAAAGAGGAAATTGAGAAGTATATGGAAGTCAATGAAAATGATAGCACCACAACCCAAAACCTCTGGGATGCAGCAAAGGTGGTCGTAAGAGGAAAGTATATAGCAATCCAGGCCTTCCTAAAGAAGGAAGAAAGATCTCAGATATACAACCTAACCTTACACCTTAAGGAGCTGGAAAAAGAACAGCAAATAAAACCCCAAACCAGAAGAAGACAGGAAATAATAAAGATTAGAGGAAAAATTAATGCTATCAAAACCCAAAAAACAGTAGAACAGATCAATGAAACCAGAAGCTGGTTCTTTGAAAGAATTAAAATTGATAAACCACTAGCCAGTTGGATCAAAAAGAAAAAGGAAAGGACCCAAATAAATAAAATCAAGAATGAAAGAGGAGAGATCACAACGAACACAGCAGAAATAAAGATAATAATAAGAGAATCCTATGAGGAATTATATGCCAAATAAAATGGGCAATCTGGAAGAAATGGACAAATTCCTAGAAACATATACGCTACCAAAACTGAAACAGGAAGAAATAGAAAATTTGAACAGACCCATAACCAGTAAGGAAATCGAATTAGTAATCAAAAATCTGCCAAAAAACAAGATTCCAGGGACAGATGGCTTTCCAGGGGAATTCTACCAAACATTTAAGGAAGAGTTAACACCTATTCTCTTGAAGCTGTTCCAAAGAATAAAAACTGAAGGAAAACTTCCAAACTCTTTCTATGAAGCCAGCATTACCTTGATTCCAAGAACAGAAACAGACCCCACTAAAAAGGAGAACTATAGACAAATTTCCCTGATGAACATGGATACAAAAATCCTCAACAAGATATTAGCCAACCGGATCCAACAATACATTAAAAAAACTATTCACCATGACCAAACAGGATTTATACCTGGGATGCAGGGCTGGTTCAACATCTGCAAAACAATTAACGTGATTTATCACATCAATAAAAGAAAGGACAAGAACCATCTGATCCTCTCAATAGATGCAGAGAAAGCATTTGACAAAATGCAGCATCCTTTCTTGATAAAAACCCTCAAGAAAGTAGGGATAGAAGGAGCATACCTCGAGATCATAGAAGCCATATATGAAAAACCCAATGCTAATATCATCCTCAATGTGGAAAAACTGAGAGCTTTCCCCCTAAGGTCAGGAACAAGACAGGGATGTCCACTCTCGTCACTGTTATTCAACATAGTATTAGAAGTCTTAGCCTCTGCAATCAGACAAAGAAATTAAAGTCATCCAAATCGGCCAGGAGTAGGTCAAACTCTCATTCTTCACAAATGACATGATACTTTATATGGAAAACTCTGAAGATTCCACCAAAAAACTTCTAGAACTTATTCATGAATTCAGCAAAGTTGTAGGATATAAAATCAATGCACAGAAATCAGTTGCATTCCTATACACCAACAATGTAGCAACATAAAGAGAAATCAAGGAATCGATCCCATTTACAGTTGCACAAAAAAACACAAAATACCTAGGAATAAATTGAACTAAAGAGGTTAAAAATCTATACACTGAAACTGTAGAAAGCTTATGAAAGAAATTGAAGAAGACACACACAAAAAATGGAAAAAGATTCCATGCTCCTAGATAGGAAGAACAAATATTAAAATGTCGATACTACCCAAAGCAATCTACATATTCAATACAATCCCTATCAAAATAACACCAGCATTCTTCACAGAGCTAGAACAAATAATTCTAAAATTTGTATGGAACCAGAAAAGACCCCGAATAGACAAAGTGATCTTGAAAAAGAAAACCAAAGCAGGAGGCATCACAATCCCAGACTTCAAGCTATACTACAAAGTTGTAATCATCAAGACAGTATGGTACTGGCACAAAAACAGTCACTCAAATCAATGGAACAGAATAGAGAACCCAGAAATAGACCCACAAACGTATGGCCAACCAGCCTTTGACAAAGCAGGAAAGAATATCCAAGGGAATAAAGACAGTCTCTTCAGCAAGTGGTCCTGGGAAAACTGGACAGCAACACACAGAAGAATGAACCTGGACCACTCTCTTACACCATACACAAAAATAAACTCAAAATGGATGAAAGACCTAAATGTAAGACAGGAAGCCATCAAAATCCTCCAGGAGAAAGCGGGCAAAAACCTCTTTGACCTTGGCCGCAGCAACTTCTTACTCAACATGTCTCCAGAGGCAAGGGAAACAAAAGCAAAAATGAACTACTGGGACCTCATCAAAAGAAAAAGCTTCTGCACAGCAAAGGGAACAATCAGCAAAACTAAAAGGCAACTGACAGAATGGGAGAAGATATTTGCAAATGACACATTAGGTAAAGGATTAGTATCCAAAATCTATAAAGAACTTATCAAACTCAACACCAAAGAATCAAATAACCCAGTGAAGAAATGGGCAAAAGACATGAATAGACACTTCTCCAAAGAAGACATCCAGATGGCCAACTGACACATGAAAAAATGCTCAACTTCACTCATCATCAGGGAAATACAAATCAAAGCCACAATGAGATACCACATTACACCTGTCAGAATGGCTAACATTAACAATTAAGGCAACAACAGATGTTGGTGAGGATGCAGAGAAAGAGGATCTCTTTTGCATTGTTGGTGAAAGCATGCTGGTGCAGCCACTCTGGAAAACAGTATGGCGTTTCCTGAAAAAACTAAATATAGAACTACTCTATAACCCAGCAATTGCACTACTAGGCATTTATCCAAGGGATACAGGTGTGCTGTTTCAAAGGGACACATGCACCCCCATGTTTATAGCAGCACTATCAACAATAGCCAAAGTATGGAAAGAGCCCAAATATCCATCGATGGATGAATGAATAAAGAAGATGTGGCATATACATACAATGGAGTATTACTTGGCAATCAAAAAGAATGAAATCTTGCTATTTGCAACTACATGGATGGAACTGGAGGGTATTATGCTAAGTGATATTAGTCAGTCATAAAAAGACAAAAATTATACGACTTCACTCATATGAGGGCTTTAAGAGAGAAACCAGATGAACATAAGGGAAGGGAAACAAAAATAACATAAAAACAGGGAGGGGGACAAAACAAAAGAGACTCATAAATATGGAGAACAAACTGAGGGTTATGGGAGGGGTTGTGGGAGGGGGATGGGCTAAATGGGTAAGGGGCACTAAGGAATCTACTCCTGAAACCATTGTTGCACTATATGCTAACTAATTTGCATGCAAATTTAAAAAAATAAAAAATAAATCAAGTTAAAAAATTTTTTTAAAAATAATAAAAAAATAACAAAGCACAAAACCATCAATCATAATTCTCATTTCCATCTGCATCTGGAAAATGGACATAGACTTTCAATGTTACCTCTACTAGAAAGTCAGCTCCATGAAGGCAGGAGCTTAATCAGTTTTGCTCACAGTTTTATGACCAGCACCTGTTCATGGCCTGGCACATAGCATGTGCTCAACACATACTATGAATAAATGAACAATGAACAAACATTCTCTAAATGAACTCTAGTCATAGAATCCAATCATGAATCAAAATTCCCCCCAAAAGAGCTTAGAACTCCAACTCCACCTCAGAGGGAAGAAAGTATAGCTAGAGTACAGGGGTAAAAGTGCACCAACTCTGGGGGTCCCAAACAGACCAGAATCTGCTACTCACCCTGACCAAATACAAAGGCAGAGAAAAGAGTGGTGGTGAAACAGGAAAGGACTTTATTTCAGTGAGGCCAACACCAGGAAGACAGTGGACCAATGTCTCAAAGACTGTCTCTGAAATACTGAAAATACTTCCATGTTTATAGAAGGCAAATGAGGGACAAAGGTGGGTAGGTATGTGCACATGGGCAGCAAAGGTCAAAGGGATCACTGTGTTGAGGTCAGTCACAGGTAGGGGTCTTGCTGGCTCAGGGAAGTATTTAGTGCTTGCCCTGGTAGTTTTGGTTTCCAGTAGGGGATGATTTGCCCTCAGAGTCTTCCCCCTGTTCCAAGAGACAAGTTAGAAAGAACCCAACTAGTGGGATGCCTGGGTGGCTCTGCTGGTTAAGCTACCAATTTGGGCTCAAGTCATGATCTCACAGCTTGTACATTCCAGCCCCACCTCAGGCTCTGTGCTGACATCTCAGAGCCTGGAGCCTGCTTCAGACTCTGTATCTTCCTCTCTCTCAGCCTCTCCCTTGCTTGCTTGCTCTCTCTCTCTCTCTCTCTCTCTCTCTCTCAAAAATAAACATTTAAAAAATTAAAAAAAGAAGTAAAGAACCCAACTTGAAAAGTTTGAGGTCAAAATGGAGGCAGACAGCTGAAGTCCTCTTTTAAAAGTACTTAACACTATTTAATACATATATGTATCATTAATTGATGGCTGATTCATAATTTGTTCCTTATATAGATAGCTTCCAAAACTCCAACAGACTTATATGAATATTTTTTAGAGAAGTGCATTCTTTGGGGCAGAAAATCAGTTGACAGTGAAAGTCACATAACTATGATGTTTAGTTTCAAAAGGATAGTATATGGCTAGCACTGATTATTTCTTTAACTTATTTTACATGAGAAACTATGGCTAAGAAGAAATTCAGAGGAATTCAATCTTTATTAGGTTTGGTTTTAAAAATTTAAAGTCCTCCCTTCATATCAGAGAGGACCCTGCCTTCAAAGAAAAAAATGCCCTTTTTCTACAATTTATATATCTTAATGATGTTCAAGTTTACAAATGAACAGAAATTGTTTTTGAGTCAGCAAAAGCTGAAGTTAAGGATCACAGAGAGTAAATGATGAATGAGCCCAGGACTGCTGCTAATGCAAGTTCAAATTTAGCTGTGTCACTTGATAGTGATTTTCAAGTTTTTCACCAAACTTCTCAATTAGAGAAGGAAAAATTCTTATGAAAAACAACACACAACACACACACACACACACACACACACACACACACACACACTCACACACTTATCTCCTCAGCATAGTAAATATGGTTTAAATAGATGTTCCATTAAGGCCTAAAAACACTAATGTTTCCATATATGGCCTTCATTATGTTGAGGTATGTTCCCTACAAACCTACTTTGTTGAGGCTTTTTATCATGAGTGGCTGTGGTACTTTGTCAAATGTTTTTTCTGCATCTATTGAAAGAATCATGTTTCTTACCCTTTCTTTTCTTAATGTGATATATCACATTGATTGATTTGTGAATATTGAACCACTCTTGCAACCCAGGAATAAATCTCACTTGATGGTGGTGAATGATTTTTTTAATGTATTGTTGGATTTGGTTCGCTAATATTTTGTTGGGAATTTTTCCATCCATGTTCATCAGGGATATTGGCCTGTAGTTCTCTTTTTCAGTGTAGTCTTTTATCTGTTTTTGGTATCAGGGTAATGCTAGCCTCTTAGAATAAATTTGGAAATTTTTCTTTCTTTTCTATTTTTTGGAATACTTTGAAAATAATAGGTATTACTTCTTCTTTATATGTTTGGTAGAATTTGTATGTGAAGCCATCTGACCCTGGACTTTTGTTTGTTGGGAGTTTTTTGATTCCTGATTCAATTTCTTTGCTGGTTATCAGTATACCATATTAATTCTGGAAGTTGGTTTATGTGGCAACTTTTTCACTTTGTTAGATGAATAGATGATGCCTTCATATTTGAAAACATCAGAAATGCTTTTGCTCCTCTCATTTGTTTTGTTGTTAATTTGTAACTGTGATGGTTAATTTTATTTGTTAACCCCAGTGAGCCTTAGGACGACCAGATACTTGGTCAAACATTATTCTGGGTGTGTTGGTGAGGGTGCCTAGGGATGAGATTAACATTCGAATTGGTGCACTGAGTAAAGCAGATTGCCTCCCTAATGTGAGCTTAAGTGGGTGGGCATCATCCAATCAACTGAAGATCTGAATGGCTGAGTAAGAGGGAAATATTGACTGCCTGATTGTGAGCTGGGATACTGGTCTTCTCTTGCCCTTGAACTGGAATTTACACCATTGGTTCTCCTGGTTCTCAGTTCTTTGGACTTGGACCAAAATATGCCATGGACTCTCCAGGTACCCAGATTGCTGACTTGTGGATCTTGGGATCTTCTCAGCCTACTTGAGCCAATTCGTTATAATCAATCAATCTCTCTCAATCAATCAACCTTTCTCTCAGTCCATATATGTCCTATTGGTTGTTTTCCTGGAGAATCCTGATTAATACAGTAACCTCAGGCTTTTTTTAGTTAAGAAACTCTACCATAACACACCACAGAGAGTACATCATTAGCCATAATTTTGAAAGCTACAGTGTCTATGAGAATTCCCTAATTAATCCCATAGGGCTCAGCCCTCTGGTTATTTATCCCCACTCTGTTAACAGGCCTCCCCTTAACTCCAGTGGGGACTTGTGTGCAGGCTTTACAATCAGAGAATTAAGCTCATTCTGCATCTTTCCCTTCTTATCTCTTGGAGCAACTCTGTGGGGCTATCTCTCATCTTATTCTTAAAAATATCCTCTCAGATTGGCTCTATATTCCACAGTTAATGATATGCAGATACTAGCTATGTCAGGAATTCACAGTAAATGAATTATTTGTGAAGTGGTAATAAGCTGAGAAAGAGAAAAAAAAGGAAGGAAGGAAAGAAAGAAGGACACAGGGAGAGAGGGAGGGGAAGGACAGGAGAGAAAGAGAGAAAGTCTGTTTTCCCATCGTCTTCCTATGTGGGTTATTTACATGGTCTCAGCTCATGACAAACTTTCTAATGCCATTGAACTGCTTTCTGGATGGAGTACAGATTATTTTTCCTTTTCAGAAACATTCAATTTGTAAGCCAGTTAGCTACTTTTAAAAAATGTCTCTCTAAAGAAAAATCTATATGCTATTATTATTTACAAAAATAAGAATTAGATTAGGTATCTAATAAGTAAATTAAAAGCAGTAAAAATTGGGGAGCCTGGATGGGTCAGTAGGTTAAGCTTCAGATTCTTGATATTGGCTCAGGTTGTGATCCCCTGGTCCTCTCTCTCTCTGCCCCTCCCCAGCTCCTAATTGCATGGGTGGGCACTCTCTCTCTCTCAAAATAAATAAATAAACTTTTTTTCTAAACGTATTAAAATTTTAAAACACTAAATCTGTAGATACATGATATGAATTTGAACCCTGGGCTTACTGTTTGCTGTGTGGGTAAATGATTTGGGGAAAATCATTTGATTTCCTAGTTCTTTAATTTTCTTCACCCCAAAACAAGATGTTATAAAAATGCCTGCTTGCATCATAGGACCGCTGGAAGAAATTAGATGCTGTATCTATAAAGCATATTAAGTGTCTCATAAGAATCATATGGTTTTTAGTAGCAGGTGGTGCTTTTTATTATAGCCCCACTGACAAACAATAGAAGAAAGAAGAATACAAAATAGAAAAGAATAGAGAAATTACTTGTGTTCATTAACAGTTATGCTCACATTACTTCGCACATGGGTTAGAATCTCCAAAAATACAGAACAAGAAAAAAGGTAGAAGAGGTATCATTAGCCAAAGGATTGCATTAAAAAGACAGGAATGAGATGACAGGAGATAGCGTTTGATGTAACAGGTGGAAAGAAAAGAAGAAAAGATCTAAATATAACTTATAATTTATGTTTGAAGGTGTGCCATGCCTGGCACATAGCAGGCACTAAACAAATGTTTATTAAGATTCTAATCTCCACATTCCAGTGGCATTTAAATTAAGTACCTTCTACCTGCCAGACGTGTAATGTTCAAGTGACTTGGTTTGCACATTTTAGATAGAATTAAAATCTTAAGTAAAAATTTAGAGTGTACAGTGAAAGCAAGATAGAGATAGGGAAATTTCTGGGATTTGTGGTCCTTTTACTATCCATATATCAGTGCACACATAATTTAACAAATAGCAAGTGTTCTAAATGAATGAATTCCTTTTCTTGCACTACTCAAAATAATTTTTAAAGGCCAAAACATACCAATTTAAAACAACTGAATTCCTTTTTACCTATAAAAATCAATATGACATTAGCCTTTCTTATGCAATATAAACACAATTCAGTAAGTTCAATGCTTGTCCTCAATAATTCTTTAGTGGTGGGGTAGCCTAAAGGTGCCCATCTGTTCAGCATATCTAAGCATTTCAAAACCATTAACAAATATTTCTTAAACTCTACGTTGTCTATCTCTATTTTAGAAGTTTAGAGGAATTCAAGGAAAATAAAACAGTTTATGACCACAAGACACTTATAGGTGGGAGACCTATATATACAGGCATACATGTATCAGTCCTTTAATAAACTGTATAGTGTATAAGAAAGTATATTACAACTGGACAATTGGATATAAACCGGTACAGAACAAGGTATTCATTCTTTGGTCAGAAAAAATTTTAAAAAATAGATTTGAGAAATTAAATCTTTGTACTTAATTCATCATGAAAGTCTTCAGAAAGAAAATAAAACATAAGTAGTCTGGAAGGATAATTAAATCATGAAGCATTAGACCAAAAAGCAAAAGGTATTTCTGCCAGATTATAGAAATTTGCTAAAGCTACCATAATAAAGTACCACAAACTGGTGGCTTAAGCAACAGAGATTTATTGTCTCACAATTCTGCAGGCTAATAGACCAAAATCAAGGTGTTGGAGGGATGGTTCTTTTCTTAGGGCTGTGAAGGACAATTTATTCCGTGCCCCTTGCTTACTTTCTGGGGCTTTCCTGGAAATCTTTCGTGTTCTTTGGTTTGTAGATGTATCACTCCAATCTCTACCTTCACGCTCACATGACATTCTCCCCCTGTGTCTGGGTCTACATTTTCCCATTTTATAAGGACAACAGTCATACTGGAGTAGGACCTCACCCTTTTCCACTATGACTTCATCTTAACTAATTACACTTGTTAACAGTTCCATTTCCAAATAAGGTCACTTTCTGAGGTACTGTGTTTTCAAACTTCACCATCTGAATTTTAGGGACACAGTTCAATCCATAACACAGATGAACCATTCTGAGCCAAGTAATTGATTAAATAGCTCTAGGTGACTTGCTAAGGCTTAATGGATGAATAACTGAAAGGCCAGACAACAGAGAACCTTGGAGCCTTCAGGCAACAGAGAACCGTGGAACCTTAACAAAGGAGCTTGACGTGCTGAACTGGAAGGCACTGTGGGCTCTCAAAGAAAAGAAATGGTGTTTTGTAAATGTTAATCTGGAGAATGGGTCCTGGCTGGGTCAGGAGGGAGTCAGACACTGAAGACAGAATAACTAAGTAGAGGGTGACAGGAAGTAAAAAATATCTGGCAGCAGCAGTCAGAATGAAAGAGATTAAATGAATCCAAGAGGAAGTGGTCTATCAATAAAAGATTATTCCTCTAGGGAGTTCAGATTATACCAAACAATCGCCTATATTCTCGTTAATCTGAGTACTTAATAAGACATCAATTACTGATTTCAGTAATTATAGGTGATATGCAACTATATGAATGACCCACTTGTACAAAATTACTTTCCTGTTCTTGTGTAATGCCAAAGGCTTGGAGAGCAACAACGCCAACTGTTTAAGGAGTTTGGGAATCCAGAAAAAGCTTCTTCAACATAACACACTATTGGGTTGACACAATGTAATCCCTGGCAACTATCATGCACCGAAGAGAAAAAGTTAACAAATGAATGACTTCTGAAGACACTATCTAAAATGGAATGCCAAGGTGGTCCTAACACAATAGTGAATAGTGGAATGTTAAGAAGGAAGATATAGTCAAAACATCAAAAGCTCCTATAATTTTCATTTTAGAATGAAGACATGTAGCAAAGAACCATTCTGGAAAACATGATGGCCAGACTAATTTTTGACAACTCTTTCAGATTATATGTACTGACAAGAGATGAAGTGAAGGGGAAGTACTGAAATTTTACTAAGAATCTAAAGCGAATGAGGGACACTGAATGGATGGAATTGAATACGTAATTTTTAAAAGAAATATGGTAAACATATATATAGCTTATAAGAAATACAAAGGAGGCCAACATACTTCTGAATATTTTACATCCGTTATATCTAAAAGGTGGCCAAGACATCCAATCATAAAATCCTAATATTAAACCATGTTTATAAATACCTAAGGCATTTCGAAACTCATTCATGAACAACAGGTTATCATCTACATGGCTGAGATACTGGAGGTAAAGGAGAGACAGAACTTAAAAG
The DNA here is from genome assembly GCF_018350215.1 of Panthera leo. NCBI lineage: Eukaryota > Metazoa > Chordata > Mammalia > Carnivora > Felidae > Panthera > Panthera leo. The sequence continues at coordinate 71,673,135 of NC_056685.1, forward strand.
GAAAAAAAGAGGACAGGGAAGAAAAATGCTTCTTTAGCCCTACTTCCTTTAAGCTACTGCTCTCTTCTTCCTTCCCTTCATAAGAAAACATCTAGAAGGAGTTCTGTCCCTTCATCAGATACATTTTTTCCCATTGTGCAATATTCAATGTGCTCCCAATTGGCTTGTGTCCTCACTTTTGCACCCAATTTAGCTATTGCTCTTGTCCTCAATGTCATCCATAAAGTTCCATGCAAAGGACATCTCTGTCTTCATCTTTATTGATCTCTAAGAAGCATTCCACTTTCTTCTTGAAATTCTCTCTGTCTCTTGGTTCCTATAACACCACCTTCTCTTTTCTCTCCTCCTACACTTCAGCCACAATTTTGCTGTCTCCATCACCAAATCATGTTTTCTATAAAATGCTCAAAGTCTGGAGTTTTCAAAAACTCCCTAGTCAATTTCTTGCAGTTCTTCAGCTACCATTTATATGCCAAAGAATCCCAAATTTTATGTACAACTTAAACTTCTCTGAACTCCATATCCAAGTATATTCAACAGGGTACTCAGCTGTGATGTTCCATAGGTACCACAACGCAACCTGGTGATTTTCCCACCCAGTCTGTTTCCTAAGTAAGTAGCACCACCATCTGCCTGTTACTCAGGAAAAGAAGCCTAGGTAGCAACCTTGAAACCTCTCTCCTCCTCATCTCCTGTCACCCATTAACCAGCAGGACTAGTTTTACCTCACAAATGATCTCAAACGCATCCACATCTCCATTTCCATTTTTAATGCAAGCCACCACTGTCTCTCATTCACTAGTTTCCCATATCCACTGGTTTCCCACATCCAGTCTTATCTCCATTCAGCCTAAAGCTGAAGTGATTTATTTAAAACACAAATGTGATCAAGGCACTTCACTCCTTAAAAACTTTCATTGCCTACCCCTTTGTTCTTAGCATGAAACCCTTATTTAGTCCTTACTGTGCCCTTCAAGGCCATGCTGCCTTTCATCCATTTCATCAGGCACCTCTCCCTTTGCTCTCTGCCTTCTATCAATTCTTACAAAGTGTTTCTCACCACCTGGAGGCCTGCTGAGTCCTCTGCTTGGCAAATTCCCTTCTTTCCCATCCTTACTTCTATGCCTAGCTGATGTTTACTTAATCTTTAGATTTCAGAAACAAACAAACAATCAAACAATTTTCTTCAAGCACTCCCACCCACCCAGATCAGACTCTTGTTAACCTATTTCTCTTTCAGGGCATTTGCCACATGTGAAATTAAATGCTCTTTGGTGTAATGAACTGGATGTTATATTTCTTGATTGAGATAATATCAGTTATGTATGTCTTATTTACTGTTTCACCTCTAGTGTAGCCTTGAACAAAGAAGGCATTCAATAAATGTTTGCCAAATGAACAAATGAACTCCAACATTTAACAGCGCTATTTTAAACCTGATCAAGTAAACTGTGGTAAAAATCAATAATCTCAATTACAGTTTTACCATTAAAACAACCCTACAGATTTAATAAACATAATGTATATCACTTACAAATTATTACTTGCTTATTTTTGTATATAATCATAAGTCTAATTTCTTAGAGGACCAGAATTCTGTAAGACCATCTGATAGACAACATGAACCATTGCATAATTTTTAAATGTTGCTTCTAAGAAGTCAAATATCCTTAAAGTTAACAACAATAACAGAATGAAAAGGAAAACCAAATTTGATCACAATACTGGAAAAAACCTCTTAACGTGAATAATGAAAGATACAATATTAAAAGTCCTCATCATGAAAAATTCAAGATCTCTGTAATAAACTGAGTTTTTCCATCATTTTCTTAACTTTTGAAGATTTTTATCTTTAAATGACAAAGAAATAATGTGAAGAAATTTACAAACCATCTTTCAGTATGATCCATTCAGAATGCAAAGTAGCTGCTCATTTGTGCTATACATTTATACATAACAATGATAAAAACACATTTTCAGTAGGTTGCATTAAAAAGTTATTTAATCTAAATCTCTGCCCTCTTCTCTTAAACTCTTTCCTGTCTCAGTAAACAGCAACGTCATCCATGTGTTGTTCAAACTCCTTTAATCCCTCCTCAATTCTCCTCCACAATAAACTATCTGCAAGTACTGTTGGCTCTATTTTCAAACCAACACCAAGAATACGCTTCCTCCTCTTCATCTCCCTTATCATTTTCTTAATCCAGACCACCAACATCTTTGCCTAAACTACTGCAAAAGCCTCCCAACTGGTCTTCCTATTTATGTCTCTTTCTCCCCACCATATTTAACCCATAATCTACAATTTAGTTAATTTAAGGCACTGCAGCCAGAGCCATCCTTTTCAATACAAGTACATCACTCCCCTATTTGAGATGAACCTAAAATCCTTACAAGCCTCCCTAAAATACCTGGCCCCCACTTCATTCTTCGATTGCATCTTAACTGACTCCTCTGCTGCATCACATTATCCTTTCTTTCAGTTTCTAGAACATCCAAGATAGTTCCCACTTAGGGGTTTTCTACTTGCTATTGCTCCTGCTTGAAATGCTCTGTTCCAGATCTTTCTATGCTGTTTCCTTATCATCAAATCTCAAGTTAACTGTCAACTCGTCTCCATCAACCCCATAGACTTTCCCTGACCATCTCATCTAAATTAACCCCCAATCATTCTCTATCACATCATCCTGTTTCATTTTATTCCTATTATTTATTACTACCTGAAACTGCCTTCTCTATTTCTATGGTTACCACTTATTCTCTGTCTTCCCCCTAGAATGTGAGATCTGAACACAGGAAACTTCTCAGTCTTATTCACTATTCACTACCCAGTACCTAGAAAAGTGCTTGGTATACAATAGGTGCTCACTAAATCTTTATTACATGAGTGCACATACTTAACCACAACAACAAAAGCAGAAGCTCAAAATAAAAATAATGATCAGAAAATTAAGATCCAGAAAGAGGTATCACATGAATTTATATCATGTGGTTTCATGTTACACATTTTGACAGTATCAGTGGGGCTTATTACATGTTAGAGATCTCAAATATTATAATGAAAATACACTACTAAGTTTCAAAATGAGCATTTTTTAAAAAATCTGCATCATAAATGGAGAAGGAAAGACATATCTTTCAGCAAAAATATAATGGTCTCTTTTGGACTGAATCAGAAACATTTAAAGAAATACTTTGGAAAAAAAAAAGGTCAATTTTAAAAATAAATACCAACTTTTAAGGCAGAGAAAATCTATTGAAAGCTAAGAGAAACAACAGAAATTGGTTTCCCAAGGGCCAATAAATCATCGTGTAGCTAAACAGAGGCTGGCAAGTTTATACCTTAGAGGTTTTCTGTCTCCAAGGACCAATGGCACATTCTTGACATTTGGAAAGGATAAGTCTAGAACCCTCCAAATGTCCAAACACCACTGTGTCAGTGTTCTTACTTGCAAGACCCACTAGCTAGTCACATATTTAATGAGAATCATCTAAATCTGTGCCTCAGGGAAGTAATAAATTACTACATGGACTTCCAGGGTCTTTCCTGAACAGTATTTGTGAATGTCAAGGGCCTCCTCACAGTATCTGGACTGTTTCCATGAGAGAATAAACTACCGTGGATATTAGTTTAAGATTCTAAAAAAATAACTAGGAATCTATTTACTCCACTGGAGCTATTTACTAAATACCACGGAGCATTAATACAACCACTGAGATTACTCACAGTAGCAAACAAAGATAGCAGTGGTACTTTATCTTCCTGTTAATTGATTGCTTTTGTTCAACAACATTGGAAAAATCTGACTACAATTCTAACTGCAAGCCACAGTAATCATGTCAATATGTGAACTATCTGAATATCTAATTATGAAAAAAGAAAGGCAATTTCACAGTGGAAGTATTATTTTAATTCAAGAAACCAGCCATATAACTTATTAGTCTGACATATAGCAGATAGCTAAAAAACTTTAATTTGAAAGATAATTATTTTTAGCTGATTAATATGCTTCAAATTAAATTCACTGCTTTTAATGGGCCCATCAACTTGACAACCTGGGAAATTAATAAATTTTGCATGCAGTAATCCTAGGAAATTTATACAGCTGAGCTACACATCATTACAAGGATTACCTTCACAGTAGGCATTGTCCTCTCGAAGAGCCCTAAAACCATCTCGACAGCTACAAACGGCCCTGTCATTCAGATTTCTGCAGACAGAATTCTCCATGCAGTTATGCCTTTCAGAACAAAAGTCATAACCTACAAGAAAAAAGAAACTTATTAAGGTAAATTAAAATATGACAAAACGAATAAATTTTGCTGACTAAATACTCCCTTTGATTTAGAAGCCATTTTTCCCTAAGTTATTTTTTAAATTGATACTTTCATCCATTGTTAGAGAACCACATGCTATGTGTACTAAAAGGTGTTTATGTTTAACTCAGGTGTTTCCTACTTCAAGTTAATTCTGTCTCCTATGTCTTCCTTCTGACTTTAGGTTTTCTAGTCCCTGATATTTGAAGTATAGCCCTCCAAATATCTGGAACAAAGAGAGATCCATGGAGTCCAAAATGAAGATTTACAATATAAAAGACAACTCAGGAGGTGCCTGGGTGGCTTAGTTGGTTAAGTGTCCAACTCTTTGTTTCTGCTCAGGTCATAATCTCATGTTTTGTGAGTTCGAGCCCCACATCAGGCTCCATGCTGTGTGGAGCCTGCTTGATATTTCCTCTCTCCCTCTCTATCTCTGCACTTCCCCCTCTCACTGTCTCTGTCTCTCTCTTAAAAATAAATACATAAACTTAAAAAAAAGATAATTCAGTGAGAAAGTAATCTGTGAATTAGAGGTTGAACATTATCAGTACTATGGATAATACAGGCCTGGGCTGGATGAAATATGAACATTGTGTACTTAAGAAATGAAACAGCCTGACATCCTTTAAAAAAAAATTGTAAATGTGTCAAAAATGAAAATTATATCACTTTAATTGTCTCTGGAAATCTGCAAGGCAGAGGATGTCCACTCAAAGAAGGGGAAAAAATTATGAATTACAAAGATTTCACAGATTCCAGAGTCTTTATGAGAGGATGGAAAAAAATGGAACATTTTATAAACAGTGGTACCAGTCAGGGGATCTCTTCTGCCTGTGTGAATCCCTTGTTCAAAGATCTAAGATGCTGAAATGAAAAGTTTAAACACTGGACTCCATACTAAATGGAAATTACATGATTGTACATCATTCAAACAATTTTCCAATTGCCTGATGCATAAGTTATCTATCTCGTTTTACACTGTCTAATGAATTACAATTTCAGTCCATGTACAGAAGAAAAGAGGACTAGAAAAATGTATTTCATGTAGCTCAGAATAAACTCATCTGCTCACATATAGTCAGGGAAAGACTTTTCACCTGAGCCAATCATGAAGATCAAAGTTCTACACTGCCCCATCTTACTTGTAACCAAATTACCATAGAAGGCTGTGATTCAGTGAAAGGGTGGGACTAAATAGTACCACAGCCAGCAGCATACTCTGGCACAGTGCTGTGGTTGGTGTCCATTCTGATTGGCTGGTGCCTGTAATGACTATTTTCAATATCACCCCACAGTTAAAGCGTATCCCCCATGAAGTGCAACTACAATGTATAGTAAAAAGTTGTGTGTACAACTTCATAAGCCTTAAGAAGGGTGATGCTCTCAAAATGCAATAATGGCATTAAAAAAATGAATTAGTGATTTCTACAGAAATAAAATAGAACAAAGGGGTATGAAGGCCAGAACAATATATAGTCAATAGTGGCATTTAAATCACTTGACAACTAAATTTTCTAGACATGATTCCTCACAATCTACATTCTCATGTGTAAGGCCCAACCTTTATAAGTAAAACGTTCATTCTCAAGAAGAGAAAAAGAGTTAAAAATGTTTTCTCCTAAAGTCTTTTTCTTTTCTTCTTCTTTAAGTAGCTAAATTGAGACCGTACTTCTTAAAATGTATTCCATTGTCTTTTTATAATGCCTGAGAAGAAATAATTTCAGTTTAAAAGTCATCTTCATTTTCTACCCCAATAGCTCAGTACCTCATCAATCTATAATGAAAAGTCTCTAAGAAATCACTTCATATTTATTCTAAATTAAAACAAAGTTACTGTAAACACTGGCCCACTCCTTGAGTTATACACAGAATCAAGAGATCATGTTCTAACACAGTACTAACTCTGCAAAATTGCCCCCGTAATGTTTCCAACAATGCTGAGAGGGCTGTGACTAACAACAGGTATTGTGCTAAGGCATTTTTATTTTTCTTTCGTAAGTTTATATTTTTCAAAACTATCTTTCAATTTTTCCCTTTGCTGCATTTTCTCTTCTCATTCTTCAGACTTTGCCCAATCTATGCCATCACTCTCTAGGCCATTCCACCTCTATTACAGTCCTTCCCCAATTTTGCCTGTAAGTAATGCTTAGACCTCTTGTCTCAGCATTGAATATCATGCATACATTCACCATGCAGTATCTAATTGCTGCAAGAATTTTCCAACTATAAGATAATGATGTGATCCTACCTTTACTGTTTGAGGTTCAACTAGGGAGTCCTTTACTTTTTATCAGATGTTAGGTTTTTTTTTTAATTAACCCAGAGATGTGAAAGCTAAAACTTTTGTCAATCAAATTCTAATTTACTCTAAACAATGTCAGATAGATATTTTTATTTATTTTCTCAACAAATAAATTGATTGAATCCATTGGTTGTTTTACTGCTTAGATACAAATGCCAGTATCAAAAGACTACCTATTGATAGGTAAAAAATTCAGATTCAGTTAAAGTGGGTTGTTTCCAAACTATAGGTAATAACTTCAAAAACTCAGTATAAGATGGCAAAAACCCACAGCCCTATTACCTCCACACTTGCATTTCTAGTCATATGTGCTTGGCTTTTGGAGTTGAAAGACCTGGATTTACAACCAAATCTCTATTACTTACTAGCTGTGTAAATTACTACTTGTGTAAAGTAATTAACCTTTAAAACCTTTTTCTCATCTGTAAAATTAAGATGATATCTACCTCACCAAAATGTAAAGTTCAAATGAGATCATCTATGTAAAAACATAATAGCACAGTATTTGTTAATAATTAAAGCAACTAGAGTATTACCAATAAGCCACTAGCCAAATACATTGAGATACTTATCACAGAAGAAAATTCAAGTATTTGTTATAGATGGATGGATCTAATCTAATCTAATACAATCTAGCTTTTATTTCCCACTTTGGATGTAAACTTCAAAGCTACCAAGTTTTCTATTCCTTTTATAAGTTTTTCAAATTTACATGAAGTCCTCTGTTTTTTGGTAAGTATAGATCTTTCTATAAAATATTAATATGCATTTCTCTACAACTGGTTGAATAGGAAAGGGTGAATACAAAAGATTATGAGTAAGAATAATATACATAAAAGGTTATACATAATAATCAGGAGAAAGATAATAAACTTTGAGGCGGTGTTTGTCCACTAGTCTATTTCTCCTTTTTGTGGGGGGAAAAAACAGCCCACATGGTTGGTTTGGATGAACCATTCACCCCTATTGTTAGCCCATGTGCCGACAGGAAGATGGACTGTACCGCCCCTTAGGATAATCAATGCATCCTACTGACCTGGACACATTAGTTCCTTCAGGTCTGGGGATATGACCCAGTACAGGCTAATGAAGATGATTAAAACTCAATTATGAGACTTTTGTTCAACTAAGTTGAAGATACTAAGTTTTTCTTTCACCTACTCCAGTATCATAATGATGTGAGCATAAGAATGTCAGTGGTCTAGCTGAAAACACAGGGAGCCTGAAAATAAAGCCACTTCAGAAGAGACAAACAGAGATCCACCTAGGCAAAGGAGCAGGATTGCAGAGCTGTAAAAAGCTTCTCATAGGAGCCATATTTTCCATTTCTTGCCTACATCGGTTGGATTGGGTGTTTTATTACTTACACCTAAAAGATTACTAACTTATTTAGATATTATTTTCAGGATGATGGATAATTGTGATTTTTCCAAAATTATGTTTCATGTGCATAGATGTATACTTTTTAAAAAGCACTACTTGCAATGGATTTCTTTTAGTGTGTATTAAAAATATGTGAATCTAACAAATAATGCCATTATTTTATGGATACCATTGTTTGGAATGAAGTTAAATTTTTGAAAAATGAGTGACTAACAGTAGATATAAGAAAATTAACTAAATTATGTTATTAGTAATACATATACAACAAGAATCATGAAGGTATAGGGGCGCCTGGGTGGCTCAGTTGGTTAAGCGGCCGACTTCGGCTCAGGTCATGATCTCTCGGTCCGTGAGTTCAAGCCCCGCATCGGGCTCTGTGCTGACAGCTCAGAGCCTGGAGCCTGTTTCAGATTCTGTGTCTCCCTCTCTCTGACCCTCCCCCATTCATGCTCAGTCTCTCTCTGTCTCAAAAATAAATAAACGTTAAAAAAAAAAAGAATCATAAAGGTATAATTGAATAATGTGGGAAACTGTATTATCCAGAAGTTGGGAGAAAATCTATACCCACTGAACCTTCTACATATAGATGTTCCTACTACTTATAGGACTTGATGAAGCAAATGCTAAATTAAAGTGGGGCATCCAGGGAGGAGAACTTACTGGTACTGCAAACAGAGAAAGGTGTTGCCAAGGGAGGAGGAAAAAGGAAGAGATGCAGATACAAAAATTCTATAATATAATTTCTGTATCTTTCTGAGTCAGAGTCCTCACTGTATCACCAAGTCTCTGTCATGTTGTAATTCGCTATAACCTTGAAGAGGTTCTCAAACATGAAAAAAGTGAAAAGACCAGTCCTGCTACACTGCTCCTGAGCTACTATGACATAAGATCCCCAGCTGCAGAGTACCAAAAAACAGTCTTGGTTGGATTGGATTTGGTGCCTAGAGATCTGGGGTCTTATTTAGGTGCACAGCTTCGTTTCTGGCACTGGCTGAGCCTCTGGTGGAAAAGCCAACACTTTCATCTCATGCTCTGCCCCCAGGGAATATTTAGTGACCGTTATTGCAAAACTGACTTTTTTCAGATGTGAACGCAGCATCCTTAGCACTAGGCAGACAGGCCTGGAAACTGGAGGCCAATTATATTACAAATACATTTGTCACAACATATGAGTAGGTGTTAACTCAAAATTTAAGCCTTAAGAACCTGACTTTTTCTAGTTTAAAAGTCAGGGAATGCCAGGAAACGCATTTGTTTATTCTATATATTTGAAATCAGAAATTAAAGCAATCTTTATTATAAATGGTGCTTAATGTTTCAAGAAGAACCAACTTGTCCAATTTTAGTTCCAGCATTATGTAAGCTAGTAGTTCTCAATCATGGCTGTGTAAAAAAAAAAAAAAATTAATAGGAGAGGTGTTTTTTGTTGTTGTTTTGTTTTGTTTTGTTTTAATGGTGATACCATGGTTCCATTTCCGATCAATTATATTAGAATCTCAGGGGGAGGAGGTGTTGGTCACAGTATATTTCATCACTGTATTTTGAGTGTGTTGTGTAAACACATTAATTTTTAAAACTATAAACAATTTAAATATAACACAATTTTTGTAGCTACCATTTCCATTTCTTAACTTGTTTTTTTGCAATATATCAGGGCTCTGTTAAAAATAAATGGATGTGATCAAGGCTTCTTTTGATATCTGAAAGGCCTTATCTCAGCTACTCACTCAAATCTTGTCCTAGCCAACCTTGTCTAATTTCTAGACCTCTTGAGAGGCTGTTTACCTCTCAAATCTCTAAGTAGCTCCTGGATACTTCCAGGGGATTAAAGATGGCCACAAATTTTTAACACTCTTATCATGATGGGGTCTATTACCCCCACCCCTCTTGATTCTGGGCTGGCTTATAACTCTTTCGACCAGAGGAATATGGTAGAAGTGATGCTGTGTCAGTTCCAGACCTAGTCTTTAAGAGCTCCAAACCACCATTTAAGAAGTCCTGAGATTACATGCAGAAGGAGAGGGTTTCAGATGTACCCAGTCTTCCTGTCATCCCTACTGAGATGCTTAGCGTACAGTGAGTATAGTGAGGCCATCTTGAACCTTCTAGCCCAGCCTAGCTGAGTGACCCGAGTTAACACCATGTGGCAAAAGAATCACCTGCCTAAATGCCTGACACACAATATTGCAGAATATAATATAATAGCTGTTGTTTTAAACCACTGAGCTTTGGGGCAATTTAGCATGCAGGAATAGCTAGCAACTCCAAATGTAGTCTCACTGACCAGTAATATCAGTATCATCTGGGAGCTTATTAGACACACTGGTGTTTTTGGCTCCGAGCCAGACCCACTGAAGTAGTATCTACATTTTAATAAGATCCCCATGTCATCTGATGCACACTGAAACTTGAGAAGCACTGGTTTAGTCTACCTTTGGTTGCCAAAGAAACTCTAGTCAGGCTGCAGGGTGCGTCCAGCTCCCAAATCAAATGAGTGGAATGTGCATTCTTTTTTTTTTTTTTTAATTTTTTTAATGTTTGAGAGAGACAGACAGACAGAGAGCGAGCAGGAGGGGGACAGAGAGGGAGAGAGGGAGACACAGAATCTGAAGCAGGCTGTCAGCACAGAGCCTGACATGGGGCTCAAACTCACGAACTGTGAGATCATGACCTGAGCTTAAGTCGGTTGCTTAACCAACTGAGCCACACAGAAGCCCCATGTGCATTCTTGATTCATATCAAGTTCCACACATGCTCTGTTCAAGCTGGCTCAGGCAATGTGAAGATGAAAACTGAAATGGCCTTTCTATCTACTTGATATAATCTTTTTTAGTAGTGTTCCTTAGCTGCTGAGAGCTGTTTTGAAAACTTGAAAGTGGACCAATACTTGGTAGACGAAGTCTTAAACCACTTTGAAATGCCCAAATAGCCTTTCACAGAACTGAGACTTTAAAACTCTTAATTGAATGAATGTATGAAAGAGCTAAAAGGAAAACAAAACAAAACAAAACTGCACCACTCTGTTAAAGACGGGGGCCCGGGTGGCTCAGTGGGTTGAGTGTCCAACTCTTGGTTTCAGCTCAGGACATGATTTCAAGGTTCATGAGATTGAGCCCCACATCGTGTTCTGTGCTGACAGTATGGGGCCTACTTGGGGTTCTCTCTCTCCCTCTCTCTCTCTGCCCATCTCCCACTTGCTCTTTGTCTCTCTCTCAAAATAAATAAAAATAAAATTTAAAAAATGGGACAGGGATATTATGTCTGCTTTTAAAAGACAAGGTATAAAAGAAATATAATGGTACGTGTTTTATAGTTTCTTTTTCTTTTTCTCCTCCCCATTTAAACTTTCCTTTGCATCATCATAAAAGCCATTATTCAAAAAGAGCTAATAGCTCATACAGGGCAGTACCCTATACAGTACCAACTATATCAATTATGAGCATCTACAATATCCCAGGTGTCATACTAGGTGTTAAGGATATAGAGGTGAATATTAAGAGCTATCCCTGTTCTCATGGTGCATAGTCTAATAAAGGAGAGAGATTCACAAATGATAATTTCAATAAAATACAGACAGACACGACTTAGGATGGTTTGGCTTATAAGTTTTCAACTTTATAATGAGCAAAAGTGATATACATCCAGTAGAAACTGTACTTTGAATTTTGAATTTTGATCTTTTCCTGGGCTAATGATAAATGGTACAATCCTCACTCATGAGGCTGGTAGGGCCAGTGAATGACAGCTGCAAGTCAGTCATGTAATCACAAGGGTAAACCACTGATACAACCATCTTGTATCCATACAGATGTGTGTTTTCACTTCCATTACAGCTTTCAATAAGTTACATGAGATATTCAACAGTTTATTATAAAACAGGTTTGGTATTAGAGGATTTTTCCCAGCTGTAAGCTAATGTACAGGCATACCTCAGAGATACTGTGGGTTCAGTTCCAGGCCACCTCAATATAGCAAAAATCTCAATAAAGCAAATCAAGTAAATTCTTGGTTTCCTGGTGCATAGAAAAGTTATATTTACACTATATTGTAGTCTATTAATTATGCAATAGAATTATGTCTAAAAAATGTACGTATCTTAATTTTTAAATGCCCCATTGCTGAAAAATGCTAGCCATCTTCTGAGCTTTCAGCAAGTTGTAATCACTGATCACAGATCACCATAACAAATATAATAATGAAAAATTTGAGATATTGTGAGATCTACCAAAATGTGACACAAACATGAAGAGAGCAAATGCTGTTGGAAAAATAGAGCCAACAGACTCACTAGACATAGTGTAGCCACAAACTTCAATTTATAAAAACACAATATCTACAAAGTACAATAAAGTGAAGCATAATAAAATGAGGTATGCCTTTCAGTGTTTTGAGGACACTGACTATAGGCGAGGCTAACCTATGATATTCAATAGGTGAGATGTATTCAAATGCATTTTTGACAACAATATTTTCAACTTATGGGGTTACAGACACATAGCCACATCATAAATCAAGGAAGACATGTACAGAAAGACACATATAATCTTGCTACTGGTAAGGATCTTAAAGAACTGCACATCATCAATCTTTTAGTTTAATTTTTGAATCTACAATAAAATACCAAGTTTTAGAACTTAGCATAGAATATTAAGTTAGTGATGGGAAACTCACTGCCTCCTGAGGCAACCCACTGCATGTATGAATAGATCAAATTTTACTTTTTTCTTTATAGTTAACTGAAAATCTAAGCCCTTTCTACTTATTGGTCCTAGGCTTATCACCACAGAGGCAACACAGAATGAGCAATGCATGTCTGATGGCCTCACACTTTTGAGGAGCATAGGTGTCCATGAGTGGGATGCCTGGGTGGCTCAGTTGGTTAAGCGTCTAACTCTTGATTTTGGCTCAGGTCATGATCTCACAGTTCGTGAGTTTGAGCCCTGTGTCGGACTCTGCACTGAACAGTCCAAAGCCCGCTTGGGATTCTGTCTCTCCCTTTCTCTCTGCCCCTCCCCTGCTTACACCTGTATACTCACTTTCTATCTCAAAATAAACACCTTTAAAAAATTATGCAAAGTCAATTACAAAAATAAACAAAAGAGAAAGAGTAAACCAAAAAAAAAAAAAAAAACCAAAAAAACAACCAACTGAAAAACAAAAAGAAAAAAGAGAAAGAAAGGAAAAAGAAGACTAATAAAATATCTCAGCCCTGTTGTGTCAATTTCTCCAGCAGCGTCACGCTGACTCAGAACCAGCACACAGAGAGAAATTCAAAGACCCAGAACCTGAGATAGGTATAAGACACATAGCAAAGATGTATGGAAACACCTTGATTTTAATTCAATAATCATAATAAATATTCTGTGACTACCTACTATCTACTAAATTGGGAAATAATTTAAGGAAATACTGTTATTCTTTGGAAATAACTTGCTTATAAACATTTTTATTTCATGTCAGTTAAACTTGATTCCAACAATGACTCATGCTCATGGATCTTACTTTACAAAAATGTCTTACCTTTACAAACTTTGCAACAGCTATGAGACAAGGTAATCTGATGAGACTCTGGACAATCCAAAGCAGGACAGCCTGAACTTTCAACCAGCTTCATGGTTTGGTCCTATTAGACACAGAGAACAAATGCTTGAAACTTCTGGATTAGGACTTACTAAGAAGTTCCCAGGTCCAGCATCTTAGAGGACTCTGCTTACACAGGGGTAAAATTTTCCTCCTGACAACTTTGCACAGGCCATAGGCTCACTCACAAATTAACATTAAATCATAATTGGAAATCCTTTAAAATGGATAAGCAGCTCTTGGAATAGGAGCATACTACATTGCAGCCATATAAACAATTTGTCAAACATCTAGGGAATCCTGAAAAATTCTTTTAGTTTTACAACACATTTGCACATCCAGATGACAACTGTGGTACAAATACAGCTTAAATTAGATCAGAAGCTCACTGTGAAAAATGAATAAATCAATAAGTAAAAACTGAGCCCTTTCAATATCCTCTTTCAAAGTTTTCCAAACTGTTATGAAGAGATTCTCACAGGCGATTTTGGTATAGAGAAAAAGAAGGCAGAATTTGGTTGGCTTCTGTACTGTCAACCTCCTATCTCTTAAGAACAAAGAGATATAGTCATCAACTATAGCAGCATATAAGTAATAAAATAACTGTTGGAACTTGTAGGCTTCCATTTTAATACTGTTCAAAAGCTTAGTTAGATTTTTAGATGTCATTTCTATTAAGTATTACTCTTACAGAAGAAGTACTCATTTCAACATCTCCTCTTCCTGTAGTATCTATAAAAAAGAGATTATAATGATTTGAAAATGATCCTATTAAGAAAATGGCCAGACCATACAACCCTGTAATTCTACTTCTGGGTTTTTTTCCTCAAAAAAAACCAAAAACACTAATTCAAAAAGACATATGCACCCTGATGCTTACGCAGCATTATTTACAATAGTCAAAATATGGAAGCAACATAAGTCTACATTGATAGATGAATGGATAAAGAAGATGTGAGACAGACAGACAATGGAATATTACTTAGCCATAAAAAAGAATGAAATCTTGCCATTCATGACAACATGGTCGGACCTAGAGAATATGGTGCTAAGTGAAACGTCAGACAGAAAAGACAAATACCATATGATTTCACTCACATGTGGAACCTAAAAACAAAATAAACAAAAACAGAAATAGACTAATACAGAAAACAAATTGGTTGTTGCTAGAACAGAGGGGGTCAGGGGATGGGCAAAATAGTTAAAGGAGATTAAGAGGTACAAATTTCTAGTTATAAATAAGTCGCATGGGTGAAAAATACAGCATAAGGAATACAATCAATAATATTGTAAGAACATTGTATGGGGACAGATGATAACTACACTTATCGTGGTGAACATTTCATAGTGTATATAATTGTCAAATCACTATGTTACATACCTAAAACTAATATGATAGTACATGTCAACTACACTTACAAAGAAGAGAAAGTAGTAGGAGACATGTACACAGAGGTGTTAAATGCTAGTCTTCCTTTGGTTTGACAATAATGTCCACCTTGGGAATCTTATTTTCAGAACCATAATGTTTTCTGGGATTAACTATTAAAGTCATAGACGCCCAGGACATACTTTCAAGGCCACAAAACTGAAAATACAGGAACAATCAAGGACTAACCTTGACAGCCCAGAAAACAAAAGCTTGAGAGAGCTGTCAATTATGTAAAGGTATAAATACAGAAACTACAGGGCCCAAAGGGAGAAGAAACAATGGAAGTTCTTAGTGTAAAGAGTTTAGTCAAGGACTACAGAAATTTATGATAATCTGGTACAGCTGTGCTGTACAATCAATAGCCACTAGCTACATGGAGCTCTTGAATACTGTAAACATAAAATATAAGATTTAAAGGATTAGTATGACAAAATAATGTGCAGTATTTCATTAATAATTTTGATTACATATTAAATGCTAATATTTTGGATATATGGGGTTAAATATAGAAAAATTAGCCTAATAAAAATGATTATTTGTGGCTTATATATTTCTATTGGACAGCACAACATTAGAGGGTAGGAAATGATGCCTTTTGTTTGAGTAAGTAAAAGGTAACATTTAGGGTGCATGGGTGGCTCAGTCGGTTAAGCGCCTGACTTTGGCTCAGGTCATGATCTCACGGTTCGTGGGTTCGAGCCCCGCGTCGGGCTCTGTGCTGACAGCTCAGAGCCTGGAGCCTGCTTCAGATTCTGTGTCTCCCTCTCTCTCTGCCCCTCCCCTGCTCTCACTCTGTCTCTATCAAAATTGAATAAATGTTAAAAAAATTTTTTTTAAAGGTAACATTTGTCCATTCACTCAGTATTTACTTTCAGAGTATAGGCATTTCCAGAGTTGTTTATATACAGACTTCTCAATAACCCAATTTAAATGAAATCATTTTATAGCTATCTTAAAATCAAATTGGCAACAATTTCAGTAACTTTCTAAGCCATAATTATCAGTATTATAAAACACAGTGATCAGATGAAAAGAATACACACACACGCACGCACACACATGCGCGTGCGCACACACACACACACACACACACACACACATTGAGAAGTTTCAAATGCCTCAAGATTTTTAAATTTAGAGCTGATGTTTCAAAGTTAGAATTTGCCAGTAGAAACCAGCTGAGAAACGTTTTCTACTTTCCTTGAAGTAACTTTTCTCCAATTCCCTTTTCTTTATTTGGAATTACTAGATCTCACTCTAAGTCTTCCAATCCTTGTATTTATAGTGGGACCTACTTCACTCAAAACAGTGTTGGGTGTAGGGATGCTAACAGGGGAAAATCCATCTTAAAATACAGGGTTGGGGTGCCTGGGTGGCTCAGTCGGTTAAGTGTCTGACTCGACATCGGCTCATGTCATGATCTCACAGTTAGTGGGTTGAAGCCCAACGTTGGGCTCTGCACTGGCAGCATGGAGCATGTTTGGGATTCATTCTCTCTCTCTCTCTCTCTCTCTCTCTCTCTCTGCCCCTTCTCTGTTCTCTCTCTCTCCCTTTTTCTCTCCCTCTCTCTCTCTCTCTCTCCCTCTCTCTCAAAATAAATAAATAAACTTAAAAAAAAAAAAAAAGACATACAGGATCAGTACTTCATGTTAATGTCCATATACCTTAGCTCCCTTGTCTTTAAGATGGGGACCTATGCACTACAGGAAAGCCAGCTTAAAGCCAAAAGAAGTGGCTAAAGTACATTATAATGGGAATGAAGAAATCAGACCTCTCATTCTGGAAATCAAATCTGTCACAGTCTTGCCTCTTTTATGTTTCCTCCTTGCTTATCTCAGAGGACTTCTAACCTAAGATGCATGAAGTATATAGCTGGCTTCTTTCAATTTATCTTGGCAAAATTCTTAGGATTTTCCTTTCCCTAACACTGAATAATCATATACATGCTCACAGTTTATCAGTGGTGCCAACAGCATCTTCATTTTCTAGATAATCTGTGCATACTAAATCACCCCCAAAAAACATGTACAGGAAGCATTTAAAGAAAAAAATTAAGGATCAAATGTAAAGGGAACCCTAAGGCAAATACTGTATATGCAGTTTCCTTCAGCTGGAATATCGCTTGAAATATAACCTTATGTCAAGAAATATAACATTATAAAAAAGCAAAAATGAAAAGTTTTATGAAACCCTATTTACTTTTTCAGATAGTAGGTCAAGCAGCAGTGATAAAAAGAATGACATTTGCTTCAGAAGCATACTTAAGACCATGGCAGTAAATTTATAAAGAATTCCCCTTCTAATCACTTAAAATATTCTTACCAAAGGGATTAAGAACAATATCAGTCTTATCTGCATCCAAAGCTAATTTTAATTAGGTAATTTTTATGATTTTCCACTCAACTAAGTGATATTTGCCACATGGGTCAAAAACCATGAGTGACAACAGGCTGAGTCTAACTTTATCTACATTTTCTTCACAGGAGGGAGTTTGAATTTGGAAAAATAAGACAACTTCATAAAACATTAATTGGACAAAACAGCATTTTTTGTTTACTGGGGAAATTATTTTACAGCCATTCATTTATATGTTTGCAAAAATAATGAGAATTTCTATTTGAATTATAATTATTATCTTAATTTTTTTCTTTGCCTTAGAGGTTTTCAAGATATTACAAGGGTGAGGTTCTACAGAAATATTCACTGAGTTTACATAATAAAGAAGAGTTTCCTTACCTTACATTCATAGAGAACACACACTCCAGAAGAGGAATAAACTGTATTTCTTTCTCCTTCAAAGTAGGTCCGTCCTTGAAACTGGCATATTGCTTTGGAATAAAAAATACATATATATTTATTTTTAATTTTTCTTTTGGAAAAATAGTTGGGAGGTGTTCATATCATATTTCACATGGTCTTAAGGCTTTTCAAAGTGGCTGAATGATCATAAACCTAAATTCAATCTAAACATAAGGCATATGTAGGATCCAGTTATTGTTATGTCCATTAAGTTCAGAGAGTAAAATAAGGAACAAAAATATAAGGACAATGACAAGTCAGAAGTAGACTCTGAAAACACGAGAGTTGACTCATGCCTGCTAGATGATGTTCCACTTAGGGGATATCAAGCAGGTGCTTGAAGCAGCTACAAATCATGGCAAAATACAAATATGAGAAAAGTGCATTTTTTATATACCATCACAGAATTCTAAAATAAAATTTTAAAGGCAGCTATTTTAACTTCTGCACATACATTAAGTTTTATATTTTATTGGTTAGCACTATTTAATTTGTAAATGTATGTAGGTTAGGGCACCCTACTTAGGATGCTGAAAAATCTTAATCTAGGTCTGCTTTGTTTCCATCACAGTTAGCTAAAATGTTACTAGAACTTCAGATTCAATAGGAAAAAATTTGTAATTAGTGAAAATACATAGAAATTACCAAATTTTTGAGACTTCCAAAATACTTTCAATTCATATAAACGTTTCGTCAACAGAAATTGCTTGTTTTGAAATGAAGGTTTCATACCAGTTATGTTAATTCATCACCTAGAGACAGCTACCCTGGAGCTAATGAAACCAGACTTTCAGAATCCCCCTCTGGCTTAAACCCCTTTATCAGACTCTGAACTAACTTTTGTTTTTGCAATTATATATTGTTTTTCTTTTCTTTTCTTTTTTCTTTTTTGATAGGGCACTCGATACTGTGGATGCTATGGAGCTCATAAATTCTAGAAAAAGACCAGTGGAATGGCTCATCTGATAAGAAAAGACTCCAGCAGTTTGTTGACCTTGTTTATTAAATCCAATTTTTAATTTTAACTATACAGACTTTACAAAACGGATGTGTACATTTTCTTTTAATTCCTTTGCGTGAATTTGAAGAAAGTCTCTCTTCATAATTCACGTATCCCTATAACCTTTAAAAGTATCAAGTTATTTTAGAACTTTGCTTTAATAAATATGATTTTTGCATCATTATTGTAAAAGAGTACCAAGTTGCCTATAATAATTGGTAACAAAGAAATTAGATAAATTTTATTAATATTAAATATATACATGGTTGTACAAATACTCATTTAAAATGTAAAGCAACCTACATCCTTAGTGAAAACTTAACCAATTATTTAGAAGCTGCACATTTAATGGAAAGCATTTGTGTTGTTAAAATGCTATCTTCAACTGATCCCCTTACTCAGCTTTTATTAACAAATTTCACTACATAATATATACCACCAGTGAATTGATTTTGAATTTTTGGAGCATGCTAGAAAAGAATATAACTTACTTGCATAAATTATGTGACTGAAAGGCTGGCTAAAGCTTACACACTTATGAAAATTCAAAAGGAAACTAGAGAGGTGTCAGTTGTATACTATCTGTCATATTATGAATTAAAATAGCATGTGCATTTACTTACAGAACCTAATTGACTGTAAGATATATCTGTTCAACATACAATTTTTAACTGTGCTTTTTTTCTTATGAGATCCAGTAGCCTCAAAACACCAAGTTCTGACCTAGTGTGTGTGCAATGATACTTAATAAGTACCACATTTTGTAAGATCACGAGAAAAAAATAAAACCTCCTTACTTCTATTAAGTACTTGCCATTTGAAGGTTTCTAAGCCTATTTTATTATATGACTTGATAACTGCAGCCTATTCAAGTCCAAGGGTATGTTGGGGGAAAAAAAATGATATTCCAAGTCTTAGAACAGAAGGGAAAGGAAACTGTAAAAAACACAAGGGTAAGTTCTCCGTATACAAAGTCTTAATGATAATTTAATATTCATGTAGAGCAAATGCAGCTTCTGTTGTAAACTCTTAATTCAAAAGACTCAAATAGGCACCTTGTGGGACAATAGGGCACCAAATGGAGCCTGGCAAAGGGAGAAAGCCCAATAATGAATGAGATCACAATTGCTTCGTTTTCTTTCAAGCAACGAGCACAAACAGGGTGAACTTGGCTTAGGGAGAACCCAAAGTGAGTGATTTTTTCCTTCTTTACTGATCAGTTGCTGTGGCCTTACCTAGTAAGGCCATCATGGTATATATCTATTTCCCCGGAAATATATATTCTTTAGCGGAAAAATGTTAAGAAACTTAGAAATTTTATAATCTTTCCTAAAACTACTTCAAGGAATCCTGGAAAAGCCATGAGGAAGTCTCTGGGACTTAGGAATAAGTTGAAGGAGTAAAAGTCATATTAATTTATTAATACATTTAACAGATATGTACTGAGCTTTTAGTGTATGCCAGGCAGTCTGCTAGGTAACTAAAACTCAGAGAGGAATGAGACATGATGCATGCCCTTACTATTCAGTAGGGCAGACAGACTCATCCACAGCTAACTATAATAAAAGACAAATTGAAGTCCTATAATTGAGAAATTCACAAGTTATATGTAAACACAGGAGACTGAGTGGTGAACTTCTGCAAGAGGACAAAAGGAAACAAATGGGCTGGTGAAGGACTCAAGACTGGCAATAGCGGGAAGTTATCACCACCATAGGGCTAAGGAACAAGGGCAGGGACTGGGTTTTACTGGAGCCTAGTCTGGGTCAGCATTATGGGGGAGAGATGCCTAGAGGGAACCATAATCAAGAGAGACACAGCTATTGCCAGAAATGCTGCCTCGTGCAGGGAAGGAACAGGGAAGAAATGTGGCCAACTCTCTCTCCTCCTGCTCTCTAATTTCCTGCCAGTGCATCCCATTGGCAAAGCCTATCCAAAGCCTATTGGCAAGGATACCAAGGCAATGCAGCAGGCTCCTGGGGCACAGAGTAGGGCAGGGAAGGAGAGGGAATGGAAGTGGGATAATGAGGCACCCGGGAATGACCAGCAACCAGCACACGTGGCTATCATATTAATTCACTTCCAACCATGAAGAGGTCTCATTTACAAGGGTAGCTTGCTTAGAAAAGCATGAGAGAGTGGAACAGAGAGCAAATAAATTTGAAGAGAAAAATAGAGACATTTTAAAAAAATGCAGATCCACTTTAAGGAAAAATGAGGTAGCTTCTCAAAATGAGGTTCACAGGCAAGAAGGCAAGATGAAGGAACTAAGTAAGCTCTGGAGAAATCAAGTGTCAAAAGAGAGGTGGGAAAGCAGATGAGGGCTATGCCTGGATTTTGACCAAGGCCAGCCCCTGCAAGCATTAGAGACAGAGCTTTGGAGATCATAATCACTGTGGCTACCACAATACTGTAAAAAAAAAAAAAAAAAAAAAAAGAAAAGAAAAGAAAAGAAAAGAAAAAAGAAAACATCTCTAGAATTCCTAACTGAACTGTATCTGGCTGCTTACTCTTCCCCAATAGAGCATGAAGTAATAGAAACCACTTCCATAAAACAACAAAGGAATGATCATTTTGCTGCATTGATTTCTTTAATTCAATTGCATTCACGTGTTCAAATCAGAGACTTCATTCTTTCCTGGCTTTGGGGTGTGTGTGTGTGTGTGTGTGTGTGTGTGTGTATACACATATAGCATTAAGGTTCTTGTGACATAACCCTGGATTCTTACGTTCCGAATTATTTACCAGGCTTCAAGTAGAATTTTATCAATAAGGCTACATTTTTCAAATATCTATGCTAAGTGCTTTATTGTGTATATTACATGCATATTTTTAAGATCAGAAGTTTGGAGGAAGATGGATATTCATTCATTCATATAGGCCTATCACCTTGCAGACTAAGAAGCTAGGCCCCCATGAAAACACTGCAACTACTCTTAAGTTATTAATATTAACCAATTTCAAATGCATATTTCCTGTGACCCTCGTATATGCTGCTGTTTGCATAACTCCAAGGGGACAGCATTCATATCATGGCTTATGTGAATTATGTCACCCAGAATTATCCCACGCACTGCCTATTCAGCCATAGGTGGGGACATTAATTAGAACTTGGGGAAAGTCAAGAGAATGATATAACAAATGGTACACATGTTTTACCAAGGCTATATTAAACATTACTAATTACATAATTACTAGCACTGTACTTATGAGAGAATCTGCAAAAGCAATTAAAGTGAATTATTTTCACTTCATTTTCCCCCCATTTTAACAATTAAAAAGAAACGGGAAGACAAGAACTAGTACAGATGCAAATTTGAAAGTCATTAGTTGCAAAAAGTGAACACAAGTTTTATAGCACAGATTGAGAAATGGATAAGTGAAAGAAGCCAATAAAACTCTAAAAGTCCTAAGTCACACATTAAAATCCCAATTGGTCATTAATGCAGAGAGAAAATGCAGATCCCTCCAATGAGATTAAAATCAACTCCTGCCAACCTCTGTAGAAAAAATGATCCAAATTTACCTAAAATATATTTTAGAATAGGGGCACCTGGGTGGCTCAGTTGGTTAAGCGTCCGATTTCGGCTCAGGTCATGATCTCGCAGTTTCTGAGTTCGAGCCCCACGTTGGGCTCTGTGCTGATGGCTCAGAGCCTGAAGCCTGCTTCCGACTCTGTGTGTGTCTCTCTCTCTCTCTCTCTCTGCCCCTCCCCTATTTGTGCTCTGTCTCTCTCTTTTTCAAAAATAAACATAAAAAAATCTTAAAAATATTTTAGAATATAAAAACTGAAAGAATATGTATTTCACTTCTAAATATTTCCTTGCTCACTATTTATTTAGCTTTTCCTTTTTGTTACTAGATTGACATATAGGAGTCTACTTTAAAATTCCCAGTTGGTATCAACACCTTTAAAAATGATCCAATACAAAATAAAAGTTACAAAAAAAATTAAAAAACAAAACAAAACAAAACAAAAAGGGGCACCTGGGTGGCTCAGTCGGTTGAGCATCTGACTTGGGCTCAGGTCATGATCTCACAGTCCGTGAGTTCGCGCCCCATGTCGGGCTCTGTGCTGACAGCTCAGAGCCTGGAGCCTGCTTCAGATTCTGTGTCTCTCTCTGTCTCTGACCCTCCCCCATTCATGCTCTGTCTCTCTCTGTCTCAAAAATAAATAAACATTAAAAAAAATAAAAAAATAAACAAAATAAAAGTTACAGATACCAAGAAGAAAACCAGGATAATTCACTTAGATGAGAAATGAGACTTCTGATTTCTTTAAACTTCTCTTTGAAAACACCAGGTATCAGTGGTCTTTGGATTGCTTAAGCTGTCTATTCAGGGCAGAGTTGTATAAAGTAGTGGTTTTTATAAGGTTTTCTTTGAAATCTTGATCTCCTCTGGGAGGACTCTGAAACATCCCATGTACAATGCCAGTTATCTATTCTGGGCCAACATGATAGTTATTTGTTGGTGATATACAAATCAAAGCTGCTGGATGAGAAAATATCTCATTAACTATAATTATGTATGTTTGTATTTTTACTATAGCTATTTAAAAAGAATGTACAATAAATGCATTCACGAGGCAGGCTAAGGTTCTATGGAGTCAAGCAAAAATAAAATGTGAAAGTGTTTCAGTATTCTTCAAAGACTCCAATCAGCCATGCTGCATTTCTCCAGCCCACAATCTTCTTTTTGTAATCTGGACTCACTTGGAGTCCTTTCTTAACAATAGGGTTGTAATGAAAGTCTTGAGCACTGACTGCTAAAATTAATTTTTCCCTCTTCTACAATGCTTAAATCTCTATTAGAGCACTGAACACACTTTTCCTTTTCTGTTCTAGTTAGTTACACACTTTTTTAAATCTTTCCTACATGAGGACAGGGACAGTGTCTTATTTGTCTTTGGATCTTATTCAGCACCCGGCACTGGCCTTGCATAATAAACTCTACGGGTTTGTTGAATTTCTTGGTAAGTTCTCTTCCAGCTTACTGTTTGATGAAAAGCCTGAAAACAAGTGCATTGGACCTCTTTGATCTTCACACTTCTCTTTACATTTGGCCTTATCCTTTGATTTTGCCTCTTTCTCATATTCTATAAATCGAGTCTCACAGAAGTATTTTGCCCTTTTTGTGAAATGGCAGCTTGCTTTCCACTGCAACGGAGCTGAAGCGTCTGAAAGGAGAGCAGCTCTGCCTACCAGCCAATGAAAGAACAGCTGGCTCCTGCCAGAGCAGTAACTTATTAATGTGAAGAATACCAGGTAACATGTATGACCGAAGTCAGCGTGGACACTTTGATGACAGAACTTCTCCTTCTCCATAAAGCCAATTTTTAGGAGCCAATGCTATTTAAGATGATCAGAATTTCAGAGGGTTTAAATAATTCACAAATTCATTAATTATACATGATCGCTTCCTTTAACTAAATCTCATTAATTGTTTGGGAATTTAGTTGTTTGCAAAACTAATATTAGAGTTTAGGAAATGAGATCCTGAGAGTAGTCGTGCAACCCTCCTGTCCCGTTTTATATATATCATGTCCTTGGGCTTCTAAAGGATCAGAGAGCGTTTCTCCTAGGGGGCCTTAATTTAGGTCAGTAGCCTATTCTTCCAAAAAGAGAACGACCCTGAAACACCATAAATCTAGCAGTAGTGAGGGGTTAGGAGGCAAAGGATAAAAATAACTACCGGAATAGAACAAAAGCAAAAATTCTAGCACCCTGTCCAAATCAGCCTTTGGGTTACAGGGCTATATACTGGGAAAACAAGAATGGGATATTTGAAGATAATAGAAAAAGGCCAAGTGGATAGCTGGAAGGAAGGAGTCAGTGCTTTTTTCTCTAATTTAATTTTACCAATTTAAATTGCAAGTGACATATATTCTGAACTTCATTTCATTTAGGTAGCCTTACTCTTGATCCTGGCTTAAATACCATACAAGGGAGTCTTTTAAAAAGACACTGTAATCAATTCATTTAGTCTTCTGGGGATAAGAAAAATAAATGTAATGAGCAGAGGTAAAACTTGGAGAAAAATATAGAATTTGCATCAGTACACGCAAACTGTGAAAATGACAGCATGAATACACATGAGGCAACAGGTTTTATCACTTTACAAAGAAAACATAATGTAAACTATAATAAGGAAAAGTTCACACATTGTCATTTTCAAAGCCAGGACTAGAATTCATCTGACAGTCCTTCTGTGTATCTTTCCTTACCACCAAACATCCAGTGAACTCAGTCAAAACTTGAACACCTAATCTTTGGTTTAACTTTCGGAAAACATTTTTCCAGATGACTGACACCTTTGAGATACATGTTGTTTCAATATTATAGTGAGGAGATGTTGAACATAAATGCTTTGTGTGTTGTAAAGCAGGACCCTTTTCATATAAACCACACATCTGTGCTCAATTAAGAGATTACAAGTAAAGACCCTGAAACAGGGATTGTGCAGTCTTAACCTCTTGTGTACACACAAAACAAAGAGGCAAAGTGTTGAGGGGGGTAGCTCTTTAAGGAGGACATATTTTAAATAGTTTTTTTTTTTAACGTTTATTTATTTTTGAGACAGAGAGAGACAGAGCATGAACAGGGGAGGATCAGAGAGAGGGAGACACAGACTCTGAAACAGGCTCCAGGCTCTGAGCTGTCAGCACACAGCCCGACGCAGGGCTCGAACTCACGGACCGCGAGATCATGACCTGAGCCGAAGTTGGCTGCTTAACCGACTGAGCCACCCAGGCGCCCCAAGGAGGACATATTTTAAACGCAGTTTTCTGAGAGGTGTATTAATAACTCCTTCCATAATGTGAAGAATATGAGCCAAGGGAATAGGAGAAACTTAAGGTTAAAGGAAGCCAACTCCATGTACCAGAAATGCAGAAGAGGCAGCACAATGAGGAAGAAGGAGGGAGTAGAGGAAGCAGCAGAGGACAGAAACATTTAAAAGTATACTTGAGATGGAGCAGGAGAAAGGAAAGCAGAAAGCAACAAAATGTTAAACTAGAGAAACAAAATATTTTCAGAAAGAGTTTTGTAGAAGAAAGGCAACACCTGGTGGAAAGGAGGATTTATGGTAACCTACTGTCCGCCAAGGGCTGTACTAGGCAGATGCCTTCCTGTCTCCCAGCCGCATTTAGCCAAGGATGGGAAACAGATGAGCACAGGCACAAGTAACTCCATGCAACTCTGAGGTAGTGTGGGAACAGAAAGGGAGAACAACGTCTTATAAGAGCATAACTGGAAATGCTTCTCAGTGGAGAAGCATGCAAAAATCAGCACTGAAATGTTTTAATATGATTTAAGTCAGGGTAAGAGTACTCATGATACATTCAGAGAATAAAATAGAATAATAATCATAATAATATACTTAGTATCCAGATCCTAATGGACATCTACTCAGGATACCTATATAAGCTGGAACTGATTTATTATAAATTGATTTTATAACCAATTTATATGCTCCCAACCTGCTATGCCAACAGTTCTCAACTGTGGATGCATATTAAAATCACTTGAAGAACATTAAAACTCTATGCCCCAGCTGCATGCCAGACCAATTACAAAGAATCTCTAAGTATAGGACCTGGCCTCTTTATTTTATCTTTTTTAATGTTTATTTATTTTTGACAGAGACAGAGACAGAATGCGAGTGGGTTAGGGGCAGAGAGAGAGGGAGACACAGAAGCAGAAGCAGGCTCCAGGCTCTGAGCTGTCAGCACAGAGCCCGACACAGGGCTCGAACTCACGAGCTGTGAGATCATGACCTGAGCCGAAGTCGGACGCTCAACCGACTGAGCCACCCAGGTGCCCCGAGGCCTCTTTATTTTTAAAAGCTGTCCAGACACAGCTAAGCTTGAAAACTATTTTGCTATGCAGACAAAAACAACAACAACAACAACAACAACCAAAAAAAAAAAAAAAAACTCGGAAAGAGAATAATACAATTAATATTCAAATAGGACAGTCACACAGATATTCAGTAGAAGCCTTTTTACCCTATGTTATTTGGATAGTTATTTGGTCCATCGTTTGAAAGAAATCAGTTAACGTGAGAAGTCACAGACAACAATACATACATACCCTAAACATTGTAATTTAAAACACAAACCCAAGGTTTTGAAGTACAACATATTTCTTTAGTATAGATTCTTTGATTGTGCTTCACTGCATACTTGGTTATATAAATAAAACAGGACTACCTATAATTTCTAATTTTTTTAAGTGGACTAAGATCCTTGCCAAGCAATCTAAAGAGGGATCATTCTAATCCTATTCCACAATATTTTACAGTTGTCTTACTGACATCTAATTGAAGAGTATATTTTTCAGTAGTTTGAGTTTAGCAGCTTTTTTCAAAGCACTCAACTCAATTTTTATTTAAAGAAAACATTTATTTTCACATTCATATTTCACTGATTTATATATTATATATTACTTACAGCAATTCAATAATATTACAATTGCAAGACAAATACAACTGACATAAAACAGGTTTGGTAACACCTACCTCTTCATTAGCATGAGAATCATGTTTGGGAGCATAAGTGTACAGACTTAACCCCAAGTTCAGTTGATTTGTTTCTTTCAACAAAGCCAGTGGAAATTGTGGATGAGTGCTTCTCACTTCATCTGGAGATCCTATTTAAGTGAAGATCCTGATTGGGTAATTCTGGGGTAGGGGCTGAGATTCTGCGCATGTAACCTGTCTCCAGGTGATACAGATGCAGCTGGTCCAGTGATCACAGTTTGAGCAGCAAAATTGTAGATCACTATTAACCCTGCTTGCATATAAGAATCACCTAAGAAGATTATTGAAAATACCAACGTGTGGAACCCAGACCAATTAAATCAGAATCTCTAGGAGAGTGGCCTGGGCATCAGTGGTTTTTAAGAGCATCCAGGTAATTACAATGTATGATCAGGGTTGAGAATCACTGTGTAGATTAACCCAACTAGTCAATTCAGTGGGATTTCAATTCAAATCTCCATCTTGGACAACATCAGAGAGTGACTCACAATATGTTACTATAAGAATCTGGCCCAAACTATTTTATTCTTACACTATAATTAAGGATAACATCAGAAACCTACAGCTCTATTTCCAGTGGTTTTTCTTAACTTCCAAATAATTTACTTACGTTTATAACTTCAAAAAAAGTAATAAAAGTCATGGAAGCAGAGGACAAGGGAGAGGACGAAGAAAAGGGTGGGAAGGACAGAGGCTGAAAGGGAGACAGAATTCAAGTACACTGTAAGACTCGAGATGGAGCCTAATTAAATACAGCTGTGCTTGTATTTTGGGACAGAATATTTGTTGAAATACATTTTCCTATTTTCAGACAATTTTCCTCATTTAGGAGGCTAATTAAGTAAAATTTTCTACAGCTATGCTAAATGAAACATGGAGGTTAAAATGTTAACTACATTAAGTCTGGAAATAAGAATTAAATTACCCCCAAACTTAAAACACTTCTCAAACACTTGTCAAAATCTGATTACATTCCTTGCAAAAGCCTCTGGAATTAAGAAGTGAAAGAGCTTCCAATAATCTTTCATGCCTTCAAAGATGTTATCATGTGTATTGCTATATTCCTCCTCACCACCATGTATGTAGAAGGAAATTATGGAAATGTTCATTCTCATTCACTCACTCAATAAATACTTCTTAAGTAGCTACTATATGCCAGACACTGTGCTAAGCACTGCAAACAGCAGAGAACAGACACAGATCTTTCCCTCACAGAATCTGCAATATAGAGTGAGACGCAAGGATGGGTAACCAGGCAAATAATAATAAGTCAGGTAACACTAAGAAAACAAGCAAGAGTCTGAGGTACTGAATAACTAGTAGGCCATTTTGGATTAATCAGAGAATACCTCTGGACAGAGATAAAATTTTAACTGAGACCAAAGGCTGAGAGAAGCTGATAGGGGAAGAGTGATAGAAAAAAAAATTCCAGGCAAAGGTGGAAATTAGCTTGGCTTATTTTAGAAACTGAATGAATTCCAGGATGGAATTTTCTACTTATCTATTATTACTGAATTCTAGACTATTTCTACTGTGGTCATATGGTATATCCTGTATAATTTCAATTCTTTGAAATTTGTTGAAATGAACTTCATCATCCACTATAATCAATATCTTAAATGTTTTATGGGTACTTAAAGGAATATGTAAACTGCACTTTGGGAGCATAATGGTCTATATATGTTTATTAGGTTTAGATTAAGTATATTCAAGTGATCTGCATCCTTAATGATTTTTTTGTGTGTTTGTATTCTGTCAATTACCACAACTTCGCTCTATGGATTCATCTATCATTCTTTGTAGTTTTGTCAATTTTGTATCATATATGTTAAGGCTATATTACTAGGGATATACAAATAAAATTTTAAATTGCAATTTAAAGTGCTATGTCTTGTGATTTGAAATTTTCTCATTATGAAATTACTCTAGTAATAATTTTTGCCTTGTGTGGGGAATAAGCTTAGATATTCCCTGGGCTTACACCAATGGCATAAGGAATTACAAAGCCATAGGATGCTCACACCCAAGCGTGGGTAAACAAGATAAACATCCCAGAATAAAATAGGGAGGGGCAAGGGCCCCCAGAATATAGAGGGAGGGGCAGAAGCCCCAGAATAGAGAGGGGCTCAAAGGCCCCCAATACAAAGGTATATGAGGTAAGCAAGATCAGGCATTTGGGGCAAAAGTGCCCCCCAATTTAGTATTATAGCAGAAAGCTGCTTTCATGAGAGGGAAGGACCAAATTAGGTGAACAGGTATATAGGGCTATAGACCGCCTTGCTGTGGGTAAATCTGCCCAGAGGGAAGCCTATTAGCAAAAGAAAAGGTGCCTTGTTAACCCTGAGGTTATTTGCCCTATCTGTCTTATCCCCTAGGCTAGCTAAGATTAACAGACACCATGCCTCCTGTCTACCATTAACAACCATCTGCCTCTCTGCCCAACACCAGGATTTTGGTTTATATTGACCCAAACCCCAAATACTATATATCTTCAAAACCCCCTTTTCCCTCATGCCCATGAGTTAATGTTCACAGATTCATTGTCTCTTTGTGCACGTCCATCACATTTATAAGCCTTCTGATCTTAATAAATACGGAGCAAGGACCCTTATTCGGGGCTCTTGTCTTTTCTCAGACATTAGCCATCACTCATATTTTAATCTTGCATCCCACTCTCTTGCTGGCCAAGAGAGAACTTTAGACTTAGAAAGTTTACAACACCTTGAAGTCTACTTTGCCTGATATTAATTAGGAGAAACCGGCTTTCTTTTCCACACACTTTTACTGTCCTTTCCTTTTAACCTTTCTGTATCCTTATGCTTTAGATATGCATCTTTTAAATGATATAAAGCTGGATTTCATTAATTCAGTTTCAATATATTTATATTTTAAACTGATTGTTTAGCCCATTTACATCTATTGTAACAACTGATATATTTAATTTTTAATCTACTATCTTATTTTTTGCTTTCTCTTTTCCTGCCTGTGCTTTCTTTTTTCCCCCTTTTATAACTTATTTTGGATTATTTTTTCATCATTCCATTTTCCCCTACACTCACTCAGTAACACATTTTAACATATTTAACACATTTTGCTCCCAACCATACTACAATGTTATTGTATTTTTTTAATTCTATAAATTCTTAAGTAAGATACTACATATAAAACACCAAAGGCAAGATCCATGAAAGATAGAATTCATAGCTGGACTTAAAACCTCATCTCTGCAAAAGATAATGTCCAGAGTATTAGAAGGCAAGCCACAGACTGAAGAAGATATTTGCAAAAGACACATCTAAGAAAGGAGTGTTATCCAAAATAGACAAAGAACTCTTAAAACTCAACTATAGGAAAACAATCTGATTTAAAAATGGACCAAAGAAGATAAGCAGATGTCAAATAAACATATGATAAGATGCTCCACATCTTTATGGCATCGGGGAAATGCAAATTAAAACAATGTGATACCACTACACATCTATGAGAATGGCCAAGATCCAGAACACTGGTAACACCAAATATTGGCAAGGATGTGGAGCAACTAGAAATTTCATACATTGCTGGTAGGAAGTCAAAATGGTACAGCCACTTTGGAAGACAGTTCAGCAGTTTCTTACAAAACTAAACATACTCTTACCATAGGATCCAGCAAGTACTCTCCTTGGTATTTACCTAAAGTAGTTGAAAACTTATGTCCACACAAAAACCTAAATAACAGTTTTTAGCAGCTTTATTCATAATGGCCAAAACTCAGAAGCAACCAAGATGTCCTTTATTAGATGAATGGCTAAACTATGGCATAGTCAGACAATGGAATACTGTCAGTGTTAAAAAGAAATGAGCTATCAAGTCATGAAAAGACATAGAGGAACCTTAAACACGTATTACTAAGTGAAACAAGCCAATCTGAAAAGGCTACATACTGTAAGATGCCAAACATTACATTTTGGAAAAGGCAAAAACTATAGAGACAATAAAAAAATCAGTGACTGCCAGGGACTTGGGGGATGAATGAATAGGCAGAACACAAAGGATGATTAGGACAGTGAAAATGCTCTGTATGATAATGATGAATAAATGTCATTATACATTGCATAAACCCATAGATTGTACAATACTAATATTGAACCTGAAGGTTCACTTTGGACTTTGGCTCATTATGATGTGTCAATGTAGTTTATCCTTGGTAACAAAGGTACCATTCTGACGATTAATGTTGATAATGGGGGAGGCTCTGCATGTATGGAAGTATGGGGTATGTGGGAAATCTCCATACCTTCCTCTCAACTTAGTTGTGAACTTCAAACTGCTCTAAAAAGAGTAGTATTAAAAAAAAAAAAAAAAGGTGATAAGTCTATTCATTACTCCCTTCAAAGTAATATTGTCTCCAGCTTAGATTTTCTCTGTCTTCAATTTTGACAAAAACTTTGTCTGAAGTTTCACTATATTGTGTCTAGATAAGGTTTTATGTTTATTTCTCTTTCATAGGCTTCACTAAGGTATTTGAATCTGCAGATAGATGTCTTTTATCAGTTCCAGGAAATTCTCAGCCATTTTTCTTGGGATTCACATGAAATGTATATAAATATTCTCCTACATCCTCCCTGTCTTCTTCCTTCTCTTCAGTATATTTCATCTTTTAAAAATGTTTTGTTCTGACCTCTAGATAATTTCTTATAATGTATTTTCCAGCACACTAATTCTATCTACTCTGTTGTTAAACCCATCTTTTGAGGCTGTATTTTTCCCAGTTATTATATTTCTTATTTTTAGAGTTTCTGTTTCTCATTTTTAAATTAGCTATCTTGTTTTCCTGTTCCATGAAGATAAATCCAGATTTACCTTGTTATTTCTGTAACCATAATGTGCATAATGGTACTATATTAAATGTTGGTTAATTCTCATCTGACACCTGTGCAGTCTGTTTTTGTTGTCTGTTGTTTCTTCAAGTTCTTATTCTTAGTGTTTTGTTTTCTAAGGTGTCTAATAGTACTTGAAAAAATATTTCTAAGAATAACTTGAAGTCTTGGATGAAGGTAGATTACTCCAGAAAGGAGGTTCATTTTCTTTCACCAAGTGCATAATACATGACCTTAAAGTAAATCCAAGGCTTGAGATCCCCTGAACAACCACAATGTAACTCAGACTTCATGTCCCAAAGGTGCAGCCTTTTAAATTTTTTTTTTTAAGTTTTATTTATTTTTGGGACAAAGAGAGACAGAGCATGAATGGGGGAGGGTCAGAGAGAAGGAGACACAGACTCTGAAACAGGCTCCAGGCTCCGAGCTGTCAGCACAGAGCCAGACGCGGGGCTCGAACTCACGGACCGCGAGATCATGACCTGAGCCGAAGTCGGCCGCTCAACCGACTGAGCCACCCAGGCGCCCCAGGTGCAGCCTTTTAGAATGCCAGTTTATTGGGTTTCCTGTATACTCACACCTTATATATATTTGCTGGGCTTTTACATCTGTCCCCTTTTCCCAATAGGCCATATAAAGGAAAGCTCAAATTTTCTGACAATGAACAAAATCTCTCATAGCAAAAGCAGCTTCACTGAACATTTGCTTCACTGTGCTCTCTGTTTTTGGGTTTCTCTTCATTTTTGTCTGGTAATCTCTTGCTATTTTTTCCAACTTGAAGATGTCTTTTTTTTTTTTAATATTTGTATCTTCCTTTCTCAGTTGCTTTCAGAAATGGTTGATTCAAATAACTTAGTCTTTCTTTACCCAAAATAGGAAATTCCACTCACTGCTTTCATCTTTTTAATTGATTGAATACAGGAGTATAAACACTCTGTTGATGAAATGAAGAAACTCTAAAGTGAAGACTAATAACAAAATTTAAGTAAACCAAATTAAAAACAAACACTTAATCCAAACAAACAAATAAATAGATGCAGGCAACTCTATTAAGGGTTGCTAAACAAACAAACAAAAATTTTGACTCCTACAGAAGGCACACTGTCTACAAATTACAAGACAAAAACGAAGATTCTAGATTTCTAAAGTGCAAAGTATATACTAAACAGTGTTCAGCATCAAACATATGCTAGGGTCAGCCCTATTTTTAAAAAATGTGACAACAATCAAGACATTGGCATCTTCCCTAGACATTTTCTTAATTATGCCATTCTTTCCTAGAATGTAGCTCTGACAAATTCAATAGTAGTCAAAGTGAGACCGGAAAAGAAGTGACCCCCAAATGCCTACTACTAGAAATTGATCCAGGCTAATTGCCATGAGACAATTTAAACTTTTAAATTAATTATTCTTATTGTTAATATTTTGCAAATCTTATTTGAATATAACACTTTTATAGAGTAATTAGTTATAGAATCAACAAATGTCTGATTCATACCCAGTCTCCTGCTGCCACAAAATTTTAAGAGAAAGATGATATATAATGTAGTACTGACTTCAAGCTTATCTATTAAAGCATAAAATTAATGTTTATTAAAAGTAATAGAAAACTTCCCTAATTTACTTCATGAATTTATGCATTTAAATTACTATCATAATTATTCTCATACCTATCTACCCATTGACCATATTTATTTACTGTTATGCTTTATTTTTAATGCTGTCATTAATTACCTAAAATGGTAGAATTATTTTTTAGTTATTCAGACTTTTATCAAAATATTTAGAGCCAACAATGTTTTTATTCTATAAAAAATATTTAAAAATTCTAAAATACCCATACTGTACTAAAATTAGTTGTTTTCTCACTTCTCAGAGTATAGTTGCTTTGTTTAATATAAAGCATACCCGTTCTTTTATATTTTATATTAGTCTACATCCCCGAGGTGTAGCTGCTAACTATCTCTTTACTTGGTCATGCATAATTGCTCAGAATACAGCAGTATCGGCCATTGTAATAACTGGAACAATCAAATGGTGTCAGCAAGCCCACATTTAGTTCATAATCAATAATTAGTTACAATAACAAAACATCTGTTTGTTTGTTGATAAAATTATGTCTTTTTAATAGACAGACTCAGTATTTGACCACTCCTTCCACATTCCTTTCCAATTTTTCATGGAAGACATCTCTAAGACTACTGTTATTTTTATTTTAGTTCTGAGTCACCTTTTTTTCTGTGATTGTTTTTTGGCACATACTTCCCATTGCTCTGTAACAATCCCCCACAATAAATACATGAATTGAGCACT
The DNA here is from genome assembly GCF_018350215.1 of Panthera leo. Taxonomy (NCBI): domain Eukaryota; kingdom Metazoa; phylum Chordata; class Mammalia; order Carnivora; family Felidae; genus Panthera; species Panthera leo. The sequence goes on from NC_056685.1 coordinate 71,707,661, forward strand.
TAGAGCACTGTTACCTGGCTGCATAACAATTTTGATCGACCTGCCATCATTAAATGTGCCAGTGCTCACAGAGAATCTTTCTTCCATTCTTGTGCTGGTTCTTCTTTTAAAAAAAAAAAAAATTAATGTTTATTTATTTTTGAAAGAGAGAGACACAGATTGCGATCTGGTGAGGGGCAGAGAGAAAGGGAGACAGAGAATCTGAAGCAGACTCCAGGCTCTGAGCTGTCAGCACAAAACCCAACACAGGGTTTGAACTCACGGCGGTGAGACCACGACCTGAGCCAAAGTCAGAGGCTTAACCAATTGAGCCACCCAGGCGCCCCTTGTGCTGGTTCTTATACACAGGTTTTGCTCTTCATTAATTCCATACTGTCATTTAATTATTAAACTAAGTCTTCCTCTCCAACTCTGCATATCCTCCCTCCAGTATTCAACCAAGAGAGAATTCTTGCTCTCCAGGCCCAAACAATCTAATTAAAACCCAGATAGAAATGAGGACAAAAAAAGACAAAAGGACGGCTACAGAGAAATGTGTGACCAACTACAAATTAACAAGATAAAAATACAGACCGGCTACTGACAGACTAAATAATGAAGTCATAGGAACCAGCTGCTACTATTGAAGGAAGACCTCATAGCAAACAAAGTTCCAGTTTATTGAAATCTGATTTTCTTTGGGAAGTCTTCCCTGTACCACCTGAATGAAAGGGTTCCTGTACTCTTTGAATCCACAGCACTTTCTACATATCTCTAACATGGCATCCAGCACATTATATTGTGACCATTCCTCGCTGAACTGTAAAGTCATTAGAAATGCTGCTATTATTGCAGCACTCTCAACAATAGCCAAATTACGGAGAGAGCCGAAATGTCCATCAACTGATGAACGGATAAAGAAATTGTGGTTTATATACACAATGGAGTACTACGTGGCAATAAGAAAGAATGAAATATGGCCCTTTATAGCAACGTGGATAGAACTGGAGAGTGTTATGTTAAGTGAAATAAGTCATACAGAGAAAGACATATACCATATGTTTTCACTCTTATGTGGATCCTGAGAAACTTAACAGAAGTCTATGGGGGAGGGGAAGAAAAAAATAAGAGGTTAGAGAGGGAGAGAGCCAAAGCATAAGGGACTCTTAAAAACTGAGAACAAACTGAGGGCTGATGGGGGGTGGGAGGGAGGGGAGGGTGGGTGATGGGTATTGAGGAGGTCACCTTTTGGGATGAGCACTGGGTGTTGTATGGAAACCAATTTGACAATAAATTTCATATTAAAAAAATAATAATAAAAGAAATGCTGCTATTATTGTGTTCATATCTCAAGTATCTAGCCAAGTTCCCAGAACTTAAGAGTTTGTTCAGTGAACAGAAAAGTGCCATCTCCCATCTCTCTCCTACTCATTGACTACCATAATTCAGAAACACTGGCATTTAAAGTCTGAGCTCATTTTGGCTTGGAGGCCCTAATACTTGCTATTTTCTCTTTCTAGAATGCCCCCCCCCCCAGTCCTCCCACATTTTGCATATTCATCCTTCTGATCCTAAATGCTACTTTTGTAGAGAAGGACTTCTCGAATTCCAGTGTAAGTTAAGTCCCAAGATTTGCCTCTCACAGTACCTTACACTTTCCTATATTGTCCTTATACAATTTGTAATGATGTGTGTGTGTATGTGTATCCTTAACGACAAAATTAAAGCACAAGATAAAAAATAAAAACAAAGGCCCATGGATTTTTTTTTCCAAAAGTAGTTTCAGAAAAGAAAACTGAATATTACTTATATGCCTCAATGGTATGAAATACGGAGTTCTGAGAACATGTACAGACATCAAGATTAGAATTTCTTTGGTCAAAATGGCTTGTAGTAGTCCTGAGAATTGACTCAAGGTTGATAAACTATGGCCCACGGGACAAATCCATCTGCTACTCCTTTTTGTACAGCATGAGAGCTAAGAATAGTTTTCACATCTTTAAATGGCTGGGTGAAAAAAATCAGAAGAAGAAGAATATTGCATGACACATGAAAACTATATGAAATTCAAGTTTCAGTGTCAATAAACACCTTTTTATTGGAATATAGCCATGCTTGTTTGTTTACATATTATTTATATGCAGAGTTTATATGTAAAGACAGAGTTTAGTAGCTGCAAAAGAAAACATGTGGCCTGTAAAACCCAAAAATGTTATTTTCTGGCCCTTTACAGAAAACCATTTTCAACTTCTATTCTACTCAAGTTAAAATTCTAGGCCACACACAGTAATTCAATTATCTTTGCCAGTGATTAGTTGATTTATGGGCATGTGACCCAATTTTGGCCAATGAGAAATGAAAGGAAACCTGTGAAAAGACTTCTGGGAAAAATTTTCTTACCTTTAAGAATATCATAGAGATACAGAGAGGTGATGTCTCATTTATTCCTCTGGATACACTTCACCTGGATGTAATTCCTAGAACTGTTATAATCATTTGGCTATGCTCCTGAAGATCAAACCAACAAACAAGGAAGGTGGAAAACAAGAAGCAAAAGTGGATAGGACACTGGCATAACTTTCCTGGGCTGCTCTGTCTGTGAACTGCTTCTCACATGATATCATAAATTTTCTCTCTCTTTTTCTTCCCCCAATTTGCATCAGGGTTTTCCGTAACTTGTAGTCAAAGATATACACAGCTAAACCCAAAATTGTATGGCATAGCATTGAACTATATGGCATGAACTAGTGAAAAAAGAAAACTTGTGACATTTATTATAGGGAGAGACATCTATGCAGTTAAAAATGCAAGATTCAAATGCTAAGAAAAAGAGTCTACAATAGGGGATGGCAAGAGGTTTGGAAAGGGACAAACAAGAAAAAAATACACATACACACTAATAAATATTAACTCAATTTTCTTTACTTTTGGACTTAGTTTCTTCTGTACCAGTTATTAGTTGGTATGCTATCCCTCTACCATACCAAGAGAAGGTCTAAAATTCACACATGCCCCATTTTGCCACACATGCCTTTGAATTTCAGAGAAAGGCAGGATATGCTTACAACATGGCATACTAGTTATGAAGCCATTCATAACTGGCAACCCATTACCTCTTTGAACTGTTCTCTCCTTTGCTCACTCTGTTACATGTCCTTCCTTGCTGTTCTTTAAGCACACCTGGCAAACTCCTACCTCAGGACCTTTGCAGCTCTCTGTTTGGGATGCTTTTCCCCTAGATGATCCCATGGCTCACCAGTCCTCAAGTCCCTTACCATCCACAAGTCTGTACATGAATGTCACCTGAATGAGATCTTCTTCCCATCTAAAATTGCAATTTCTCCCCTGCCTCCCAGCACTTTCTAGCTCTCTGCTTTTGCTTTACTTTTCTGTTTTGTACTTAGCACTATCTAACTATTTACGTATTTTTATTAACTGTATTCGTCAAATCTAAGATGCTTTTGATTATAAGATACAATATTATGTGTTGTATCACTAAGAAAAAAGCTGCCAATTATAAGTGTAAGATGGTGTTGAATAAGCTTCATGACCATTTCAGCAATGTTAAAATGTGAGAAATTGTGCATCTTTGACTTCATGGAATAGGGTATTTTCTTTATTGTATCTCTCTCCCACTCCATATGGATGTGGATTTTTATCAGTTTGGTTCACTGCTATATCATCTGGCACATAGTAGATGATAAATATTTATTGAATGAATGTGAAAGAACTAATGAATAAATGGATAATTAGACCTTAAAAAAATGGCATACTAGAATGGCAGCACATGTCAAGCAATAGCAAATGGATAAGAGATGAAAGCTCTGATCCAGGACTGATATGGTTAATTTATATGCTCATATATCAATAACAACAATAATAGCTAACACTTAATGTGGCGCTTATTATATGCCAGGCAGTGTTTCAAATTACTCTACGTATATTAACTCTCACTCTACCAATAAATCCTCTTGACAAACTGAGGTCACTCAAACGGTAAGCAGCAATGCCAGTATCTGAAGCCAGATAGTCTTGCCCTGAGTTCAGAGTTTTTAACCAATATGGTATGCTGTCCCTTATCTGATTCCCAATTTTCTCATCTGTACAATGAGGGTTCTTCATCAGAGAAGCAATAAACTCTACAAAAATGTGAATAGAATAAATTACTAGCATTTAGTACCAACAAGATTAGAAGTCACATTAGCCTTTTTCAGAAATTTCACATTGAAGGGCACATTTGTCACTATCGTCATCTTAAATACAAATAGCATTAACATTCATATAGGCTAACAAGATCTTACATAAGTAAATTGTCCCTTTATTCTTTTTTGTGTCTGAATTATAGTCAACAACAACAAATTCAGCCATTTCACAATAACTATGCTTTCATAAAACATTGGTAAGAGCATTAATTTTCCCTACGCTTTAATCTTTATAGAAAGGAATCATTCCTTCTTTTGTTTTTCTTCATGATCCTATGTTTTATAGAAATAAAAGAATTAAAAATTCCATCCAGTATATTCAACAGACTATGTATCTCTTCTTTAATACTTAAAACACTAAAAATTACCCATGCAAAGGAATCAAACCTAAATAAATCACTGTTGGTATTATTATCATCACATACCTATAATGTGACTTCAAAAGGATCATGTAAAAGACTGAGTGTTGAGAAATACTTAATTTCAATGGCATTATAATCAAATGAAGCATACTTTGCTTATTGAATAGGATTGGAAACATCCACACAGCTTTGGCTTATATAAACCAAATTCTTTAAACTTGGACAGTATGGAAGCAATGAAAAGATATATCCATTTACCAAATTAAAATGGTCAGAATTTAAGATCAGCTTTCTAAATTAAGTATGCAAACAATAAAATCAAATGCCAAAGAGGGAACAGTAAAGACAGGCAAAGAGAGAGGAAGAAAAAAACAAAAAAAACAAAAAAACAATTAAAGTTAATATTATTCCATTTTATGGGACTTGTATCATGGTAAATTTGCACACACTCATAAATAATTTAGAGACTATGAAAGGCAAAATGGTTCTGATAGAAACAGAGATTTCAGCATTAAATTAATATCACTCATGCTACATTAATCTTGCATGACAATATCAGTCCTCTCAACAAAAAGATGACTCCAAAAGGACTAACTCTGATATTTTATTAGCATTGACAAGGGTTTAAATCAAAGATTGACAGATAATGAGCCTCTCAAAGCTGCCTGTTACTTTAGTTCAGTCTGTCCCAGCAGGTTTAGCTAAGGCAAACTGCAAAAGAAATTTCCTTGGAGGATTTGGGATGGCTGGAGCTACTGTAAAGGTGAGAAGATAAATAATGCATTATCAGCTCCTTTAAAAAATTATTTATTACACATATTCAATATTTTTCAAGGTTATCTCCATTTCCTTCTACATTTCCTTACCCTTTCTCTCAAGTATACTGAAATACAGGGTGGGGTGGGGGGCAGGGGATAAGGAATATACATTTGTTTTTCTTTCTTTTTTTTTTTTTTTAAGTAGGCTTTATACTCAAAGTAGGGCTTGAACTCACAGCCCTGAGATCGAGAGTCTCATGGGGCCAGGTGCCCCAAGAACATAAATTTCTGTCATCATCCTATTATTTTTCTTTACTCTATTCTAATATATTTTGGACATTTATCTTCCTCTCTGGCTTTCCCCATCCAGGACATATGTAGCACACATCCGAAATTACAGCAGTGTAGAAGCGTGCCAGGTGACTCCTCTTCTTGTTCATACATGTGATTTCTTTTAACAGTTCCATCCCCTATAGAAGAAACTATTTAGTAACCTCCTGAGAAGAGAGAGTAAGAAAGAATTAATTGCTTTGAGGATCATTACATGTATTTCCAAGATGCCATTAGGCCTAGCTAACAAGAGTGAGATGATGCCCCCAGGGGAGCAGGAGAGGAGAGGGGGATAGTGAAGGCATTTTTAGAACAACTGTCGATGGTTCATGGGAGAAAAAGAGGTATGCCATCACTCAGATTTAGTTATGCGAAAAGGAAAATTGATGCCAAAAAGGAGACATGGCCACAAAGTAAGCACTGTCTTACTCACTATGGGAAGCCTGTCATTTGGTGAGTATACATGACACTGGAAAGGTGGTAAATATTCTCAAACAACAAGATTATTACCACCAAAGGGGGAAAGCAATTGTATAAACCATGAAAACCAGCAGGAAACTAGAAGGAATAGAAAATGAGAAATTATAGAGGGGATTCCAAGTACATATACCAAGCTCTGTGTAATGTGCATTCCAAGAAAGTCCTCTCCTGAACAAGGGATTGAAGCTACAGAGGTGTCCTTCTTCAAAAAGAAAGAAAGCCACTCAAAGGATATTATGTTTACCTTTTCCACTTTTTTTCAAAAATAGAATAAGTTAACAAATGTGAATTGCTAAAGATCAGATGAAAAGGGGAGGGTATGTTTCTTTATGGCTTCTAGAGCAGATGGTGTTCAGAGTAGCCCATAATTATCTTGCAGAGTGGATAAGAAGGGGAAATTTTATTAAAATTTCAAGTTATGACACTTAATTTTAAGAATTTCATATGGAGGTAGATATTTTCTAATACATTAATGCTAAAGGATTCACTGACGGAAAACAAGAAGTTTTAGGAGCTTTATAAAGCCTATGGGCTTTCATGTGGCTATGTTGCATAAGGCAAGCAAAATCAAGCAACCCCAAAATTCCATTAATTCTATTAACAGGTGTGAATAACCACGACTAAACAGCACTAATATAAGATAACCAGAAATGTGCATTACCAGAAAATTCACTATGTTCAGGTGAGCATTACTCATGGAAAAAGACTCCTTCTCTTTCTTTCCTCAGTGCCTCTCTTTAAGGTCCCATGATAAGTAACATGGCCGACCAAAGATTTCGGACAAGCCTACTTCTTTTTATTATGTTTCTATGTATCTTGGCTTGGATATTCTACACACATCCACAGAGATAAGGTTCAATAACAATCACTACAATATTTTAAATGAAGATAACAGATTATGAATGCAATTAAGTCAGATGACTTAATTGGAATTCTGCATTTCTAAAAATGATCCAACATCAAAAGAAAATTATAGCACGAATAATTATAAAAGAAGAGTGGGCAGTATTTTGGTTCTCTCTAAAATACTACTAAAGAGAAGAAGAAATAAAAATCAGGATTTGGCAACAGCTTTCCAGTCTTAAAGTTAGAACAGAACAAAGCTCCCAAAAGGACCTCACAGAGCAGATTAAATTACCACAGAATTTCATAAAGAATTCATTGAATGCTTAAGCAGGTTTCTGTGTAGGTCAAAGAGGACCAATCAGAAAATTGAGGTCATTAAGGGATGAGAAATAGGGTAATAGGAAATAAAATATAATTATAGAGTAAGTGAAAGGGGGAAGGAAGGAATAGCAGTGTATTAACATTGTTTTGGTTTTGGAGAAATCATTTTTCCTATAAAGACTTTCAAAGACCAACTTAGATATGTTTTTCCATTTAATTATATTTTATTTTTTATATTTTATTTCAGATAGAGATCCCGATGGCCTCAAGGGAGAGGCTCAGGTGCTAGAAGCATCTGAGCCTCTGAAGTAACTATATTCCACATATATTTCATTGGAAATCTGAAGCATACTTTATCTTCTTCTTAAAATATTCATTAAAATTAGCCATTAGCTACACATATTTAATTTCAATTTTGTTTTCAAGAAACAAATTTGTAGAACACAAAACCAGAAACTACTGACAAGATTAAATATCTGTATCTATGGCCAAGACATCATTTCATATTTTTCCTACATTTACTTTTAATTCTATAATTCTAAAGCTATATACGTTATAAAAACATTATTGCTTCAACTTTAGGGAAAGTCTTCCTTAATTCACTGAAATTTAAGGTGAAAATAATGAGGAGTTCATCAAGATTTGAAATATGTATACTTGTAATTTTACTATAAAACTACACAATTATTCTGAGCTTCAATTGGTGCATTATCTAAGCTTTCAATTTGAAAGTTTTTGCAGAAAAATTATAATTTTGCTTTATGCATTTCTATAAAAATCAACTACTATATAATTGTCTAAAATTATAAAATTAGTATAGGAGCTACTATAGTTAGAAAGCAATAAAAACTAAGAACTCAGTTTCATTGACATTATTAACAACTCACACCTAGTTTTTTTTCACACTTACAAGGTTATTTCACATTCATTATCTAAAATAATCACCAAGTATAGTATTTAATAATTATCAAAACAGCACCATTTAATAAGGGCTCATTTTGTTCCAGCCGTATAGTTGACATACAGTATCTCATTTAAGCTCACAACAAATATAGAAATAGCCAAACAAAGAAATTAAGGTGAGCTTCAATGACATACCCAGGTTCACAGTGCTCAAAAAGTGACCAGACTAGACTTCAGATCCAACGTCAGGTGCAGTTTAATTATCACGACACTACACTTTTTGCTTCCCAACAACAACAAATGTAATGGCATTCTTAGGAGACCAACAGATCTCAACTCCAAAAGTCCTGAAGAGTAAGTGCCCCGTGACTCCGCCCAGCACTTCCAGCTCTCCTAGTTTCTTTCCCACTTCTCTAATCATTTCTCATCTACTTTTCATTCCTGAAATGGTTCTGTTCTCCAACTTCCTACCTTCAGACTACATCCTCTTCTCCTGAAAATTATCTTTCCCCCCTACACAGCATCATCAATCTTAGTTACCTTGACTGAGCCTCAATGTACCTCCAGCCATTGGCGGCACTGACCCCCTCCTCCAAACCACAGTCAGTTGCCAACTCAGGCACTGCCACGTTGTTGCTCCACCCACCCCCACTGTTCAGGCTTAAGTCCTCCCTACTATCCCCTAAATTACTAAGCAGGCTGAGAATAAGACCCCAGGTCCTTACCAAGGCTCACAAGGTCCCTCAGGCTCTTGTAAGTCAGGGCTCCTTTACCACCATACCTCTCAGCCTCCTCCACCACATGCCCCGGGCTTTGTGCAGTCTATTAAATACAGGCCAACCACAAACTTGCCCTAGAGCCCGGGCATGCACTTTCTCTGAAATAACCACATCGCTGGTCCCTTCACTGAATTCAGGTCTCAGCTTGAATGCCACCTCCTCGAGAGACCAGCACCTTGACCCATCATGTTCCATACCTTTCTCTTAACTGTTCTTCATGGTACTTTTCCTTTCATTTTGTTTTTGTTTTTGTTTTTGCTTTTCATGATACTTTCAACCTCCCATCATTATAATCTACATTGTGTTTATTGCCTTCTCCCCCACACAAGCCACAGAGTCAGTGATTTCAGTCTCTTTTATTCCCTACCTTGTCCCCTGCCCTGAGACCTCTGCCTAGAACATGGAAGTACTCAGGTATTTGTTCACTAAATGGATAGAGGATGGATGGATGAATTCTAACTGGTTTTCTTTCCACTCTTTTCTCCCTCTCTGACTTACCATTAACAGTTCTGTCAATGTGACTCAAAACACATCAAAACAAAACATGGAGTTGGTAAAATATACTGTATTTTTAGGGAACAGTCAGTAAGTTGGCAAAATGCCCTATGAAGAGTGGCCTAGGACTCAGCTGTGTGGCTTGCATACCTTTTAACACTTTAACACTTACCTCACAGGACTGTCTCAGGGATTTAATAAGGTAATGAATGTAATACGTATATATTAAATGGTTGATGTGAGGCGCTGTTACAGCATTCGGTAAATATTAGCTACTATTATAATGGCTTGCTGGCTGCCAGTTTTCAATTGCTAGCTTAGGGCTTTAAATGTCATGGCGAGGACTTTACATGTAAGAGAGTCCTAATGAAAGTTTTTGTTTTAAATTTATTCCTAATGAATTAATATTTCTAGCGAAGAAATTTTGGCGTAATGCTATTCCCTTCACATGGAATTCCCTTTCAAAATGCTATCGATCTAGGGTTATAAAAACAAATTCACTCTTTGCAGGGGCAAAGTCATATTCGTGCCTCACACTCTATGCAAAGACAAACCCCTATGTATTTACATATTAAAATGATACCAGGAGAAAACTTAACGACATATTTGTCAAACCTCAAGTTAGGTTCATAAAGGAACGATGAGCTGTCATTTTACTCGTATGGATCTAACAAAAATTGAAATGATGTTACTGGTGCTGGTGAAGCACTGTGCTAACATAGCTGGCATAACTGGACACAGCCCAGTAGTTTGTGGCAAAAGTATTAAAATGATGAATAGTCTTTGGTCCAATTGTTATCTTTTCAAACACTTATCATAAGGAAACAATCCCTTGTTTAAAGGTGAACACAGAGGCAGTCTCCTCATGTTTATCACCTAAATGAAGTCCTCTTTTCCCAGACTCTACATTCGGCCAAAAGCCAAGCTTTATATCATGAAAGCTATTCCTTTTCTTTCATTTTCACTGCCACTGACTCTCGTTTAAGTTCCATTACTTTTTACTTACACTACTGCATATATTTTCTAAGAATAAAATCCACAGTCCTTACCATGGGCCAATGTATGACAAGGAGTTCCAGAGTCACTACTGTTATTAGAATTCATGATTAGAGGTATACAGAAAGGAAACAAAATGATCGCTATTTATGGAAGATATGAATGACTACCTGGAAAAAAGGAGAATCCCTGAGAAACTATTTGAACCAATAATTCAGTTGTAAAATAAGTACAAAATCAATGGCTTTCCTTTATACAAATAACAACCTATTGAAAAGAATAAAGTAAAAAAAAAAATCCGTTCACTTAGCTACAGAACACATGTAAAAATACTATAAAAAGCAATGTAAACTCACTGTATCTGCATCAGGATTTACTACTGACAACACCTGAGGCAGTTAAATTCAACAAAAAGTCAAACATCTCTTCTCCTCCCTACTCTGTGGACCAATCAGGCACAACTCTATTCGTTCCTCCTTAATAGAAACCTTTTTTTCTTTTACATACTTACCTGCACTCCACAGATCTGTAATCTGGCCTCCTGTTTGATCCACCAAAATGCCCTCACTAAGAAAATCACTTCCATATTTTTAAAGTGTTATGTATTTATTTTGAAAGAAAGAGACAGCATGTGTGCACGTGCACGTGTGCATGAGCAGGGGCGAGGCAGAGAGAGAGAGAAAGAGTAAGAGAATTCCAAGCAGGCTCCATGCTGTCAGCACAGAGCCTGACGACGGGCTTGAAACCTCAAACTGCCAGAACAAGACTTGAGCTGAAACCAAGAGTCAAAAGCTTCACCGACTGAGCCACCCAGTCCCCCCCCCCCCCGGCATATTTTGAATCTGATGAAAAATGTTAAATATCATTGTTCCTGTCCTCTCAGCACTTTCCGTTATCATGTATCACTGCCTCCTTCCTAAAACATTCTTCCCTTAGCTTCCATGGTACAAAATAATTCTGATTTTCCATGTAAGTCTCTGGCAACTCTTTCTCAGATTATTTTACAAGCTCATCCATCTCTCATAGATTTTTAAATATTAGAATGACTTAAGAATTGGTCTCACTTCCCCTCATTTCCCCTCCCTATATTCTCTCCCATAGTGATTCTAACCATTCCCAGGGCTTCAGTGATCATCTACATATGGATGACTCTCATCTTCACATCTCCCATTCAGAACTTCCTTCTAAACCTCAGATTTATACATTACACTTCAATGTTTGTAAACATCCATGGGCATCTCAAACTCAGTGTGACCAAAACTGAGCTCATCCACTCCTCCCAAGCCTGCTTGTAATCCAGTGCTCTCTCCTTCACTAAGCATCAAACCATCTACCGCATGCGCAAGTCTGAGATATGAAATGCATCCATAATACATCTCTCTCCCTCATTCCCTGAAATCTAATCACTGTAAGCAATCTATTCTACTTCCTACATATTCAAATCCATTCACTTCTTTCCAATTCCACAACCATTATCCTACCCCAGACTGCAGCCCCTCTCAACTGGACTAGTGTTAATGTTTCCTAACTAATGTCTCCCACATCCCCTCCTACTCCCTTCAATCAGATTCTCATACTGCTGCAAAGTCATATCTCTAAAATATAATACTTCATCACATTTTACTGCTGTTTAAAACCCTTCAAATGCTTCCTAATGCTTTCATGATAAATATCAAGGTCTTTCAAATCGCTGGGAAGGCCATGCATTATCTGGCCACTGCTTCCTTCATCACTTTCATCCCCAAATTCTCTACTTACAGCCTCACACCCATTCACTATACTCAAGTCACACTGGGCAAGATCCACATACCATACATCATATTAGAGAATATTTTCTTTTTAATGATATCTTGTGCTCAAGAGGTGTATAGAATCAGGCTTATTTTCTCATGTATTACTGAAATGTAAGTAGATAAAGCCTTTGAGAACAATTCAGCAACATATGTCAAAATAGTACAGATTTTGTACAATGTTTGACCTATAAATTCCTATTTATTAGATTCAAACTGATATAATAATTATGGTGGTATTTTTTAAAATAGTGAAACTTGAAAAAAATCATTATTATGCTTTGTTTATTTGGTAGAATATATTTTATTTCATGTATAGAAAGGTCTCTTTTGATAGAGACCCAACATTAATACTGTATATATAGAAACTCATCACTGTTTTATGCACAAGCTAAAGAGACTATCCCAGTTCAATGTTTTTTAGTTTCCTGACATGTGATCTGTGATAACTGGATTATTTAGGAAATTTTTTATCCTCAAAGTCTTCAAAATCAGAAAATAGTTTGAACTTGCCCTGAGTGAAAGTCTGCAACATTCACAACAAAGTAAACAATGTAGCAAAGATGATTCTTTCTATTCTTCTCAGGATGAATGCTATTAGCTTTGTCAATTGCTGTGCAGGTAACCCCCTGTTACTCTGCTTTATTAAAGCCCCACTTCAAAATAGAAAATGAATAAACTTGATCCAGTGAATAAAAATACAATCAATCATTGCTTTTGTAGATGAGGCCTCGGCATAGTAATCTAAATTTATAAATCATAATAATCTAAACTAAATATGTATAGAAGAGATGGAGTACAACAAAAATTCTTGGAAAGGGGGCCAAAATAGGGAACACGTCATTCAATAAATAATGCAACAAACATTTATCAAACATCTACAATGCATTAGATATGGTGCCACATGATGGAGATACAGATTTAAATGACAACTGAACCCTGCCTTATGTGAAATGGAATAATTCAGTTCATTGAATTATGTGACCCTGGGTTAGAAGCCTCACTCCTTATCACTCACCTAGGACCACTGTTATTTCCACCTTGACACTGGCTCGAGTTAACCGTTTATGGTCCCTGCCTTTCTGGGCTAATATTCTTTAAAGGTACCATACCACATTTCTATTCTGTTCTATTTGAACCACTGCCTAAAAGGTAAAACTTCATGCCATCTCACATGCCATCTATTTTCTCCACTAGTGATGGCCTTGCACATGGTAACTGACCACTAGTTTCACCAAGCTCTTGAGACCACCTTAGAATTCAGGCTTCACAAACGCTGAAAGTCAGTGCCAGAGTAAGAATCAGGCCCTTAATTCAGTGAAGCCAATCATACTTCATTTCCTGTCATTCTTGACCATAATCCCCCAGTTTGAAAGCAGCAAAACCAGACACATCTCTCCTGCTTTTATCTTCATATCTCTCTGGATTTCCTTCACCTTCAATCATCCTCCCAGGGCATTGAAGATTGAAGAAACAGTTACAGATTCTGCATCCCTCAATCTATGCCCCCTTTCTATGTGATTTGACAGGTCCTCCATCATCTGTACTGGCCTTGTGACTTGACTTGCCAACAGAACACGATAGAAGTAATAATGTCCAACTGAGTTCCTAGCCTAGGTCTCAAGAGGCTTTGCAAGTTTGGACTTTCTTAGAAATCTACACCTGTCATATGAACAATCCTGGGCTAACCTGCTCAGTTGAAAGAAGACATGGAAAGATGCTCCAGTTATCCCAGCCATAAAAGTAATGCCACCACAAACAAACCAGCTGAGCTAACGGACCAGCTAACTACAGATGCATAAGCAAGCCCAGCCAAGATTAGACTAACCAGATCAAGCCTTCTCAAAAATTTCCCAAGTGAATCCAGACCAAATTTCCAAGCAGCCAACATCTCTTCTGACCCCTAGTCCCCCTTCTCATTAATATCACCTGTCTATGATAGTCCCCAACTTTGAAACCTAAAAACAGTCTTCCTCTCCAATCTGTCTTGGGAAATTTTGGCCTTTGGAATACTTGTTCAACACCTAGAATCTGAGTTTGCTTGCCTCCTTGTATGCAGTGAATTTCATGCCCTCATCACGTAAGTATCCATACCCATACCCATACCCATACCCTTGAGCTTGTCAATACCTAAAATTACTCCACCTCTGAAATAGTTCAAACCTTAAACCATGAGATTGCTTTCAGTCATACATACAAAATAACAAACAAGAATAACTGCAAAAACTTTTTCTGTGGTACCCATCAAAGAGTTATCTTTAAAAAGTTATCAGAATCATACACACATATGCCTGGGCATTTAAAACCATTTAGGGACAGATAATTCTCCTGGTATATAAAAATCATCTAGAAGCATAAATGAGAGAAAACAACCCAAGAATATTTTTAAAAAGAAGAGTGGTAGATCATGGTAGATTTGTTTTCCAAGATAATAACTCTTCTACTAGAAAGCTACAACAATTAAAATACTGTAGAATAAGTACCGTAAGAGACAGATTAATAGAGAATAATAGAAATCCTAGAAACTAGTTCAAATACATGTAAGTATTTAACATAAGATAAAGTAGAGAGTTAATCAGTGAACAAAAGATTGTCAACAAATACTACTGGAATTATTACCTAACTTGTTTGACAAACAAAAAAAACTTAACAAGAATTATTATCTCATGTACACAAAAATAAACCCCAGCTTATTTAAATTTAAAATGAAAAAACAGGGGCCATCTGGAGGTTAGGAGGTAAATATTTTTATAAATAAAAAAGGCTTTTTTTTAGCATGCGCAGAAAATCCAATTACATAAAATCTTAAATCTTTATGTTGAAAAACACTAAATAAAAGAAGCAACATTATAAAAATATATTTGTAACATACATAATAGATGATTTTTATTACAAAATGAGCTCTCACAAACCAAGAAGCAAAAATAATTAAATTTTAAAGTGGATGATATACATGAAAAATTAATTTAAAAAATACAAATTTCCAACAAACATGTAAAAAAAAAAATTCAGCAATCCGGAATTTTGCTTCTATTTCTTACCTCTGTCCCAGACTCCAGAATCACACGTACAATTGCTTGCTCTGCATTTCCATTTAAGGGGTTAACACACCTCTTAAACAGGACATACCTAAACTGAACTCTCTATCTTCACCACTCTCCCACATCCAGCCAGATTAGCAGCCTTCCCCATCGTGGCTAATAACAACCTCATCCTTCTACTTCCTCAATCCAAAACCTTTGGAGTCATCCTGACTCTTCTCTTTACTCATGCCCATATTAAGCTATCAGAAAGTCCTATTGGCTCTACCTTCAAAATATATACAGAATCTACTTCCTAGTACCACTACCTATTGAAGCTACCATCATTTCTTGTTTTGGAGAATTACAAAAATAGACCTGCCTTGTTTAAAATATGTAACTTGCATCCTAATGCCCTTAGGGTAAAAATAAAAAGTAAAACTCTTACCTCTCCAGCTGCATTTCACATCATGTTCTCCGCACATCAGCAACACTGGCCTCCTTTATACAATATCCTATCTCCTTATACAGAGCGTTTGCATATTACATTTTCTCAGCCTGAACATTCTTCTCTTCACTAGTGTAATGCTATTCGTTCATCAGATCTCAACTGCAACATCATTTTCTGAAGGATGCCTTCCCTGATCTCCTTGCTAGGCAAATTTCACTTATTACAGACACTTTACCAATAACGCACTGCTACAACACTGCATTGCATATTTGATCATTATATGATTCATGTCTATCTCCCAACCTGATCATCACATCTTCAAGGATAGAGAGCAATCTCATTTTGTTCATCACTGTAACCCCAGTGTCTAGCAAAGACTAATTCATAGAAGGTGCTTAATAATTATTTTCCAAGTGCATAAAAATTATGGAAAAGAGACTCAATGGTAGGATACCATTTCACCTTTAATTCCATATGCATAGAACAATCACCCCCCCTACTACTACTATTTCTAGAATTATTCCAAGCTATCTAACTCCTAAATTCATTCCTGGGCATATGGCAAACTCAGCCAGGACAGTTAATCCAATTCTTACATTCTACTTCACATTCACTGACTGTCTCCCCCAGCTCCAGGTCCTTGACCACTTAGGAATCATGGGCTGCAGGGACATGAAGAGATGAAATCAATCAGTGAACAAGTACAATGTCCATCTTGTTCTATACTAGCCCACCCCCTCCCTTCTTTTCAACCAACAAATAAAAGTGACCTTTCTGAGATTCAGGGCCTGAGAAATTCTGGAGGTAGACTCCACACATAAACACAAATGGGAAATTCATAATACTGCTTGCTGTGCACTGATTTAATTTGTGATCAGAAAAGTTCAGTTTTTTATTGGTTTAAAAACATGATGTTTACCCACAAAATAATATGAAAAGAATGTGTTACCCTCTGCATTTTTTCCCCCTCTTCCTCCAAGCATAAGAAAGAATTAGCTTCCCAAATGTAACAATAACAACTCAAGCAAAAAAAAAAAAAAAGAGTTTGTGTTTTGGGCCTTCTTACAAATAATGCTATCATATGTTATGGGGACCTGAAATTGGCCAAAAAGACTTGACTGGTTGAATAAAAACTGAGAGAATATCCACACACACTGGGTTTCAGCATCACCAGGTACATTTGTACAGGCTCACTAACTCCTCCCAGATCACCATCTCTGAAATAAACTCAGGAATCAAGAGGCACAGGGCACAACTCTAAAGACACGGATTAATGGGAGAACTTCTGCAAAGGAGGAAAGGGAATTTAAGCTTGTGGAAAATGTGTTGTCCTAAACTTTTCTAGTACTGGGTTGCTTTTATTAATCTTCTTCCACTTACAGGACCTACAATAAAAAAAACCAGACGTCAATGTATGTGGGACATGCATAGTTACAAGTTGGATGAGAACAGTTTAATTTAACACTGAGACAGCACAATCCATCTCAGCAGAGCCACCTGGCATAAACTAAAACTATATATCTTATGAGACAGAAGCAAGCTACTAAAAGCCTGGGAAAGCAGACTGATGTGAATTATTCCACCAAGCCCATTTAGAAAGAGACCTCATCTAATGAAAATGCAAAACCGTCAAAAAAAAAAAAAAAAAAAAAAAAAAAAAAGATTTGGGGACCAAGGAGGAAGAATTCACCATGATCACTGACTTTGAAGAATTCTAGTTAACATGTTTTTAAGTTCTAATTCAATATGATTTTCTTGTTCTTTCTTTACCAAAATCAAATAAAAATCCAATCAGAAGATACTCGCTTTTGAGATTTCTTTTCCTGAACCATCAAAATCAATGGTTTCTGTTCCATATAGGGGGCCCAACAAAGGAATGAAAGGTCGTGCTTCCTAGAATAACACAGACACTTCATTTTAGTAATGTGTACTAATTTACAGTTTTGTTCCCCTTCTTACTGCGTATAGAAATAGTAATACTAATCCTAAAAGTGTATTTCCTAGGAATTTATGTATTCTTCGAACATGTGATTAGTGCTGTCTCCGGAACATCATGAATTGTTCATTTCTCCATTCAAACTTATCTTCTACTTCTGCTAATGAGATATGTCACACATCACATGAGGCAGTATATGAAAAACACAGCATGTGTTCAGAGTGTGGTGTTCCCACTCCACTGACTACGTTATCTCAGGCAAGTGAAGGAGCCTCCCTAAGCTATGGTTTCCGCATCTTCACAACAAGCAAGAGAAATAATCCATGGCAAGTTCTCGCACTCAGAATATACTTAATAAATGCCAGCTTAAAACATAAACCCTAAAGCGGGTGTTCTGTGGCCTTACTGCACACTCGAGATTCAGGAGAGGAAGAGGAAGCTCCGTGGAGAAAATGGGCAGTGACAAGGACAGCACATCCACTAGCTAAGTCTTTGCTAATTAAAGTGTGTTCCATGTCCCAGCAGGGTGACCATCACCAGAGAGCTGATCAGAAATGCAAACTCTCAGGCTCCACCCCAGAACCACTGAATCATAATTTTCATTTTAACAAGATCCCTGGGTGATTCATATTCCCATTAAAATCCGAGAAGCACTGAGCTAAGTGATGTGCTCCTGCACGCAGGCCTCATAATTTGTTGGACAAAAAATTCAAGTCTCAGTAAAATTATCAATGTATGTGTCATGGATCATTGGGGTCACTTCCCAACGGTTAAAAGGATAAATATTCCATGTGTGTGTTATATATTATGGTGTGTGGACTTAACATTCTCTCTCCTGGGTTGCTGAGTTTGTTGCACGAGTGTTGTGAGATATCTCTTTACAACTTGAAAAAGTATTTATAAGTGAGGGCCATTCCGAAGCCAGCCAGCCCAGAATTTTTTTTTTTTTTTACACTATCAGTATAACTGAAGTCTAAAACAAACAGTAAGCCCAAGATCTGAACTCCAAATCCTAAAAATATTTGTATGGCCTTATGACTTAGGCCAAAACTCCAGAGACCAAGTAGCCAGTTCCCCAGTAGAGGCAACAGTTTCAGTAACTGGGGTGAAGAGGGTGTGGGTAGGAGCTGCTACCATGTAGAAGCAAGACCTAGGCAAAGACTCTAGTACATAATGTGGGTAGAATATTCGAGGAGCAAGCCATGGAATTACAGCAGCCATTCCTACAAACAGATATTTCACAAGCCTAACGTTCCTGAGTTGGATGCAGTCCCATTCCTACGGCCTCTAACTCCAGAACAATTTCTTACAGCAATTTCATGTGATTTCATGTGCCTTTTTTCTATAGTTAAATAGTTTTGAATTTGGGGCCAGCTTTGGCACACAATGAAATGTGCCTGAATTGCACTCTATCACAAAACCGTCTCTAAACTGAGAAAGAAAATTCCTTTCTGACCCTTCCTCACACTGAACTCCTATATCATTGTGTTTTCTGCATTTAATTTTTAATCTATGCTAATTTTATACAGTCCATAAATATATTCTGGACAACACAGGCCACACAAAGTATTCAAGGCATCCAGCAGGGAGTCCAGTGTGGCCAAGTTACCATTTTATACGTTTTGCTAGGACGGTAGGTGTTGTAACTTTCTTAGGCAATGGGCACTGTGATGTGCACTTACTTCTATTATGCAATGGTTCTATCCGAGTTTCTACTTTCTACATAATTGCCAAAATCAACTTGTAAGCTGCTTTAAATGGCACATATCTTATTTTTCCTATTCTGACTTCAAAATGCCATTTTGTATGATCTCTATTGAGAAGAAAATAGGCCCATTTTTAAAACAGTTACCTAACAACACTTCAGATAAGAAGCTGTATTTTTCTGCCTAACATAAGTGTTTTTCTTCTCTTTTAAATTGAGTCTCATATGAATGATATCTAGATGATCACTCTTTTGCTTTGCTATAAATCTGAAATCTCCTCACTTGTTTCAAAGCCTTACACCACTAAGGAAGACTACCCTCCTGATCACCTAAAGAGTCACACTTTCGGTTTCCTAGAGTTGTGTTAGACACCATGATTTAATTACTATTACGGACAGATTTGCATAAAGCTTTTTTCTGAAGAGTTTTAGGCCATTTAAACAATGTCATTAGATGCGCAGAGAAATTCTTTTGAGAAAATGTAATGGAGCATGGAAAATAACAAAAATCCACAAAATACATTTATTCAAGAATCTTAATAATGAAGAGAAATTACAATTCAAAGTGAAGAACTAGAGGCTGAATACTCTCTATTATTTTAAAATAAAAGATGATTAAATAGGCACAGCATAATGCCTCAGAATCAGAGGGCAGCACCCAGTGTTATGTCTTCTGGAAAACTATGCTCATTTCAGAAAAAAAATAGATTCAGTATATTCTTTGCCATCTATGGAATTTACTGAAGATACAGAACAGCAATTAATTTTAACGATAATCTCGTACAAACTCATACTAGACAATATTGCAGTAAAACAAGCAAGTTCAGCCTGCCATAGACCATCTATCTCTTATTAAAGGATCTCCCATGAATTGATATTACCTTGTCAAGGTTGCTGCATAAAGAGAAAAAAGCCATCCTGATGCCCTTTTAAAGACCTACTGACACTGAAGAGACAAATGTTTTCAGGTTTCCCTCAGCACTGCCACCTAGTGCTCCTCGTGGAAGGGGGAACCAGCTTTTTGTGGAGTAATTTGGCAAACTTGGCAATATTTAAAAGTGCCATAATCTTTGACCCAGCAATTCCATCATTAGCAATTCTCCCTGTAGGTAAGACCACATAAAAATGCACCAAGACTGGGGTATCTGGGTGGCTCAGTGAGTTAAGTGTCCGACTCTTGATTTCGGCTCAGGTCACCGTCTCACAGTTGTGAGATTGAGCCCCACACTGGGTTCCATGCAAGAGTGGAGTCTGCTTGGGAATTTCTCTCTCCCTCTCCCTCTCTGCCCCTCCCCAGCTCATGCTTTCCCTCTCTCTCTCAAAATACATAAATAAACACTTTTTAAATGCACCAAGACTATTTATAAATGACATCCTGCAATATCATTTTTAATAAGAAAAACAACAACAAACTAAAATATCCTGTGATGGAGAAAAAATAAAATTATAATAAGCCATACATTGGAGTAATATTCAGCCGTTTAAAAAGTTAGTTGATATGCAAAAATCTCCAGGATAAAGTCCAGGAAAATGTGTGATATCATTTACCGTATATGAAAAGCCTACACATGCATATGTGAGTGGGTGCACTGAGAATCATCTGGAAGGATACACAAGGACTAAAAGTTTGCGAGAGGAGGAAGAAAAAGGGAGATTTTTATGTTTTATTTTATATCTTTTTGGATGGATTGAATATTTATTGTATGCATGCATTATTTTTAGGTTAAAACATTAAAAATGCTATACTAGGATTATGAAGAATGATAGAGTCAGATAACTTTATACTACTTTGGACTGTGGAGTAGAAGACACAGAAACTAAATCATTGTGACACTGTCATCATCCTCTGATTCAGCTCTGCCTTTTCCTGGCATCCCAGCTCTGATACAAGCTGACTACTAACAGTCATTTTTTTGTTTTTCTAAAGGTCATTAAAATGTATCATGCAATGTCTCCTATAGTCATTAATCTGAAAGCTATACTGTTAATTATTCTTGCTTATTGATAAATTGCCAGTTCAGTATTTTTCCACTGATTTGACATTTATCAAGATATTGAAAGATAGCATGACCAACTGCATTTTTGAAGAGTTTATGAAAAAGTATTAGCAAAAATTAATTGTAGTGTTTAAGAAGCCCACAGGATTACCTTGATGAACTCTCTTTAATAAAACGTAGTTGATTTGTCTTTAGTGAAAATATTCCTTACCATAAGCTTAATTACCTTGAATAAGTAAGGCATAAGTGGACTATTTTCTTGCCCTTTTTTCACATATGCATATAGATTTAGAGTATATTTATAGTATATTAATTCTACAACTTATCCAATATTACTTTAAATGCTAAATTAAGTTAACTTAGGGGAGAAGAGACTGAACCCAAACCAAATGTTGGGGAACAACATCAAAAAAACATGACCACTGATTGACCCAGGAGCTGGACCCAGGCACTCGGAGGATCCTCACCTCCTCCTCTGCCTTAGAACGTGGATTCTGCTTGCCTTCCTCACTCCCGAAATGATCCAAGGGCTTAGCCTTGAGATAATGATGTGGGGTTAAAAACATCTGCACTACAGACTGTATACGTGACTGAATCCAATTAGGGCCTCTTTATACACTTTGAAGATTTGAGGGCAATTGCAGGAATCCATTCATCTTGCCACCCAAGACAAGCCTCATCTCTAAGTTCCCTTTGCTATTATTAAAACTTCCACCTACCAACCTGGAGTGGCCTGCCTCTTTCTTCAGTCTCCCCCTGCCCTCTGTTTGAGGGGGCTAGTTTTAGATTATCCCTGCTAAGCTCCCAAGAGGTACACCAAGGTTGTACACATGATTATTGCAACACCATAAGGTTTCAGCTCATTCAATTGTTCGCTGTCACATAATATTCTCTAATAACTACAGATTTTCAGAAAGCTTTCTAAAAATACTGCCTCTGATAGTAAAACAACACATTGTCCTTTTGATTGCTATTTCTATCTTTTACATTATTGAGGAATGCCTCAGTCAGCACTGGCATTCTGGCCATGTAGCCCCTTGTGTCTCCATAATGCCAACTAATTTATAACTGTGTTCATGCATGAGAATCTCACGTGCATACTGCATACTTCCCATGCTTCCAGCATTACTGTAGAGACAGCTAAGTTTATTGGTTGTGTTGCTCCAAAATGATTTTCTTTTTTAATGTAACCTATATATATTATATAATTGTTTTCTTTATTCCAAGAACAAAGAAGCTCTTGGTGAATTATATCCCACTGGTTTTTGTTCCTCACCCCCTATTTACATATTCAGAAGTCTCTGAATCAGTTTTATTGCACTGTCACTCCATTTTTGAAAAATCTCCAAATTACATAAGTGGCAGTCATTTAATCTCTGTCCCCACTTTTCTATGCAGTTTAAGTGACAGAGCTAGAATCATCCGTATTTGCACACTAATGTGAACATAAAAGAGTTAAATCTCCCAAACTAGTCTCTTTGGAAAATGAACATATAATATAATCTACTTTTCTATTATTTAAAATTAATGAAAATTTAAAAATTAAATTAAATTAATGAAAATACCCATAAATATATGAAAAGTTTACCATCTTCATTAGTCATCAGGGAAATGCAAATTTATTCTTCTATTTAAAAAAAATTTTTTTTAGCATTTAATTTATTTCTGAGGGAGAGAGAGAAAGAGTGTGAGCAGGGGAGGAGCAGAGAGAGATGGAGACACGGAATCTGAAGCAGGCTCCAGTCTCTGAGCTGTCAGCACAGAGCCTGACACAGGGTTTGAACTCACAACCCATGAAGATCATGACCTGAGCTGAAGTCAGACACTTAACTGACTGAGCCACAGAGGTGCCCCAGGGAAATGCAAATGTAAACTACAATATAGTATCATGTACCAACATCATTTATCATAATGCTTAAAATAAAAAAGATAAAAAATGCCAAGTGTGAGTATGGGTGTACAACAATGGGAACTTTCATATAGTGGCGGCAGAGTAAACTGGTATAACCACTTTAGAAAATGGTTTGTCAAAACAATTTTACAAGAGGTTAAAACAGTTTTACCATTAGATAAAACAGTCTTAACCTATGAACAAACAGTTCTACTCAGGTATATACCCATCAAGCATGCATAACACCAAAAAACGTGTAAAGAATGTTTATAGAAGAAGTATTTTTTAACTATTTTTTTTAATGTTTACTTATTTTTGAGAGACAGAGAGCAAGTGGGGAGGGGCAGAGAGAGAGAGGGAGATAGAAACCGAAGCAGGCTCCAGGCCCTGAGCTGTCAGCACAGAGCTTGACGTAGGGCTCGAACTCACAAGCCGCAAAATCATGACCTAAGCTGAAGTCGAATGTTCAACTGACTGAGCCACCCAGGTGTCCCTGGAAGGACTATTTATATAGCCCCAAACTGTCCTTCAGTAATAGACTGGATCATGGTACATTAATGCAAATAGAATATATATAGCAATAAGTATGAATAATTGACATCTACATGGAAAAATATAGATGGATCTCACAAACAGGATTTTGAATGGAAGAAGCCAGACATAAAAGAATACAAAATGCATGATAAATTGGTTCTTAGTATCAGCCTTGGTCAAGACTTATCCAAAATACTGAGGAAGAGAGTGGCCTTGAAAAGCGTAGTCTCATACATCAGAACACAATTTGGAAAAAAATAATTACCTTGCATTATATACTGTGTGATTTTAGAAAAGTCATTTAATCCCCCTGGCTTCATTATTCCTCTGTAATATAGAGATAATGAAGCCTTACCTCCCCAAAAGCAAATGACTGTTTTGAAGATCTCTAAGGTCCTGTGTAGCTTTATATCTATGACTCAATGAGATGGTTTCACTTCTTTGTACTTTCATGAATAAAAACAGAGTTCTTTTAACAAAACAATAATAGCTGACATGGTTTTAGCCACTTTATACATATGTATTACTTATTCAGTCCTCACATTTCATACTAACCCCATAAAATAGGTGTAACTGTTCTCTTCCTTTTACAGATAAGGAAACTGAGGCTCTGTGAGGTTTGATAAGTTGACCCAAACTGCACAGCTAATTCTGCTAGGGCCAGAATACAAACCCAGAAAATCTCACTCTATTACTCACATACTTAACTACTCAATATGCAAAGACAGTATAAGAACTCCATTTTATCTAAGCTGACAGGACTTTTTAAATTAACTTTAATACAATCTGTTGTCTAATCACCACAGAGCATGTGAAAATGTCATCTATGTTATGGATTGAAACTCTGATTTTGTTCAATCAAAGGAATGATGATTTTAATTTATTCATATAAATCTGGCCTCTCTGAGACAGTACTAATTAAAAAAACTATCGCTACTGAACAAGCACCAGCCAATTTTGATGGTCACATTCACATTTCCCATATTTGGTGCTGCTCTAGAAAAAGAGGGGAAATCGGCCTTCCTTGTTATTGTTGTTTTAAACACAGCCTCTTCTGCAAAAGACCTTATAGTATTAGTTCAGATTACTGAATTTTTTTTTTATTTCAGTTGACTTTCTGTAACTTTCTGTTTGCTATAAGGTACGTCAATTATTTTTTGACAACTGTTTTTTTAACTTAGACTGAGATTTTACATACTTCAATTAGTTGGACCTCATCCTGTTTCAGAGTTAAAGTCACCCACAATATTTATACTTTGCATTTTCTAGAGTTAACTTGCATCTGTGTCCGTCAGTCTCATTGTTGACTAGTTGAGAGCCTGTGACTGGGGTAAAGGATGCAGGGATGGTGTCTGCAAGGGGAGAAGAGAGGGAGAAAGGAAAATCCTGCTTACTTTGCAAGCAGCCTAGACTCAGCCAGGACTCTCAATGGTTTTGCATGGCAAGCTGAGTTACCAGCGGATAAAAGTAGATTACTTAGATTAATTGTCGCAGATGGTTTTAAAGAAGGAAGCAGGCTTGAAAAGCACAGCACTTCTAAATGGAACTTCTCTGGGACTTCTAATCAATTGTGTGTTCTTGGAAAAGTCGTGCACTCACTCTTATTAGGAAGATGGAAGCAATGCCTGCCTCCTACAGTTGTTGTGAAGCTCAAACGAGGAACAACTGATGGAAGTGAGATGACTTCATTGCGCTGTGATTATTGCTGCCTTAATTATTTAGTGTTGGCATTTCTGCCTTTAGAACTTCTGTTTCAGTTTAACTCCACCACAATAGCTCAAGGGTGGGGGCAGGAAGAGGCTTAGCCCCTCCTTCCAGCACTTTCCCTTCGTAGATTCAAATAAAGGAAAGTAACAGGCTTGGTTCTCTCTGACTTCTTTCCCAGAACAACAACCTTCTTACTATTCACCAGTATTTATATTTGGATAAAGAGCTAAAGCTGAAGTTACAGAGGGAAAATATAAAGCAGACTGCAAAACAGGGCTGCTCAGAGTTGCACAAAACTCTGCCGAAGCAAGCCTGAAAGCATTGAATAAAGAACACCAAAAACCGACTTGCCACATGCACTTCTTTTGTTCATTTCAGTCTTGGCAGAGTAAAATTCAGCAGTTGGGTTATACGTTTTCCCTTCCAAGGACTTTAGAAACAAGTGATTAATCTCTTTAAGCAGTTCTCAGTAAAGAATATATTTTGTTAATTTTATGTCATTACAAAGCCTATCGAGCAAGAGCTGCAAAGACAGGATGAGTGCAGGGTATAAGAGGAAGGCTTCGGTTTCTCTTTTTAAAAATAAAAACCACACAGCTTAATTTATACTCCACTGAAATGAAGTTCTCATAAAATAGAGCAATGATAATACTGAGAAAATGTACATAAGAAAATGAGATGTTTCCTTCCCCTCACATGAAACAGTGAGACTCTCTCTCTCTCTCTTTCTCCCCCCTCCCCTCTCTCATAGCTATTTGCTTCTCTCAGCACATATGAAAATCTGAACAATCTAAACAAGTCAGTTAATGATTATTAAATTTATTTTAGATGTTATTTTTTTCTTTTATAAAACACATTTTTGCAAACTTTTCAGAAGCATATTTCCTGAAGTATTTTTTACTGACTAGCTTTTAAATTGTGCATGGGGAGACACATTCCCAAATAATCTTTAGGAATATTTACCATATGAACTAAATTCTTATTTCCCTTAGGGAAAAAAAATTCTGTAGGTGTTTACGGAAAATTTCTTGCTGGCTCTTGTAAAACGCTGAATTCATCAGAATTAGAAGCACTTCGAATACTCTAACTACAAACAAATACAGGCACAAAACCTCTGTATTCCATGGCACTCATATCACTGAATATAAGCAGAAAGACAAAGTCACTTTATCCTTAATACTTTTAATGATAGAAAATGAAAGACTCAAATAAATTATTTTGGCACTTCTTCAGTGATGCTGTGGTCCCTTCACTGATTACTTAGCTTTCACTACTATATATGAGACAAACACAATCGATTTTCAATCATTAACACCAAAGTCTGCCAGGAGTACTCTGCATTAATAAATCTCAAAATATTTTACCATTTCATTAAGTCTAAATGCATGTTGTTGGGAAGATTTCAAGCACTGTCTGATTTAGTAGGCAGCTTACTGTTGGTAATAAGAGACAAATGGTAAATCAGAATTGAAATTCACTACTTCTGACTAATGCATCTATCATGATGGTCCATTATTCCAATCAGCCTGTCTCTAATAAAATTGACATCACTTAATGCAAATCTATTATATTCAGGGGTAACAACGTAGAAATAAATGTGGAAAGAAGAATAAAAGAAGTTAAAGCAAAAAGTCTGATTCCCGTTATTGTCATGTTAGGAATATTCCCCCTCCTGCCTCCAACTATGTACAAAGAAAACTACAGAACATCACCACAAGCTTTTAGGGACTAAGACAAGTTCAAGGAAAAACTCAGATTACTCCTCACCAAGGAAATTAGCTTGTGACATGTGTAAGAAAATTGCATTCAGTCCTTCCTGGTTCAGCCAAACTTACTTGACTAGGCTAATGTACGTTCATGAAATGGATTGGCTTCAATGTAAAGTCTAATAAAATTGAATATAAATGAACTCCTGAGGGAATTAAATCAATGGACTACAAAGCGACTTCCTGATTTTTCCCTGATAACTCATCACCCTCACCAGAGTAGGAGATGGCAATGGTAAATGGAGCAGGGTGAACAAAAGCCCTAGCAAAAGCAAACATTCATTCTCTTTCCCCTCCTTCCCTCGCCCTTTCCATCCCCTTCCTACTTCTCTGTCCTCCTATGTACATGGATGATTAGTCTGCATTTACATAGTCCCGTATATTCTACAAACTTTATAACACTCGGTTTGCATAGGTTACTATTCTTTTGTACAAAAATAGGTAAATTTTAAATGCTCCTTTTAACAAGAATTTAAGGACAGTCTTTTAATGTGCAAGTAACATAAATGCAACAATCTGTTATTGAACAAATGATATGGAACCCATTTCAAGACAGCTATGAATTCAGACAGCATTTCCTGCCATCAGAAGTGAACCGCACAGCTACTAAAGGCAAAAGAGCTTTCTCACTCAGTAGTGTGAGCCTTTTTTTATGAATTAACACCATGGCCCCATTCATACTGGACGGTCCTATGACAACGTGGACCTCTGTGGTTTGAGCTAATGGAGTTGGCATAGCGTCTGCTATCAAAGGTCACTTGCATTGTGGGTTTCTTTGGTCATCGTGGCTGAGTATGGATCATCCTTAGCCTATTTTTGGAGGCATCTGTATCAAGTCGTGTAATGAGAGAATGTCTACCACTAAATTTCTTACATATCTTTCCTACTACTGTCACTACACAAAACAGATCCCGCCGAGAAAAAATATTCCTGTTAAATACAAGTATAGCATTTTTAAATGGAAAACAACTGATCACCAGAGTACAGAAGATATTCTACCTATTTGCTTCATTTCTAAAAGCCATTTAGCTTGCCCAGATCAAACCAATGATGGGTGCATATTTATTAATATGAAGCTGTATTTTTGCAAAAAAAAAAAAAGTATTCATCATAAAAGTTATGCTCACATTTGCATTCCTTGCAGCACTTGCCATCCACGTATGCAAGAGCCGACTTCAGTGGGCAGTCAGGAATCGGGCAGATCAGAGTTTCACACTGGATAGTTCCATTCTGAGAAGAAAATAATATTTAAAGAATTTCCAAGTTGCAGTTTGATAGCCTGGAAGTATTTTTTAATCGGTTTCTTAAGGTTCAAACTCTTCACATAAAATGCCATAAATACCACTATCCTCTGGTTTTTACACAGTAAAACCCATGATACAGAGACCCACAGTAATACAGAGTGGGTCGTAACACAGTTGGTGACTGGCTCCCATCTTCTGTCCAGTGACGATCCTAATAGATAGCATTCTCCCTTCTGTTGTGAGGTGGATGAGAACATGGGTCGGGAACACACTGACAGTGAAACAGGAAGCAAGGGGTAAGCCTCACGTCCGCCCAGATTACTCACTAAATGAGAACCGACAAACAAGATTTCTGGAATAGCTGCTGCCATCCTGCAGACGCAGTCTCAGGACCCAGAATCTTCCCGTGGATGGTTAAGCACCTCCACAGGGCAGTGCTGACAATCACCACAAGAAGCACCAAAATGCAAACAGTATGTCAGGGAATTAATTCCCGGAGGTCACTCAGGCAGGTAGCTGTTTCTCCAGTCACCTCACTGACCTCACTATACACATCTTGCATTTTACTCAAGTCAATTTTTGTCCCCCATTATCAGGTTGGGAAGGCTTTACTGTATTTGCAAAGTGCTATAATTTTTCTGGGACCAGAATATGTTTCTGAACAGAAATTATATAATGCATGCACGCACATGCACACACATATGACTAATTTCAGACGTATCTTTGACTTTTTAACATGCACAATATTCTGTTTTTGAACAAACTTGCTGAACTTGGAGAAATGTCTTTTTATAGGCTAATTCACACAGACCTCTGGCTTCTTTCCAGTAAATGAGTTTTAACAGATGAATTCAGATGAAATGTAAACGTTCAAAACCGAGCTAGTCTTGAACTTTTCTTTGAAAATGAATCTACTTTTGAAAGAATAATGCACTAAATATTCCTACTTTAATAGTGTGCAATTAGAGAAGTCATATTTATTTAAGTCATCTAATTTTTATTCCACTGTATTTGTAAGCATTTAAAGATTATCTTATGTATTTAAATTCCATTAATTTTTGGTATGATCCAATCTGGTCATAATATCTCATGCTGCATAGAGTTTAGTTTTATTAAATGCGTTAATAAACACATGAGGGGAAAATCCCTCAAAATGTAAAGGATAACAGATAGAATCCTTTGGGAATCACCTTTACTAACCCAATTTAAATTGCTAACTTCATGTGTGCACAAATAAACTTAAACTTTATAGCATTCCTAAACCATAATCATCTTTATAGGCTAGAAAGTGTCTTTAATAATGCAACACACAGTTCTTTAGATTTGACCAGGTTTGCTGGCACTTTAGTGTTGTGTCTTGAGGAAATGGGTCTTGAAATTTTCATGATTACATTGTTTTAATAAATTTTTAAAGAGTTGGGGCATCTGAGTTCCCTTAGTGTGAACTCCAGCAGAAGCCCTACCAGGCATGTGCAGTTCTTACAGCCGTCTGTCCAGGACTCAAATTCTCGGTAGGTGGTTCCCTTCATGGTGCAGGTCCTTTCACAATAGCACTGATCCAATCTATTCATTCGCTGCTCAGCTCGAGACAGCTGTGGCACAAAGGAAGGGGTTTGTATTGTTCACCATTCCAGCAACACAGAAATGCAAAATACATCAGGAGGCATCTCATTTTTTTCAGCGTATAGCAGTAATGATAGCTGTGCTCATCTATTATTTTACAAATATGTTTAAGCCAAAATTTAAAAGAGAAAAGATCCCCCCCTTTCTTTTTGTAAATTTGGTTCCTGCCTTTTGAAAAAAAAAAAAGCATAATTTATAGGATATAAATGAAGGCTACGTAAAAATGGCATCATTCACAATGAGAAAAGCATTTTCCACTTTTAAAAATGTCTCATTTCATGAATATGTTTACTCAAGTGAAAAAAAAAAAACAAATTTCAGAACTTATATTGTGCCAGAAAAAAAATCACGCCACAACTTGCAGGTTCCCAGTAACTACCGTGCAAGATGAAAAACAATCTGGTGAAATTGCAAGTAAACTTGAAACATGCATAGGACAGTGAATACTCCTACAACAGCAACACTGTAGTAGAAAGCATTTGTGGGAACATTTCCTTGGCAAAATTCTAGTGTCCATATTCTTTACAAAGCCCCCTCACCTCTGTCCTTACAAAGAAAAATAAGTAAAAATAAATAATAATGAAAACTAAAATAAACAATAAATTCTACTGTAATAAGCAGTGTAAAAACCAGGTAATCAGTCTCATTTATGATTTACTGAATCATGTGCTATACAGATGGCTAGGGTTTGAATATTTATAAGCCCTTTCCTCGAGCAGAGATCCAGATTTGATGCCAACAAACAATATAGTGTAAGAAAAGTCTCAAAGGTGAACATTTGTGGTTATAAAAAAAACTATAAAGAACATCAAGGATCTTGAGCTCCCCACACTATATTTCTAAGTAGCTTTTACCTTGGCTGATGTTTTGGCTAAAATGTCCTGCAGCTCCATGATTTTCTGCACGAGCCCATGGAAGTCATTGCAGGTTGGACAGGCTGGAATTACAAACACTACATTGGTCAAGTTGTATTTATAAGGAGGTCAATCTAGTTAAGTCTATGCTGACAACTAATATGTGGGAACTCCAATTTCAAACTGACATTCTGGACAAAATTAAGCAAGAAGCACACTTTTCATCACACAGTGCAAGAACTAATGGACTTACTGCGATTAAGATCGGGGCACTGAGCAATAAATCCTTGGGGCATGACAAGTAATTGCACATCTTGCATTATACCCTGTGTGCGAAAAATTTTAAAAAAGACATATTACTTTCATCTACCCAAATTATGTTGTACAGTCAAGTTCATGAAGGAAAACATTACAAGATAGACTCACCAAGATCCCTGAACAACATCTTTTTGAATACATTACTTCTATTCCAAACCAAAGGGAAAGAAATAATACATCAGGCAAAATAGATGGTTACCCACATATTCTCCTATTGATAATATTTTTAAAGCCTTAAGATTAAATGTCAAGATATAATTAAGAGGGAACAGTCATGTTGTTTTGAGAAGTTATTTTTAGTTAGCCACTGGAGAAAGGCTTGAAAATGACCTTTAAAAATCAACCCGAAAAATCACTTCTGGTTTCAGCAACAGTGAAACGGGTACCAATTTTAAATTAACTGCAATCATCAGAAAGGAAGAGACAGAAAAACTGAGTCATAAGAGCAATGCTCATTTGAGCATTTCTCATCTTTCAGTTGGAAATTTTCAAACTAATTTCTCAATCTATTTTTTTTAATTTTTTAAAAATGTTTTTATTTATTTATTTTGAAAGAGAGGGGAAGGGGCAGAGAGAGAGGGAGAGAGAATCCCAAGCAGGCTCTGCACTGATAATGGAGTTCAATCTCACAAACCATGAGATCATTACTTGAGCCAAAATCAAGAGTCAGATGCTTAACCAACTGAGCCACCCAAGTGCCCCCACTAATTTCTCAATTTATAAAGGACAACAGATTCATTATACAGCTGCAGCAAGACTTAGCAAGAAGTCCTTAAAAGTACAGAATGTTCAGCGTGAAATTAAAAAAAAAAATTCCAGCTAGAAATGACCCATTTACACAGAGGGCCACAGCACATGTTTACAGGTAGAATTTACGTGTATCCTTAGTCACTAAGGTTTAATTAGCTTCCACCTTCCTGGGCTCTTAAACCGAAGGCCAATGGTAGCTCAAAAATGACCTCATCAGACATACTCCAGCTGTCTCTTTCACTTACCATCCCTCTCTCTTCTTTCATCAACTTTATATATATTTTCAATTAAAATTTTGTTTTATTCCTTTGAAAAATGCAAACAGAATGTTTAATGACAGGAGGACAGTACCAACATATTCTCAAGATAATTTTTAATGTACCTACAAAATATACCAAATACTGGCTTATATCTCCTATATGTTTAATGCAATTAATAGCATAGTATAAGAAGACTGTCAATGTGGATGATAAATATTTTAGTATACTGTGTGGAATTTCTAGATCTGTTGTTTGCTAGGAGTTTGGATTAAAAAGGCAACTTCTGTACAAACTCCTATCACTTGGAAACAGCAAAATGAAAACAATGCTACCATGTACAGTTATACAATCTGTGCACTGTACAACTCCACTGGACACAATTCACTCTACAATAAAAATTATAACCCCTAGAATAGTACACATAATTGATGTGTAAGAAGGATTCTGAGGCCGCATCCAAGCTCCATGGGAAAGACCATCATGGTTAAATAGAGGAGAGACTTGGCATCTACAAATTTGTCATCCCTAACATGGGAAAAAAGCACTGATTTTCTTAGGACCCGTAAGCATGGAATCAATTTCTTATGACTGGCTTTGGGCAAGTCACTTAATGCCCCTGAGCAGGCCTACGCACATGTAAAAGAGAAAAAAAAAAAAAAAGAGCCCACATCAAAACCTACATAAGATTCAAGAATAATATATACAAGGCACCTGGTTTCCAGGTAACTAACAGTGTAAGTTTTAATTTTTTTTTAATGTTTATTCATTTTTGAGACAGAGGGAGACAGTGTGCAAGTGGGGGAGGGGCAGAGAGAGAGCCAGACACAGAATCTGAAACAGGCTCAAGGCTCTGAGCTGTCAGCACAGAGACCGATGCGAGGCTCGAACCCACGAACCGTGAGATCGTGACCTGAACCGAAGTCGGACGCTCAACCGACTGAGCCACACAGGCACCCCTAACAGTGCAAGTAAGTTTTAAAAACACCTTCCCAGGATTACAAACCTTAGTTAGAACACAGTTTCAAAATTACTGGTACCTACTCTACCCAGAAATCCAGGAGTCGGACACAGAACCTATTATTCTTCAGTTAACAATCATTTTCTGAGTCACTTCTATATTATAGGCACTGTCATAGTCCCTGGGGGTAAATGATTACACTATGGGCTTGTAGTCAAGCAATTTTCTGGACTTTATTTCTTCATCCTTAAGATAAAGAAATTTAACTGGGATGTCTTTTAGATCATCTAAAATGATGAAATTCTATGGAGCGTGTCTCTAAGTAGACACTAAAAAAAGGTACAAGTTATGACTGCTTTCTAGTTTTGACAGATTTGTGCATATATATATATATATATATATATATATTCTCTTTTCACTTTCTGAATACAGAAAGACCTTGAATAGTGAATACTGAAACGTTTTCAATCCTCTATTATTAACATCCCTGTAAAAGGATGAGCAAAGGTTATGTTTCAATGGTAGACAGTTTATTTGTATATTAACATCTTAGGTTTTTATGACTTTGAATGCCTAATCTCAATAATGATATGTTAATTTCCTGATTGCAAAGTTGTGATCATCTCTGTAATGTCTAAAGATCAAATTTATTCAGGAAAAAAGAGAAAATACTGTAGGCCACCTAAATAAAACATTAGTGTCCAAAAAATAGACACAAATAGAAAAAAATATACACAAATCAAATTATTTTGTTTCACACCACAAAGAGCAAAACATAATTTTCCAAACTAATTAGAAAGCATTTATATTTACATGTTATGATCCGCCCTTAGCCAAAAAATACCTTAAAATATCCATGTGCATTATTTCTCTGTCCCAGCCAAAATGTTGTGCCCAGAGGCAAGTCAGTGGAGGGCTTTTCCACCACTCTTTCATATATCCTGCAAAAAAAGAAACATCAAATAATGTGAGTGAACACTAATTTTATAGAATCTTCCACTTCCTGAACTGAGAACATTTCACTTACTTATTGCAGTCAATGTGTAAAACCAAATGGGAAGCACTGATGGCTAAAGAGAGCTTGTGCCACTTATCGTCAGCCAAAATGTAAGGAAATACTTCCGTGTGAGGGTGGTGACTGCCTGAGCGATAATGAAGTCTGACTTCATTCCGGTGGCCACTGCTTTCCAGTTCTAGGTACCTGCATAGAGAAGAAGCATATGGGACACCTTGAAAATAAAGTTCAAAAATTATTGACAAGACCTCCATCTCCACAAAGATCGAGTATATGTTTTCCGAACTCCTCCCATTGAGTACAACTAAACATTATATTATAAAACAAACATAAGAAGAGTCTAAAATATGGAATAGAGAAAGAAAATCAGTGAAGGACTGCAGGACCCAAAGTGGTGGTTTCCTAGGTTTTCTTTTTGCCTCATATCCCCAGACTTGGAGCTAAAGAAGCCAGCAACCTGGAAATACTAAGTGATGCAGACCCCCAAATAAATAAATTACATATATATATTTATATGTGTGTGTATTTATTATATATAAATAAATTACATATATATGTATATATATGTACCTATATATGTATATATAGGTGTATATATATTCCAGAAAAACTTGCTGTCTCTAACCAAGTGCCAGGGAATGGGAAGGCTAGTAAGAGAAAATCTTTTAGAGAATAACCACTCTATTCCAGACAAACACCACAGAAAACAACTATGGTCCCATCCCCAACCAGGCTAGTAAAGGCTAGCGGAGCCTAGATTTCTACCTTCTTCAGGCAGAAATTAGGTACCCAACACCTCTACTAGGGTAATGACAAAAAAGGCCAAGTAGAGATCCAAGACTTTAAACGCAGCCAACCAGTAATGAGAACACCCCCACCCCCGAATATGGTATCAGTGGAGACCACATGGGGAGGAGCCTGGACTTCCATCCTCATCTGGCAGTAACAAAGCATATCGCCCCCTTTTCACTGGAATCGTGTCAGACAAGACATAGGGGAGAGTCAGAACTTTTACTATCACCCAGCAGTAATGAGACCACCCCAACCACAGTGTCAGTGGGGAGTTGGAACTTCCACCCCCATGCAGAAATAATACAAGCTCCCTTTCAGTTTGCAATAAAAGACCAAATGAGGAACGTCCTCCACCTGGAAGTAACAAGATGACAGTTTCCCATCTCCTACCAGATCAATGTCACAGAAAACTAGCTAAAACAGGGAATTTAAATAAGATACAAGTCTCAGAACTTCTATGAAATGCTTAGTTGTCAATTGAAAATCATATGCCATACCAAAAACCAAGAAGATCTCCAATTTTTAAAAAATTTTTATGTTTATTTATTTATTTTTGAGAGACACACACACAGACTGTGAGTGGGGGAGGGGCAGACACAGAATCCAAAGCAGGCTCCAGGTCTGCTGTCAGCACAGAGCTGGAAGTGGGGCTCAGACCCAAAAACCAGGAGATCATGACCTGAGCTGAAGTCAGACGCTTAACTGACTGAGCCACCCAGGGGTCTCTAGAAGATCTACAATTTAATGAAAAAAAGACAGTCAAAAGATATCAACACCATAATGATAGCGATGTTAGAAATACCTAGCAACGATTTTGAAGACACTTTGATAAAAACAAGAACTTATCAACATATTTGGGCACACTTGAAACAAATGAAAAAATAGAAAGCCTCAGCAAACAGAAGAACAAAATAAACATATAAAAAAGAACCAAATGGAAGTTTTAAAATTGAAAAATACAACTGGAATAAAAAAGCTCAAAGGATGGGCTAAACAATAAAAGGAGAGGGCCAAGAAAAGAACTAGCTAACTGTAGATAGAACAAAAATAATCCAATCTGAACAGAGATAAAAATAGACTAAAAAAATGAACAGGCTCAGAGACCTGAATTACTATAACAAAAGATCTAACATTCATATAAGTAGAGTCCATAAACAAGGAAAAAGAGGGTAGACTAAAAAAGTACTAGATAAAATCATGACTGAAAACTTCCCAAACTTGAGAAGGGACATAAGCTCACAGATTTAAGACTCTAAGAAACCTCCAAACAAGATGAATTAATATAAATACTCATTATCATTAAACTTCTGACCAAAAACAAAGAAAAAAGCATTGAAAGCAGCCAGAAAAAAATTGACAAGCTATCAATAGGGAAAAACAATTGAAGTGGTAGTGGATTCCTCAGCAGAAACAATGGAAGCCAGAAGAAAGTGGCACAATAGTGTTCATGGGATGAAAGTAAAGGTTTTAGTCCAGAATCTTATACCCACCAAAAACATCCTTCAGAAATGAAGGAGAAATCAAGACATTCTCAAATGAAGGAAAGCTAAGGTACTTTGAATCAAGTTTTTAACTCAGCTATGTCATGTTTAAGGTACTTAATGAACACTGAAGACGATACATAGAATACTTAGATCTGCAAAGTCTGACATGGAGAGAGGAATTGGGAAATCATAGGCATAAAGATTACACTGAAAGCCACGAAGGCACAGCCATGAAGAATGCTTGAACATTTTGAGAAGGAACCAGAAAAGCAAACCAATAAATGTGGCTAATAAGATTAAAGGAGCTAAAAATGAGAGTGGTGACTCAGAGGCCTAATGATGAAGAAGCTACCTCAAGAAAGAGGAGGTAATCAACTGTATTAAATGCTGCCAAGAACGCCAGGAAGATGAAGTCTTAACCACTGGATTTAGCAAAACAGACGTGTTTGATAACCCTAAAATTATTTCAGAAAACCATATAGGGAGTAAAGTCTGCTTGAAGTAGGGTCAAGAGAGAAGAGGCAGACAGAAATAAGAGGCAAATGTAGACATTTTGGAGAAATGGGAAGGTGGCTATGGAAAAACATGTAGTCAAAGGAGATCCGTCTTTAATTGGTAAGAAATACTACTCATGTTTGTATGCTGCTGGGAATAATCTTGTAGAAGAAGGAAATTAGCTATAATTGGAAGAGAAAATAAACTGGATAAAACAGAAACTAAAATAAAACACAGACTAACTATTTTGTAACTACCAAAAAATTAAAAATTCCTCAACAGAAGAGATATGATAAATAAAATCTGATAACAAATGACATTCTGTAAGACAAGAATGCAGAGAAATAAGCATGCTGATACACTATTAATGCAAAATAAATTGACACAGACTTCTTGAAGGGTAGTTTGGTAAAACTATCAACACATTAAATGTGCATACTCTTTAAATCAGTAATTCCAAATCTAAAATTCAATCCTGCAAAATAACAGCACAAATTAGCAATGATACATGCAGAAAGTGCTCACTGCAGATTTATTTAAAATACTAAAAATCTGACAGAATGCCAACAATCCACTCATAGGGCAGTTATGATACATCCATACCCTGGAACATTCTACACAATAATGAAGTTCAGACATGAAACAATGCATAGTTTACTATTAATAAACAAACAAAAACTATAGAAACCCATTTTGTTTGATGAAACTCTGTGTGTGTGTGTGTGTGTGTGTGTGTGTGTGTGTGTGTGTGTGTATGTGTGTGTTTGTGTGTATTTAGAGAAAAATAAAAGATCAAGAAGGATACGTCTCAAAATGTCAACACTAGTTACCACAGGGGAGTACAATCAATTAGGGGAAGAGATGTGAAGAGACTTCTCACGTATTTTTATATCCCTGAATTTTCTTCACTAATTATGTATTACTTCTTTAATGTTTATATATATATGAGCTCTATTTTAAGACAAAAAATAAAATGAGTAGTCAATAATATAACCCATGCTTAGGACTTATCAAGAATAAATAAAACTCTTGGGGCGCCTGGGTGGCTCAGTCGGTTGAGCGTCCGACTTCAGCTCAGGTCACGATCTCACGGTTCGTGAGTTTGAGCCCCGCGTCAGGCTCTGGGCTGATGGCTCAGAGCCTGGACCCTGCTTCCGATTCTGTGTCTCCCCCTCTCTCTGCCCCTCCCCCATTCATGCTCTGTCTCTCTCTGTCTCAAAAATAAATAAACATTAAAAAAAATTAAAAAAAAAGAATAAATAAAACTCCAACTTATGTGGTTTTTTTATACAGAAGACACCAACCAGAGAATCCTCTCTATATTATTTGATAACAAGTATTCGTTATCCAATCAATTAAACTAGTAAATTCTATAATGATAGAGAGGTGTTTGCATTTTTTGCTAAATACCATCAGCAAATGCACTGCCCCATTGCTATATACCTGTCCGTTCTTAACACACTGTGGCAAGAACCCTAGTGCTTCGGTCAGGCATCCTCCTCTAGATACTACTAGAAATGTCACCTGCACTGGGTTCCTAAACTTGAGACACTAAAAGTAGCCTTTAATAACAATAAGGCTCACACTATGCCCTACAAACAAGAGCAACCCTGGAGAAGTTAAATATTTTACCAAAAGTTACATTTTCATTAGCATCACTCACTCAATTAAAAAAAATGAAATAGACACACAAAACATATACAAAAAAACATTCAGTGAAGAGAAAAAATAAATAATGATGTAAAACACCAAGAAGTGTGCCTAGTACATGGATAGTATTCAATAAATATTAGCTCTCATTAAAAGAAGGAAAAACAGATTGAAAGAAGTTAATCCAAATCTTTAAAACCAGTCACTATTAAGTATACAAAACCGTACGAAGATGTGAAGTTGCATGAAAATACGATTATTCCATAGTTATAAGTTACAAAGCATCGTAATGAACACTGGGTCTAGTTTAATGAATCATTTTTCTAATAACAGCCATATTCATTTCCAGAAGTCCGCTGTCCCCCACTGGGTGGTGTCTCAGTGGGACACAGA
Organism: Panthera leo; assembly: GCF_018350215.1. NCBI lineage: Eukaryota > Metazoa > Chordata > Mammalia > Carnivora > Felidae > Panthera > Panthera leo. The sequence continues at coordinate 71,746,745 of NC_056685.1, forward strand.
CCTGGCTCGCCTCCCCTTGGGTCCCCTCTCCAAGGCTCAGCAGAACAGACTGGTTAAACACCTCAGCCTACAGCCTGAGGAGTCACACACATCTCAATACCCCTCTCAACAGTGGCAAGCTACTTCACCTCTCTGTGTCTCATTTGGTATCTCAACTATAAAGCAGGGGGTGGGGGAGGGGCGCCTGGGTGGCTCAGTCAGTTAAGCATCCGACTTAGGCTCAGGTCACGTGATCTCATGGTTCGTGGGTTCGAGCCCTGCATCAGGCCCTGGGATTCTGTCTCTCCCCCTCCCCCTTGCGCTCTCTCTAAAAATAAATAAATATATTTTTAAAAAACAAACTGTAATGCGGAGATATGAACTATAATTGCCTCAATGGACACCTGTAAGGATTTGAATGAGTTAATTTAAGAAAGCACTCAGAATGTTACTCAGTACACACAAAATACTCAATAACAATAGTACACGTTAGTTATCTTTTTCAACTCAAAAAGCAAAGGTGTCATATCCTCCTTCTTCTTTCTCAGGGTGTAGCCAGTGATGGACTGATGCCATGCCCTAGCAATCAGACACTCTTTCTTGAGATTCTTGATGGGAGCACAGTAAGGAGCAGAGCGAGAAGGCACCCACATTGCGCTAAGGCAGCAGCATCCTCGTCAGTTCTGTTCCGATCACTCTGCATCTTGCTTCCTGTTTGCTGGCCCACCAGAGTGCCTTTGGTTATTATTTGTTCCAAATTCTGATGCCTCAGGCTCTCATCAGTTCCGTAAGCTGCCCTACCACCCAGCATCTCCAAAGTCACCTTACAGCTAAGAACCTGAACTGATATACTATAATTGTGACCATGGAAAAAAACATAGAATTACAATAAAATGTATCAATGTCTTTAAAGCAATTATTGAGTGATAGAACCATGAGTGATTTTTAACCTTCTTTTTATTGTCCTTTGTTTTCCGTGTTATGTTCAATGAGCATTTATTACCTTAAATTAAAAACCACATTTTAAATTCAGAGATGATAATTTGTTACACCTGAACCTATCATGTCTCTCTGATTTGTTACTCATAATTTTGTGAAGTAACTAAAATCAGAAATAAAGTTCACCCTTTATAATAATTTATGCCCTTGTTATTCAAATATCCTTTGCATTGGCAGAAATATAAACTAATTTAAGATTAGGCTTCAGAGAAACAGGCGACAGTGGCAGGACATCATTCATTTTAACAACCTCCTTCATAACTCAAGATCAAGGGATGAAAATAAGGTTGCATCTTATCTGACAAAAAGGTTACACAACACGAAATGAGAATTTTTCCACCACCTTAAATTAAACCCAAATTGAAGAATGATCAGATCTTCTCAGTACAGGTCTCCCTCAACTTGCAACAGGGTTATGTCCTGATAAACCCATCATAAGTTGAAAATGCATTTAATACACCTACCCTATAGAGCATCATAGCTAATGCCTAGCCTCCCTTAAATGTGCTCAAAACACTTCTATCAGCCTACGGCTGGGCAAAATCATCTGGCACAAAGCCCATTTTATAATAAAGTGTTGAATATCTCATGCAATTTATTGAATACTGTACTGACAGTAAAAAACAGAGCAGTTTTTTAAGTGTGTGGGTGTCTACCCTCGTGGTTGCATGACAGACCGGGAGCTTTGGCTCACTACGGCTGCCCAACATCACAAGAGACTATCGTATCACATCCCACGAGCCTGAGAAAAGATCAAAATTAAAAATTAAAAAACAAGTTTCTACTGAATGTATAGCACTTTCTCACCACTATAAAATAAAAATATTGTAGGGCAAGCCATCATAAATATAAGACTGCCTATATATTCAGCTAGAGGCCATTTGTTAGTAAGTCACCTGGTGGAAAGCTACACGTACTTTTATTGCCAAAAATATCATTAGTGTAGCTCATGGAAGGCACAATTACAAAGGAGTTATATGTACAGGCTCTGGAACGGAAAACCCAGCTCAGCTTCTCACTCCTGCCTAGGACCCAACTTCTTGCTGCCTCAGTTTCCTCATCTGTAAAATGAGGACTCATTGTGATAATCCATAGAAAGCAGGGTATCTGACACACAGTAATCACTCAGTAAATGGTAACTATTTTATCATTTGTGAATACATAATCCCAATTAGTGATCATTTATAAAGCCCAGCTCCTGGAAGCCAATTCTGTGAATAACAAGCAATTTGAACACATCTTTCTTTCTCAGGGGAAAGAATCCAAAACCAGAAGACAGAAGTTACAGACAAAAACAGAAGATTAACCCACTCATAGAAACTGATTGGCAGCACTGGTCATAAGGGCTCTAGTATAACCAACAAAATATGAGAGGTGGAGTGCAGTGGTCGGGCCAAAATTATTGAGTTCAGCAGCTTGTCCATTTGTTATACAAAATTGACTGTTACACCTTGCACTTCCATTAATTCCTCAGATGTTGAGGGAGATGGGAAAGTGGGGGAGAAAATATATTTTTTGGCATCCTTTATTAGAACCATATTGATTCTATTTTTGTTAGTTAGCTTGTTTTTAATAACATGTTGTCATCAGAGCAAGGCAGTATGATGTGGTAGTTTAAGAGGCCTGAGACTTACTCCTGTCTCCACTCTTTACTATGATGATGGGCAAGTGAAAAATCCTCTCTAAGTGTCAGTTTCCTCTCCTATCAATTAGAGAGAAAAAGAACTTTAACCTTATATGGTCGTTTTCCGAATTCAACAAAGTAAGGGATGTTAAGGGTTTACTCTGCACAGTTCTTGACAGTGAGCACTCCATACATGTCATGATTATGATTTATATTTCCTATGGAGATGTATTTAAACATCACCAAATTTTCAGGGTGGATTTGAACTTAAGCATGAATCTCAGACAGAAAGTATTTCAGTGAGAATCTACCCAATTAACAATGCTTCGAGTCTCAAATATGATACTCATCCAGTTTGTTTGAGTAAATCCAAAGACCAATAATTCGTGATTTACTGAGGCCTGTCATTTCATTTTTATAAAACAAAGACCCTCCTTACAGTAAATCATAAAGGGAGGAGGATTTTCAAACTACAATTTATGAATGCAAATAATATAGCAAATATTTACTAGGGGCACAGAGTATATAGCAGTGACCAAGGCCAAATAGCACTGAAGCTTAGAGATCCTCAATAATAAACATATTATTAAGTGAAAGTTAAACTTAGCCATTTCAAAACTAGTAACAATATTACTATATAAGTCTTGCTGTAAGGATGAGAATGTGGCCATATCAGCGAGGAAAACAAAGCTTCTTCCTGAATAATATGCCAGAAGCCAAAATTATATCAGCAAGGGGAAATATCAGTAGAAAATGGAATTAATTCATGACTGAAGTGCTGGCATCCAACATGATGGCTTGAATAAAAACCTCTCCATCTTACTACTCTATACAACTGAGTTTATTAGAAAATAAAAGGAAATCGGGGTGCCTGGGTGGCTCAGTCGGTTAAGCATCCGACTTCAGCTCAGGTCACGATCTCACGGTCTGTGAGTTCGAGCCCCGCGTCGGGCTCTGGGCTGATGGCTCAGAGCCTGGAGCCCGCTTCCCATTCTGTGTCTCCCTCTCTCTCTGCCCCTCCCCCATTCATGTTCTGTCTCTCTCTGTCTCAAAAATAAATAAACATTAAAAAAAATTAAAAAAAAAAAAGAAAAGAAAAGGAAAAATCAGCCAGTTAAGAAATTAAGGTAATTAATTATTATTGATGATGAGGCCAGCAAGATACAAAGAAATTCTAAGAAACAACACTTTGAGCCATGATCCTGGAAGGGATCCTCCTCCTTCACTAAGTCCTCTTTAGTGGCATTGGGTGTATTATTAAAATATCAATTTGAGGAAGGTCTTATACAAAGTTGGGGAAAGAACAGATACAATAAAGCACTAATAATAAGTGGGTATTCCACAGCACAAGGGTATCCATGAGAGTCACACAGTTTGAAAGAAGCCACTGGATAAAAGGCAGTACCTACTTAATGCTAGGTTATCATTATCTCAGCTCTCTTAGTTGTGACTGAGACCATGCAGGTAGAAATTAGAGCAAGACTGGAAAGAAAGGGTTCAAGGAAATAGAAGACTCAAAGGAAATGAGCCTTCCCTATTTTATCAAGAATGAATACAACAACACACTGTCCTAAGGTTGAGGAAGACTCTCTGCGGAATATGGACTTCTCTGATGACCAGAAAATGCATACATGAAAATGTGTACAAACTTGGCTTGCAAATTCTACAAGGGATTCACAGATTCCAAGAAATCCATTCATGGACTCCAAGCTCGGTATTGTTCCATTACAGGAAGACCAAACAGAATATGGTTACTTGCAAAAATTTCACAATGTGGTGTTATATACATGTAATATTTTTGATATAAAATAATAGGTTATAATTAGACAAAAATTCAGAAAATATACAAAAGCATTAAGAAGAAAATTAAGATCACTAACGGTTCTGTTGGAAAGAGATGATTCATATTAACAATTTTCCATATATGATTGGCAGTCCTTTTCACTTAACCATACACTCTGAACATCTTTCCATGTCAATCAAGAAAAGCCACATCCTTTGTATTGCATGGTTTTTTATAACATAACTGTGCCATAATTTATTTAACATCCAATTTCCTATTACTATTTCCAGTTTTTCATTCTTAATAAAAAATGTTTCAACACATGTCAACTATACTTCAAAAATATTTCAATACATATTTCTTTGTGCACTTGCACAATTAACTTTTTGGAATAAATAACTATAAATGAAATTTCTGGTTCAAATATTATACATATTTCAAAGAGATTTGTTATATTTATTCATTCACTCACTCATTTATTCATTCAACAAATATTTTTTGAACAGCAAACAAAACCTAAAGTTAGCAAGAGGGAGGAAATATTAAATATTACAGCAGAAATAAAAGATACAGAAACTAAAAAACAAACAAAAACAAACAAAAAAAACAAACAGTAGAACATATCATAGAAACCAGGAGCTGGTTCTTTGCAAAAATTAATAAAATTGATAAACCTCTAGCCAGACTTATCAAAAAGAGAAGAGAAAGGACCTAAATAAATAAGATCACAAATAAGGAAGGAGAAATACAAACAATTATAAGGAAAAAATATGAAAAACTATATGCCCTGTCTTGTTCCTGACTGTAGAGGAAAATCTTTCAGCTTTTTCCCATTTAGGATATTAGCTGCAGGTTTTTAATATATGGCCTGTATTATGTTGGGGTATGTTCTCTCTAAACCTACTTTGTTGAGGGTTTTTATCATGAATGGATGTTGTACTTTGTCAAATGCTTTTTTGTCTATTGAAATGACCATATGGTTCTTATCCTTTCTTTTATTAATGTGGTGTATTGTGTTGATAGATTTGTGAATACTGAACCACCCTTGCATCCCAGGAATAAATCCCACTTGATCATGCCACTTTTATTTACATAATACTGGAAGTATTAGCCACAGCATTCAGAACACAAAAAGAAATAAAAGGCATCCAAGTCAAGAAAGAAGTGATTTTCACTACATGAAAATGACATGATACTATACATGGAAAATTTGAAACACTCCACCAAAACACTGCTGCAACTGATGAACGAATTCACTAAAGCCACAGGATACAAAATCAACATACAGAAATGTATCACATTTTTTACGTAGAACAATGAAGCACCAGAAAGAAAAATTAAGGAATCAATCACATTTACAATTGCACCCAAAAGAGTAAGATACATAGAAATAAACTTAATCAAAGAAATGAAAGACTTGAGCTCTAAAAACTATAAAACACAGACAAAAGAAATTGAAGATGACACAAAGAAATCTTAAGACATTCCATGTCTACACTACCCAGAGAAATCTACACAATTCAATGCAAATTCAATTGCATCCAATGCAATCTCTTTCAAAACACCAGCATTTTTCACAGAGCTACAACGTACAGTCCTAAAATGTGTATGGAACCACAAAAGATCTCAGATAGCCAAAGCAATCTTAAAAAAGAAAAACAAAGCTGAAGGCATCACAATAGCAGACTTCAAGGTATATTACAAAGCTGTAGTGATCAAAACATTTATGGTACTGACCCAAAAACAGACACATAGATCAAAGGAGCAGAGTAGAAAACCCAGAAATGAAGCTACAATTATATCGTCAATTAATCTTCAATAAAGCAGGAAAGAATATCCAATGGGAAAATATATAAAGGTCTGCTCAACAAATTGTGTTGGGAAAATTGGACAGCAAAAGAATGAAATTGGATCGCTTTCTCACACTACAAATTCAAAATGGATGTGAGACCCGAAACCATAAAAATCCTAGAAGACAACACAGGTAGTAACTTCTTTCACATGGGCCATAGCAACTCCTTTCTAAATACGTCCCTGAGGCAAGAGAAATAAAAGCAAAAATAAACAATTGGGACTATATCAAAATAAAAAGGTTCTGCAGAGTGAAGGAGACAACCAACAAAACTAAACAGCAGCCTATGGAATAGGAAAATATATTTGCAAATTATATATCAGATAAAGGGTTAGTATCCAAAATATATAGTTTATAAAACTAAACACCCCCAAAATGAATAATCCAATTAAAAAATAATCAGAAGACATAAATAGACATTTTTCCAACAAAGACATACAAAGGGCCAACAGACACATGAAAAGATGTTCAACATCATATACTATCAGGGAAATTAAAATAAAAAACACAATAAGATGTCACCTCACACCTGTCAGAATGGCTAAAATCAACAACACAGGAAACAACAGGTATTGGTGAGGATGTGGAGAAAAAGGAACCCTCTTGCACTGTTGGTAGGAATGTAAATTGGTGTAGCTGCTGTGGAAAACAGTATGGAGTTTCCTCAAAAAATTAAAAATAAAAATACATATGATCTAAAAATTGCACTAGTGGGTATTTACCCAAAGAAAATGAAAACATTAATTTTCACTAACGTTTATTGCAGCACTATTTACAATAGGCAAATTATGGAAGTAGCTCAAGTGTCCATCGATAGATGAATGAATAAAGAAGAGGTGGTATACACACACACACACACACACACACACACACACACACACTGGAATATCACACAGCCACAAAAAATGAGATCTTGCCATTTGAGACAATAGATGGTATTATGCTAAATGAAATAGATCAGACAAAAATAAATACCATATAATTTCATTTATATATGCAATCTAAAAAAACACAAATGAATGAACGAAAAAACTGAAACAGACCCATACAGAGAACAAACTGACAGTGGCCAGGGGGAAAACGGTAGGGGGATAGGCAAAATGGATGAAAGGGAATAGGAGGTACAGGTTTCCAGTTATAGAACGAATAAGACACAGGAATGAAAGGCGCAGCATAGGGAACACAGTTAGTAGTACTGTAATAGCATTGTACGGTTCCAGATGGTAGCTAGACTTGTGGGGAGTATAGCATAACATAGAGCCCTGTGGAACACTATGTTGTACACCTGAAACTAATGTAAATTGTGTGTCAACTCTACTTCAGTGTAAAAATAAAAGGCATATAAAGCATGACTATTATTCTCCACTGAGTTACTCCAGTTCTCTACAGAGAGAAAGTGAAATGAATTATCACTGAATCTGGGAAACCATCTGTGATAGATGTTATTGGTCAAACAAAGTTCAAAAAATATAGAAATTATATTTTAGGGGCGCCTGGGTGGCTCAGTCGCTTGAGCGTCCGACTTCGGCTCAGGTCATGATCTCACTGTTCGTGAGTTCGAGCCCCGTGTCAGGCTCTGTGCTGACAGCTCAAGGCCTGGAGCCTGCTTCGGATTCTGTGTCTTCCTCTCTGCTCCTCCCCTGCTCATACTCTGTGTCTCTCTCAAAAATAAATAAGGATTAAAAAAAAAGAAATTATATTTTATGCATCCAATTTTTCTAACACCTTCAATCCGGTATGAAAGGACCAAAAAATAGGCATAGGTAGAGCACAGTTTATACGGAAATAACATGCTCATTGAGGAATCATGAAATTAATTAATCATTTAGTACATAACATACTATGCATTTAATTTTACATTAAAATATGGTTAATCTGTCACTTTTTAATTTCTCATTTGGTTATTCAAATCAAGCTCTTCTGTGAAAAAAATAAAACTCACCCTTTCTGGCTACAGTTTTACCTGTTAAAATGGTTTAAGCCACCTCTGCTTGAAGGAAAGAACCTGGTGATCTCTTAAAATCCAGTGTCATAAATGAAATATCATTGTGGTTTTAGATTCACTGAAATTGCGTGTGTGTGTGTGTGTGTGTGTGTGTGTGTGTGTGTTCGTTCCCAGGAGAATATATGAATGTTTTCCCTCAATTTCAAGACACTGTGGCTTAACAAGAATATTGAAGCGTGCAAACAATTGCATTATTGCAAAGACCAACAAACAATATTTTTGGAAGAAAATTATATTCCCATGTTGGTAACTTTTCATCTTCACCTTCACCTAAAAAATGACTCATGATGCTTTTAGGAATACATCCATCTGGGGTGACAAAGGGACTCCCAAAAACCCTCAATGTCCTATGATTCCATGCAGTATTTTATCCTGGTTCCAAGCCTTCCTCTTAAGTTAACAACTTGCTTTCCTAAGGTCCTAAAAATCAATAGGAATTCTTAGGCCAAAGGAGGTTAGCCTGTGTGGGAATTTTCGGCAGCTTTATATGTAACACATTCTGCAACTCTAGGCAGACAATAAAGGAAAAGCATTGATGCATGTAAGACAGCTAGAAGTTCTAGGCAAGCTGTATTTGAAAGAAAGGAATTAGTCACAGGGGAGAATAAGCTGTCAATGCTGCAGCATCTGTTTTCTGACATGCTTCATGGGTCATCATGTCTCCTCTATTGTTCAGAATAAATAAGAGCCAAGGAAGAAGGTAATAGGATTCATGGGTCACCCACTGGGGTGACATTTTGCTCCTAGTGAGCCTATTACCTCGAATTCCCAACTGAAATGAGTACAGCACACCCCTACCTAGAGAAAATAGAAGCGACCTGGCCCCAAATTCTGACTAATATGGAAATGCCAAAAAGGCAGAAATCTTATTTTTAAGTGTTAGCACAAACTTTTTATGGAGAGGCAATTAGAAAAATTAAAAGGCAAAATGTTTTCCCAGTGACACTGCCTGGCATTATGTATACTGTATCAACTTCAATGGGCCATGGTGGTACTGTTGAAATAAAAAAGTCAATTGTAAGGAAGAAAACTCCTGAATAAACATTTTTAGTATAGCAGAAAAGGCCCAACAGAGGAAAAAAATCTATGAGTATTGTCTCCAAAACCAATATAAAGCAAGAATGCAAACCCTGCCAATAGAGTTCTTGGATTCTGAGGGAAGTAGAAAGACCATGGAACTGCTCTAAAACAAGCAGAGAATTGTCAAGTGGCCAGGAGAATGGGCTCTTGTGCCAGGCAGCCTAGTTCAAATGTTGATTCTGCTCCTTATTGTGACCTTGGACACTAGACTTAACCATTCAGGGCCCCATTTCCTTATCTGTAAAATAGTGATAATAATGGGGTAGGAAAAAGCTCCAAGACACTGATAAGCATTTAATGAGATTATTCCATGCAAGGTGTTTAGAGGCCTGCCTGACACAGGGTAGGAAGGTAATAAAGTGCTAATGTTTACAATGAAGAGAAAAATTCCAAGGCACCTAAGAAATCAGCCAACTAGGTGGGCGCTTGGGTGGCTCAGCCGGTTGAACATCCAACTTCGGCTCAGGTCATGATCTCACGATTCATGGGTTTGAGCCCCGTGTCTGGCTCTGTGCTGACAGCTCAGAGCCTGGAGCCTGCTTTGGATTCTGTGTCTCCTCTCTCTGCCCCTCCCCTGCTCGCACTCTGACTCTCTCTCTCAAAAATAAGTAAACATTAAAAAAAAATTTTTTTTCATTAAAAAAAAAGGTGGGGGCACCTGGGTGGCTCAGTCGGTTGAGCTTCTGACGTCCGCCCAGGTCATGATCTTACAGTTGGTGAGTTCCAGCCCTGTGTCAGGCTCTGTGCTGACAGCTCAGAACCTGGAGCCTGCTTCAGATTCTGTGTCTCCCTCTCTCTGCCCATCCTCTGCTCATGCTCTGTCTCTCTCTCTCAAAAACAAATAAACATTAAAAAAAATTTTTTTAAAGGGGCGCCTGAGTGCCTCATTTGGTTAAGCGTCTGACTTCAGTTCAGGTCATGATCTTGTGGTTCGTGGGTTTGAGCCGCACATCAGGCTCTGTGCTGACAGCTCAGAGCCTGGAGACTGCCTCAGATTCTGTGACTCCCTCTCTCTCTGCCCCTCCCCTGCTTGTGCTCTCTCCATGCCTCTCAAAAATAAATAAACGTTTAAAAAAATTTTTTTAAATAAAAAGCCGAAATCAGCCAACTAATACAAAACGTGACATGAGCAGATGCTCTGCACTTCTCGTTCTGTCATTCCACAAATATCTTTTAACCCTCCGAATGTCAGGCACAGTACCAGACACAGAGGACACTGGGAAAAAGAAACAAAGGCTCTCAAAAAGCCTCCTATGTCATCATTTTTATTATTTTCCTGAATCAACACTCCCAGGATGATAATTTGCTATAAACGTAGGCCTTCCTCATTCATGTCTAGACTCCTATATTCTGCCAAAATGTTATTTTACATCACAGACGTTTTTCTACTGTGTTCATATTTATTAGTTCACATGTTCTGCATTATTGAATCTATTTAGAAATGGTGAACTTAAAAATTAGCATAATTTTTCTTAATGCAATTTAACAAACATCCTTTAATAGATCTTGAATTCTGACAAGTTAGAGGTTGGAAACATTTTGTCATATATTTATTTCAGTTACTGCTGATGAAAACAGTCATATTTATTTTTAAATGAAGAAAACATGCAATTTTAACCTGTTTGAAATGTCAAAAATGAAAAGCCAATAATCAGATGAAATAAAATGTTTGAAAAACCATTATAAATGGGATAGTCATAGAAGGCTAGATGTAAGAGCTCATCAGCAAAATCTGCCTGTAACATATCTTATATACACTCCGATCTTGTTTTTATGAAAGTCTGTGATGTTTTAGTTCAATAAATGCAATATGATCTATAAAGCTATCAAGAGAAAGGTAGAAAAGTTAGGCAAATCACTGTTATGGAAGTAAGATGTTATTTTCTCTCTGAATTCCATTCAGTATAAATGAATAGTTTTCATTAAAGAAAAATACACTAGTTAATTTAAAGGTACCTTACATCATGAATGCTGATATGCACTTTAAATGAAATACAAAAAACTTTGCCCTATTTTTTAGGAATGTATTTTTACATGATATATATTAGTTTTTTATAATACTAGAAAATGAGTTTAAAAGTTAATATGAGTTTCAATTTTCATTTTTGTCTTTTTATTCATGTGACTAAGAAGCAATACTTTATCATTCAGGTGGGCACAGTCAATAGATGTTAAGGACAGAGAGTAAAGGTCTCATAAGGAACAGCACATTGTAATAAAATTGGAGTATCTCCCCCATAAAATACTAATCAAAATCACAGGGGAAAAATATTGAAGAGCGGGCAGATCACCAATTTAACCAGGTGATCAAGATTAACATCACCAGCAATAAAACAGATTCACAGTTTACCTTCAGATGTGGTGTACTGAGAAGAGTCAGCATCATTTCTGCAGTGTTCCCAGCAAGAATGTATAGTCTGAGTGATGAAGAAACATCAGATTGACCCAGGTTGAAGATGATCCTAAAAAATGAAATGCCTATACTTCTAAGACCATAAAGGATGTAAAAGACAGGAAAAAGACCAGAATTATTCCAGACTGAAAGAGATTATGAGATAGGACAACCAAATGTAACATGAGTTCTTGGACAGAATCCTGGATCAAGAAAGAAAATGAGATTGTTTAGATGGTTGGTAGAATTTGAACGGAGTATGAAGATTAGATGATATTGTGGTGTCAATGTTCATTTCTGGATCGGAAGGTTATATGTTGACTATATAGCAGAGTGTCCTTGTTTTGAGAAAACATACACCAAAATATTAAAAGTGATAGAGAATATTGTCAGTAACAGGCACACTGGAGGGGTGCCTGGGTGATTCAGTCAGTTAAGCATCTGACTCTTAATTTCAGCTCAGGTCATGATCTCATGGTCGTGAGATCGAGCCCTGTGTTGTCTGCACTGTCAGTGCAAAGCCTGCTTGGGATTCTCTCTCTCTCTCTCTCTCTCTGTCTCTGTCTGTCTCTCTGCCTCTCCCTATGCTGGCTTTCTCTCTCTCTCAAAATAAATAAATAAACTTAAAAAAAAAGGCACACTGAAATAAAACATAGAGGGTGATGGAGCAAATGAACTAAAATATTACCAATTAGGAATCTGGTAAGCGGAGATGTGGGAGTTCTTTGTACTGTTGTAATTTTTCTTGTAGCTTTGAAATTATTTCAAAAAGATCTTTAATTAAAAGCAAATATTAACCTGGGAAAACTCTTGTATATATGACTGACAGTAAGTTGACATCCTTTACATATAAAAAAAAAATTCTTACAAATAAGCAAAAAAAAAAAAAAAAAAAGGCAAGATTCCCATATAAAAATAGGAAAGGATATTTACAATCATTTATCAGATCAGATACACAAACAACTTAGTACTAAAAATATTAAAAATTTACAAATCCACTAATATTCAAAGAACAGTACATTTTAGAAATGATAGCAATTTCCCAGATGTCATATAAGCAGAAAGTATTTAAATATAATCCTCAATATTTCTAAAGTTTAAGTTGTTTGCAAAGTAAATTTTTTCTGTGTAGTTCACCCAAAAAACAAATTGTACTTCCCTTTTGGTGCTGTTTAGGGCATTTTTACTGGCAAAATTAAAGCTAATGTATTCAGTAATTCATGTATTCGATGGCACATTCAGTATCTTCAATAATAATCAAACATAATTTTTATAATACCTAGAGTTTTTAAATAACCAAAGGTTAAAGTACAAAGGAAAGATGACAGCATGTCAATCGTCCTTTTTCAAAATGCTCAGTGGATAAAATCACCGAAGAGAAAAGGCAAATTATGAATGACTTTTATCCAGCTATTATGAAATACATCAATACATGGTTTCGACCACAAAAATAGAGTCCTCTCCAAGATCGATGGAATTCAAGTGTATACAACAGCAAGGAAAATAACATTTCTTAAGTAATAAAGATAACATAAATTCCACTGTCAATAGGACATCAAAATAATAATTAGCATGGACATTTTGAAAAGGTACATGCTTCACCATCACTAAAGGACAAACAAAGCAAGTTACAAGTAAGCTGAATTCTATTTCCTGTCACTTGATAATAAACCGCAAAAGGATCATTATAGTTTTTTAAGTGAGCTCTTTGTAAAATAATTCAAAGTTATTGATCAAAGGCCTAAAGACCATTTAGGAAGCTTTACACTGACATCAGAAGACAAAAAGGAGAAGAGTTTCAATGCTAAAGAATTAAAATATATTACAACAATCCCTCAACATTCATCTTGGAAAAGATCACTGAAATGTCATTGTATATCAATGTATGGCAGATTAAGAAAAGAGAATTAAATGAACTTTGATGGCACCTTGAAAATTTTCTTGTTATACTCTGACTTATATTCCAAGAATCCAACTTTCCCAGAGACAAAAGAAAAAGAAATATAAATAACTATGAAAGATGTTACTTTTGATATAAACAGAATCCATTTTCCTGGTAATACTGTAATTTAGAAGTCTTTTAAAAATTAAAAAAACATAATAGTAAAATAAAAATCCCATCAGACTTAGCAGTACAACCTATAATGTTCCTAGGAATAAATCTAACAAAATATAAGTATGCCTTTTATGGAGATAATTATAAAATAGACAAAAGAAGATATGAAAAAAATGAAGAAGTAAGCCATATCCCTGGGTAAAAGAACTAACCACAATAAAAATGTTAACTCAATGTATATTAACCTGTAAATGTGATATAATTTCAATACAAATACCAATGGGATTTTTTTCATGGAACCTACAAAATTAATTCTAAAGTTTATATCAAAGAATAAAGTTTTAAACATAGCAAAAACTTCTGAATGAGAACAAAACCTGAACGGTTAGAAAAGTCCTATAAATCTGCAGTCATTGGACGAAGGCGGCTACATAAGTTGTTCCTGACTTCATTCACCCTCATAAAAACAAAACAAAACAAAACAAAAAAAAAAAACAAAAAACAAAAAAAAAACCCTAACAGCTATTCAAGAACAAGACACCACTGAGAGAATCCTGGAACACAGGATGAGCCTACACCTCAGAGACCAAGACAGATTGTATTAGAAGGGTGACAGAAGGAGGTACACATTGACTGTACTGTTCCTCCCTCAGACCAGCACAGCAACATGCAGGTCTCCCATGAGCTTCCAGTTTCTCCAATGGGAAAAGAGAATTCAGGGTAAAACCAGCACCCTCCCACCATTCAAATCACTTTGTGGGAACCCCTACCCTAATCTCACATCACAGAAATTACAGGGGAATCTATGGGACTCCACCAGGACTCTCACTCTGATGGAGATGAGGCAGGGGCTTGAAGCAACCTGTACACAGGTCTTAGCAGACTGAAGTCATATCTTCAGTGCCCAAGTAGTAATCCTGACCAACAACTTTGCTCATCTGCAAAACCTAGTTGAGGGTTCATTCTGACCAGGAAACCAGGTGGGGTACAGATCTCCCTGATTCAGGTCCTCAAATAAGGAGTTTTGCCAGCCATAGAGTCCAGTTTGCCCGTCCCTAGGCAAGAAGCTGAATTACAGCTCCACTCTCACTGTGGAGAATATCTTCCAGACCCATCTAACCAGAAGGGCTGACTACAACTCCTAGAAGCAGTGGAGCCCAGTGGCACTTGAGCCGAGAGGTGGGCAAGCAATGCTATCATGAGCAGGAAGCATTCCCATGCTATGCTTAGGCAGGGGGATTAATTCACAGCCAAGACTGAGAATAGCTCCCAAACCCTCCCAACCAGAAAGCCTATTTGGGAAATTGAGAGTAGTTTGGAGTGGACCCTTCCCCTCCCACCCCCCCACCCCCCCCCACCCCCCCCACCCCCCCAGAAAAAAAGCTGAATCACAGCCCCATCTGCTATGGAGTCTTTCAGCCCCAGCTGACCAGAAAGTTTGGCAACAACTCCTGGAAATTGTGAAGCCCAGCAGCACTCAAGCTGAGAGGAGGGCAGGTAGAGACAAAAGCTTATAGAGCAAAGCCAGTGCCACTGTTTAGTCAAGGAACTTGGAGTGCAGATCAGCCTCAGTTAAAATAACAAAGAGCTTTACCAGCTTAAGAGTTGCTTCTTCCACTGACCCAGTGAGGGAATCTAATTCATAGCCCTGCTCATCACTGAGTAAAGCTTTCACCCTGTCCAACCAGGGAACCTAACCAGAGTACATGAGAAACTGCATAGCCCATCCAATAGCCCCATGTATAGTAAGTACTGGGAAAGAGCACAGCCCATGGCTTCCTGCATCTGCAGAGCAAAACTGATGGCCTCACTTTACTAGGGAATTCAGTGCACACTTCAGTTTGATTTGGGTCCCCAACAATGAGCTATATAGACCCTGGGTCCCACCCTGCTGCCCTGCCAGGGTAAAGAAGCTAATTCATAGCCCCATCTACAACTGAATATAGTAGCCAGTCCCAACCATCTAGAAAGCCTGACCAGAGAATTCATGCAACCAGAGCCCATTCTACAGCCTCACTTTGATAGGGTACAAAGCTAGTAGTCCTATCGGACTGTTCTCTAGTCAGAGGTTCATCCCCAACCCCATCCTTAGAACTCTATCAGCTCCCCTGCCCCAAAATGGGCTGTAATAGCAGACCCCACATACCCAAAGACATTACCAGCAGACACATCCAGGAACCAAAACTGAGTGGATTGGTAAAGAACTGTCTCTGTCAAAGCAAACCTGTGAAGTCTGGAAGAGGGGCCTGATTACTCATATGCACAGATACTAACAAAGGAATCAAACATCACAAAAAAATCAGGTAAATATACTGCCAAAAGAAACTAATAATGTTCCAATAACAGACTCTGAAGAAAGTGAGATCTATGAACTGTCAAAGAATTCAGAATACTTGTTTTAAGGAATTTGAGGGAGTACAAGAAAACACAGATAACTAAAAGAAGTTAGAAAAACAATGCATGAACAAACTAAAAGTTTGACAAGGAAAAATCAACCATCAAAAAAGAAAAAAACAACTAGAGTTTAAAAATACAATAACTGAACTGAAAAATACAATAAAGAGTTTCAAAGCAGACTTAATCATGCAAAAGAAGAATCAGCTGGAAGATAGGACACTGGAAATTAACCAGTCAGTAGAAGAAAAAAAAAAAGGAAGAAAGAAAGAAAGAAAGAAAGAAAGAGAAAAAGAATAAAGAAAGCCTATGGAATATGCTGTTTTCAATTTTATACAGAATATTTAGAGTATTCTATTAAGGTTGTGAAACATAAAAAAAGGAAGCCTATGGAAATTATAGGACACAATAAAAAAGAAACAATATGCAGATTATGGGAATTCCAAAAGAAGAGAAAGCCCAATGCAGGGCTTGATCCCATGACCCTGGGATCATGATCTGAGCTGAAATAAAGAGTCGGATGCTCAACTGGCTGAGCTACTCAGGGACTCCAGAAATTATTTTTAAAGTAATAATGGCTGAAAACCACCCATATCTGGGGAGAAGTAAGAAGTGAGAGTAAGAGAACAAGAATTAACATCATAAAAACATTAAAAAGGTAGTGCCAATCTCACCAGTAATGGTAAATATATAGTCATAGATTCTGCAGTATGGTACTAATGGTATAGTTCACTTACAACTTTAGTTTTAAGGCATAAGAAAATGAACCTAGTAAAAATAACCATAACTGCAGTAATCTGCTATTAGTTATACAATATAAAAACATGTAAACCATAGCAGCAACCATCTAAAAGATGAGGGGGAGGAGGAAGAGTGTAAAGTTTATGAATTCTATTGAAGTTAAGTTGTCATTTTAAAATAGGGTATTATAAATTTATTTTATGTCAGCCTCATGGTAACAAAGAAAAACCCTGTAGTAATTACACAAAAGAACACAATAAAGAAGTTAAAACATTCTGATACCAAAAGATACCAAAACACACAAAAAAAGACCAGAGGATAAGAAACAAGAAACAATGAATCTACAAAATAACCAGAAAACAATGAACAAAATGGTAATAGTAAGTCTTTACCTATCAAAAATTACTTTAAACACAAAGTGAATTCACCAATTAAAAGATGTAAAATGGCTAGATGGATTAAAAAAAACCAAGATCTGACAATATGCTGCCTACAAAAGACTTTAGCCTTAAAAACATACAAAGACTGAGAGTGAAGAGATGGAAAAAGACATTTCAAGCAAATAGTGACCAACAAAATCAAGGGTGGCTATACTGATATCAGATAAAATTGACTTTAAACTAAAAAAGTAAAAATAGACCAAGAAGATCATTATATAATGACAAAGGTGTTAATACATCAAGAAGATGTAATAATTGTAAACATTTATGCATTCAACATTGGAGCACGTATATATTTACAACAAAACCAACAGAGCTAAAAGGAAAAATAAACAGTAATAGAATAGTTAGGGACTTTAATATTTTACTCTCAACAATGGATAGATCATCCAGACAGAGAATCAACAAGGAAACAGTGGATTTGAACACTATAGACCAAATGGATTTAGATAATTACAGAATACTCTATCCAACAATAGCAGAATACACAGTCTTCTCAGAGAACACACGAAACATTTTCCAAGATAGACCATTTGATAGGCCATAAAACAGTCTAAGCAAATTCAAGAAAATTGAAATCATCCCAGGTATCTTCTCTGAACACAATGGCATAAACTAGAAATCAATAAAAAGAGGAAAACTGGAAAATTCATGAACATATGGAAATTAAATAACATTATTCTGAGCAACCAATAAAGAATAAATTATGGGAAAATAAAATAGTTTTTTGAGACAAAACACAACATACCAGAACTTGTGAGATGCAGCAAAAGTAGTTCTAAGAGAGAAGTTCATAGCAGTAAATGTCTACATTAAGAAGCAAGAAAGATCACCCCCAACTGCACCCCCCAATAAAACAACCTAACTCTATACTTTAAGGAACTTGAAAAAGAAGAACGGAGCCCATGTTAAAAGAAGGAAGAAAATAATAGAATATCAAAAATAAATAAAATAGAGAACAGAGAAACAATAGAGAAAATTAACCAAAC
The DNA here is from genome assembly GCF_018350215.1 of Panthera leo. Lineage (NCBI taxonomy): Eukaryota > Metazoa > Chordata > Mammalia > Carnivora > Felidae > Panthera > Panthera leo. Next base: position 71,765,079 of record NC_056685.1, read on the forward strand.
TAAGAGTTGGTTCCTTGAAAAGATAAACAAAATGTTTAAAAAACCTTTAGTTAGACTAACCAAAGAAAAAAAACAGAAAGGACCCATATATATACGTATATATATGGAGAATATATATATGAAGACATTATAACAGACACTACAGAAATTCAAAGAATCAGAAAAAGCTACTGTGAACAACTATGTATCAATGAACTGGAGAACCTAGAAGAAATGGAAAAATTCTTAGAAACATACAACCTACCAAGACTGAATTAGGAAAAACTAGAAAATCTGAATAGACCAATTATTAGTAACAAAATTGAATTAATAATAAAAAATCTTTCAATGAAGAAAAACCCAGGGCCAGACAGCTTCACTGGTGAATTTTACCAAATATTTAAAAGAAGACCAATTCTTCTCAAACTGTTCGAAAAATTCGAAGATGAGGGTACACTCTCAAACTCATTTTACAAGGCTAGCATTATCCCGATACCAAAATCAGAAAAGGACACTACCAGAAGAGAAACTACAGGCCAATATCGCTGATGAATATAGATGCAAAGACTCTCAGCAAACCAATTTAGCAGCACGTTAAAAGGATCATACACCACAATACAGTGGGATTTATTTGTGGGATGCAACATATGCAAATCAATCAATGTGATACATCACATTAATAGAATGTAAAAAGCCACAGGATAATCTCAATAGAAAAACAAAAAGCATTTGACAAAATTCTATATCTATTCATGATAAAAACTCAATAAATTTTGCATAGAAGGAAGATATCTCAACATAATAAAGGTTATAAGGCAAGCCCACAGCTAACATCAGTTAGCTGAAATTTTCTTCTTTTTCTTGAATTTTCAAATTGGCTTTCTCTTTTCTTCCTGGGAAGAGAAAATAACATATTCTTTCTTCACGATTTCATTAACATAATCCCACCCTTTAGAGATAGAAATTATTGGTTTGACTATGTATCAGTTAAGAAAATTTAGTACATCAAAATTGCCATTAAGACTTCAATGCAAATGAAAAACACTGGTGCTATGGAGTTAATATCCTTATTACATGGAGCTCAGTTAAATCAAAAAGTGATTTATGTGAGTGGATAACTGGTAGAAAAATAGCACACAGACTAATGAAACAGAGGAGAGAACCTAGAAATGATATTAAATATAAATATGAGATTGCATTTATGATAAAGAGTCGCAAATGAAGAGAGGGAAAAATGTCAAATGATGTTGGAATGATTAGTTATCTGTTTAAAAAAATGTTTAGAGGGATGCCTGGGTGGCTTAGTTGGATAAGTGTCCGACTTCAGCTCAGGTCATGATCTTGCCATTCACGAGTTTGAGCCCTGCGTCAGGCTCTGTGCTGATAGCTCAGAGGCTGAAGTTTGCTTCCAATTCTGTGTCTCCCTCTCTCTGCCCCTCCCCCACTAGTGCTCTGTCTCTAGTGCTCTCTCTCTCTCAAAAAAATAAACGTTAAAAAAATCTTTTTAAATGTTTAGAGCTTCATTTTTTGCTTACACTAAAATAAATTTTAGATGTGTTCAAGACTTATATGAAAATGAAACCATGAAAAACTTACTTTAATAAAAGAAGCCTACCTGACTTAAAGGCAATCAGGAAAAGTTACTATGCCCTAACATCTTGACATGTCAGTATCTTCAAAAATAACATGAAGGGAAATAATGAAGATGCAAGTGTTGATTAAAGAAAAAAAGGAACTAAAATAATTTTCACTGTCCATTCCTGAGTGAGGAAATAATATTTAGAAAAATCTTTTAATCATTAGAAGTATTTTTTTAATGTCAGAAAAAAAAACTAAAAAAAAAAGTAGCTAACTGATCATTAGTAGCTACATGGGCCAATTATTTCTAATGAACAATTAACCTTTACTACCACAGAAAAAGAAATAACATGGCAACATAGAAATGGGAAGCGTGCAAATATTCAAGCAGGAACACCAGGTCGATTTCCTAAAACATGGGAGGCTTGATCCTCAATAACATTTGCCTACACAACAGCCAAGTCACTGGTAGTCCAACATCTGGACTAAAGGGTAGATGCAAAGAGGCTATGAGATGGATGAAGCAGAAGGGTCTTCTTATACTGGTCTACGATATTTGGGGCCTGATAACCAGACAAGGCCAAATAGGATGGAGGGTTACAAATACCCCTGGTCCTCTGCATCTCTGCCTAAGGAGGGAAGTACCTGAAATGTGTGATGGGAATGGATAGAGATTGGCTAGTCCATGGTGGTGGCCGCAGCAGCAGCAACAGCCGATTGATTCACTCCTCAGCCCTGCAGAAACACTGGCATGCTAACAGGAAGGAAAATGGGGCCCCACTATTCCAGCATGAAAGGGAGGATTGTGCTCCAGGAAATAACCTCTGTATATTAAAATGTGTACTTCTTTCCATCACTTCACCTATGTGCAAATTTGGTACATACAAGAATACAAGAAATCCCCTTGCTTTCTGTCTTAACTTTAATTCCATTTCTTTGATGAGCAGCTCAACATGCCTACTTGGTAATGACATATGCATGCTTAACCACATTCGACTATACACTGTAACTTTCCTAATAATAAGAGGGTATTAAAATACATATTAAAGGTATAATTTTATTAGAGATAAATAATGATATAGAAATATACTTTAAGATAATCAAATATACAGTTGTTTTGTTAATTATGAAGAACTCAAGGTTTGAAATTTTAACTTACAAACCTGTTCTCTTTAACAATATTTAGTAAGCAGTGTGCAACGAAAAAGTAGAGTGTAGTAGCTGTTATGCCAGTCTGTTAATTTTATCCATGATAAACAGTCATCTTTTAGTTCAGAACCATTAAGCCAAGCAAATATTGCCAGCAAGTTTAATTTTTACTTAGTAATGTCAAGAAAGAGAAATGGCTTAATACATGACAAGCACTCACAAATATGAAGATACATTTTATCAGCCTCATACATAAATACATTCTTACTCATCCAGAATGTATAATAATTAATACTAAGAGAGTAGAAAAAAATCTCATTTATTTCACCTCAAGTTCATTAATATAGAAGATGATGAAAACTACAAGACAGTTTTGTATTTATTTGCAAAGCTATTGCCACAAATTCTTCCTATGTATGCTATTTGCAAAGCATTCACGGTTAGAAGCACAAATACTGTTTGGATATGAAGAAAATTCCTAATAATGACCCCATGTTATAAAGGCCTAATTTATATATCTAAAGCCCAAGACTATCTTAAATAAAGAAGTATTATAAATTACAGAACATAATGTAGACGAGTGTACCTAATCTATACCAAGGAATAACAAAATAATTTTATTTATCCTGAAGAAACTACAGCTTTGTAAAACATGGAAGAAAAGAAGAGAGTCCTTTCACAACTTGGGGAAATTTTCTCATTTATTTTAACTTTTAAATTCACTTTGCTTTTCAATGAGCCTTTACTGTTTTCATATCTCTCTTCTAAATCTCCTGCATAAACAGCTAAGTGAATTAGTTATCTTGGAATTATTTCTCTATTCTTTATTTTTTTCCTTTGAAAATGCAATAGCCAGAAAACCATAATGATGAGAGAATTCTTTGATCTGCCTGAATGTCTTAATTCTTTCAGACATTAAGTGTCATACATCATTGTCTGTTGTTTTTAGGTAATGCTGATATTAGCTAAATATACCCAGAAATGGCTGAAGAACCTACCAGCTTTTCACACTGCGCTCACAAAAAGTTTGCGGCCTAATTTTTAATATTAGCCCCTGCTTGAAAAACACGATTTGAAACCCCATTGAAATCTCAGGAGGCCAAGACTTTACTCACAGAACACCAGGACACTGCCATTGAGGTTCCCCACAGTTTCCTAATTATGTCACTCTGTTTGAAGCTGTGTTTCAGTACCAAGGTTTGACTTAAGCCCTCTCCCAGTTCTAAGATGTTGTGATGTCTGTCTTTCCTACTTCCGTCTTTCTGTTTGCTCACTTCAGATTCCTCAGAATCCAGAGTATGTCTATTAGTCTCAGATGTCCAAACTAACAAAGTTGTGTGATTAGGTTTCCAGCCTTAACGCAGTGGCTGAGATGTTTCTGTATAGCTCATTACAGGTGTCGCTATTCTCCAAGAACTTGACTTATAGCTGTTTCGAGGCAGTGACTGCCAGTTAGTGAAATTCTCACACTAGAGCTAATGACATTTAAGAATACTTTAGGCACCCTGCATCAATATAGCAATTTCAACATTCCCCAGATCCTTGCCCTAGACTGATTAAAACTCTGTGATGTTATTGATGATTCCTGCTGCACTCCGGATGATCTTTCTCTTGATCTTTCACTCATGTCCTCATCCATCAAATATTTATTTAGCATGTAACTCAGTGACAGCATGGTACATCGAATGGGGTTTACAAGTATAATGCACAATCCTTTAACAGCACAGAAAGAAAGAAAGAAAGAAAGAAAGAAAGAAAGAAAGAAAGAAAAAGAAAGAAAGAAAGAAAGAAAGAAAGAAAGAAAGAAAGAAAGAAAGAAAGAAAGAAAGAAAGAAAGAAAGACCTAATTAGGAACTGTTATAAACTATGCATAATTTTATACAAGCACACAAGTACACCTGGGCAGAGGATCAGAGAGCTGCATCCCAAAGTGTCAGGGTGGTTATCTCTAGATGTCAGGACTATAAAGTAGTGGTCCTTGTAAATGTTTAACAATTGGCTTTCTGTTCTCGAAAGAAATAATTCTAACATATTGGTTCATTTATCCACTCGTATAAGAAAGAAGAGAAATCTGAAAAAAGTTAAGACTTGTTGAAAAAACTAATATTAACGTAGAAAAATACATTCAAAGGAAGAAAGCCTTGCTTTGTAGCATTTGTTGATTTCCACACCATAAACACTCACATTGTGGCCTCCTTCCAGCTTCACAGTAATTAATGTCTGCTCGCTCACAAATCTTCAACTCCTGTAAGCCAGTCTGAACCCACTCCAGCACAACACTGATTGGCTAAGCTGAATTTTCTTTTTTACCTCTTCCTTATTTTCAAAATGTCTTTAATTATAATAGTAGTTGCCTCCAGGGGTAGAAAGTAGGTGTCTGGAGATAGGGACAGAGGTAGACTTTTTCTTCTCCATACCCTGCTGTGCCTTTTAAATTTTAAACCAGGAGATATATTACCAATTCAAAAAAACAATTACAACTGAAATTAAAAAATCCTCACTAAACATTTGTTACAATTGTGATCAAAGGCAGCAAATGATATTTTTAACCTCTGATATGCAATTAATACATATGCATATATATATGAAACACATAACGATATAAGATGTTATACCGAAGAAAGCCAAAAAAAGAGTGGCACAAATTTAAAAATTGCATTGGAGGCAAATGCAGGACGGAATTAATGTAAACTGGAAAGGTCAGTAAAAGCTTTATGGGGATGAGAGCAGAGTTCTGAAGTGTGAGGAGGATTTGGACAACAAGAGGGAAAGGAAGGGGGTGACATACAGGTGGTAAGCAGACTGGTCACCGCGCTCGGCATTGACACTCCACTTTCCTTCATCTCAACCAGTGCCGGAGCTGCTGTTCCCACAGTTTCTATTTCTTAGGGACTTCTTCCTACTTAATTTGGCATCAGAGCAGGCTGTACGGCAGGTAGCCAGGTTCTCACTTCGATCAGCCCAAACAGCGATAAGATTGGAGTCAGGGACCAACGTAAGGGAAGAAGTCGTTCCACATCATCGCTGACAGTAATATTAATGTTTATTTAGTAACTGGTCTGTAGTAGGCACCCTCCAGTGGGCTAACTCACAAAGCCTAATTCCGAGAAATAACTCAAGTTCTTGCTCTTGAGCTTTCCATCTGGCAGGCAAGAACATATGCTTAGATGAAGCACCATGACCTCCTCCGACCAACCCCAAATGCAACCAGGGAGTTAGCTTCCCTCAGGGTGCAGAAGAGCTCTTCCATGAACTAGGAAGGACCTTATGGAGAGCGGGACCTGCTCCTAATCACTGCCAGTGAAAGGATCAACTATTCACTGTGACAGGCATTTTTCAACATTGATCTGGTTTATAGCTAACCAACCAGTGGAGCACAAAAGTTCATTCACTTTATCCAGACACATATTTTGCAAACTAGTTCTTCTAAGTGGATACCTCAGGCAATTACACTGAACACACTTAGACACTTTTTGGACATTTTGCTTGGATTTTTTCATGGCATATGTAAGAATTTGATTATCTCTATTTTAATTTGTATCCAATGATGGAATAATCCTTGGGCATTAAAAAATAGACTACAAGTGAATATTTGTTGACATGGGAAAATTGTCAAGATATTTTGCTAAATTTTGAAAAGTAACTTGTAAAACATGTACAGTATGAATCAGTTTTTGAAATATTATATCTCTACCCTTAAGTAGACATTTATAACTGAAAATGTTAGTAGAAACTATCCCTAGGTGGTAAAGTTACAGATGATTTTGACTTCCTTCTTTGTAATTTTCTTAATTTGTAAAATTTACTATAACTATCATAATATTTAAAATTTGTAGCATAATTAAAATTTCCACCTTCAATAGGATCCATTCATCAATATGTGAACATAGAACCCACACTACTTCCTGAGGAAAAGCTTGGCCCTGCTCTTGACAACTGCCTACTTCAGGAGGAAACGGGCATCTTCCATTCAGGTGTGTCCTTGTCAGGCTCCTCGGTTTTTACATAAAATGTCAGTCTTTCCTCCAACTTAATTGCTATTGCTGCTCAACACTTAATTCTCACTGAAGTGTCAACAAAGAATAGCTACAATTCAAGTATTTCTGAGAGAAGTCTAACTTGAATTCAGTATTATTCTCATGAGAAAAGCAATTTATATGGAATATTGCCTTAAGGACATGGCCTTTTATTAGAGTTTCACATCAGAGGCACTATTGGAATTTTGAGCAGGAAAATTTGGCTGTACAGAACTTTCGTGCATACTACCAAGGGCCTCTGAGGGTACAGTACTGTTTCAAACACCTTCACACATTGATGCAAGTTCCTGGCATCTCTGTAGCTTTGCTTTTCCCTCAGTGCTTTACAGCATGATGTCACCAGCTGATATGAAGCCCTCTGGATTCATTTCTCTAAAGACACTCATTACATCTTGCATGAAAGGGCATAGGAGAAATACGTTTCTGGTCTCAGAACTAAGAACAATTGCATTATCTTAATCATCCAACTGGGTTTCTATTTTTCCTTTGCCCTGATTTTCATATTTCATTTTATTCTTATTTGTTGTCCTGTAGATAGCCCTATAAACCACGCTAAATTTTTTGTGAAGCAAATCAAAGAATAAATACATAAGTGTTCATGATACGATGAAACTAAAAATAGGAGTCAGATTAAGACTAAGGAAAGAAAGAACTTCAGCAACACCACAGAAAAAAAAACAAAACACACACCACAACACAAGATCTGTCAGGGTGCTAAAAGGTTAGGAGATATCACAGTATACTGGTGAAAACACCACATTCAAGAATCAGAGTAAGTGGATTTGGGTCCTGATTCTGTCACTAACTAGCTAAGTGGTGCTATGGGAGGGGGGAGGGGGGGAATGGGCAGAAGAGAAGGAAGTCTAACACTAGACCCTGAGAGCTGGCAGGGCACTGAGGTTAAGCCGGCTGGCTCTGGAATCAGATTACCTGAGTTTAAACCCTACCCTCACTTACTCTTGGGAATCTTCAACAACGTAAGCTCTCTGGGTTTGTTTCCCCCCTTTTTTTTTCAAACAAAAGTTAATTTATTTACTTTGAGAGAGAGAAATCCCATGTGTGGGCACGAGTAGGGAAGGGGCAAAGAGAGGAGAAGAGAGAGAATCCGAAGCAGGCTCCACGCTGCCAGTACACAGCCCATCACGGGGCTCTGTCCCAGGAACTGTGGGATCAGGACCTGAGCCGAAACCAAGCTGGACGCTTAACCCACTGAGCCACCCAGGTGCCCCTGGGTTTGTTTTTCTTAACTGTAAAATATGAATGAGAATAGTGACTTTGTATGATTATGGCACTTTGTGGAATTTTTTTCTCTAGTGTTCTCAAGCACTTTATATGGATTTACAGATGAAGAACCTGAGGTACAGAAGAGTTAAGTAATTTTCACAAGGTCACAAGGCCAATAAGTGGTATTGCCATGCCTGGAATTCACGGAGTCCATCTCTAGACCCGCACACTTAACCACTGCCCAGTCCTGATGATAAAACGAGCTAATTCACAGCGCCTGGCACACGTAAGACTTTAATAACTGCTGGTTTACTAAACAAATAAAAAGAGCCTTGCAAACCTAAATGATCTTTTATATCCTAGAAAGATACACCATATCTCAAATATATTTGATACACCATATCTCAAATTTGTAGATGATATGAAGAAAGAATGAGTAAGTAAAACAAGGAATTACAGAATTAATATTAAATTCAACAAGTATAACTGGAAAGCACAAGAGCTGAGCACAAAAATTTATGTATAAATATGTTCATCATGGTGTTATTATTAAAGTTAAAAAAGGAAATGAGTTAAATAACCAAAGTGAGGGGCAGATCAAATAAAATATGGCATATCTACATGCACAGACAAAAGAACTGGGTTAAAATATGGCAAATTTTAAACATTGGTCTCCTTTTGGTAAAATGATTTGTATGAGTTTTTCTATTTCTTTACAATTGTCTGCTTTTCAAATTTTCTACAATGAAAATATATTGCCATATTAATTAAAAAAAACAAATATTATCTTTCATTGAAATAACTCAATAAAAATTCCTACATGTTTTCGCAAATCTACTTCACAGGAAAAGTAAGAAAAAAAATCTGCCTGATGGCAAGTTATCCTTCCTCAGGTCCTTCACCAAGAATCTACCTGATGATGGTCGGGTATTTCGGTGGTCCATATACTTATTGTTTAAGATGCTAAAAAAACTTTTTTTTCCATACTATCTTAGTAAGTATTAGATTGAAAGTATACAGATTACAAGAAGTCTGTGCTGGTCAAACGTTTGTAGAGTTATTCATTATATTCAACTCCAGGGACCAACAAAAACATTGCCCATCTGGGATGCATATAGATGAGGGCAGTAGACCTCAAGAATTGCTGTCAATTAAGTCTAAAGAGGAGCAGATGGAGTACCCAGCGCTGGTTAGCCCTGAGACAAGAAGGGTAAGATGGGAGGCTGCAGTGACCATCATGGATGTAAGGATATGCCATCTGGAAGAAGGCTGGACGAGTTCCATGTCTCTACTAATGGGGGGGGGGGGCAGTTACAGGGCAGAAAAATCTAGTGCCCAAAACACAGGGGAAATTTCTTTTAGCAAGCAGAAGTCATCAGCAATAAAACAAGCTGCTCTGTAAAGGAACAAAATTCCTTTATTTTATGTGAATCATGTTGCCTAAAGCTCAAGTGAGATGGGCAAAGTCACAGTACTGTAATGTAAGCAAGGAGGTCTGATATCAATCACTTGAAGACCAGTCCTGACCCTGGGACCAGAAACAGACCAACGGGAAAAGCCCTAGTGAACCCTTAGAAATGGGACCTGTCCCTTTCTTGCTGTGCCTTGAAGATCCTAAGCCAATTACCAGATAAATGTTATCATGGCACCCTCCTGTCAAACACAGGCCAGGACCTGGGAGGAAAGAAACCCAAGTAGGGGGTTATGACAACCCTCTCGGGCTATAGATGGAATAATGCGGGGCCTTGATGCCTTGAGAATAATCCAGGTAGAGTGTGATCAGGAACCTTGCTCTCTATGTCAACTTGCTGTATCTTGTTCACCACGTATATGTGCTTCTGTTTGCCCTTTAGTATTTCATAAAGATTTTCAAAGTCCCAGGCTACCTCATCCCTGGTAAGAGAAACCAAGAAAAGAGGTTTCTCCCCACACCTTAACAAGATCATAAAAACCATGTATATATTTCAAACACTTATTAATCTTCACAACCACCCATGAAATAGGTACTATTACTCTCCCCATTTCACAGGTGAGGAAATTGCAGCACAGAAAGGCCATGTGACTTGCTCAAGGTCCATAGGTAGTAAGTCATGGAGTAAGTATTCAAAATGGGAACACAAAGGAACTTGCATTGTCAGAACTGTGGTAATTCTTTCACTCAAGGGATCATTTAGAGCTGTTTGGTGTTATTCAGTAACAATCTATGTATATGCCAAGCGTCATGAATGAGTTTCTCCTTCCTCCCACCCCCTACTCCCCGTTACTCCCACCAGCTCTCCCCTAATCATGCTTCCACACATGTGAGAGACTGGGAGATACTAGACAGAATTTTGATTCAAAACGCATGCAAGAATACAGCTGTGCTGCTGCAGTCTAAGAGACGCATCAAGAAAGAAGTTACCTGTCAGTGATGAAAATTATGACTTATTAAACTCAAACCCAGGCAACTTCCTAAAGAAACTAAATATAGTATTTTTGTGGCTAACTATTCACAAATTACAAAGAAGTATGTTCAGCCTTAACATTGAGGAAGATATCTCATGAGGAATTTAGTCACTAATAAGTGTGTCTCAGGAACAGTGATTTCTGTGTGCTTTTAGCAACATCAAAAGCACCAGCTAGCTTCTTTTGCATCTAGGCTGATTTCAATTACTTGTGTTTGTGATTTTGCATAATGTAGCAAAATTATTCTAGCTGTTTTATTCCAATCTTGTATATTGGATATCTTGATTTTGTTTACTTCTTTTGAATGTGTTCATTTAACCATATATAACGAAAACACAAAAAACCCAGCAGCCACACTCACCTGTGATCCAAGTGGTGAATGGAGAGAATAACTCCAGAATTCAAGTGGGTCTGTTTCAGAGTCACTAAAACAGTAAATTCATGTTTATTTCTCAGCTTCTGAAAAAACTGTTCAGCTGTAGCAGTGGATGCTTTTATACTTCTGGGAGTATCTAAAAAAAGAAACATACATTAAATAGATTAGAATTTGGTTTTATAAAGTATCCTTTCCATGCAACATCTTTCAAAAAACATTATCAAGTAATAACTGATAAATACCAAGTTTCAGACTCCTTCAACAAGATTTTTTGCTACAGGGACACCTGGGTGGCTCAGTCGGTTAAGCATCCTACTCTTGGTTTTAGCTCATGTCACGATCCCATGGCTCATGAGTTCAAGCCCCGAGGCTCTGTGCTGACAGTGCAGAGCCTGCTTGGGATTCTCTGTCTCCCTCTTTCTCTGTCCCTCCCCAACTCACTCTCTATCTCAGCACAGAGCCTGCTTGGGATTCTCTGTCTCCCTCTTTCTCTGTCCCTCCCCAACTCACTCTCTATCTCTGTCTAAATAAATAAATAAATATTTTTTAAAAAAACTTTTTGCTACATATAACACAGGACAGTAAACCAATTACTGGACTCGTGTTTCAGGAATTCTTTTTCAAAAATGTCACCTCTGGGGCAAAGAATCAAAGGATCCTGCTTGAAGAAGTGTACTCCCAAGTTTTCTCCTTACACATACCCTATATTCTGGATACCACAGCCACATCAGTGTCAACAGTGAGCAAAAAGATGTACTTCATAGACTAGAACCTAAAAGACCATGTTAGAGCCATTTAGCTTTTCTGATGCCTCATGACAGAAAACTGGATTTAAATCTATGTGCCACCTTCCACATTGATATCCTTAGCCAGAAGGCGTGCTATAAATAGATTTTTTAAAAGATCATTGAAATTAGTCACTCTCAGCCTTCTGCGCAATGGATGAAACATTAAGATCAAATTGTCTTACCATGCTGTTGAAAGAAATACATAGAACTTAATTCCAATGTCCTCTTCTCCAGACTTAGAGAAAGCCTAGCCAAGGAAAGTATGCATGGGAGAGCAGAAACTTTTACCCTACACTTCTACCTGGTTTAGTCCTGCACTCCAAGACCCAGGGAGTGGGACCCAGAGGCTATGGGGGCAATACAGATAGAAATGGATTTAGTGGGTAGGAAAAAACCATTATTCAAGCCATCTGCTAACTGAGCATAAGGCTCTCCTATTCATAGTGTGTGCAAAGGGTTGATGGGAGCCAGAAATACAGTTTATGTTGTTCTCAAATCATCCTCCTTGTTTCTATGCTTTAGACTAGGTAGACTAAGTAACTAGACTTACTTACTTTAGAGTAGGTAGTCTAGGTAACTACTAAGCAAGTAGATCTCAACGGAAAAACTACTGGCATTTAGACAGAAAAACCCATCCTTGTGCAAAACTGTCCCATGCTTTGCAGAATATTTAACACCCCTGGTTCTGGCCCAGTGAATGCCAATGGCACCCAACCCCCAATCACTGTGACAACCCAAAGCTTTCCCACACATTTCCAAGCATTTCCTCAGCAGCAGTGTAGCAGAAATCTTGTTGAGAACCACAACTTCAGTGAAAGAGTTTATAGGATTAATCTAAAATTCCATACCTTCCTAGCCCCACAAATTTATGGAATAAAAATGTACCCACATGATCTGTGCCCATCACTGGGAATGGACAGACATGGAGAAGCCCTCAAGATACCCACAAAGTAGTGGACGAGACAAATAATCCCAGTACAATGAAAGAAATGCTGTCATACAGGTAGGTACCAAGCGTGGACGGATCACAGATGTAAAAGTAGCCAACATCATGCGGACGGAAAAATCTCATAAAACAGACGACACTTGATCTGGAGATCACCAGGTAGAAAAGAGAAAGAAAAGCATTCCAGTCATAGGAAGAGCTTGGGAACCAGCAGGAAGGTGTAAAAGGGATTTTTGCTCAAAGTTTTAGGAAAAATAAATTTCTTGCTTCAAAAAAGAAACTTCCTCAGTCCCATCGAATATTCACAATTCAAAAGTAGAACAATAATCTGCAATTTCTGCCATGGTCAACATAATAGTTTCCCCTCAAGCTCGATCAGGGATAAGATTGGCTGTGGAGGGGATTCCATACAATTCCTCCTAGCTCCAAAACTTTCCACTTCCTCAAGGAGGCATACAAAATGAAATTCCATGAGAATAATTCATCTAGTGTTAACTTTTTATTCACTCTAGTCACAAGTAAATCATTCCCAAACTTCATCACTTCATCTTAATTTGATAGATAAAAGCAAATTAAAATCAAATTATAAATATTTATTATGCTTCCCCCTCTTTCAACCAGGTAGAGCTTCAGCAGTACCCTTTGTCTTGCCTAGTAGGATGATAGATGGGGATGCAAATGAGAGAAGCAGAGAAAGGACTACACTGAATACAGAAAGGAAGATGAAACCCAGAGAGAGAGAGATCCAAAGAGATCTTGGAGCTTGAGCTCATCCAGTGAGAGAAAAGAATTTAGAAATGCACCACAGCTGCCTTACAAGGTGAAACTTTTAAAAAAGAGATTCTTAATGAGGGTTTTTAGGAAGTTTCGTCATTTGGTATGCATAGAAAACCTTCACTAATCTCTATATTATCCTCTACTGCTTTTGGAGTCAGATTTGTGAGGAGAGTTGACAGGTTATCTTATTTGTGAGATTTTTCTTTATTTTGTTTTCAGATGAAATGATATGTAAAGATTGACCTTAAGAGGAATAGAAGGATCTAAAAGAATGGATTACATTTGAGTATCATTAATAAAAATGTAAGACACCATGGTTGAAAACATGGTGAAGGAATCTATAGATTAAAGAAACATTTTTTTTTTAATTGATCAAACTATACTTTGGAAATTTTTCTCTGGTGGCCACATAGAAAGTTATTTGAAGAAAGAAAAAAGTTGAATGCAGGGAGAACTCTTAAGAAACTCTCACAACTCAGATGATCATTGACTTTTTTGTTAGATTTCACATATTTTAAACATCACATATTGACATCCCTACACTTCTTTTCCTAAACCAAACCATCCTGTGCAACTTCTCCTCCCAGTTCATTATCGTCCATCTTGCTCCCTCTGTGAGGGCAGAATGACTTACTGGAAGGAGGGCCCCTCCAGCACAAACATGGCCAGCAGAAGCTCCATTCAGCTCATGCTATAGTGACAGGAGAAATAATATTGGGTTTTGTTTTTTCTTCCATCTAGATTAACCAAGTTCATTACAGAGAGATTTTAAAATGGGCTTGCATGAAATTCCCACCCGTGTTATGCAGAGGGGCAATATGGAAGGCAGTGGGAGGGAGAGAACCTGACCTGACTTACTATGGCCTCAGGATGGTCTACTGACCTGGCAACGCCAACCCAGGGGCCCAAGACACAGATGAATATTTTTAAGTTTCTGGATTGTGACAGAGAGAACTTAAAGGAAGTATATAAATCATGATTGCATCATAATTTTTAGCTGTTGACAGTACACCATCTCTCATCAACCCTGACCTCATCCTAATATTATTTAAATCTATTGTTGCCCTTAAGAACATGTTTTCATATATTCATCATGCTTGAGTCCAGGAAGGACTTGATGGGAGTCTGAACTCTCTGAAAAGCATCAGAATAAATAGAAGAGGAAGAATTCAAGAGAGTTTTAGAAAACAGAAGAATTGGGCCAGTGATAAAACACATGCAAAAGGCAAAAGAAAGAGAGAAAACTGAAGTTAATTGAATCTAAAGTTTCTAGCTGGAGAGACTAGATGAAAGGAAATGCAGTAGCAGAATGATGGGATTTCACTTTTAGAAATGGTTGGGACACGAATGTGGAAGTGTCCAATAGGAGGTGGGCACTATAGAACTTGATCTCATGAGAGAGGTCAAGGTTGGCAATATAGATTTAGAAGTCATCAGAATATAGTATCTAAAATAATAGGTGTGCCTGAGTAAATCATAGGAAACACAAGAATGAGGGTATGAAGGATGGAACACAGAAAAACTAAATCTGGGAGTGCCTAAGTAGCTCAGTAGGTTAAGCATCTTACTCTTGATTTAGGATTCGTGATCTCATTGTTTATGAGCCCCTCATCCAGCTCTGTGTTGATGGCACAGTCTGTTTGGGATTCTGTCTCTCTGTCTCTCTGTCTCTCTGTCTCTCTGTCTCTCCCTCTGCCCCTCCCTCAGTCACTCTCTCAAAATAAAAATTTTAAAAAACTAAATCTGTTGCATACACATATATAATGTTGCACAGCTGCTACTATACAACATTTATCCTTCAAAAATGTATAATGATATATTTTACCCTTTGAGCCCATATTCCATTTTGTTCTCACAAAGCTCTGGAAACTAGACAGGAACAACCATTACTACGTCCTTTTTCAGTGAGTAAAACAAGCCAAGGAACAATCCTGTGATTCACCCACAGAGGTGATAATGCCAGAGGCATTATGGGGATGACAATTTCTGGTCCAGTGTTCTTTCCACTAAATCATACTGCCTCCTGAACATGGCATCCTTTATCCATGCTTAACTGCCACTCACAAATATAAATGCAAATAAGAGAGCACCAACATAGAAAATAATCCAGAAAAAAAGTAATGATATAAGATAACATTTTTAGTTCTTTAAGTGACTAGCTTAGTAGTGATTTTAAGAAAGGTCACATTCCTCATTTGCATTTCTGTTTCTCAATTTGTAAAATTAACATTCCTACCTTCCATTTTCATCTCAAGGATTATACAATGTTCAGAGAGACTTCTGAGTTCCCACAGTTATTACTATAGACCCAATTCGAGTCTTCACTGGAAAATCAAGTCAAAGAAACCATCATGTAAGAGTTAATTTTAGAATTAATAATTCAATATAGGTATGCATGAAGCAACTTCTCAACAAGGCCTCCTGCTAAGGAACCAAACATAGAAAAATGAAGTGTGGTGGCTATCAGAATGAACTTGGAGCCCAGAAGAATAAGGTTTCAATGCCAGCTATGCAGATTATTAGCTATGCTTGGCATGTAGTAAACACCATGTGTTGGCCATTAGGATTATGATACTTATCATTATTACTCTTCCAAGTGGTGAGACTGTGGAATCAGCCAAAACTACCAACAGCCGTGATACCTTTGGGGTGATTTCTGAGCTTACTTTCATTCTAAGCATCCCCAACTCCGCCATAAATGATCAGTTTCCACATTTCGAAATTGGTATAAATGTTTTCGGCAATCAAATTATTCTTAAGATAAAATCCTGCCTACCACTCTCTATTTCTACAAAACAATGAGTGATCATTCATTTACGGACAAAAATCAATGTAAATTGAATTTCTTTTCAATGAAGGGCTGACAGAGATCATTTGAATTGCCTCTTCAGGAAAAACAAAAACAAAAACAAAAACAAAAACAAAAACAAAAACAAAAAACAGGCTGATAAAAGTGGCCTTTAAACACTACTACAAAGCCCCACAGAAAAACTTATCAACACACCCATGCTAGAGTAAATCTTTTTAATTGGAGAACTGCTTGGGTTTAAAACAAAACTCTGTTTCAATGTTTTCCATTTTTATTGTGTACAGAGCCCAAAAAATCCCACTATAAGAAACAATTCATGGCATTTTAAAGCAGTTATTAATAAGTAATGAAGTAGTTCTGAAGCAATTACATCAAAATATTCATTTTTTTTGTCATGGGACTACCAGAATGGAGTGATGCATTCCTGTGTGGATGTAGTAACCATTTCTAGGGATTTCCACCATGTGCTATGGATTCCCCATATACATCACAGTTAGGGGGATACAGGAGAGAGAGAGAGAAACTGGTTTATTTCAAAAATAAGACTGTAGGTGCACCTGGGTGGCTCAGCAGGTTGAGAGTCCAACTCTTGATTTCAGCTCAGGTCATGATCGTAGGGTCATAAGATGGAGCCCCAAGTCAGGCTCCACGCTGAGCATGGAACCTGCTGAAGATTTTCTCTCTTTCTCTCTCTGCCCCTACCCTGCTCTCTCTCTCTCAAAAGAAATAAATAAACATTTAAAAAAACAGACTGTAGATGAATGGAACAATGTACGTGCTGGCAAACATGGGTACTTACTGAAAAAGAGAGTCAGACTGGAGCTTCTTTCAGTATTTTTAGTGTGTTAGCAAAAGTAAAGAGAAGGGATTTGTCCATCTACCAATAACAAACCGGCAAGAATTATTTTCTTCTTTTGCACTTAAACTGCATTACTATAATTGCCATCATGAATCGCACGAGTCTCTGCCACTGACAGGTCTCTATCCCATCTGCAGTGTATAGAACCTAAATTGATTTTCCCCCACATAACCAGACTAATACAAATACCAAGTACAGATTCAATTATAAAAACAGTCTAATCTCCAGCATAAGATGGTTGACTTAGAATGTGCCAAAACTCACCAAATTACTTTTTTTTTCAGTCTCTGACTATGAAAGGCTGTTATCTTCTGAATTCAGGTTAGAAATATATGAAGTCAGAACTATTAGTATAGTTCCTATCCATCGCTCTTAACTCTCCCTTCAATATATTCATGCCTTTATACTGCAAACTTGCAAGGCAAAGTAATGGTTACAACTTTAAAAGCCATTAATATTTGATTAACACCATATATGCAGTTTGCAAAGTCCTTAAACATGAATAATCTCATGTAAGCCTCAGAACAACATTGAATAAATGGGATTATTGCTCCAAAGTAATAGAAATTACAGATGAGGAAAAGGAGGCACAGAAAAGCCAAGAAACTCGCCATCATCACCATGCATGGCTCAAAATCGGAGCTCATTTTCTGTGAATTTACTATATTAGAAACTTGTTGGTTCGAACCTCAGGCGCTTCCCCAGTGATATCTGAAGCAAGCTCTGAACATAAAGGGCAAGGAGAGACAGAACAAAGAGGCAGGCCATTCCAGATTGGGAGGGGGCAGTTTTAATAAAGCAAGGGAACTTAGAGGCCTGCCCTGGGCAGCCGCAAGACGCACAGATCTCTACATCTGCCTGCAAAAATCATAAATTTATATAGAAGCCTTAACTGGATTCACTCAGTTTATACCAATCCAGATGGTCTCAACAACACACTGCTCTCTCATGGCCGCATCCCTGAAAATGACTGCCACTGTGGGAATGGAGGGCGGAGGGCAGAGGGTACATTTCAAGGAAGGGGATGAGGTAAGGAGCCTCCAATTGCCCAGGGCCAGCTCAAGGGTCAATTGGAGGTCACCTCCTCTCCTCACCTCCTCTAACAGAACTATCAAAAGCAATTAGGATAGGATAAATGAACAAACCCACCAAATTCAAGTGGCAGAGCTGGGATCTCAACCCAAGCCAACACGCTTCTTATTATTACACGATAGTGTCCTACTAACATGATGGTGATGCACACTCTGGAGAGTAAATAAACTATCATATTAAGTTAATTTTTATAAAAATATATTCTGAATATAAATACATTTTTCTTGATCTTCAGATTCATTTAGGCTACACCAATCTACAAAACTATATATAATCTTTAGAGAATCTAAACTACTGAGATAGAAACTGTACTTTTAATCAAAACCAAAAGTTTTTTTTTAAACAAATGTTTATTTATTTACTTTGAGAGAGAGAGTTGGAGGGGCAGAGAGGTAGGGAGAAAGGGAATCCCAAATGCGCTGACATGGGGGTCAATCTCATGAACCATGAGATCATGGCCTGGGCTGAAATCAAGAGTCGGACACTTAACCAACTGAGTCACCCACGTGCCACACCAAAACCTTTTTTAAAAGACAATTTTGCGGGGCGCCTGGGTGGCTCAGTCAGTTGAGCGTCCGACTTCAGCCCAGGTCATGATCTCGCGTTCCGTGAGTTCGAGCCCCGCGTCGGGCTCTGTGCTGACAGCTCGGAGCCCGGAGCCTGTTTCAGATTCTGTGTCTCCCTCTCTCTCTGCCCCTCCCCTGTTCATGCTCTGTCTCCCTCTGTCTCAAAAATAAATAAACATTAAAAAAAAAAAGACAATTTTGAAACAATTCTCCTTAAAAAATTATTGGGCAAAATGTTGTGAGTACCCACAAGTTTTTAATGGGGCAAACCCACATCTAATGATGCCCATCCTCACCCTTCAGAGATCTATATGCCCTTTACATTACTAGGTTAGCATAGTGCATACTCTTGGAAAGCCAACGTCCTCTTCTACATTTTATTTGAGAATAAAATTTAGTGAGCTAAATCCCAAAACCATCTCAAAAGTTTTTTTCAAATCAACAGCTAATTATAATTTGATTCAATGCACAATAAGCATATATATCCTCATGTATTATTTACAAAATTATTTGTTAGCTTAATGCTGTGAATATCCAACCACATAAAAACATACATATGTGAATACAATCAGATTTAAAACATAAGCTTCAGCACCATCCAAAGAAACAAAAACAAATAGCAAGTTCTACTCCTGGATTTAGCAACTAAATGGTTTACTTTAAGCAAATCATTTATGACTCATCTGTGGGAATTTTCATTAATGAAGTGCAACAAAATTTCATCAGGATGTAGGAGGGTGACAAACAACAAAATGTCTATAATTTTGAGCTTAAAATTACAGTATTAAAATTTTATACATAACACATATAATACAAGTTATTTAGAGTATTCCATTTTGTTTTGGGTCTAGGTTAACAAGCAACTTTCTGATAATAATTCGGCTTCCCAGGTACATTTTCCTTCAGAGACAGCAGTAGTAATTAACTACACGGGTATTCTGGTTTAGTTCACTGTTATAATCTTTGTTGTAGATTAAAATTAAAATCAGCACTTGAGTATGTAATCAGATTAATGCTTTTGGCTTGCGTGAAGCAGTTCCTTAGAACCTCACCAGTGAAATTACCAACTGTTTTGTTACCAGAAAAATTAAGAGGATAAATGAGTTAAACAATATCCCTCTTTATGATCTCTACTCCCAACTGGAATACTGCTCAAGACTAAGATTAAATGGGTAGAAATGTTAAGTAAATAACAGGGATGATGACAATGTCATCTACAACCTTAATAGACTGGCTGTATTCCTGTGTTAAGACTGCCTCATTATCTGTAGATAGCAGTCTCAATAACATCATTTGAATATATGTAGCAGACTTAAGAATCAGTAATTGGTTAGATCTTTATTTAAACCAATCTGAATGAAATGTATTATCAAATTGAACCCAAACTGAATGTGCACAATTTGTCCGCTAATATCAAAGCCAATGTCTTAAATACGTAAGTAAAATTAGACTCATGGACTATCATACTTTATGAAACATGCTTTTGCTTTGACTAGAGCAATTAAAACCTTGAATAAATAAAATGTATGAATGTCTTTTTAAAAAAAGAAAAAAACTTGAGTTTTCACTGGGCTTTTTTCACTGGGCTTACCCTTAGCAGTACATCAAAGGTTCAAATGCACCTTCATATACTGACACGTTATCAGTGTATGAAGTATTGCTTAAATTAACAACTTACTCATCTTAGCATTAAACTGTATAAATTCATGAACTACATCATTTTTCCCTCTTGTAAATTATCCTATATAGAGTATCCTATATAGAGTGTATATATATATACTTAATATATATATTATATATATATAAAATAATTAAGTTACTCTCTTAATACATATGAATACTTTATACATATATTATATATAATATATATATAATATCTTAAGTGCAAATATAATTACTCTTCATAAAGTATTCATATGTATTAAGAGAGTAATAATTTTGCACTATAAGTGCAAAAGAAAAATGTACATATGCTAATTTTTTAAGTGAAAACTGAATCACAAGTTATTCCTTTAATTTCTTTGAGGTCTGATCAGATTCATTCAGTCCCTGAGAAGGATAAGAGAGAAAAAAAATATATATGTCCCTTCAAAAAATCTGGCTATATTTTTATCCACATGTGTGCCGATGTTTTGGCTTGGCTTTAGTCAAATTATTAGTGTCAAAAGAAAGAAGGGGCGCCTGGGTGGCTCAGTCAGTTAAGCACCCAACTTTTGGTTTGGTCATGATCTGTGTGGTTTCATGAGCTCGAGCCCCACATTGGGCTCTGCGCTGGCAGGGTGGAGCCTGCTTGGGAGTCTCTCTCTCCCTTTTCTCTCTGCCCCTCCCCCACTCACGCTGTCTCTGTCTCTCTCAAAAGAAGTAAACTTAAAAAGAAATAAACTTAAAAAGAAAAAAGAAGAAAGAAAACTAACAGGATCAAGGTGAGATCTCTACTATATATCTTTAATAGTTGACTGACACCTATTAATTGGCAAGAATAAGGAATAGGGATCTATAACATACAGTTTTACACATTTATATAAAATGTTATGGTTATACATTCTACAACCTCAGATTGCACAAGCAGATTCTAACAGAATCTTTGCTGAATAGCCAAAGAGATAGGATGTAGTGCCCCATCAATTATGCAGAGCTGAAATGCTGAAATGCACAATTTCATCTTCCACCTAATAGGCCAATTTGACCTGAGACATCAATTTTGGGAGTTTGTTCTGCTTTATCCTTCTTTAATTATAATAATCAAATTATTTTAGAATAACAAGACACCAAAATATCAGTTACCATGATTAATCACCCTATCAAAATTGTGCTACATTTTTTTTTACTATTATCATTTTCACTGCAACAAAGAACACAGCATTATAAGGTACAAAAGGACACAGACCACAGAATAGTCAGTTTCTCAATCCACAGTTTCAGACACTAGCCCCATGTCAACTCCTGCCCTTGTCTCCCCAGGCCCCGTATCTGCCTCCCCTCAGTTTCTGGGCCAGTTATAATGATGCCAGAAAATCAGAAGTGGGGATCAAGAATTAAGTTATTTTTCTCAGGGATTACAAAAACAAAGAGCTCTGAAAATTTGTGCAGCCTCGAAAACTAATCATTTCCCAGCCCCACTACACTGGCCCCAGCTACAAGGCTGAACGTCTGCTTCACCTTCCCAACCTAGAACTCTCAGCTCTGCCCTGCACACCAATCTCAAGTTCTGGTGTTTTGCCAGGATCTTGCCAATTCTCTCTGCTGTGCCTCTGGAATGGATGAATCTGCTAAAGTGTGTCAGAATGCTAGATCCATCAAATGATGCCTGCCTGACTTTGAATTGTGGGGGCTACTGGATTTGTCCCATTTACCAGACTAGATACCACCCCCAACTCCTACTCATCCTCATACCCTCCCCATCTTACTCCCTCTTGGAGTTTTTCCCACCCCTATAAATTTCTCTACAATACATTCACTAAATGCTGATACTATCCCTGGATAAAGTACAGAAGATTCACTTACTGACTAAACTAATCTCTGGATTTCACCTTACCAGAAACTATATAATTGCCACTCTCAATGTATCCATTTTTAGGAGCCTTAAATCTAATCCCTCCAAGCTAGTGTCTCTCCCATTTCAAGCTTGGATTTCTCCCTAAGTGCCCATTCCAGGGCTAAGGATTGCCTTCAGTTTCCTATTCACTTTAATTAATTCAACAAATATATAACTGAGCACTTGCTATGTGCTGAGCATTCAAAAATGAAGATCAAGAACAATCTACCTTACTGTCGCATCTACCTTACTGTCGCAGAGATGCTAGTTGTCCTCCAATGGCAGTAATTCTCTCCTTTTTAGTAATAAAACACCCACATATCTGGGTACATGGCTATCCAGCTAGAAACCACATTCCCTAGTTCTCTTTGCAACTAAAGTGGCCGGGTGACAAGTTCTTGTCAGCAGGATATAAGTAAAAGTGACCTATGCTACAATCCAGATTTTATTATTAGAAAGGAAACTCATTGCCCTCCATTCTCCTTACCCTCAGTCTGGAATAGGGATATTGAGGTAATAAGCCAAGCTCTTCAATGAGGACAAGGGCAATGAGGGGCTAAACTAATAACCTCATGTGGCAGAGCCACCCAATATCCCTAGAACCTCTGATTGTTACCTGAGAGAGATTTAGATGTCTTTGCTTTGAGCACTTTGAGATGTTCTTGTTTGAGAAAGGCATTTTGGGTGTCTTTTTTACAGGAGCTTAGCCTATTCCTAAGTAATATATCTCCCCAAGTTTCCTATGACTCATTCAGAATTGAGTGGGATTCTTTAAAACAAGGATCAGCAAAATTTTCTGCATAAGGTCAGATAGCAAATTATTTTAGGCTTTGCAAGCCACATACATCTCTTTTGAATATTCTTTTAAATTTATTTTTATTATTTTTTTACAATCATTTAAAAATGTTAAAAACCATTCTTAGCTCAAGGTGCCGTACAAACTAGGCCTCAAACTGGGCCCACAGGACCATAGTTTCCTAACCCCTGTAAGCAACAAATAACAGATTTAATTTCCCATATTCACTTTATAGCTTTAGTTAGTTATGTTTATGTTTAGAAAGGGAGAAAAAACAATGTGATAAAGGCTTAGCGAGAGAAAGTCTAGATGCTGTGCAAGCAGAAAAGGAAGGAGGTAAATTCTGCCTGTTAACTTGCCTTCATCACTACTGCTGATATGTACATTCAGGGCATATCCTATCTTCTCTCATTCTATGATGCTTTCCAAGGGCAGGGATTGATTTTGTCATTCTCCTTGTAGGCACAGCCCATGCAGAAAACAATCAGTAAGCGTGGCCAATTGTCTTGTCCATCGATGACTCTCCACCTACTTCTATGCCTTTTAATGACAAGGTACTGTCGTCTGTTCAAGTCACTAAGTAAAGGTTACAGATTTCTTTTGCTTTCCAACATTCTTTTGCATCGCCACCTAACTTAACATTATGATTTATAAGGTGGAGTAAAGGATAATCCCAATGAACTAAACTGGAATGATACAAAAAAAATTTACAATACTACTTTATATTGTTCTGTATTTAGACCAAAGACTCTCTCCTTTCCCTTTGGAATATGAACCAGCAAGTCTGCGTGGGGATCCTAGATTTACGAAAAGAACTTAGTCCTTTGTAGCATTCAGAGATGAGCATGTTCCTAGAAAAAGGAAAAATAGCGAATTCAAAACTTTCCCCTTGGATGCTGACAGTGTGGGTTGAGTACTTTCTTAGAAATGTTAGACATTTCTAGAATGTCAGAGAAAATAACTTTTAATTGAATGGCCAGAAATACCTCCCAGAGCCAAAGGAAAGCACTTGTCTTCTTTCATCTCCACATCAGCTTTGGGGATAGCTGTGTGTTGACCTACAAAGAATGTTCAGAACACTTACTGAATTAATGTTCTTGTATTTTTTTTTCTTTTGCCGTGTAAGATTAGATTAGGAAAAATTTCAGGAAAGAAGTCTACATAGTAGTCTATAGATCATTTCTTCACTATGTTTTATCCTCTTTAAGACAGAGGAGAACTAGACATTAAAATAATCTGGGAATTATATTGCAACAATTCTTTTCCTTTCATGACAGCCCATAGCTCTGATGGTTTACTGTGCACTTTCATGATTTTTCAGTGTGGCATTTTGTGCTGCCTTATATCTTTCGCTGCTTCTTGTCTAATTGCTTTCTATACCAGTCTTACATCCTCAGAAAGATCAATTTTAATCTCCTTGAGGGCAAGCAAGATGTGTATATCACACTTTCTCCTATCCCAATAACTACCAGCAATTAGAACCTAAGACAGAAGTACAATAAATATGTGTGGAGCAGAGTTGAATTAATTTTCCTTTTCAAAGTTGGGAAGGTAAAACAAACCTAGCTCGGCAGTGTAAGGAGGGGCCGCTCTCCTCCCCTCCTAATTCTCCACTGAAGCAGGGTTTACAACCCGGGGCTCACTGTGTCACTCTAGGCGATACCTGATCATCTCACACACAAACACGCTTTATCCTGCACAAAGGTTTATGGAGCGGTCCTGGGAGGCACGGCCCATACTAATTAACAGGTCCACTATCTCATTAGTCCAGGCTAGGAAAAAATGGTTAGGGTTTAAAATTCTATTGAAACTAGAACACCTGAATGTAGCTTAAAACAGCCGTTTGCTTTCACAGCTGAATTTCCTATGTGAATGCTATTCCAGGTCAGATATTTCTTCCTCTTGGTTCATACCCCACTTCCACAAGACTGTTTTCTTACTAGAATTTGGAAGATACAGTGAGTCTTCCTACCTCATACCGCATTTAGACAGATCTGGATTACACACAGATACGTGAAAGATATATTTCCATTTCTAATTTAGGAAATTAGGCCCAATATCAATAGTATATTTCCTATTTTAATACCACCATCCAGTGATCCAATCACATTATTTCCTCATTTACAT
Organism: Panthera leo; assembly: GCF_018350215.1. Classification (NCBI taxonomy): domain Eukaryota; kingdom Metazoa; phylum Chordata; class Mammalia; order Carnivora; family Felidae; genus Panthera; species Panthera leo. Next base: position 71,790,162 of record NC_056685.1, read on the forward strand.
ACCTCCTCTCCCTTATCTGTACAATTTCATATTCATTTGCTAAAAATATACTCTAATTTTGTTTTCCTTCTGATTTCTTATTTTTAGCATTTTTATTCATTCTTCCCTCCTGTTTCATAAAATATGTGTCTAAATGCAAAAGATATAAATACAGTATATAAATACGTGTGTGTATGCGTGTGTGAGCGTGTTATACATACACACACATACAAACACACACACATGCACATTTTTGTATGGTCAATTTATGATTCATAAATGTGACTATTTCCAAAACATCATTGGTCAATCAGTTTTTAGGACTGTGGCCTGCTTTTTTACACAGAAGCAATAATTATACATGATGGTTAGGTCCTCAGAAGATTCAACCTACTACAGTATGTTGTGGCTGATTTGAACCCACTAGATTCCAGTATCATGGATCCAGCAGGCTGAACCCAGAAATTCCTGGCACCTCGATGGACAAGGGAGAAATCTGGAAGCCAAGATAAGATAGAGGGAAGGGATAACTAAAGAAGGTGTAGACTAGATACTGAAGAAGAGAGCGAACAGTTCATATCTGATAGTCAAAGACATGAACGTGAACTCAGGCTTGGTTCAACTTGGGAGATGAAGGCAGATGAAGCAGTATGCATGAGGCGTGGAGATGTGCAGAAGCACGGTCCATTCGTGGACTGAGTAGTATTTTATATTGCTGGAGCATAAGGTGTGTGGGAGGGAGGGAGGTGGAAAATGGAAGCAGTCTAGACAGGTGGTTAGGAACAGATCATGGTTCTGTGATCAGCCTTTTCAGAGACACTGTGTTACTCAGAGAACTGCAAAGCTAAGATGAAAGCAAGCAGAAGCCCAGTCATATGAAGTGGGCCAGGAGAGTGGGGCATAAGGAATCAAGTATGACTCAGCAGGCATGTGACAGCACAAGGCTTTTCTTGGGAAAACCAGGCACCAGTCGTTAGCACAGAGAATTCCAATCAGCTGTCCCCGGCACTAGTGGAGTGAGACTCCTGTCCTGGTCAGAACTGGCTGAGGAACCGGGAATGATCAGCATGCAAGGCCTTGGGTACCCAAGATTAAAAGTGTTGACACTGACCACCCTTTACAGCCTGGCCTCCCCATGAAACCACATTCAAACTTCCCACTTAGGACCCTAAGAATGTCTGCTCCCTAAGCAGCACCTGTAAAGAGAATGCAGAGTCTCCTTCTCTGACCCACAGTAGGCTATAGGAGCAAAAGCAAGAGCCTGAGCTAGCTGCTCCTGGCAGCAGAAGGAGGGTGAAGAAACTCCAGGACCCCAGCACTGATGAAGAAAGACTAGGACACTCACAAGCAGCGGGGAAGAAAGAGAGGTAGTCCTGGTGTGAAGGGGACTCTCTAACTGGAGAGCCACTGGCATGAAAGACACATCCCCACTCTTGAAGTATGCTTGGCCACACTGGCAGTGTCCACACATGGATCGGGGTGAGAGGTTTGTGATGCTTAGGTTTGGGTGAGCGTGATGGGGAAGCTGGGGCTAATAATTTTCTTCTTTTGGTGGATTCTTCTAAAGGTAAAAGAGATATTTTTTTAAAGAGATGAAGAAGGACCTTGTACTTTAAGAGGAGGGAGGTATAGAGAGCATGAGGTGGCCCCAACAGTGTTAGATGCTGCTGCCCCTTAAGGAGCATGGGCCACCACTGTGGCCACCCTGCAGTCAGAAACAGCAAGTTCCCAAGAGTAGGGACCAGGCCTATTTCACTTCCATGTCCACTGTATACTTAGCGCCTAGGATAGTGCCTGTCAGAGAGTGAACCTTCTACAAATATCTGTTGAGTGAAGAACAAGAGCTAGCATTTACTAGTGCCTCCTTTGTGCTAGCTAACTAGACACTCATAGTGTCTTTATTTTACAGAGATGGAGTTCTCGGCCAAGGTTCCTCAACCTCAGCACTACTCACATTTTGGACCAGATCATGTTTTGCTGTGGGAGGCTGTCCCCAGTATTGTGTGCTTAGCAGCATTTCAGGCTTCTGGTAGGACTCCACCCCCAATGGCAATGACTGAAAATGTCTGTAGACATTGCCAAATGACCCCTGGGGGACACAATTGTCCCTGGTTGAGAACCACTGCCTCGGCTCTCTAGCTGGTAAGTGGTAGGAGCAGAGTCCTGTGCTCGTAACCTCTGCATTACGGCTGCAGAACGAGGACACTACAGCCAGCATTTAGTGACTGCTTACTATGAGCCAGGCATCACGCTGAGCGCTTTCCTATTTCCTACATCAATCTCATCTCATTATCACCATAGCTGCGCATGTGGATAGCTACCTTTGAAACCACACACTACAGAAGAATAATTTCAAAGCATTTTTCTTAACACGTTGATTCATATCTTCCAGATACTTTTTCAAATATTTTTGAAGGACTCAGAACTACATTTTGGTTTTTTGATTGCTAAGGCCCTGACTTTTCTGTCCCATTTTTGGTAACAGCAATGTTCCTTTCAAAACCCAAAAATGGATTAAATTGTCCACATTAAATCAATTCAGATTTCTATGCAGCATTAGGGATTTATATTGCTCTGGTTGTATTACAATATCCTAAAATCATCTTAAAGTAGAAGTGCAAATCACTGGAGAACAGCTTCCTAAAGATGTGAGCTCCAAGAGTAAAATGGCCTTTGTGAAAGCTGCACAGGAGGCTGCTTGACTGTAATGCTGCAAACATGCTTCACAGAAGCCTCGGCTCTCTAAGAACAACACAAGCAAACCACAACCCAGAGAGCTCATCTCCATCATTTAAAAAATTTATCTAGAAACTGAAGTCCGAGGGCCTCAATTTCACATCCTTTTACTTGTCTTCAGTATTTAGAAGATGCAGCAGGAAAATATCCCTTATTAAAGGTAATAAAGCCCATTGAGAAATATGGTACCAGACTTTGGTATCATGGTGTCCCCCAAAGCACAAAAAGGATGTCTGAAATTGTGTCAACAGAGAATACACTGAGAGGTCAGTAAAAGCACTTACCTTGACCATACTGAAAAACCAGCAACCACCACTCACGTGGAACAATTGTGAAAAATGGTTTTGGGGGTGCCTCGGTGGCTCAGGTGGTTAAGTGTCCAACTTCGGCTCAGATCACAATCTCATGGCTTGTGGGTTCAAGCCCTGAGCTCTTCATTGGGCTCTCTGCTGTCAGCCTGGAGCTGACTCCAGATACTCTGTCTCCCTCTCTCTCTACTCCTCCCCTGCTCGCCTTCTCTCTCTCTCTCTCAAAAGAAAATAAACATTTAAAAAATCCTTTTTGTAAGTAATGTCAATATGAACTACATAGGTAATATACAAATTATGAGTACCAATCTTTCACTGCATAAATGTATCCACATTTTTTAAAATTTATTTATTGTTTATTTTGAGAGAGAGGGAGAGAGCACAAGTAGGGGAGGGGCAGAGAGAGAGGGAGAGAGAGAGAGAAAATCCCAAGCAGGCTCCAGAGCCCAATGCGGGGCTCGATCTCATCAACTGTTGTATCTTGACCTGAGCCAAAATAAAGACTCCAACGCTTAATCAACTGAGCCACCCAGGCACTCCTGTACCTACATTTTAAATAAGCGTTTAAAAAAAAAAATAATGTTTATTTATTTACTTTTTTTTTTTTACATTTTTATTTATTTCTGAGAGACAGAGCACAAGTGGGGAAGGGGCAGAGAGAAAGGGAAACACAGAATCCAAAGCAGGCTCAGGCTCCAAGCTGTCAGCACAGAGCCTGACACGGGGCTCAAAATCATGAACCATGAGATCATGACCTGATCAGAAGTCAGACACTCAACTGACTGAGCCACCCAGGCGCCCCTAATAAACATTTTTGAATAAGTGTATGCACTTTGCAATCCATGTTTATTGAGTTTCTATGCCATTTCCATCATTTTCTAGTTTAAAAAAGTTATTCAACCTCCTTGGGCTTTGGTAACCTTGGCTCCTACCTGTAAAATGGGAAGACTAATAATAGAACATAGGGCCATTGTCAGGATTAATATATATAAACCACTTAGAAAAGTACTTGGCTCATAATAAGTGCCCAATTAGTATGTCTCTCTCACACACATACATATGCAGGCACACACACTTTGATATTCAAAAATTCAAATTGATATTCATGAACAAGTTGGTGTGTGTGAATAAATATCTAGGAAAGCCTCAATGGCAGATAACTGGACATGTCTATAACTCTTACAGCAGAACCAAAATACTCATATTTTTATTACATTATGAGTGACAGAAAAGTCACAGGAAGAACAGAACACTTCTCCTAATAGATACGGATATGAACAGTCATTTCAATATGCACATCATCAGCTTTTAATAGCCACAACTGTAAGTGAGTTCATCAACTGAGTGGGAATATATTGAACTATGAAATTTTCTTCTCCTGGTCTGAAAGCATAGCTTCAACATCTGAGAAGGAGGAGAACCTGATGACTGCAGGATAGCAACTTCCAGTATGTGATGAGGGGGTTCAACTTTGCACATCCCCCACACCTCCCGATGCACACTCCAATCTGTGCACATGAGTGATTTATATTACACCACTTCCCGTTCTCATTATGATCTTGGTAAAATTTTCCTTATTCCTTTATACCATCTGTGAAGGATTATTCTCTACCGTTGTACTAATTATGCCTCTGCAGCATAGTTAGGTGCCTCTTTGGTAACTTCAGTAACACCAAGCAAAAAAATTTTTTAAACATTAAGACACTATAATCACTACTAGAAAAACCAGTCTATGTTTATGCTTTCATGTTAGTTATGACAATGGTAGTAAAGAAAAAGAAAATTGTACTGGGAGAAACCAGAGATGATCCATTATATACAAATGATATGCAACGTAAGTCATAAAAAAGGATTATTTGTAGCAACGACTCAAATCAATGTTTTAAGCATCCAGAAGACTTCTCCTCATAACTTCAATTAAGAACATGAGCATTAGTATATAAAACCAGGAAAATCCTGCACTATCCTTAGACTAATATCACTATTCAAATAATATCAAAAAACAAAAAGGCTTCCCCAAAAAGTCTCTTCAGTTCTATGTAGAAATATTAATATGAAATGTGTATTTGTAATAATCTACATCAAAGCTCTTTCTGCTACTCGAATGTTTTCCAAACTTCTAATACAACTTACTTAGTTAAGTTTTCACTTACAGACTACCATTCCCTCAGTTTGCTGTCATTGAAAAAGACCATAATAATTCTGCTCTTCTCACCCATGATAACACCATTTGCCTGCCATCTGGGGACACAGCTTTCTGCTGCTTTCCTGGCAGCTGGGCTTGGCTACACTGCTTAACCCAGGCCTTCTCAGTTGCCGCCATGAGCAGTGGCAGCACACTGGCCAGACAGACACCAAAGGTCAGGTTTCCATTCTGATTCTCAGTATTCAATGTTGTCTTATCACTGCTGCCCTTTCAACCTCACCCCTGGCCACGCTCCGTATGCATGCTGCATTCCATCCACACCAAGCCACCACGTGCACACCTCCAAGCACACCAAACTCCTGAATTCCCCATACCATTGCAAATGCTGTGCTCAGAAGCTTGAATGCCCTCCCTTACCTCACTGGCCTGTCAAACAAGCACGTAAATGCTTTCCAAGTTCCAGCTCAATCAAGTATCCTTCTCCAGGAGGCAGTCCTAAAGTCCCCACTAGGGTCGGTAGAAAATGCCAGTCCACTGAGTACCACAGAGCTTACCATATTGCAGGGCATTTAACTGATTTCACACCAGTATCTCTCACTATACTTTGAGCATCTTGAAAACAGTACTGTACTCAGGTCTTAATCTATACCCATGTAGTTTTCTTCCTGACATAATTTAAAACTCAATAAATATGAATGGATTAGTAATAATCCTCATTTATCAAGAACCTACTAAGTACCATGATTTTACATTTTTTCATCTCACTCAACAATCTCATAAGGAAATGACAGATAACAAAAACCAGATTTTTCGTCACCACAGAAGACAGCCTCCCTGGTGATGGATGGACAAATGGAGAAATGAATGACTGAATGAACAAACAAAATCTTTCAAACACACTGAAATACTGGAGGTAGTGATCTGTCACCATCCATTGGCTCTCCTTTCCTTTCCACCCCTTCACTCTGGCTCAAGATCTTGATATCCCACTTCCAGATTGTTGCAATAGTCTTCTGGTCTCCTGCCTCTTCACATCATTCTAAAAGATTGTTTATTTTTTTTAACATTTATTTATTTATTTGGAGAGAGAGAAAGAGAAATAGCACGTGTACATGGAAGCAGGGGAGGGACAGAGAGAGAGGGTGAGAGAGAAAATCCCAAGCAGGCTCTGCACTGTCATCGCAGAATCTGAGGCCCATGACCAGAGCTGAAATCAAGAGTCAGACGCTTAACCGACTGAGCCACCCAGTAGCCCCTACAAGATTGTTTATTAAACTGTATGAGCGTGGATGCATTCCTAAGAGTATTTAGGTCAGCTATAAGAATTGTATCTTTTTGTAACTGGTTATGATACTAACGTTTAAGATTAATATTAATGTACTCTTGAACATCTGGAAAACCACCTTCTGGAGAACTGTCATGAAATTTCAGTACCTGCCTTATGTTTTTGTTTATAACTGCATTAACCTCAGCAGTATTATTGTAATTGTCACAAACAAATGTGAAAAGATGGGTGCCTGGGTGGTTCAGTCGGTTAAGCGTCCGACTCTTGATTTTGGCTCAAGTCATGATCTCACAGTTCATGAGTTTGAGGCCTGCATAGGGCTCCACTCTGATGGTGCCAGGCCTGCTTGGGATTCTCTCTCTCTCCCTCTCTTTCTGCCCCTCCCCCTCTTGCTCTCATTCTCCTTCACTTGCTCTCTCTCAAAATAAAAAAGTAAACTTTTAAAATAAAGATATATGGAAGTAACACACATAAATGATGACTTTGAGCCAAGAGATGGCTAAGTTATATCACTGAATACTGTATCCACAGCATTATTCACATATGCTATACACACAGCAAAGTGATAGAAGAATTGAGTCATGGCACAGTGCATGCATTGGGCTTGAAAGAATCTGCATCCTAACAGTCACTACCATATTTACGTTGTAAACAACAATTTAGCTCTTCAGCAAAACATTATCCATCATATTAAACTAATATTGTTAATTTATATTTATAGCTTTGTTTGTGTTTAAATTGTAAATCTGCCTTGATTTAAAAGTAGTATAAATATTTTTAGCCAAGGAATTTAAATGTTTTTCACTTAGATAAATTTAAGGAACAGTAAAATACATATAATTTAGGTGTATAATGGGAGTCAACAAAATTTTTTTTTCCTTTTTATATAATACATGGTTGAGAGATACTGGCTAAATCATTCCAGTCATTTCATACAGTGGCTCTTTTTTAACTAGTTAATGTCTCTCCATAATCAAAAAGTCAAAACCCAAATTGGTCCAGAACAGTTTCAAAATGTGTATGTTGGAATGTATTTTTCTAGATTTCTAGCTTAAAAAATATTGTAATATGAGTAAGTCAAAGGTGCTATAGGAAATGTAGCAATTCACTTTCTCTCCTTTTTTCCAAGGTAGGAATATATCAAATACACAGAAAAGAGATATTTTTAAAAATGTTGAAAATGTTGTGGCGCCTGGGTGGCTCAATCGGTTAAGCGTCCGACTTCAACTCAGGTCGTGATCTTGCCGTCCTTGAGTTCGAGCCCCACATCGGGCTCTGTGCTGACAGCTCAGAGCCTGGAGTCTGCTTCAGATTCTGTGTCTCCCTCTCTCTGCCCCTCCCCTACTCACACTCTGTCTCTCTCTGTCTCAAAAATGAATCAACGTTAAAAAAAATTGTTTTTAAATGTTGAAAATGTCTTTTTAAGGCAGTTGTTAATGTGTCTGAATTTGAGGAGATAACAAGTGGTTTTGCAAAACACTATGAGCAGGCAGACCCCTAAGCTTGGTATTTTTAATATTCTGAAAGTACTACTTTTTGTTGGTATAATGACCTATTGGGGGAAAACCATAATAATTTTATTAAAATTCAACAGCTTAAAACAAATAGACCAGTGAACACTTGTGCATTGGGCAATGCCTCAAAAATCCATTAACTGAATGTACAATGGATAGAAGAGAACAGAAATTGGCAGGCTTTCCAGTATGACATTTCAAATTGCTGCAATCTCCTTGATTGCCACAAATAATTGAACTTCTTTAAATGTACCCCATGGTCCATTTCACATTCCTTACTTCTATAACATGTACCTCCTTTCAACTCTCCATAGATAAAATCCTTAAATATTACATCACTTCAAAAATCTAACTGACTGGGAATATTATTTACACCTTTATTTCCAAAAAGATAGCACAGACTTCCTGCACCAGCCATAATGTAGCAATGGCTACCATACTTATCCTCTACTATATAAAACTATAAAATTACACAAAATATAGAAAGCAACTAAATTTAGTCACTGGACAACAGATAGTACAGGGTTATGCTCCTTGAGAGAACCTTGGCTTTCTTAGGTGTGTTTTCCAAATTGAAGCGCAGGGAAGTGGATAGAGCTCAAAGAGAGAGTAGCAATTGTTGCTGCACAGAAGCAGAAGAGAGACGTGCAGAAGAAGAGCTCCTGGAATCTGTAAAGGGTTCCCAAGAACCATGTGAACTTCCCAAGTGTGGCAAATTACTAAGCTGTGCAGTCAGTGGGCAAGACTCTAATAGACTGGTGGAGAACAGCTCCTAAGGAGTAAGACCAAATAGAGATTCCAGAAGTCACACAGCGCTGGAAGCCTTTGTATTATGACCATCCAGAGTGGAGAGACCTCTCTAAACATCAAGAGCATTCAAGCCCAGAAAGGCCATGCCTTAGGAGTGGAACCACACTAGCTCTACAGAAATGGCTACTCTAGAGCTACCTTAATTAATCCTGAAGCCAAACCTTAGTGGAATAATGACAATCCTCCAGCAAAGTGACTGCCTATAAGAAAACAACAAAACAAAACAAAAAACCTCAGAATTCTTTAGAGTAAGACAACAAAATTCAATAGAATGCAAAAGGCCTATAAAACCCAAAACTATTCTAAAAAAGAAGGAAGATAGAAAGGGAGAGAGGACATTCACTACCTGATGCCAAGAATTACTAATAGTCCACAGTAATCAAGACACTGTGGTATCAGAATAGCTCAGAGAGTCTAGAAACAGGGCATATTTATATGTTCAATAGATTTGCACAAAAGTATCAAAGCAATGAGCAAAAGGTAACATTTTCAATAAATCACACTGGAAAAATTAGATGCCCATATGGAAAAAATATCATCTTTGAATTCCATCTCATGCCATAAAAACAAATAAATCCAAGATGCATTATAGAACTCAATGTAAAAACTATAAAAGTAAAAACTTTAAAACTTCTAGAAGAAAGCACGGGAGAGTATGAGAACTTGGAATAGGCAAAGATTTATTCCATCAGCCATAAAATAAAAAAATAGATAAATTGGATTATATCAAAATGAAAAACTTCTATTCACCCAAAGACTTCATCAAGAAAAGAAATAGTTTACTGGGTTGAAGTTTACTGGGTTGAATAGCATCTCCCAAAAATTCATGTCCACCAGAACTTCAGAATGCAAACTTATTGGGAATTAGTTAAAATGAAATCATACTGGCTTGGGGTAGATTAGGATGGGCCCTAAATCCAGTGATGGATGTCCTTATAAGAAGGCCACATGGATACACAGACATACAGAAACAGGGAGACAAACACACAGAGGGAAAAGTCCACATGAAGACATAGGCAGAAATTGGAATAATATGAGTATAAGCCCATGAACACCAAAGATTGCCATGAACCACCAGCAGCTAGGGAGAAGAGAGAAACTTTGCAAACACTGCAATTTGGGACTGCTGACCTTCAGAACTGTGAGAATAAATTTCTGTAGTTTTAAGCCCCCAAGTGTGCAGCAGTTTTTCACAGCAACAGTTCAGGAAACTGGAACTTCTGTCCATCAAACGACTTCACTAAGAAAACAGGCAAACTACAGATGAGATTATTGATAATATATATAAAACTGATCGAGAATTTGTAATCAGAATATGTAAAGAATGAAAACTAAAACTCAACCCAATTTAAAAAAAAAAAAGTAAGTAAAAGAATTGAACTGCATTTTCCCAAAAGAAGATATATGAATGGCCAAAAAGCACATGGCAAGGTATTTAGCATTATTCATCATCAGGAAAATGAATATTAAAGCCAGAGGAGATATATACTATGTACTCATTACAATGGCCAAAATCAACAAACCCTTACAACACCACATGTAAGAGAAATGGGGAATAACTGGAACTCTCAGACATTGCTGGTGGGAATATAAAATGGTTCAACTGCTTAGGAAAGCAATTTAATACTTTCTTACTAAGTTCAATATACACCTACTCAATTGAGCCAGTAATTGCACTCCTATGTATTCACCATGGAAAAGGGAAGCATATGTCCAAAAAAGATTTGTACAGGAATTTTCATAGTAGCTTTAATGGTAATAGCCAAAAATAGGTAACAAGGCAAGTATCTGTCAACAAAAGAATAGAAAAATAAGTTTTGATGTATTTATATAACATACTACTCAGCAATAAAAAGGGACAAATTTCAGACATGCAACATGGATGAACTCAAAAACATTAGGCTGAACAAAAACATCTAGACACAAGAAACTCCATACTATATGATTCCACTTTTACAAAGCACTTAGAACAAGCAAAACTATGCTATGGTTATATAAGTCAAGAGTGTCCTCAAAGATTGGGGTGACAGAGGGGGAGTGGCAGGGATCATCCAGAAGGAGGCACAAAGATGCTTGGAATCTTTTTTACGTGACAAATTCAGGAGTGTCCAGAGTGATGAGATACAGGTTACAGAGTATACATTTTTATCAGACTCACTGAGCTGTAGGCTTAGTGTCTGTGTTTTACACTATATGTAAACTAGAATGTAAAAAATATTTTTAAAGATGAACACAAATATAAGTCTACTCAATTTTAAAATCCAGCTCAACATCTTTTTTAAATTTTTTTTTATGTTTATTTTATTTTTGAGAGAGAGAGACAGACAGAGCATGAGCAGGGTAGGGTCAGAGAGAGAGGAAGGCACAGAATCTGAAGCAGGCTCTGGCTCTGAGCTGTCAGCTCGAACTCACAAACTGCGAGATCATGACCTGAGCCAAAGTCAGATGCTTAACTGACTGAGCCACCCAGGTGCCCCTAAAATTCAGTTCAACGTCTTCAACAAACCATTAATTTAGTAGGAAGTCTTCATTTCTGGAGATCTGACCACAGCAAACCACTATTTCCCTTTTCTCCTATTAGTGAAGAACTACACCTAGAAGGGAGTTTATCATTGTGCACAATTGATATAAAAGGAATCTAGTTTTTTCAAATCACAATTGGTACCCATTCTATTATTTTAATTCTGGCAAGCCATAAACTGCCAGATAATTCCAACCTGTCCCTTACTGAGTATTTTTGGACATATCCTTCTTAATCCCCTATATTTTTTATTCATAATGGAAATAATAAGAGTTCCAAACTAAAGCCATAATAAAGTTTCCCAAATCCGGGGCAAGTCTCTGTTTTTCTATACAAACTAGAAAAAATTAAATTTTTGATCATTTTATAACTTGAGAGATTGTGATTAAATAATTCAGGCTCCAAATTTTATCTTAAAACGCCAGCTGTCCTATTTATTGTTGTATATGGCAAACAAAAGACGTTCCCTATCACAAATGAGTATATATTTATATACAAAGGGATGGAGACATTAACTAGTTATAGCCTTTCCTAATTGAATATGATTCCTGACTGATTTAAGGTCCACCAAGCACAAGGAAGGTTAACAGAAATGAGGGACAGTATTTAGAGCTGTGCTATTCAACACAATACAGAGAAGTATACATTGTGGCCTGCAGTGTGGTGTATACTGGGCTAGAACAGTACACTAACCATTGGAGGCTATTTAAATTTAAATTTAAGTTAATTTAAGTTATTACATTTAAATAAAATTTTAAAATTCAGTTCCTCATTCACGCTGTCACATTTCAAGTGCTCAAGAAGCACATGTGGCTTTGGCTGCCATCCTGGACATTTCCATCACATCGTTCTATTGGACAGCTCTGATTCAGAGAGCTGGGGACAGAAGGCAGTTCTAAGGTAAAAGCTGAATTTTAAATTCAATGGAAACTAAGTATTATGAAGCAAAGGAAACAACCCGGTGCCAAGGATTAAGATTTGAAATGTTGTGAACCAGAGATTTTTCATAAACACACACATACATGATAGACACACACAGCCCTCAGGCAAAAACTAAAGGTCAATCAGTGTTATTACCATATCTACTCTCGGGTCACATGACAGTCACTCCAAAGACCTTGTGGCAGCAAGATACCATGTGCCTCCATTTCCAGGAAGTCTTTAATCCAAGATGTACTTTTTCTTTGACCGCCTCAGTTAGTCTCTATTTATGTCACATATTTAATCCTGAAGGCTTTTAAAAGTCAAGATTTTAGATTAGAAAATGACTCAAAGTTCCATGCTGAAGACAGTACTTACTTCTTCTGGACTTAAAAGCTGCTAATACAATGAAAACGGACTTAGAACATTTACACCAATAGCACTAAATAACCATATGGACTAATGATTGGAGTGGATCCCTTGAAGTTACTGACTTGGCCTTGTATATGGTTGAAGGCCATTTAAGAAATAACTTATAGACCAAATGTCTATAAAAGTGCTCTCATAGCAGCTGTGGCTCATTATACTAGTACGTATTTAGAGATTATTGACCCCCAAAGACCACAAAAGTTCCTCTGGAGCCGTGATAGCTAATGACACTTTATCCTAAAGAAAAATACCCACATTGCCAGGCAGTCTATGGTGTCAGCATCAACACGGACATTCTGTTCTTATGAAGATTTTTGATGCCACAGAAGCGTATGGCTTCTTTAGTGCCACTGTGGTCTAATCATATCAAACCCCACTAAAAGAGTCCTCAGTTTACGGATCACTAACAATATTGATCAGCACAGCTCCTCTGGAACCATTATCATTTGTCATGTCAATATTGCTCCTGCTGCAACCTACTGCATTTTAAGTTGCTGCAATAGAAGACTAGCCCATGTTCCAGGTGGAAAAAAAAAATCTAAGTTTTCTTCTATACTCTCCACTTTCAGACAGTATACCAAAGCATTTTGGCACTTTATTGTAAGCCACAGAGCCCATTTAAGATGATCGATGCAAAATAAATCTTAAAACATATTTTTTCTAGTTTTTTCTCAGGCCAGTAATTTTCAAGTTATCCGAATGATGTTTCAGTGTCCATCTGACCCCTGTGATATGATATGACCTGTATGATACCTACAAATGTTACTGGGGCTTTTCAGTTACACTTCCCACAATTATCTACCCTGGTGTTCTGACATTTCAGAAACAATAACGTCCTGAAGCCAATAGCAGCCATGGGTCTTTTGAAAGTGGCTTTTTAATCTCAGAATATCTTGCAGGAACATGAGAGAAGCTGATTATCAGCAGGGAAAAGTTCCCTCCACATTATACAATGCCTGATACTAGAACTCAGGTTATACAACAGTCTGTGCTTCAGATAGCTTCCAGGCTGATGGGCCAGGACAAAAAAGGACCACAGGAGTGGATTAGGGACTCGGCCGTACAGTCACCACCATCACCTTATTACCACTGGCAGGACAGTAACTCTCACCCCATGCCAGGCTCCCCGATATGGTAAAGATTCAAACATGCGAATCTTTATTCTTATAAAGTAAGAGTATTGCATTATTATCTTATTTATATGTATATTTTACTCCTATCTTCCCAACCAAGGCACATGTTCCTTAAGTACTATAATCACATATCCTATTACTATGTACTATTTAACTCTGCTGAGACTAATACAGTGGATTTAACACAGTGGACTTATTTCTATTTTCTTATGTGCAACAGGGATAATGTTTTATAAATTATTAATGAGCCTTTCTGAAGGCATTCACCTTAGCTAGTTCAAGCATCCTTCTGCCTGGAACGAAGATTTTGGCTCAGTACAGAATACATATAAATAAACAAACAAACAAATAATCTTAAGTAATATTCAATTTCTGTAATTCAAAAATAGGATTTTGCAGAAAGACTACAGCCTTGCAAGCCTGCTAACTATCTCCAGAGAGGATTTTATAAATTTCTCAAGATCTTCCTTGTATATACCAAGAGCCAAGCTTGTTGAATGTGGCTCACAGAGCTCCCCAGCAGTGTACTAAATATACCCTTCTCACCAATGACAGCAAAGGAGCAGGAGGGAGAAGTAAGAAGATTGTTTTAATAAAAAAAATAAAATAAAAAAAAACATTCCTTAAGACCAGAACGGCTTGAAAAGAAAATAAAAAGAGGAGCAAAGAAGAAAGAAAGGTTTTCCTCTGTGGGGCCTTGGCCTGGAGAGAGTTTCATTAACCAAGTGAGGGCATCAGAGAGAACAGAGAAGGCCTCTTGCCCACTCCCCTTTGAACATGAGATGATGGTTTGGGGGACTGCCAAAACTGTATCAGCTTGGAGTCCAGCTACATCAAAGCAAACTCAGTAGTGCAGCGGGCTAAGAAGAAAGGATGTACTGAGATTTACCTTTCCCAAGGTCTGGTTGGGGACCTTGCCAAAGAGCCTACCAGAGAAGCAGTGACATGGTTTTACAGACAGCAATACAAAGGAGCCAACCACTCAGGCTAGGGTCAAAAGGGAGTTAGACACACACCTCATGGTGCTGTTATAGCACTGGCACAGAAATAAGGTGCTCAGCCAGGTTCTGACCAACTGACAAAGAAGCCAGTGTAAAAAGTGACAGCAGCCATACGCTTGAGCCACAACTGCTAGCAGAGCAAACAGCACTGCTAAAAGCCTGCAAAAAGTAGGCATGGGACATCACTCCATAGAGCAGCAGAGGGATGGACATAGCACATTCACACACACACACACACGTACATGCTTGCACGCGCGCACACACACACACACACACACACCACAGATAGAGGAACCAGAGGATGAGCCTCCCAAAGACAAACTCATCATTATGGTAGAAAAAAACAGAAGTGGCAGACTATCTGAAAAACTGTTTTTTTTTTTCCAACAGACTGATCACTCCTTCTCACCTGAAAGAGCTCATGATTTAAGGAATGACCACTAGACAAAAATCATTCAATACCACTCTATTTCAAGAATTTGTTAAGGCAGGGGTCACAGCCCCCCAACAGCCCATACATCTCTGAACATGTAATTTGAATTTTAATAGCTTTAAGTGAAGTCTCAACTTTTTCCATTTAGCCACTGACCTCACTACTCCTTATAATCTCATATGTAATTCAGTGAACTGACTTATGTTATGTGCCTGGACCATGGAAGCAATAATTATGTGAGAGTCTGCTTTGAAATTTTAACATAATTTAGATGTTTCCTTCTGCTGAATTTATATGTTGGAAAAAGGAACTCACAAATTAAGAGGTTTTTAAAATTAAGAGGTTTGTAAAATTAGATGGCTGTAAGATTTCTTGGGTGGAACACAAAATGCACCAACCATAAAATAAAGAAATGATAAATTTTTTATCACTGGACTTCATAAAAATTAAATGCCCCTGTTCATCAAAGGGCTCTATTAAGAATATGAATAGACAAACCACAAACTTGGGAGAATATATTCACAAAACATATTAACTAATGATCTGTAGTCACAATATGCAAAGAAATCTTACAATAAAAAGGGTGAAAACCCATTTTTTAAATGGGCATGACAACTGAACAGATGTTTCACAAAAAGAAAATATATAGTGGTCAGTGAGTAGTATATAATATTATCAAGAAAAAGAAAATTAAATACAAAATGAAATACCCTTTCACATCCACAAAAATGGCTAAAATCAAAGACTACAGGGGTGCCTGGGTGGCTTAGTTGATTAAGCAGCCAACTCTTGGTTTTAGCTTAGGTCAGGATCTCATGGTTCCTGAGTTCAAGCCTCGCTCTGGGCTCTACATGGACAGCACTGAGCCTGCTTGGGATTTTTCTCTCTCTCCCTGTCTCTCTGCTCCTTCCCCATTCGTGTTCTCTCTCTCGTTCTCTCTCTCTCTCTCTCTCTCTCTCTCAATACATAAATAAACATTAAAAACAACAACCAAAATCAAATGTTCATGAAAATGTGGAGCATTTCTATGAGTCCAGAATGATCCAAAATTGTACAACTAGTCTGGAGAGCTGTTTGGCAGTTTCTCAGAAAGTTAACTACATCTACTCAGCAATTTCTCTAAGTATTTACCCCAAGAGAAACAAAAGCTTATGTCCAAAAGAGACTTGTACAAAAAAATTTATGGCAGCCTTACTCACAAAGCCAAAAACTAGAAACAACCCAAATGCTTATCAACAGTTGTATATTCATACAACGAAATAATACTCAGCAATAGTGGTATATTCATATAATGGAATAATACGCAACCAAAAAAAAAAGGAATGAATTACTGATGCACATGACATTGATAAATCTCAAAAACATTATGCTAAGTGAAAGAAGCCAGACACCAAGAAGTACATACTGCCTGATTCCATTTATATAAAACCCAAATATAGGCACTCAATCTATCACATAAGAAATCATGTGGATGATAGGGTGAAAAATGTACTGCAAAGGGACAGAAGGAACTTTCTGGGGAAATGGTAATGTTCTATGTCTTGTTTTGGGTAATGATTACATGATTACATAATTATCAAAATTTATCAACTACTCAAGATTTTTTTAATGTTTATTTATATTTGAGAGAGAGACAGTGTGTGAAAGGTGAAGGCGCAAAGAGAGAGGAAGACACAGAATCTGATGCAGGCTCCAGGCCAGGTTCTGAGCTGTCAGCAAAGAGCCCGACACAGAGCTTGAACTCACGAACCATGAGATCATGACCTGAACCGAAGTCAGACGCTTAACCAACTTAGCCACTCAGGGGCCCCTCAAACACTAAAGATTTGTACATTCATTATGTCACAATGAAAATATTTATAATTAAAAAGTAGATGGACCTAATTCCATAGGGAATAATGATCATTTTGAGAGAAAAAACTACTAACTTAATGGTGCTAAAAATATATTATTTTTTCCTGATTATACAAGTAATGTTGACATAAATAATTCCAACAGTAGAAAAATGAATTAAGTATAAGAAGACTCTGTATAAGTGGAAAAGTGTAAGAGATGGAGTAAGAAGAATGTCTACCCTATACACTGGTAATTTTTTAATGGTATCAGTACATTTTTAAAATATTTTGATTTGCTCTAAAGCTATAGTAATCATTTTGTAAACAAATCATTATTAAAGGCTATTTGTTATAATTTTAAAGATTACATTGAGAGAGAGTAAGCCTTCATTTATCAAAGGGAGTATCAATACAAAATAATAATGCTTTATTCTGTAAAAAGTTAACACCAGAAGGAATTGATACAGCTCACTGAATAAAGTAAGTTTATAAAACTTGAATTTCTCAGAGTTGTTGCAAAATTTACCAACTTGAAATACAAGATAAGATGAATAAATAACTTGAAATGATAGGGACTTGCAACAAAGCCCTGGCAACACCATTAAATGGAGCCTGTAGGGACTCTATAAACCTGTGACAATGATGACAATAACACAGACATCAATGAAAGAGAACAGTCAAAGAGATCAGGAAGAAGAAAGTGATATTTAGGAGGAAAGTGGTGAATCCAGATGAAGAGATTAGATGAAACAAATAGGATTTTGCTTTTGGGGTTATTAGGAAAATGTGGGAGTCTATCTCACAGACAGTATCCTTAAAATATCTCTATTGCATGTACATTATAAGACTATGAATGAAATTAGGCTAGAATGCTATCCATATCATATTAATCGAGTAATTCAGCAGTGCTTCCTCTTTTGTTCAAAGAATCAACAAGGGAGCCCTAAACAGTTATTGTTTATAATAGAAATACTAAAGCAATCTGGTCAGCACACTACTGTCCTGGAAATAGTACACAACATCTGATTGGGTTAGTCTTCCAAACTCACCCATCCACCACCACCCATCACCATAAATCAAGAGGAGTAAAGAATTCACACTCATAAATATGTATTAATGGTAAACTTCAGGAAGAATTTGGTAAGAGATTTGGTAAAATCATTGCTATGCATTTTCTTTCAGAATAATGTGAAAAAGTAAATGGAATAAAATTTCAGACAAGTCCATATTTGTATTCTTTGCTAATGATTGCATGTCAATAACAAGAAATGTACATTAAAAAAAATAACCAACCAGTAACCAACCACTGTTAGTACATGGTAATATTAAACAGAATGATATAGATGAAGTCAAATATTACCTTGTTTCAATCTTTTCTAGCATCCTGCTTATGATTTTGCTGTCATCTTCTTTTTTTTAATGTTTATTTTTGAGAGAGAGAGAGACAGAGAGAGAGAGAGCATGCCCATGAGGGAGGGGCTGAGAGAGAAGGGAACGGAGGATCCAAAGCAGGCCCTGCACTGACCACAGAGAGCCCGATGCGGGGCTCGAACTCACAAACCACGAGATCATGACCTGAGCCGAAGTCGGATGCTCAACTAACTGAGCCACCCAGGCGCCCCTTTGCTGTGATTCTCACTTTTTACCAGTAATTTTTTTTATTTACAGCTATAGCTACAGATAAAATTAAACTATAGCTCCAAAGATAATAGTGCTTTCAAAATCAAAATGCAAAAATGCTTAACAAGTCTATCTGGAGGAGGGAATAGTGGCTGATTAACATTTATTATAAGCCCCATTTCTCCTAGAGAAGGATGATGCACCATGTGCAAAATGGCCTATTTCAGTTTCAAATGTTAGCATCAATCTGCGCCAGAGAGACCCAGTTCCAGAGCCAGCAGTACCCAGGTCTTTTCATGCATCACATCCTGACAGCTGAATCTGTTTTGTGGAGTCTTATGCCATATCTTGCTCTTCCTCAATATCTACAATGCCACAAGGACAGATTTCACCCTTCAAAAACATTTGATCTTTTGTTTGGAAGTACATTCCATTTTACTTTAATTAAAAACAAGTCTCTCTTGCAGTGAGAACTGAAAACATTTCTTTCACACTTCGCATTGTCCCCTCTGACGTATAGATTTATCTTGAGTCCTTTCATTTAATCCACTAAAATATAAATGTGTTCACTGTGTAATAGTCATCAACATCAACAGAGCATTTGATTTCCTCTTTTTTCTAATAGACTTTTACCTGAAACACTCTATTTCAATTTAATGATTTGATATTTCCCTTCTGTGGAGTCATATATGTGTTCACTGTGTAATAGTCATCAACATCAACAGAGCATTTGATTTCCTCTTTTTTTTTAATAGACTTTTACCTGAAACACTCTATTTCAATTTAATGATTTGATGTTTCCCTTCTGTACAGTCATATATCAACATACAAGGTAGAAAAAAAAATGTTAACAAATTGTATTTTCCTTACCAACTCCTTCCATTAAGATAGTGTGGGAAGAAAATGAATCCTCCAATATCTCTCAGTAGTATACATTTGTTGCATGGTTATATAATAACTTCAGAAAGTCTAAAATGAGGTAGTTCTGCATTTGTTCCTCTAGTCTATATTTTCCCATGAGAGAAAAGCTTTGTTACACACAGATGGCTCCAGTTTCTTCATAAGGCAGCTAGGATAGTATTTACTTAAAACCTTACTTTTTCTTGTCTGATGCCTGTGTAAATAACATCAGTCCTGTGAAGTTTTAGAAATAAGACTGAGCCTGCAAGTTTCCACAGCCTATCTGGCCTGCTCCCAACTTCGCCCTCTGACTTTACTAATTTGCTGACCAAAATAAGAAAAAGTAATCATCCATTAAATAGGTGGGTTCTTCCCCACTTGACAGTTTCCTGCCTGGTCAATAATTCACAGAGTGAACACTCATTTTTTTCCATTAGTCTCTGAAACATGTTCTAATTTGGAAGTGTGTTATCAAAGAACAATTTAAATTACACTATTTTCACTGTAAATGCAACCAATTATTAAAAATTGGACCCACAGCAGCAAAGGGATGAAAATCTACTATGAGACGCTTTGTTGTAGAGAAACATTTATGATAAGGATAATGAAATTTTTGTAGCGACTTTTAAAAATTGACCTCTGCATAGAGTCTTAGTGCCTTCAAGGTGAGTGGCAATGAACACACATCCTTTCTGTGTTCTTTTCTTTCCGTTTGCAGGGCCGACTTCTTGCAAATTCCCATACTGCAACTTCCTAGTCCAGCTCAAGTTCTTATACCCAATCCGTTTAAATTTCAAACAATCCTTCACTTCAACTCATAACATAACAGTCTTCTAAAAAGTATAACTTAAAACACTGTCCTGTCTCTTCAGGATTATTGTTTACTATAGAAATTAGTGATGCACTTCAGGAAGAATTTGGTAAAGGATATGGTAAATGGCGACCTAGATTTGAGTTAGAAATGTTAAAACTCTGGGGCACCTAGGTGGCTCAATCGGTTAAGCATCCGACTTCGGCTCAGGTCATGATCTCGCAGTCCGTGAGTTCGAGCCCCACATCAGGCTCTGTGCTGACAGCTCAGAGCCTGGAGTCTGTTTCAGATTCTGTGTCTCCCTCTCTCTCTGACCCTCCCCCGTTCATGCTGTCTCTCCCTGTCTCAAAAATAAATAAACGTTACAAAAAAAAAATTAAGAAATGTTAAAAGTCTAATTAAAATGAGTTCCAATTTCTGACCTTTGAACTTTAAGTAAAAGGATGTGGCAAAGTCATTTGTGTGTTTTCTTTCATAATAATAATGGAACATTAAGTGTACTAAAACCCCACACAAGCCCAAGTTTGGATTCTTTGGACTCAAATTTGGATTCAACAATCCCTTCTTTCAGATATTTTAAAGCATTTCTCCCCTTTACTTGTATATAATGTTTCTTCTTCTATCGTAAAAAGTCCCTCAGTTTTCATTTGAAAGGCAAAAACATAAAGCCTAGAGTCACAATATTTCCCTAAGATGCTTGAATTAAATTATCCATTAAGCATCCTATATAAATTCACTCTGAACATCAAGGGATGGAAAGTATTAACAAAAGCAATAACATTAATACTTACATTTCAACAGAACTTTTGAAAATCAGCCTCTGAAGGAAGAACAAACATATGAATGATAGTATCATAAAATAAGCTGTCTCTCCGGAGTACTCAGACACTTTAAAAGAATCTATATTTATAGTATAATTAGCAATTTGATGAAATATAGGAAGGATACAGCAAACCACATTAGTGAACAAAATGTTCTCCTCTAAAGTCAACAGGTTCAATATTCAGGGACTATCAGAGCACTACATCTCATTGGTAGCACAGACCAACCATTTTTATATACCTTTTTTATTTTCTTTTTAACAACCTGTCAGTCTCTAGGAAGAGCCCTGCTCATTTACAAGTATATGTCAACACACACAACTCATAGTGAGGATGTTCAGCTACCAATTACTGCTGGAAATTTAAATAAGTTCTAAAAATACAGGTTATGTTCCTCTCTGAAATACTTAATCTATTTGGCACTTTTTCTGGGACATTTAATGGTCCATCAGTACAATATGTTAGACTGTAAGAATACAGAATTAGACATAGTGCTTGCCTAGGGGATTCTCTACTTAAATAGACAAGCAAAATAGATTAAATACTAAAACACCGGTTTATGGAAGAATAATGTGGATCACTACCATTAAGAATGAACATGTATAAAACAGATACGCATGCACATATTTATAAAAGAGATACACAGCAGTAAATGACAGGATATCTCTCAGTAGAAAACTTTAATAAGACTAGTGGAACGATCCAAGATCCTTTTTAAAAGGTAATGTTCTGACGAGAGTGTTAAGGATTATCAGGAAGATGAAAAAGATGTTCTGGACATCAGAGGTTACAATAAAATGAACAGTTAATTCAAAGGGAAAAGAGACTAATTTAATTTCAGTAGGAACTAAAGTGACCTTGGAAAGTATCTAGTCTAATCCTCACCCCCACCCCACTGGAACCTTTCTCCTAAAATAGGTCATTTGAACTCTCTTTGAATATTATTAGAAGTGTGTTTATTGAATGGAATGGATAAATGGATGGATAGCTAATTTTAATGACTGAAACAGGTGATTTTAATTTTAATAATATATCTATTTGACCAATATATCCAGAAATATTATTTCAACATATAATCAATACAAAAGTATTGATATTTTACATTCTTCTTTGTACTGTCTTAGTACCCTGTATGTATTTTTATACTTGCATTGCATCGCAGTTTGTACTCGGCACATTTCTAGTACTCCATAGCTACTCATGGCTAGTAGCTACTATATTTATAGGATGGCTCAATTCTAGAAAATGGTTCACAAACTTGGCTGAACATCAAAATCACAGAATTTTTTTAAATATAGGTTCCTAGGATGCACCCCCAGAGATATGGATTTAGTTAGTTTAGGAAGGTCAGGGAGTCATTTTTAACAAGGCAGTCAATAAACCATTGATCATCAGGTTGACATTTGGGAGTCACTGCTCTAGAGCAACACAAAATAAATCTAAGTCCCCTTATACATGACTATCCTCCCAATATGTAAATTTAAAAAAAGTCATATCTCCACTATCTTTTATTGTCCAGGCTAAAAATTCTGAATTCCAAGCTCTTTCAACCATTCCTCATCTGACATGGTTTCCAAAGCTTTCGACTACCGGGTTGCTTTCCTCTGGATGTACTCCAGTTTGGTTTATTTGCAGTAGTGAGAAGTACTACAGCATAGATAATCCAAATTAATCCTTATTTGCCTTTGAAATGTTTCTCAGTACTTTTCAAATGAATACGAGCACCTCTGCTAAATGCTGAATTCACAATACTTCAGACTCAAATTGTAAACTCTCACTGTCAACAACCATAGGGATGTCTACGTTCCTCAACATGCTTATATTTCCTCTGCACCACACTCTATTTTAGAATGCAGAAGAGACCTCTCAGAATAATTCAGAGAACTAAGTTAAGCAAAACTACCTTTTCTCCATGTCTTTCAACCTTCTTACCTTTTCCCATGACTAAAGAAGAAAGTAGTAGGTGTTTTGACTCAAAAGAAGAGTTCCTTAGCCTTCTTTAAAGTTACATAAATATAAAACATAACAATGTCACCCCAAAAAAAACAGATCTGCAGTGAATACTTGGACTCAATTCAATGCCACAAATATTCACTTACCGATATTTGCCTGAGCACATTATATGCTGCCATGATAGGACGCTACAAGAAGAAACAAGCCTTAAAGAGATCACAAACTAGTCAGCAAAATAAATACATCCATGGGACAAATTTTTATGGAGTTCTTACTGTATGCTAGACAGTTGGGTTACTGTGAATAAAGCATTCAAAAATCCCTGTTCTTATTGAGCTTAATTTCTAGCAGGAGAGACAGATGATAAACAAATGATAGCAAATGATATATAAGTGTATTACATAGCATGTTAGATGATAAATGCTACAAACACTAACAAATCAGAACAAGGAGTATAAAGAGTACTTGTGAGGTATAGGACTACCTGAAATTTTACTCAGTGGTAAGAGTAGGCCTTATTTTAAAAAACTGATATTAGAGAAAACATTTGAAGGATAGGGGAAAACATGCAGATATATGGGGGGTGGGGGGGAGAATTCCAGGCAAACAGCCAGTCCAAAGGCCCTGAGGCAAAAGAGTAACTGGCCTGTTTGAGGAACAGCAAGGAAGCCGGTGGAGTTAAAGCAAAGTGAGCAAAGGGAGGGATGAACTGATTAGGCTGGAAAAGTAATGGGGTGGTGGAATTGATCATGCAGGTCTTTGTAGGGCATAATAAGAACTTCATCTTTTGAGTGAAATGAAGAACCACTGAATGGGACAAACCAGTAACATGATATGCATTGCATTTTTAAAAGATCGCTCTGGGAGCACCAGGGTGGTTCAGTGAGTTAAGCGTCCAACTCTTGATTTTGGCTTAGGTCATAATTCACAGTTCCTGAGACAGAGCCCTGGGTCAGGATCTCTGCTGACAGCACAGAGCCTGCTTGGGATTCTCTCTCCCCTCTCTCTGCACCCCCCACTGGCAAAATAAATAAATAAACATTTAAAAAATAAAAATAATAAAAGATCACTCTGGCAACTCTGTTGAGAACAGCCTACAGAGGAGCAAAAGCATAAGCAGGAAGACCACGTAAGAGTCTACCGCAGTAATCCAGCGTATAGTGGCGGCTTGGATCAGGAAAGTAGTAACAACGAAAAGAAAACTGGTCAGATTTTTTTACATAAAAACAAGAAAGCTTTAATAAAGTAATACAGTGAGATGGTTGTTTTAATAGAAGATGCTAAGAGAACACAGAGGAAGAAACAATAATTCCACCAAAGGAAGGATTTGTAGTCAAAGTGACAGCTTAGCTGACTCCTGAATAATATGTAAAAGGAAAAAAAAAATCAAGAAGAACCAGAGAAGGAACTGGCATAGAGTTGTTGGTGGCCAGAAGAAACATAGAGTATGACCAGTTCCCTAGGGATCTTACAGTCTTAATAGGGAAACAATACAGCAAGTCACTCAAGACCAGGGTCTCAGGGGCCACTGGGATAAAAATTTGACACAGGGACTCTGGACTATAGAAATAAAGAATATATGCCAGCAAGATACTCAAGAGAAGAAGCCAAAGAAGTAGCAGGAAATGGAAGGAAAGTGACCCCAATTCACAGAAGATCCACAAGACCACCCCAACAGTTCTGTCAACATTAAAACACTGGCTCCTGGGCTAACGTTGAAGACTCCTGAAATATTATCCTCCACCACCAGTTCCCACCTTGCCGAGGAAAGCCAAGCTTCCCCCAACAGAGCCAAGTAATGCCCCCATCATGTCGTTTGCTCCTCAGAACTGCTAACACTTGTCACAACTCAAACACTAAGCTAAACTTTCAATATGTCGAGAAAGTAGTGTGTTTGGGTGCCTACAGAGGAGCTATGCTATGAATCTTCTTTTGTGGGTTTTCTCTCTGGTCCCCCCACTTCTGAACAGTGGTGCAACAGGGCAAATTACACTCCTTCCTCTCCAAATCTGCCATGTGTTCTCATTCCTCTCCACCCACATCTGCATATTCTCTTCCACCCGTAGAACCAAGACAGCAAAAACAGAACAGAAGATGTTTCAGGGCCGGTTTCTTCCCCACTTCAGTTTACCTTCATGTGTCTTCTCTGCCTCATGTGAAAATCACTTCACCTCAGCTCCCTCACAAAACCCACCGCTTCTACCAGGAAGCCCCTAAAATAATCCAAGGAGCATGGTTTTCTGCTAAGCTAATTCGAAAATCAAAAAAAATACTTAAAATACATTAGATGTTTGGTAAATGTCAGACACAGTTTCATCCACAATCTATCTACACATCAACTCTAAGAAGTAGTGCTGCTTTTATCTCAAAGATTAGTTAAGGAACAAGATCAAGGTCATGCAACTAGTGAACAAAGGATTCAAACACAACATGTCCAGCTCTGGAGTCCATGGACCCAACTACTACTGCGTCTCACTATGAATTTACAGTCCCTTCCATCATTTCTTCCCTATGTCCAGGCCATTAGAGTATGACCTTTCAGAGCAGTGGTCTGCTGTCCTCATTCTAAATCCTCCCTTTGTAGGGAAAGATATGTGGTTGCCTGGGTTCCCCATCCCTTCCCCAGAATGAAGAACGTCAGCAGAGGCACCATTAAGAATGACTCGGTAAACAATTGTCCGAGGGCCCAATGGCTGGCAGCAGGCCAAACGGGAAAGGGAAGAGTCAGGCTCCACTTTTCTTCCCACCAGCTCTCTCCCTAGTTCTTTTTAATTACAGTGGCCCATTTCTGAGTTCCAACAAATGAGTTTACAGAGTGAAACAAAAGTCATCATTACAAAAAATATCCAGTAATAAAGCGTTTGCTTATAAAACGAGTTTGCACATATATCTACCTCTTCAATGTTGATTCTAACTGAAACCTAGCTAGCAAAAGATGAAAATTTTCACAGAGTCTATAAAAAACCATGTGAGAAAAGTGCTCAAATGACACACAAAGGCACTAACTTCTGGTGGTCTGACACAGGTAGATAAAAATAAAAAATAATAATTTTACCATTATGACAAACATCAAAACATAATGGTTTGCATTAAAAGGATAAAGAGAGAGCCCTCACATGTTTTTGCAAACACACACACACACACACACACACACACACACACACACACACACACAACACTTGATTTTGCTCTATTTGCTCTGTTTTTAACTCAGTTAAATGATTACATACACTCTGCCATATATACAATGAGGCATATAATTTTCATTGTTTTTAGCTTCATTCTTTAAGATAAAGTCCCAAACTTTCTTCTTCAGTACTTTTTTTTAATATATGAAATTTATTGTCAAATTGGTTTCCATACAACACCCAGTGCTCATCCCAAAAGATGCCCTCTTCAATGCCCATCATCTTCTTCACTATTTATAATTAAATCTCAGTTCCTATTTTACCTCCTCTAATATTTTATGTAAACATCCCCCCCCCATTATACTGTGTGCCCCATTCTTATACACAAAAGCACTGCAGTAAAAAACAAAACAAACAAACAAAAAAAACCCAACTAATAGAATTGAAGTAAAATCAACAGGAGACATATCACACTGTAAGGCCTTAATGTCTGATACCTAAGTTATCAGTTAGCAGGTATTGAATTATAGGCAGGTATTAACAAGAATGGGAAAGAGGGTAGGTGTCTGAAAGACTGGATTCTGGGACCAACATGAGGACAAGGAGCCAGTGGGAGATGGAATAAAGGAAAAGAAAGGTGGAGGCTCTTCACTTTAACTGCTATCCAGGGTATGCCTCAGCCATGACATTCAAAGTCATCCACTTGTTGGAGATTGTCAAGACTGCTCCAGCTCCTCCCAAACCAAACCTATTTGGCATCCCACAGAAATCCCTGGCACTTTTGATAAAGACTTCCAGTTATGCTTGCCCCTGCCCATAGTTATGCCTACCACACTCACTGGGTGCCAAACACCATGCTAAGTGTTATCCATTCTGCTTCTAAAATATTCATGCTAACTTCCCCCCCTCCATTTCTGAATTAACCTTTTGAGGGAGGAAGGGTCTATTTTTAAAAAATAAATACAATCAAAAAGCCCGGTGCTTCATTTTGTTCTTTGCTCCCAGAATGATCTCATAGCTAAATGATGGAGAGAATTTCTTAAAGACTCAGCATTCAGTATGAAGCCTCTGACTTTACACGTTAAGAAATTATTTTAATTTTTTCTAACGTTTATTTGTTTTTGAGAGAGAGAGCGAGTGAGTGAGTGACCGAGCAGGGGAGGGGCAGAGAGAGAGGGAGGCACAGACTCTGAAGCAGGCTCCAGGCTCCGCCCTGTCAACACAGAGCCCCCTGCGAGCATCAAACTCACAAACCGTGAGGTTATGACCTGAGCCTAAGTCAGATGCTTAACCAACTGAGCCACCCAGTTGCCCCAGAAACTATTTTAAACTACAAATGACTAACATAACTTTAACCAGCTAATTCAAGTTTCCAACAACCCTACAAACACACTCTCATGCATAGTAGAGAGAGGGCTCAAAATAAAATTTAATTCAGTTACAAAACAAATGGATGCTAATGTTTAACATATATATTAGTTTCCTATGGTTGCTGTAACATATCACTTTAATGGCTGAATCAATGCAAATTTATTATTTCACAGTTCTGAGGGTCAGAAGTCCAAAATGAATTCATTAGGCTAAAATCAAGGTGTTTGCAGGGCTGTGTTTCTCCTAGAGGTTCTAAAAGAAAAATCCTTTTTTTTTTTTTTTTTTTTTTTTTTGCTTTTTATAGCTTCTAGGAGCTTCCCACATTCCTTGGCTCACAACCAGCTTCCAACTTCAAAACCAGCAATGACCTATCAAGTCTTTCTCACAATGCATCACACTGACACTGATGCCTCTACCTCCCTCTTCCGTAAATTAAGGTATCCTTATGATTACATGGGACCCACTCAGATAATCCAGGATAATCTCCATATTTGACATCACCTGATTAGCAACCTTAACTACTTCTTTTTTTAAAATGTTGGTTTATTTTGAGAGAGAGCAAGTGCACATGAGCTGAGGAGGGGCAGTGAGAGACAGACAGAGAGAGAGAGAGAATCCCAAGCAGACCCAGCACAGAGCCTAACTTCGGGCTTGAACCCATGAACCGTGAGATCATGACCTGAACCAAAATAAAGAGTCAGACGCTTAACCAGTTGAGCCACCCGGATGCCCTACCAACCTTAATTGCTTTTGTAACCTTAATCCCCCCCTTGCCAAGTAACATACTATATTTACAGGTTCTGAGGGTTTAGTATGTAAACGGTTGGGAGACCATTATTCAGCCTACAACAGCCCGTCTTTCACACCCAAAGATTCATATGCATCCCACATGCAAAATACATTCACTCTATCCAAAAGTCCCCAAAGTCTCAACTCAGTAGAATATCAACTCGAAGTTTAAATCTGGTCTAAATCTTATCAATTCAAAAGCCCCAAATGTCAACACCTAAATCAGGTACAAACGAGGCCTTGGGTACCATCCATCCCGAGGCACAGTTCCTCTCCATCTGTGAACCTGTCAAGCTCAAGAAACAAGATGTCTGCTCCCAAAATACAATGGTGCAATAGACATGGGATAATAATTATAGACATTCCCATGCAAAAAGAGAGAAAATAGAAGTTTAAAAATTAAACATCAGACTCATGCAACTTTGAAATCCAGCTAGGCAAATTATATTTGATTTCAAAGTCTAGGAATAGTCCTCTGTGGTCCTTGGCTCCACCTCCTGGGATCTCAGCTGTGCCTTCTAGGCTCTCAGTTGTACCCTCTTAGTCAACCTTATTTTTTCATAAAAGGTGGTTCGTGTTTGCAGCTGAGTAATCAGCTTGTTTCTTGCTTGTAGAATTTTAGGGATCAACAACCTTCTTTTACTACATCCTCACTTCCCTTTTCAGGCCCAGCCAGTTGCATTTTTGCTGGTATAGTATTCTCAAGAACCACATGGGTCCCCCCATATGTGTCATGGTGATTTACTCCATTAGACAAGAGGCTCCTCCACAGATATTTCTTGGCTACATTTATCTCTGTAACTGGCTTCTGCTGAGATGTTTGAGGGAATCCATGAGTTGCATGTTCAATTTCTTCAAAGAGCCCTCTATGTGACTGAGTACTCTGACCTTACTGCTGCGACCCTAGCAAAATATTTTCCCTAGAAAACCATCGGCTTTCTCTCCAAGGCAGGCATTCCTGACAAGGAATCTCCTCACTTTAGCATCATTTTCAATCTGGGAGGCTGAGAATTTCCCAAATATCAAGTTCTGGTTTCATTCTGTTTAATAGTTTTTCCTTCAATCTGCCTCTCTCACTTTTTACTAGAGGAAGCAGTACGAAAAACCCAGGCTGCACCTTCAATAATATGCACATAAATCACCTCAGCTAAATACCTAAGTTCATATTTACAAGCTTTACTTTGCACATAACTGCAGGACGCAATTTAGCTAAGCTTTCTGCCACTATATAACAAGGATCCCCTTTCCTCCAGTTTGCAATAGCATGTTCCTGATTTCTATCTAAGCTCCCAGGGGCAAGTGTCTTTAACGTCCACATAACCAACAGTTCATGACAATTTAAGAATTCTCTAAGGTGATTTAGGATTTCTGTACCACACTCTTCATTTTCTTCTAAATCCTTCCTAGTAGAATTGCCATCACCATATTGTTCCTAACAGTCTATTCAAGACAATCTAGGTTTTCCTATAATGTTCTTCAAAATTCTTCGAGTCTATGCCCATTTCCCAATTGCAAAGCCACTTCCACATTTTTGGGTATTTCTTACAGCAGCCCCCACATCCACATATCAAAATCTGTACTAGTTTCCTATTGCTGCTATAAAAAAATCACCACAAGCTTAGTGACTTCAGTCAACACAATTTATTATCTCACAGTTCTGGAGGTCAGAAATGGGCTAAAATCAAGTGTCAGCAGCGCTGGACACTCTAAGGGAAAATCCATTTTCTTGCCTTTTTCACCTTCTCATGACTGCCCACACTCTTTGGCTCATGGCCTACTTTTATCTTCAAAGGCAGCAATGGCAGGTTGAGTCATTCTCTCATTGCATCACTGACACTGACTCTTCTAGCTCCCTCTTCCAGATCTAAAGGACCTTTGTGATTACATGGGGACTAACCATAGAATCCAGAATAGTTCTTACCCTAAGGTCAGTTGATTACCAACCGCAACTCTACATACATCTTAATTTCCTCTTGACAGGTAACATAACACAGTATCAGGTACCTAGTATTAGGACATGAACATCTTTGAGGAAGCATTATTCTGCCTACCACAATATATCTTTATGTAATGACAAATTTTCAATTCTCTTCTATTAACATGGCCTACCCTGTAATCTGGTCTCTGCTCTCTTCATTTGTGATCATTTCATATCACAACCATATGCTTCCACTACTCTGAATTTCTTCCATTTTTTTCAAATGCACAATGCTCATTCCAGGCTTGGGATCTTGGTTCATGCTATTTCCTTTGTCTCTGTGATTCTCCCTCTCTGAATCCCCATAGCCCCTCTTCTACAGACTAAGTATCCTTCAGCTATCAGCTTAAATGACTCTTCTTCAAAGATAGTCTCCCTGATCCTATGACTCCCTAGATTATAGATTCCCATTGCACTCTTAGTTTTTCTTCATAGCGTTTACCTTAACAGTGATTAAATTATTATCCATGTAAATATTTATTTAATGACTATCTTTAAGACACTCTGAAACTAAAGTTCTAACTTATTCCTTTGCTTCATGCCTAATACCTAGCAGGATACAACTGCACAACAAAAATTTATTTAAATGAATGAACATATCTCCTTTAATCCCGATAACAACATTAATTTTATAATTGAGGGTGCTGAAATTCAGAGAAATTGAGTAACTTCACCATAGTAAAACAACTAATGAGATTCCACTTGGGTCTATCTTGACTTCTAAGCCCATCTCTTTGTCACTGTGTTATTCTATTCTATTGGGGCACCAATGACCACTGTCCCTAGTCCATGGATGTCCACTGACCATCATATTGACAAATACTCATTGCAAGCTTGCTTTCCTTAATGCAGATACCTTTACCTAATAAAGTCAATGGCCTAACACCAAATGCCCAATTTCAGTCCTGTTTTTAAATACTGACCTAAGAGTAGGCTTGTGGACGTTTTTTTCCCTTTAAAATCTTAAAGTTCTTTAAAAAAAATAACTACTAGCCTTATTTAAAAAAAAAAAAATTTATAACATTTATTTATTTTTGAGACAGAGAGAGACAGAGCACGAACGGGGGAGGGGCAGAGAGAGAGGGAGACACAGAATCGGAAGCAGGCTCCAGGCTCTGAGCCATCAGCCCAGAGCCTGACGCAGGGCTCGAACCCACGGACCGCGAGATCGTGACCTGAGCCGAAGTCGGACGCTTAACCGACTGAGCCACCCAGGCGCCCTGACTCCTAGGCTTATTTTTAAATTCCCAACTCAGGAAGAAAATATGCTTTGATTTTATCTTACTTCTCTTGCGGGGATTAATGATATCATAAAATCTGTGAACACCTTAGAAGAAATTTTATTAAACCAACAGATGAAACTATCAACTTTGGGAATCTGGCCAAAGAAAGTGTTAAAACCAAAGATCTAAAAAATCATGCTAACATTGCTAGAAAGTGCTAGAACTGTGTTTCTTATGCTCTCTTTCTTGGTCTCCCATGACAGAGAAGAAAGAACATTATCATTACAAATATTTCCTAGACTTTAAACAAGGTAAGTAGGTAGAATTCTATCTACAATTACACTAGTCCTTAAGATTTCAGAACTCTTTACAAGCCTTCAGAGGTCTTTTCATTGTCAGCATTCAGTCCTCTATTTTTTAAAAATGTAATATATTTTTGTGGCTATGAGTCAGACTGAAGCTAGAAATACTTAGATTTTGATGTAGATTCCAAACTGTTGCTTGGATACTTTTTCCTTTTGAAAATGATTATAACTGGCACACATAAAAAGCCACATTTATTAAAGGATGATCTAATTTAGCATCTTCTTACTTCAATTTCCAATTCAGCTACAAATCAAATTTCAACAACAACAAAACAATTTTAAGTGATACTAAATTTTTAGTGATACAGTTGCTATTATGATAAAAACCAGATATGACTTGGAAATATATTCCCACTTGCTTTTATTATCATATATAATAAAATATAATTATTAATATAGATTCATATTGCACAATAATTTACAAAAGTTATTTTATAGTTTCAAAAAGCACTGAATTACAAGCATCTTAAATAGCACCACAGAGAATAATGAAGTAGTCAAAAGGAGAAGCAATATTAAATGAGCAAAAATCATTGGGAAATTATATGCTGAGGTTTCTTTATTTCAAAGCTAAGAGACAAAAGAAGATGGTTTTATCACTGCAGGAGAAATTTAATGGTTCAAAATCTCTTCCATCTATATAGAACATATTTGATAGCACAAAGTAACTTATCTGATAGGTTCATGTGAAATCTGAGAGCATCTCACAAGTTTTGTAATTTGTTACCATCCTATGATATTTGACACACTATACGAAAATATCTGCAACACCCTCAATTGACCATAAATCAAATCCATCAAATCTTCAGAATCTAAAAGCTTTTGTCTCTCTAAAAGCCATGGAATCCCCGTGAAGCAGTAGGAGTTAGAAGTGGCTTCTTAACAATATTTTCTAATAGCAGAGAAAAGGTATTTCCAAGGTAATGCAGAACTACCAAGCAGAGCCAAAGATCCACCTGTTGTCAATTGATAATCTAAATCTCAGAATAAAAGAAGTTAGTAGAGCATAATCAATAGATCAGTAACATATGCCTACTGAGAACACAGCAGGTAGCAAATACTTGCTGATTGATTGGCTATATGAAATAAAGCTCATAATTTGGCAGGAAATGAAATTTTACATCTTCAGTTCTCAAAAACTAGATTTGTTAGGCATTTACTCAGTGCAGGGCTTAGTACCAACAAGGAAATAAAATCAATTCATTGATATGCATTGATAAGTAGTTACAATGGACAATTCATTTGCAACACAATGCCTACCTTGATGAACTGGCAATTTAAATAAAGATGAATACTAAATACTGCTTTAAAAAAATTAACCAGGAAAAGATATTTGTGCCTTGAGACTATTTCCTAGAAATTGTCTAATTGTCTAGCATGAGAACATAAAATCACAGTCCTGAAGGTTTCTAGTTGTGACAGCTCAGATACTCTTCTGAGAAAACTAAGAACACTAGTATAATTTAAAGGAGCTTTGGAAATTTTAAGGGCACTTCAACATCATTTGTTTATTAGGAGCGTTAGCTTCTGTAAAGCTTTTCAGTTACTCAGATTAGCAGTCCTGAAATAACTTCGCTTCCAGTTCACAGGGACTGAAAATCAGAGGTTTTAAAAAGAAGAAAAAAGGAAGAAAAAACCAGAAGCTTATCCCTAATGACACTTCTCTTCCACTTTGTGAATTTTGCTGACAGTCTAGTTTTATTTCCTTTATTAGATTTAGTCATTCTTTTTAAAGGATTCGATAGCTAGGCTGCACCTCTACCCCTCCCCCCAAAAGACGTTTCAGTAAATAAAATATCATCACAAATATTTATCACAATAGAAATAGTTAGTGGGCTCACCATAATTAAAACAGAAAGTGACATTTTTTATAAGAGTAAGCTTGTTTTAAATAACTGCAGCACATGTCAATTTCCTCCTTTTCCCGTTGTAAGCTTTAGTGCTACTACTGTCCATGGTGACACATACTGGCTATGTCAGGCAACAACACCACCACAGAGACATTCAAGTTTTATTTTATTTCTGTTTCTTGGTGGCAGATTTGCTGAAGTGGTTTTATTTTGCACATCCAACTCTTTAGTAATTATGAAGCCATGGCACCAAAATCACACAAGAAAACTCAGGGTGGCTAGTTTAGTCAGTTCATCAGCTATGTTAAGCCAAACTTCATTTCTCTTTTACCTTCATCTGTACTTCACCATATATGAAACGAATCTTTCTGTATGTGTTTAGCTACCTTTTAGAATCTCATATTACAAATCAAGCAATATTCAAAAGCTTTGGTAAATCAAAGGTGACAGCTTGATGTACTGGAATTTGCTTCAAACTATACTTTTATATATAAATTATGATGTAGACATGCGTGTATGGCCAACGTCCACTGACTTAAAAGAAAAG
This sequence comes from Panthera leo, assembly GCF_018350215.1. Taxonomy (NCBI): domain Eukaryota; kingdom Metazoa; phylum Chordata; class Mammalia; order Carnivora; family Felidae; genus Panthera; species Panthera leo. The sequence continues at coordinate 71,824,569 of NC_056685.1, forward strand.
TTTTATTATATTAAGTATACAATTAATGGTGATACAAGATATACCTTTGAATTAAAATTTATTTGAAAGATTTTCAAAATCATATTTAAGAGAATATTATTCTTTCTCATTGTTAGAGTAGAATCGTGATCTTTCAATAAGAAATTGTTTTACATATAGTATGTTTGTGATATACAGTAGATAAAATTATTGAGAGGTATTCATTTTTCCAGAAAGCTACTCCACATAAAGAAATTCCTCCCAACCAGGCACCATTGTACCTGGAACTTTCAGAGAGCAGTGTCTTAACTAAGATTAAGCTATCCTATTTTCTACCTAAATCAATTTCACCCGAATGAGGCGTTTGTGCTATAATTCATTGTTCCCCAGACTCTAAAATCAACCATCTGCCATCGGAGTTTCTGTACAGTAATTAAGGAACTATCCATTAGAACTGGCAAGAGTACAAAGTAAGGAGGTGGGGGCGGGAGGGGAGAAAAACCAAACCACTTAAAAAGAGATGGAAGGTGTGTGTCTGTCACGTTAACCCCTCCATATCTCAGGTCCAGATTACTGTCATCATCCATGAGGCAATACAGAAGTTAGGAGGAGCTGCGAGGCCAACTCCCTCCTGGGTTATCGGAACTGAAACCGCACTGGGGACTCGGCGCGCACTCCATACCTTGAAAGAGAAAGGCTTTCGTCCCATTATGCAGCCCGGGGACCTGGCGCACTCCAGTCGTGGACTCCCCAAGTTCTAACTCTGTTAAGACGTCAATCTGTAGAGAGGGGTCCACACCAAGCCCCCAAACTGGTGGGAGGGTGGGGGAGAAAGAAAAATCTGCATCAAAATGCAAGCCTCTTCCTCCAGGGCAGCAAAGAACCGAGTCTAAGAGATAATAATTGGGAACTGATGAGGGAGGCGACTCCCTCCTCCGCCGTGCGAAGCCTTACCTGAGATCAGCAGCCAAGCTTTAAATAGCGGAGCACCCAGTCCCATTTCCCTGACCTACTTTAAACCCCTCTCGGTGCAAAGTTCCCCCTCGGCCCTCAGACCCCGGACTAGGGGTGTGACCCGCCCTAGCGTCTCCAAGGCAAGCACAGAAAAATCCAAATGCAAACCCACCCCTACTCCAAGCTTCCCACTCCAGACCTACTTTGGATTGAGGAAAAGCAAGGCGTCCCCAACCAGCTCCGGCTGCCCCCAGGCGGGGGCCATCCCATCCCCCGCCCCATCTCTGGGCCACTCACCTGCTCCGAGACCGAAGATCAAACAGAATGTTCTCAGTAAGACCCGAGACTCCATGGTGTGGATCTGCTCAGTCCATCGTCTCCCTCTTTAAAAAATAAAAATAAAAATAAAAATCGAAGAGGTTCTCGGAATCAAGCGGGAAAATAGCGTTTGTGTCTCCTGCCGCTGCCTCGCATTTACTGATTAGTAGGATTAATATGAATTGGTTCCCTAAGAAAAAAATGGGAGGACACCCCAGGCACGTGAAGAACTTGGACCCTCCAATGCGCACATCATTCCCACACGCAGAGCCGAGGCGGCAGCGCCGGCAGAGCCGGGGGCCCAGAGGGAGGGGTCGGGCTCGCCCGGGGGCTGCTCCGCCGGGGAATTAGCTCCGGAGCTGAATAAAAGCAGCCGAAGTCACGACACCCCCAGAGGAAGGGAGGCGGCCCCAAGAAAGCCGGGGGTGAGGCTGCCCCGCACCCGCCCGTCTTCCCCACCGCGCGAACCTGTTGTAAAAGCAGAGACAATGGAGAGAGCGCCGGAGACGCGCGGAGGAGAGACGGCTCCCCCGGAGCGGGAGGGGCAGGCCCGGGGAGGCGGGGAGACCAGGAGCGGGGAGGGACCGCCGAGGGCGAGGCCAGGCGCTTCGCGTCCCTCTCCAGCACGGGGCTCCTTGGTCTCCAAGCCCCGTCTAGCGAGCCCCGGAGCTGCTGCAGCCCCGCCCTCCTATCCCCCCCCCCCCCGACCCCCGCCCTCACTCTCTGGCCCCGGGGAAGCCAACCTCCTTTCGGGATCGAAAGATCTAAATTCAAGGTGCTAAGTTGATGGGCGGTCTTTGCTCTCACCCCTTGATTTGGGACGCGTATCTTGAAAGACAGACGGGAGAGAAAGGACCACCCAGTCGCAGAAGGCAAGGCTAGGAGACGCGCTCGCCCGCCCTTTAGGCAAAGGAGGGAAGCCCGCGTATTGTGTACTGGGCTCCGAAACAGCCCCGGGGACTGGAAAAGGAACTCCCTCTCTGGGGCATGCGGCGGAGGGCTGCCAAAGCCTGCTAGACTCTCCTGGTGGAGCCGGACGAAGTAGAGAGAGACAGGGGGAGGCGGGAGGCGAGCCTGGAAATCCCTGCGAGCCCTAGCGGAGAGGTTCCCTGCCCGGGGCGGGGCGCTGGAGAGCTTCCCAGACACGGAAGGCGTCGGGGAGAACTTATCCTGGAACTGCTGGACAGCTCCGGGACCTAGAGCGCCCCCTGCCAAACAGCGCCGAGAACCGGACTCTTGGTTCTCCAGGACCAGCACACAGCAGGAGACAAGGGCAGCAGAGCGAGTGTGCCTGTCCACGCTGAAAAGAAGAAATGATAGGTAGGTGGATAAATGGATGGATGGATGGACGGATGGATGGATGGATCCATGCATGCATAAGAGAAAGAGAGCAGAGAGAGAAGAGAGAAATAAAGAGGAAGGCAGAGCCTGGGCAAGAAAGAAGAGCGCCCCCCGCCCATTGTTGACCACACTCAAGCACTCAAGCAGGCTCTACACGCCCTTCCCACCTACACGCTAGGACCGTAACAGCGAGGTCATTTGAGGTCTAATTCTCAACGCGCAAAAGTATATTCAAGGTCAATTGCATATATTTTTCAACACAGCCCTAAAATTCTGAGGTAAATCTCAACAAAATTCAATGCCCATATTGAACAGAATTTCAAAAGTGATTAAAATGTTAATTGCTCCAAAGATTGAGTTTCTTAACTTTCCATCCAAATAGATTCTGAATTCTCTAACAGGATGCTGCACAGCTAGTTACCAAAATAACTATAGGGTACAGTCTGAGTCTCCAGTAGAGAAATATGTACTATATTATACTATAATGGGATGAGGGGGATGTTTTAGCTCTATTCTTGGAATTTTTAAGGAAAAAAAACAGAATCTGGACATTTTTTCAGTTTAATTTTTAATTTTCTCTATCAAATTTTCCACTTAAATCTATTTGAAATTTTTTAAACTTTAAGAAAGAAATATTCCAGTACTTACATGAAGTATTGTATGAAATTTCCTAAATTTGAAAAAAAAAATATAATCTAGTTGAATTGATTAATTCAAAGGAAATTATTCATCAGGAAAATAAAGATTTTTCTATAGGAGTACATCAAAAATATTGGATTGTAATAAGTATCTATAAATGTTACATAAATTTCAGATAATGGAATTATTTAATATTCTAATAAGAAGGAAAAGTAAATATACATATACATACATATTTACATGTAGAAGTTCTCTCAACCTATATGTACTCAACCAAATCACAGAATCAGGAATACTCTCCAATCTCTCTGATGCTCACCTCTTATATGCTGAAAGCTGATGGTCAGTAAGCTTATCTCTAGCCTCCCCCCCCCCCCACTTATGCTCTCTCCAGAAGAGTGGTATTTTGTATCCAAAATTATTGCAGTTGAAACTGCTACTATAATTATGTGACCTAATTAAAGTAATGGAAGCCATTAAAATATGACTACAGAGAGAGACAGAGAAGAGTGAGCTATTTCTATAAAACTAAAGTATAAAGCTTTGGAAACCTGTAAGAAAGGTGAGTCATTGTATTAGGTACGGCAGGGTTATCAGCCTGGGTAGGGGTTCTCAACTTTGGAGCTATGGACATTTTAAGGTTGGACACTTCTTTGTTAGGACTGTCCTGTGCCTTGTAAGATGATTAATAGCATCCCTGGTCTCTATCCACTTAATGCCAGTATTTTCAATATTTCATTTTATCTATATGTCCTGTAATTATACGTTTTTGTGTAGCTTCTTAAATTGATGCTCTAGGGAATACAACATACATACTTAACTTTTCACCATTTCCTCTATGGTAGATGAAGTATGAGGTAGTCTCTATGCTACCACTTCCATTGGAATGTGGAAACTTTACCAGGATATTGGTCCTTTTATCTTCCTTTATGTTGTCGTTGCCTTATGTATTAAATCAGCATACACTGAAACTTCCTTCAGATAATGTCAAAACGTTTGCTTGAAGTCACTGTGGGAGGCATAATAATGGCCTTCCCCACCCTCCAAAAATACATGTCCTAATCACTAGAACTCGTGAATGTTACCTTACCTAGTAAAGGGATTTAAGGTTGAGGATGGAATTAAGATTTCTATTCAGGTGACTTTAAAATAGATTATCCTGGATTGTTTGGACGTGACCAATAAAATCACAAAAGTCTTTACATGTGCAAGAGAATGGCAGAAGAGTTCAGAGTGGCCTAAAATGAGAAGAATTTGTTTTGCTGTTGCTGTCTATGCAGATGGAAGACTACAGAAGGACTGGGAGCCTAGGTATGTCAGTGTACAGCCTCAAGAAGCTGGAAAATATGAGAAAAAGGATTCCCCCTACATCCTTGGAGCAGAACAGAACCCTGCCAATACCTTGATTTTAGTCCAGTGAGATTCATTTGAAGCTTTTGAGCTACAGAACTATAAAATAATAAATTTTTGCAGTTTTAATCCACTAACTTTGTGGCAATTTGTTTCAGCATTCACAGAAAACTAAGGTAAACACTCACCACATAATGAACAGTTCAATTGAAATAATAGATTCTACTGACCCTGAAAGGACTCCCTTCTACCATATACAAACCTAAACAAAATGTTTAATATTTTTTTATTCATAAGAAGAAAGAGGGGCTTCTGGGTGCCTCTGTCGGTTGGGCGTCTGACTTCGGCTCAGGTCATGATCTCGCGGTTTGTGACTTTGAGCCCTGCATCGGGTTCTGTGCTGACAGCTCAGAGCCTGGAGCCTGCTTTGGATTCTCTGTCTCCCTCTCCCTCTGCACCGTCCCCTGCTCATTCTCTGTCTCTCTCTGTCTCAAAAATAAATAAAACATTAAAAAAAGTTTAAAAAAAAAAAAGAAGAAAGAAAATTCTCAGATGCTATGAGGAAAAAAGTAGGTGGAGATTGGCAGAGAAAGAAGTAGCCAATTCAATGATTGGGCGAGGGCAGGTCATAGGGCTTCAGACTCAATGGGGGCCCTAAGACAATGGGGTAGGATTTTAATATCCACACAAGAACTGGAAACAATGAATTATGGCCAAAGCCAGAAGAGATGAAGGTGTTAATGGTCCCTCTAATAAAAATAGGAAGCTTTGAAGGATTATACTGTATATAAAAAGAAACTTTAAAAATTTTGTACATTTGTCTAAGATGTGACAAAAGTGCCTTCCAGCTACACATGACCACAGGTGGAAAATAAAGTCATCTATAATAAATGTCAAATCTCAAGCCTTGCCACTTGCAGACACACAGTATAAAGTTACACTCCCTGCTGGTGTAGGAATTCTACAGACAGAAATTAGAATAAGACCCACAGAGTGTCCTGAAGAAGAAAATGTAAAACTTCTATTAAGGGACCTTCCAGCACCTTTAGCATGTGAGGAAAATTTCTGATGAGGATAAGATCACAATATAATAATATTAATAATAATAACAACAACAACGACGATGACAACAACACTGGAATAAAGTACCATGAAAGACAGTCAGGAGACACCACACAGAAAAAGACCATTAGTATCTCATGAACTCAGCATATCATAAAAATGTGAAAGTATAAAATAAGTATGTTAAATGATTAAATTTTTTTGTGAAGGAATAGAAAAAAAATAATGAAAGAATAGAATTGTATGAGAAAAGATTAGGCAGATTTCAAAGGAAATCAAATAGAACTTCTGGAAATACAGGTATATTTAAAAACAATATTTAAAAAACATTGGCTAGGGGCACCTGGAAGGGCTTAGTCAGTTCAGCACCTGACTCTTGGTTTTGGCTCAGGTTATGATCTCGTGGTTTGTGAGTTGAGGCCTGCATTGGGCTCCAGGCTGACAGTGCGGAGCCTGCTTGGGATTCTCTTTCTCCCCCTTTCTCTGCCCCTCCCCCGCTTTCTTTCTCTCCCTCTCAAAATTTAATAAATAAACTTTAAAAAAATGGCTATAAAAAAAGCAGCAGATAAAATAGACCTGAAAATTAGTGAACAAAAAAATTGGAGAACAAAAATTGAGAACTGAGAATGCACCAAGAATGATAAGATGAAACACACAAAAAAGTCTATGAATATTAGAGATAGAAGATCCAACACAAACAACTTAGAGATATGGAATAAGAGACTAGAGAGAATGGAAGCAGACACTGTTATAGGAAATGTTTAAGCAACAAGTAAAAATCTTTCAAAAGTTAAAGATATGAGATTCTAATTCTGGGTAAGAGGGAATAAGCACACTCCCCTCTCTCTCTCCCATTGAATGCTATCGAATCTGGACAGAATGCATGTAGTATTTGAGGACTCAGAAAATTAAATAGCAGCAGGCAAACTGAGAAAGAAGACCAGAGTTTGAAGTACAACCATACTGGCACTGAGTACTTCTAAGAATAAACCACCACCCAAGTCACAGACTGCCTATAAAAGGCTAGTCAAAATTTGCAATCTAAATCCAATTGAGGCATTTGCCTGCTTGAAAAAAAAAAAGAAAGAAAGAAAGAAAAAAAAAAGACATCCTCTATAGTACTGAACAAAACTCAGAGTCTCATAACATAATATTAAAATATTCAGGGGGTGCCTGGGTGGCTCAGTCAGTTAAGCGTCTGACTCTTGATCTCAGCTCAGGTCATGATCTCATGGTCCGTGAGGGTGAGCCCCACATCAGGCTCCGTGCTGACCTTGAGAACCCTACTTGGAATTCTCTCTCTTGCTCTCTGTCTCTCTTATTCTCTCACTCTCTCTCTCTCTCTCAAAATAAATAAATAAACAAAATTAAAATATTCAGGATATAATCTGAAATTATTTAGCATATGAAAAACCAGGGAAATTTCAACTTACGTGAGAAAAATATAATCAACAAACACTAATGCCAAGATGACACAGACATTGGAATTTATTTAAAAAAAAAAAAGACATTAAAGAGCTATTACCAAAATGCTCCCAAAAAAATAAAGGCAAATACTCTTGAAACAAATAAGAAGACAGAAAGTGGTAGCAAATAAATAAAAGTAGAAATTTTAGACCTGAAAAGCATAATAACCAAAAATTTTAAACTCATTAAAATGAGCTCAGTACTAGAGATGACAGAGGAAAGAGTGAGCTTGATAGGTCAATTGAAATTATCCAATCTGAACAACAGAGGGGACAATTTTTTAATTAATATAGCAGCAGAAATTTGTGAGAGGAAATCAAAAGGACACTATTTCATCAGAATCCCGAGAGAGTTCAATACCAAAATAAGTATTTCAAGAAATAATGGCCTAAGACTCCTTGAATTTGTCAAAATATGTAAACTTGTGCATTCAAGGAGCTCAGTAAATCCCAAAGAGGATAAACTCAAAGTTATCCATGACCAACCATATCATAATTAAACTGCTGAAAACAATAAAAAAAGAAAACTATCACAAAGGAAAAAACATTGAAAGCAATCAGAGAAAAATGACACATTATTTATAGGGAAGCAACAATTTAAATGAATACAGACTTCTCATCAGAAACCACAAAGGCTAGATGGAGGGGAATAACATTTTTTAAAGTGTTCAAGAATACTGTCATCCCAGAATTCTGTATCTGGTGAAAATATCCTTCAGGAATAAAGATGAAGGAAAAAAATATTCTCAGATGAAGAAAATCTGAAAGAATTGGTTGTCAGCAGGCCTACTTTGAAAGAATTGCTACAGGAAGTTCTTCAAACAGAATGGAAATGATAACTGAAAGACAACTAGCATATCAGAAATCAAGAAATAGCAACAGAAATGGTAAATATCTAGGTAAACATAATAGACTATTCTTTTCTTGAGTATTGTAAAATATGTTTGATGGTTGTATTCGTTTTCTATTGCTGGTATAACAACCACAAATTTAGCAGCTTAAAATAATACAAATTTATGATCTTACAGTTCTGTAGGTCATAAATCTGATGCTGGTCTCATCAGGCTAAGCTCAAAGTGTTGATAAGGTTGTATTCCTTTCTGAAGTCTCTAAGAAAACCCTTTTTCAACTTCTAGACAGTGCATTCCTTGGCTCATTACCCCCTTCCATCTTCAAAGCCAGCAACAGCAGACTAAATCCTTTTGACAGTGCATCCTCTGTTTCTCTGACTACAGTTTGGAAAGGTCCTCAGCTTTTAAGCACTTACATGCTAACATTGGGGTCACCTGGATAATCTAGGATAATTCCTCCACCTGAAGGCCCTTACCCTTAATCATTTGTACAAAGTCCTTTTTCATGTCAGGGGACATATTCACAGGTTCTGGGGATTAGGGTGTGGACATCTATAAAGAGACATTCTTCTGGTTATCATACTGATTGAAAGAATTATTTTAAAATTGTCTAAAGGGAAGGGCACCTGGGTGACTCAGTCCATTAAGTGTCCAACTTCAGCTCAGGTCATGATCTCGTGGTTTATGAGTTTAAGCTATCATCTGTCTCTGCGCTGACAGCTCAGAGCCTGGAGCCTGCTTGAGATTCTGTGTCTCCCTATCTCTCTGCCCCTCCCCTGATCATGCTGTCTCTCTCTCTCTCTCAAAAATAAATATTAAAAAATATAAATTAATTAATTAATTTAATAAAGTAAAATTGTCTAAAGGGGTTTCAAACTATATATATTTAATGTATAAAACAATCACAACATAAAGAGATGAGGATAAAGGAACCAATATGGTGGTAAAGTTTCTATATTCTAACTGAAGTGGTAACATATGAACTCTAATTAGACAGGAAAAATTAAGTAGTATATTTTATTCTCTAGAACATTAATTTAAAAAGTTATACAAAGATATAGTTAAAAAATACAATAGATGACCTGGAATATGAAAAAATATTCAAATAACTTGAAAGAAGGCAGGAAAGGGTTAAGACAAGTAGAAGGAATAGAGACAAAAGAAATAATAAAATTGTAGACCAAAATCCAAACATATCAATAATGGCATTAAATATAAGTGGTTTAAACACAACAATTAAAAGACCATGGTTGTCAGAATGAACTTGAAAAATATAACACAACTATATGCTATTAAAAAATTCATTTAAAATATAATGTGGTAAATTTAAGGCAAAAGGAATAAGAAAAAAATATACTATGCAATCATCAATCAAAAGAAAGTTCAAGTGGTTATATTAATGTCAAAAAAGTAAACTTTAGATCAAAGAAAATTACCAGGGAAAAAAGAGGTACATTACACAACAATAAAAGGATGAATTTACAAGAAGACATAATAATCATAAGTGTGTCTGCACATAATAGCAAAGCTTCAAAATATATGAAGCATTTGCCCTAGAGAAATGGTGACAGAACTGAAGGAAGCAACTGACAAATCCACAATTCTATTTAGAAACTTCTTACATTCCTCTCTCATAATCAATGGAAATCTCTAGTCCCAGATAATTCCAATGCCAATTCCACCAAACATTTAAATAAGAAATAACATCAGGAAGACACAAATCTTCCACAAAATAGAAGAGGTAGAAACAATTCTCAACTCTTTTTAAAAGACTAGCATTACTCATACCAAAACCAAAGACAACGAAAAACAAAAAACAAAATAGAACATAGAACACGTATCTTTTGAACATACATGCAAATCCTCAACAAAATATTAGTAAATCAAATCAAACAATATATAAAAAGAACAACAAACATTCCAGGCTCTGAGCTGTCAGCACAGAGCCGTATGTGGGGCTCAAACTCACGAACCGTGAGATCATGACCTGAGCCGAAGTCAGACGCTTAACCGACTGAGCCACCCAGGTTCCCTGATTCAACACTTTAAAATCAATCAATGTTTGGGGCGCCTGGGTGGCTCAGTCGGTTAAGCGTCCGACTTCGGCTCAGGTCATGATCTCATGGTCCGTGAGTTCAAGCCCCGCGTCGGGCTCTGTGCTGACAGCTGGAGCCTGGAGCCTGTTTCAGAGTCTGTGTCTCCCTCTCTCTCTGACCCTCCCCCATTCATGCTCTGTCTCTCTCTGTCTCAAAAATAAATAAACATTAAAAAAATAATAATAAAATAAAATCAATCAATGTAATCTGCTACTTTACAATCTAAAAAATATAAATCACATGATCATATCAATTGATGCAAGAAAAGCATTTGACAAAATTCAACTATTGATGACAAAATAAATAACCCACTTGTGACATAAAAATAGAAGGGCATTTCTCAATTTAATAAAGGATATTTTAAAAGACCCTGCATTAACAAGCCAAGAAAAAGAAATAAAAACCATTCAGGTAGGAAAGGAAGAAATAATAATTTTTTTCCCTAGACAATTTGGTCATCTACATTTAAAAATTCCAAAAGCATCTTTGAAAAAGCTATTCTTTTTTTTTTTTGAAAAAGCTATTCTAATAGCTATTAGAACTGGTAAGTGAATTTAGCAATGTTACAGAATGTAAGGTCAACAATACAGAAATCAATTGTGTGTCTACATGGTTGAAAGGAATCATTGAAAATATAAATAAAAAACAATACCATTTATAATAGCATTAAAAGACAAAAATGCAAATGGATAAATCTAACTATAGACAAGATTTAACACTGAGAATTATGGAACATTGCTGATGGAAATTAAAGGAGGTCTAAATGGATGAAAAGATTTATCATGCTCATTGATAAGAAGATTTCATGTTAAGGTATCAATAATGTAGGTCTACTTATATAGATCTACAGATTTAAGACAATTCCAGCCAAAATACCAGTAGGCTATTTGATAGCAATTGATAAGCTGATTCTAAAATTTATATGTAAAGGCAAAGAAAATAGAAAAGCCAAAAATAATTGAAAGAGAGAAAAATTAGCGGTGCCTCAGTGGCTCAGTCAGTTAAGCATCTAACTTCAGCTCAGATCATGATCTCATGGTTCATGGGTTCCAGCCCTGCATCTGTCTCTGTGCTGACAGCTCAGAGCCTGGAGCCTGCTTCAGATTCTGTGTTTCCCTCTCTCTCTCTCTGCCCCTTTCCCATTCACACTCTGTCTCTCTCTCTCTCTCAATAATAAATAAACATTAAAGAAAAAGAGAAAAATTAGAGGATTCACACCATTTGACTTCAAGCTTCTATAAAGCTATACATCAACACAATATTAGGATGAGGACAGACATATAAATTAATGGAATAAACCAAAGAGCATAGGAATAGACTCACATATGTGCTTCTTGATTTTTTACGAAAGCATAGATATTTCAACGGATAATTTATAATTTTTTAAATTTTAATTCCAGTATAATTAACATACAGTATTATATTAGTTTCAAGTGTACAATATAGTTTCAGCAACTCTATACATTACTTGGTGTCATCATGATAAGTGTACTCTTAATCCCCTTCACCAATTCACTCATTACCTCGCCCACCTCCCCTCTGGTAACCATAAGGATTTGGGGGCAGTTTGGGGGTGGGGGGTTGTTTTGTTTTCATAGAGAGAGCACACACACAAACAGGGGAGTAGGGCAGAGAGAGAGAGAATCTTAAGCAAACTCCACACTCAGCGCAGAGCCCAAAGTGGGGCCCAATCCCACAACCCGGGATGATGACTTGAGCAGAAATCAAGAGTCAGACACTCAACCAACTGAGCCACCCAGACTCCTCTCTGGTAACCATCACTTTGTTCTCTGTAGTTAAGAGTCTGCTTTTTGGTTTATTTCTTTTTCTCCTTGTTCATTTGTTTCTTAAATTCCACATATGAATGAAATCATATGATATTTGTCTTTCTCTGACTGACTTACTTCACTTAACATTATATTCCCTAGACCCATCCATGTTATTATAAATGGCAAGATTTCACTATTTTTTATGGCTGAGTAATATTCCATTATATATAATATATATAATATATTATATATATATCACATCTTCTTTATCTACTCATCTAGATATAAATGATAATTTTCAAAGTTTCATTTATTTAAGTAATCTCTATACCCTACATGGGACTCCAACTCACAACCCTGAGACCAAGAGTCGCATGCTTTTCCTACTGAGCCAGCCATGTACCCAGATAAATGATAATTTTTTAACAATGATACTTGAACATATATTTAATAAAGGACTTCTAATGAAATGATATAAAGAACTTTTATATTTCAATAAGACAAAAAATTCAATTAAAAAAGAAAACAAAATATTTAGACACTTTACAAAAAGAGATATATAGATGGCAAGAAAGTACATGGAAAGTTCCCCACATCAGTACTCATTAAGAAAACCCAAATTAAAATCACAGTGAGATACAGAATTAACAGAATGGCTAAAATTAAACAGGCTGTCATTTCCAACTGCCAATAAGATGCAGACTGACATAAACTCTGACTCTTTGCTGGAGGGAATCAAAATGGTACAGGTTTTTTGGAAACCTGTTTAGAAACTTCTTATAAAGTGAAATACTCACTCTTGGGTATTTATTCTAGAAAAATAAAATCAGATTTCCTCAAAAAGGCCCATCTCTGAATGTTTATAGTAGCTTTATTCATTTTAACCAAATGTAGAAATAGCACAAATGTCTATGGACTGATAAATGGATAAATGAATTGTGATAAATTCATACAATGGAACACTACTTAGCAATGAAGTACAATGAACAATGAAAGCAGGCAACAACATGTTTCTTCCACACATTGACTGTCACAAAGCCTGGGATGATGATGGAGTGATTCTGGACTCTTTCCCTGTTCCCTTCGTTTTACATTAACAACCATCAGAGGGGGTGCCTGGGTGGCTCAGTCGGTTAAGTGGCTGACTGAGGCTCAGATACTGATGTCGGGGTTCATGGGTTTGAGCCCAGTGTCTGGACTCTGTTCTGACAGCTCAGAGCCTGGAGCCTGCTTCAGATTCTGTGTCTCCCTTTCTCTCTGTCCCCCTCCCCCCCGGCTTGCACTCTATCTCTGTCTCTCTCAAAAATAAACATTAAAAAAAAAATCATCAGAGTATCTTGGTTTCTACTCCAGGGTTCAAGGCAGAGTGGTTCAGATTTGCTTAGCCAACCACACACTCAGACATCTCCCTTACTCCACATGTAGCTTGAAAGGGCCTCACACTTCAAGACTATTTATGAGGTTTTGTTGAAACAATAGGACCACAGAAAATAATAAAATGATTCTGGAAGTAGAATGGGACTAAGCACAGTACAAAGAGAAAAAGGAGATTGATAACATTAAATAGCAAAAAGAAAAAGTGTAAAAGTAAAAAGATCAGCATAAAGAGGCAGTATCTCAAAGGGAGAATGATATGAAAAAAGGATGGTAAGTGGGGAAAATAGAATTTTTATAACAAAGATGCCCTTTCTTCCACAGCACACTCTTGCTCACTTGTGACAGTGGAAGGTAAAAGAGATGCCCACTGGGGACATGAGAGAAGGTTAGCTTTCAGTCAACATTCCTTATATTCTCTACACACTTTGAACTACTCACACACCTCAACTGAAACTTTCTAAGAAAAATAAGACAAATGTTGTTTCAAACAGTTCTAGAGACAGCATAGTGAAAGATACAAGCTTGGAACTTGCTCAGAAGCTTTGGGTCAAGGCTTTGTCCCACCTCTTTCCTGAGCCAAACACAACCTCCCTGCACCTGCTTTAAGGATAGCATAATAACTAAAGCCTATCTATCCCAGGGCTGAGGAGGGTCAAGTCCACTTAAAAAATCGCTACGCAGTATTTAAACGCGAGTTCTTCCTGTTGTCATATTAAACTATGCCACATCAGGGTTGGCCTGTTTATGTCATTCACCTTAGTGATTCAGTTATCATAATGCAAAATAATGCTGATTAAAATTAGTCCATAGGAATAAGCAAGGAAAAGAGAACTGGAAATGTGATTATGGTTAATGAACTATTGTGAGCCTTTTTGGTTAAAATATATATATAGTGTTCTGAGCACAGCACTGATTTACTGCCTTATCAAATGATATCAGTCTCCAAGAGCTATGAGTCACTGGTTTAAAAACTTATCCCACCACACAGCCCTTATTTTTAACTGCCAATGGACAAGCAGAGTGAGCATTGGCTGCTTTTGCCAAAACACTGCAATACTTACTGTTCATCTAAACAGAATAAAGGATCCACGTGGACCCAGCCAGTCTGCTGGCTTCTGGCCTTACTTAAGGTTTTCTATTAAAAGACAGGGCTTTGTCTAGCATTAAGAGACAAAGTAACCCTCCTTAGAAGGGCTAAGGCTAGCATATTCTTAGTGACATCCAAAAGCTAGTTTTTGCTTAGATTTCTCCCTTCACCCTATAAACTCACCTCCAGAAATGGTAAATATAGACATCATAAGAATTTCATTTTCAAAGGAAGATTTTTATTTGGTTCTGCCACTGCTATCATCAGAAATCATTCTCTTTTTTTTTCAAAGGCTATACAGAACCCACACCTTAAAGAACATCTCTTAAATTCAGACCTCAAGACACAATAATTCAAAATCCTCCCTGACTCATCACATAATTCTTACTAGTGCTTAGCTACTGACATTAGAATCTTCTTTTCGATGAACATGTAGTTGCTAGATGGAAAGTCCAGAACATGTTTCTCAAATACATGGCTTGAGAACAAAGATAAGTTTATGTTAGTATCTTAAGAGTCTGGCAGGGACCCAGAATCAGCGTGAACTCAGCCAAAGTGTCTGTGCACAGATATCATCAAACCCTCTGACAGGAAGAAATGCTTCAAGAGTTCTGTCACCATGCCAGGGCCAGCCTCTATTTCCAGCTTTACTGTCTTGGCCAAAGGCTGGAGCTGAGAATGCAAACTGAACGACAGAGTTGCTGAGTGAGCAGGAAAAGAAATGTGCGAGTGGTGAGGGGTGCTGGGGCCATCCTTCTTTCCCTGTGCAGGCTGACTGTTAACATTCACAGTGCTAAGTAAGGGACTTGCTGGGAAGACTGGCCATCACTTACAATCACAGCAGAAGCTGGGGAAGTTCTAATTTTGCACACCAAGACAAAGACGAGTCACGTAATTTGTTCAAAATCACACAACGAATTAATTTCAGAGCCAGCTCATAAGATTCGTTGTCTTAATTTATTCATTTACTCAACAGGTATTTGTAGAGGTCCACCTATGTGATAAGCACCAGGCTCTGTGCCTCAGATGAGCAAATCTCAACCATGGTCCAGGCACACTTGGGCAAAAGAGTCCTTATGAACAGCCACAGACTAATCTAAAAATATAATTGCTGCCACTAGATCTTCTGAGAAAAGGATATGCCATTCCCTTGGACTTTCATGAACAGCTACATGAAATGTTGCCTAGGGCCAACCTATACTCCTCTGACCAAACCTTTCACTATCTCCCCCACTTACTCTCTCCAGCACATCTTGGGTGTTCCTCGAACCAGCCCAGTATGTTCCTGCCTCAGGAATGTCACATACCCAGTTTTTGCTGTCTGGAATGCTCTTCTCCCCCACAGCTGCTTTACTTCTTTCCAATGTCACCTTCTCACCTTCTCGGTGAGGTCTTCCCAAACAATCTGATTTCCAATTGCAAAACCCCCCAACATACATACCAAGCACTTCCTAACCCCCTCCCTTAATTTATATTTATGATATATTTACTTGTTTATTGCCAATGCACCCCCCCCCCCTCACTCCATGACCTAAGCTCCATTTTTACAGGTGTATTTACTGCTTTATTCTTAATACTTACAACAGTGCTTGGCACATTGTAGGTGTCAGGAAATATTTGTTGAATACAAGAATAATGAATAAAAACATGCCTACTATGTGTCTGGCATGTAGTAAGCATTCAATAAATGGTAGCTACTATTAGAATTTGCTATAGTGAAATTATGCAAGCTATTGATCAAGAGGACAAAATCCTCTAGGGCATGGAAAATCTCCTCGTTAACTTCTACAGAGCATTCTTCCTAGTTGCTAAGATGTAACAAAAGCCTGCTTCTTTTATCTTGAGATCACTACTATACATTCAAAATGGGTTCGACAAATGATTTTTTTATGGAGATCTTAAGTTTCTGAGCAAAACCTCCTGTGTAAAATTCGCAGCAGTTTTGTATCATAATTTTTTTTAGCAACGAAAAGAAATTGACAACTTATTTTCGCTTGTTATTTATCTCAGTACTTCGGGTTGTTATTGATTGTACATAAGAATATGCCTCAAATGCCTCCAACTTAGGATAAAGCACATTCTTTTTTCATTTCATATTTTTTTCCATTGTCTTTAGTTTCCTCCCTCATACACAGCAAATTGTATCACTGTGACTGACAACTATTTTGCCAACATTTCAGGTATGTTTTTCAACTTTTTGCTTTTCTATTCTCTTTATCCACACATCAAATTATTTTTTTTTCCTTTTGGCTTGACTACTGTTGCATCCTGTTTCATTCTGAAGATGATATGTTATTTTAATTGACAAAACCCAGGTGTTCAAAATAGTAATTTTATTTTCTGTACCTCATATTCAATTTAAGACCTCATTTTTCCCTGATGAAAACATAACTCTGTTATTGAGTGCTTCCTACGTGTCAGACATTGTTGTAAGAGAATCATCTCACTAATTCTCATATTAGTCCAATGAGATACCCATATTACAGAGGAAGAAAGTCAGGTACAGAGAAGTTAAATATCTTCACTAGGGTCATATAGCTGATAGTGGGAGACCTGGGATTCATATATAGGTGGTGTGATGCCAGAGTTGATTGTCCCAGCCACTCCACTACAGTGATCTCTTTTAAAAGTTGCTAGAAAATGCGATCCATATGCAATATGCATTCTTTTTGCAAGACGTCCTGGTAATGGGTCCTCTGTTCTCAGCTCAGCCATTGTCACGGTTGGAACTCATATTCATCAGGATCATGTCCCTTGAGAGCCAAAGCCTCTTATATTATTATTGTTGTTATTATTCTTATTTTATTTTTTTAATTCTCCTTAATTTTTGAATTTTGTTAATTCAATTTTTTTTTAAGTAAGCTCCATGCCCAGCATGGGGCCCAGTGTGGACCTTGAACTCAGGACCCTGAGATCAAGACCTGAGCTGAGATCAAGAGCTGGACTCATAACCAACTGAGCCACCCAGGCTCCCTTTAGTTCTGACTTTTTTAAGTGGTTATGTGTTACCACTTAAATTTTTTTTTACTTTATTTATAAATTTATTTATTTATTTATTTATTTATTTATTTATTTATAAAATTTATTTCTGATGAAATAAATAAATAGTTTTTATTTCCATGATTTTTTTTTTCTTCTGTGATCAGGATTCTATACAGTAAAAGCTTTTTCCACCTTTCCCACTAGACTAAAAGCTCTGTAAGAGCAAGTCTTATGTCTATCTTATTCATAACTGTGCACTCAGAGCCAAGCATAATGCCAGGAGTAAGTTTGGGGTTCAATGCATATTTCTTTGAACAAATTGAAATTGAATTTCCTCTCCCTTTTTTTATTCAATTTATTATATTATGATTCCATACTCCTGCCTTGAGAGAACCTCAGAATAATATATTCATTAAATATATAGATATATCTATATTTAATGAATATATATCTATATATTTATATAGATATAAATATCTATAGATATATCTATATATTTAATGAATATATTGGCAAAGTACACTACAATTGAAGACTGAAGACTTGTTTTCAAATATCTTTCAGAAATGGAATTTGCTTCTGCCAATAGCATATTCATGATGCTGCAGTTTTCTTTCTCACCCCCAGTAATTGTTCAACATGGAGTAAGGCATCTGGCAAACTGGTGAGGCTGTCACCCAGTTGAGAGAACACGGGTGTGCTTCAGAGTAGGATTTAACTTTTGTCAAAGATGTGGGCACTTGAAGAAAGGAACAGCATGTGAAGGTGCATGAGTGAACAGTTTAGCAGGATACTGGAGTAGAGAGTAAAACATCACCAGACTGAGAGACCACACTCCAGGTTTCTACCGCCAATTCTGCCACTTGTTAATTGGACAAGTCAATGGATCTCCATCACTGCCACCATGCCACCATCCTCATCACAGTCCTGAAAATATCTAACACATACAAAATGCCTACCAGCTTTCATGAATTACTTCATTCAATCATTACAAAAGACCTATGAGGTAAAGACCATTATTATCATCATCAAACTAATGCAGATGAAGAAACCAAAACATAGAGAAATTTAGTAACTTACCTAAGGTCAATATTAGGTAAGGGCACAACTGGACTTTAAATCTTAACAATCTAGGGGCACCTAGGTGGCTCAGTCAGTTAAACATCTGACTTTGGTTCAGGTCATTATCTCACATTTCATGGGTTCGAGCCCCATGTGGGCTCTGTGCTGATAGCTCAGAGCTGGAGCCTGCTTCAGATTCTGTCTCCCTCTCTCTCTGCCCCTCCCCAACTTGCACACACATGCTCTCTCTCTCTTTCCCTCTCAAAAATGAATAAACATTAAAAAAATTAAATCCTAACAATCTAGTTTGAGGGGTGCCAGTCAGTTAGTGTCCAACTCTTGATCTCAGCTTAGGTCATGACCTCACTGTCATTGGATGGAGCCCCACATTAGGCTCTGCGCAGATGGCATGGAACCTGCTTGGGATTCTCTCCTTCCCTCTCTCTCTCTCTCTCTCTCTGAGCCTCCCCTGCTTGCCCACATGATTTCTTTCTTCAAAATAAATAAATCAACTTTAAAATGTTTTTAAAAATTAAATAAATAAATAAACAAACAAATATAAAAAATAATTTGAAGAAACCAATGCATGGAGAAATTCAGTAACTTAGATAAGGTCAACATTAGGTAGGGGCATAACTGGGCTTTGAATCTTAACAATCTGATTCTAATTCTTAAATCTAACAATCTAATCTAATTCCCAGACTCTCCATCAGTCCTTTCTATCAAACCCTTGTGAGACTCAGTTTTCTCATGAGTTTTCTCTATCAGAAATTAAGTTAAATACATCAAGTCCTTCACAGCTCCAAAAGTCTATTATTCTAAATAAAACATAGCCAAAATAACCCTTCACATATTCAGTAATATACATACACATATAATCATGAGTTTGCTAATAATAATTTAGCATGAAAGGTCAGCTTCCCTTAAATGACAATTATTAACATCTGGGATCTGACCGATACTTCTTTATTGCTCAGAGCAGGCCAAGGTTGCACACAAGGAGTGATTACAGAAGAGGCACTATACTATCTTAAGGCAAGCTGGCTATAGGACTTGAGATGAGCTGTGCCCCTGTTCTCAGCATCTAAGCAAGTCAGACAGCTGGGGTCTCCGAAACCCCCTAACTATAAATGTCTATCTAGCATCCTAAATGAGAGCAACAGCTATCATCGAACTTTCAAATGTTTTTCCTGCCTTTAGTCCTACATCCACAATCCTAAACCTGCCTACAGAAGTGTTTCTCAAACCATGGTGACAGACTGTTTTTTTTCCAGTTTTATTAAAGTGACAGACTGATTTTTAATCTCTAATCCATTGTGAACCAACAGGTTAAAGATTTTTGATTTTATCTTTGCAAGGTATAATGAAATGAACTTCTAGAAAACTATGTTTTAAAAGATATACAAACTCAACAGACCTAAAATTGCATTTCAATAAATCTAATCAGAACAAACATAACAGGAAAAAAATTATAGGAACCACATACATTGGTTATTGGAAGTATGTATGTTGAAGATTAAAATGGAGAATGTTGATTATACTCATAAGTTTTGTCATTCACAATCAAAAAACAAAAAGTTATAAAGGAAATAGCAATCCCCTGTATTAAATTGCTTTCCTCACACTTTGATGAACACTGTATATCAATAGTTGAACCTATTTTCTGCTTGTTAATTATCTAGGTTGGACTGATGACAATGCTACTCTCAGGGGATAATATACATCTATGTTTTGTTTTATTAACATTTATAACAAAGAAATCAGTTTCACAAAGTAAATTGACAAGAATGGAAGAAAATGAATTAGAGTAAGCTCAGGATATTTGTTTTTAATTTTTATCAAAAGTGAGGCAAGTAATGTTGTATATTCAAAATCCATCTTTAATCTTTTATCAGTAAACAGCTGCAACAATTTATCGTGTAAAGTCATGGGTAAATTTATATTATCTTTCAAAATTAAAAAGAATGTTTGATCCACTATTTTTTTTTGATGCTTGTGTCTTCTTTTGATACAAAGTAAAATTCCAAACATGTTAAGGCACTCACAGATGTGCAATGCCAAGGTCATCAATTATCTCCTTATACTTTCCGTTAAATTATGCAATATGTCATAAAAATTTATAGAAATTATTCCTCTAAGCTTCTAACTCTCAATTTTACCCTTCAGTTTTATCTACTATCAAAATATATTTTGTATTCCTTTCTTGTATGGATATATTTAGGTCACTGAAAATACCAATGATGTCAGATATATAAACAAATTTATACTGTCCAGTTCACAACTTTAACATGTTGAGATTAAACCAGGTGCCTGAATGGCTCAGTCAGTTAAACTTCCAACTCCTGATTTCGGCTCAGGTCATGATCTCACAGTTCATGAGATAGAGCTCCACATTGGGCTCTATGCTGACAGCATGGAGTGTGCTTGGGATTCTCTCTTTCCCTCTATCTCTCTCGCTTCGCCCCTACCTCATGCGCATGCATGCACATGCATGCACTCTCTCTCTCTCTCCTAATAAATAAATAAACATTTAAAAAAATAAAATAAAGGGCACATGGGTGGCTCAGTCTGTAAGGGTTTGACTTCGGCTCAGGTCATGACCTCTCAGCTCATGGGTTTGAGCCCCACATCAGGCTCTGACAGGCTGCTGACAGCTCAGAGCCTGGAGCCTGCTTCAGATTCTGTGTCTCCCTCTCTCTCCCTGCCTCTCCCCTGCTAATGCTCTTTCTCTCTGTCTCTCTCTCTCTCTCTGTCTCTGTCTCCTCTCTCTCTCTCTCTCTCTCAAAAATAAATAAACATTAAATTTTTTTAATAAAACAAAATGTTGGGATTAAAATGCTTTCTTATCTTACAGAAAGACTTAGAGATCCTTTCCTGGTTCAAATATTCTCAACAGAACTTTTTCCCTCTACAATCATTATAAGTCAACATGCAAAAACAGTTTCTTATGATCAGTTTTCATACCATTCACATCATCACATAATAAAGAGAATAATGCAGTAGAATTAAACACCACCACCTTCACATAACTCAAAATGCTTACTATGACACTAAGCACACTGTATAGTTCAGCTGACATTTTTCTCATTAACAAGACTTTCTCAGTGAAGGAGAAATTATGTGAAAGTATTAAATTACAAGCTTTTCAATCTGGCTGTTTATTCCAGAACACTTGTCTATCCTTGCAGCTGCACCATTAGAGGATACTTGCACATAGAACTTAAGCTATAAACCACATTAGCTGACACCGGTCACATGCTTAGATATTGTGGTAATAATCAAAGTGCAATAAGTGTTGCAAATAAATTTGTTATTTATTTACCTCATGTAGACCCATTATAAACAGTTGAGAACTGGCACTACACCTTGATCTACAAAATTCCACAAATCCATATCTCACTCAGTTCTCCAATCTTGTCTCATGCCACTTTCCCCTCACTCCTTATACTTTGGTCATATATAAACACCCCGTGTTCTCTTCCCTTTTACACTCTATACTCCTCCTATGATAATGTGTCATCTTTATACCTATTTAATGTCTATGTTCCCTTCTATAACATAACCACCATAGGAACAGAGGCCATGTCTACTTTCTTTTATCATGAAATGTCAAATGCCAGGAACACTGCAGGTGTTCAATAAATGTTCACTGAACAGAATTTTTCTACAGCAGTTTACAGAGTAGAGCCACAAAAATGTCTTATATCTTTAGGAAAAAAATATAAAATAACATTTTCAGATTCATTAAGTAGCAAAATGAAAAATGACCCCTCACTTTGGTAGTGTAATGCCTCCTCCTTCTAGGGACTATTTAGTTCTGAGCCCTCTGGAAGCAGACAAAGAAAAGGAATAAAGGAGTAGAGGAGTGAGATAGGATGGGAGGGAAGGCAGAAACAAATGAATAAAGAAGCCAAACTGGGACAACAGTATAAAAGCAATTAAATTGCCTGTATTAATGACCTTTTCTTTATCTGGAATAGCTTTTCACCTCTCACTTTGCCCTCCCACTCTCACCCCGTACCCAGCCCGATGAACTTCCATTCGTCTTTCAAGACTCACATGATTATAACCTCCCTTACACACACGCACACACACACACACACACACACACACACACACACAGAGAGCGAGAGAGAGAGAGAGAGAGAGAGCGAGCTAGGGTTGGATGCTCCCATGTCTCTATTGCAAAAATTCTCCATATTCCTAGCACTCAGTATTCACCTCTGGTGCAATATAGACTATATCATTATTACAAAGTTATTTATTTGTCTATCTTTTCTCTACCTAGAATGTATCTTCCTTGAGGACAGGAATTCCTGTTCACCTCTGAGGTTCCAACACTTAGTTTACCACCTGACCCAGTGAAGATTTCAATACGTTTGCTGACATAATGAACGAATGAGGTTTATGTCTATTTTCCTGCCCATAAGAAGTCACCCAGTGGAGGTGAGGGATAGGAGGTGAGGGAGAATAAGGAAGGAAAAAAAAAAAAAAAGACTGAGTAGGGGATGGGGGATGGAACTTAGACCATATGGCAGTCGAAGGAACTCAAAGGTGAAGTAAATGAGGGAAGATATGTGGGAGAAAGGATAGATAAGAAAAAAGATGCACAAAACATTGTTGAATTGTCACAAAACACACTTTAATAAACTATGGAATTTTATCATATTGTCTTTTTCTCTTTACTTGAGTATCTTTGTTCTTTTGCTTATTCATATATTTTTTCAACAATAATTTATTGAAAACTTACTTTGTGGAAAGTGTTGTACTAGATTCTGGGAATATGGAGTTAGAAAACTGAGCTAGTGAGCAAGTCATTACAATACAGCATGACAAGAGCAAGAACAGAGGTTTATAGACAACAGAATAAGGGCAGAGGAAAAGGATATCTAAACCACCAGACCCTGCAGGTTCACCATATGGCTCATTTCAACACCTCAATAAAAGAGAGGATTCATACTGTATCAATCTTCCTGAAATGGGTTCCCAACGCTATGTTTTGGGATGATAAAACATTCTGTGACTTAGAGTTTCTTTTCATATTTCTCAGTGTTGAAACTTAGAGTTTTGTCTTTAATCAGTTTTAATAACAACAAAAATATATCAGACTTTTCCAATTTAAGCCATCTTCTAAAGCTAAGCAGACAGGTGATTTTTCACATTTTGTGGATTACTTTTTATTTTTATTTTTCTATAGCAAAGAGATAAATTCTGTCCCACCTAAAGTAATGGGGAAAGTACTGGTTTCTAAACTTGTTAATTTCACTTTGCTGACATTTTGCCTTGAATTTATGACACAGATGAATGATAGTCTAATAGAATATATTTACTTAACCTGATGTACTAGCATCAGTATTTGCATTACTGCCATTTCTGTAAAACCTCAAAATTCGAAATCTAAGGTATTCCCTTGAGTGTGTGATTTTTTAATTGGAAATCTGCTAATAATTAACATATCATAATTTACAAACCATACTAATTTAAAATCATTTAGTGCATACATATAAAATAAATGTTATCTAAGTTCATCTTTATACAAAAAGTTTACATTAAAAAAAATTAAACCTCAATTACATTCTGGTTTCTAAGATAGCATGATAACATGATGTAGAAGTTGAAAATGATGGTATTGCATACTGAATTTTCATTTAACTGATTAAACTGCTTGCTATGTTTTTTTTTTTTTTAATGTTTATTTATTTTTGAGACAGAGAGAGACAGAGCATGAACAGGGGAGGAGCAGAGAGAGAGGGAGACACAGAATCTGAAACAGGCTCCAGGCTCTGAGCGGTCAGCACAGAGCCCGACGCGGGGCTCGAACTCACGGACTGTGAGATCGTGACCTGAGCCGAAGACTGCCGTTTAACCGACTGAGCCACCCAGGCGCCCCATGTGTTTTTATAATTCAAAGAAACTGTGAAGAGGGTTGGTAGAATAGGACAAGTCCCTTTTTATAAGAAATTCTAGCTAGCTATTTTGTATAGTTTGTAGTATGAAATCATATATCACCCCCCACCTTTAATTTCATGCCAGTACCAGCACCCCAGGGCACACCCTTCCACCTTGAGAGTCACTGTCTTAAAGGAGTCATTGAATCTTTCTTTGGTGGCATTATATCATCAACACAGATGGAGTAAACAACTGGGTTACATTATCATCTAACATAACTACACTGGTAAACACTGAATCCAGCAATTAATAAAACATGTAAATTTATAAATAGAAAATATTTTGTTAAATTTGGTTTTTTAAAGTGCTATAGTCTGATTATTTAAGCCAGAGAAAATAAAGCATTTAGTGTATTACAATGAAAGAAAAAAGTAAAAGAGTCTGGGATGTCCGTGTAGGTCAAAGTAGCTGAAAGAGTGTTACTATTCAGTAAGATAGGGAGAGAGGCTATCAGGGCAGGTCTTAGTTTGTCTGAATCAGAAGGCAAAAAAATGTCATTTTTTAAAGGCTAAAAGTTGTACCACTTCACAAAAATCATCCAACTAAGCAATTCTTGATGGTTGCTAAATATATATGCTAGTGTAAACTAATATGAAATACAAAGCAGAGTTTAAAAAAAGAAGAAAATGTATATTTTAGTTCAAAATATCCAGCTGAGGTTAGCTCTATAGGCTTCCTTAAATAAGCTGGCAGGAGATTTTTAACATCTTCATCTCTTTGTTAAGTGCCCTCTGTTAATAAATGACAGAAATTAGTGTAATTTAAAATTTTAATCAAAATCAACTAACATTTCTTAAAGTCACTCTATGACCAAGGTATACACAGGAGTAGTAAAAGCTACAATGATGTAGATTTCCAAGGCCATGTGCCCTAAAGGAAGATGTAGTCTAGTCGCAAAGACATGTGTGTGTACACATGAAAACAACTGGGCAAAGCAAAACGTAATTGGTTCTACTGGAGAGAAATTATTCAAAGCACTAGAGGAACACAGAGGACAAAGGCAATAGATTAACTGGGATACCAGTGGAATTTTCTTAGAGGAGAGAGTATTTGTCCTGGGGCGTTAAGGTAATTAAGTTAGTTTTTAAAGGGTAGAAAGAGGAATGAGGAATATTTCAGATAGATGATACGTCAGAAGCAAATGTTTCCTTCCTGTCTGATGAATGAAAATCTAGTTTAGATGGATAAGGTGGACAAATAAGAAATAAGGATGAACAAGTAAGTGAAGTCCTAGCTTTGAAAGCCACAGTCACTCTGGACTTTATTTTGAAAACAATAGGAAACTGCTGAAGGTTGTTAAGCACAAGAGTGACTGAATCAGAGAACTTTAAAATGTCCTTTGTTGTTTTGTGTGAAGAAATATTAAAAATATCACTGACATGCTTTCATGAAAAGGCTCATCTATACAGTGCTGGTGAAATACAGAGTGTTAAAAAGAATCTGTGAATCCTCTGAAATTTGACAAGATGACTGTGAGTAATAATCACCTACTGAGGATGATTGAATACCTGTCAGGGTTGCCAGATCCCAGAACACATTGCAAAAATGGATCATAACATTCTTGGGTACAACCAAAAAAACAATGAAAGTTCACACTTACAAATAAGATGTGGAAAAGAGTGTTTTCCAATGTTCAAACTTAGCATCTTCAAAATCGAGGCAAATGAATATGTATGGTCAGGAGCACTCAAAACAAATCTATCAAATGTTTAGGACTCTTTTGGATCACTAGCTATAAAGACAGCAAATTAAAAGACAAAATGCTTTTTTTTTTTTTTTAGAACAACTGTACTTTACCTCATTTCACTGAACATCTCAAATATAAGGAAAATGGGAAAAAGCTAAATCAGACACTGGAATAAAAATAAGGCTATATGTTCAACAAATTCTATTTTATTCTAAAGATACAACAAGAATACATTCCCTAAGCCCCCTTGTTTAGGAAGAGCTCTTGATTGAGTTATGGCCAGCATGGGTAGAAATGATATTCAACACTCCCAAGTCTGGTTCCTGAAATCTCTGTGTTCTTGGTCCTTGCATTCTGGCCAGATGCAAAAATATCCAGCAGATTGTTCTGAGACTCTTGAAGATTTAAAAAACAAAACACAACAAAACCCACATGAATGAAGATGAAATCTCTGGATGACTATGTGGAGGGGGGTCCTCCTCCAACTTCCTGATGACGCTCATTGGATTATGACATGAGCTTGAAATAAAAGCTACTGAAATTTGGGACTGTTTGTTATATTAGTTTGCACATCCTTACTAATACAGACTCCCAAAACTTATATTTAAAAATCAGAAGAGTTACACAATATGTACTCTAATCCTCTGCAAAGCACCTCAGGGGGCTTTCAGAGCTATAAATAATAAAAATACTATGCTATAAATATAACCAAATTTACAGTATACTAAAAAGTAAAGTTGGAAAGAAATAACTTAAGGGAATAGGATAGAGTCACTAGTCGTTACTTTTTGAAATAAGGTAGCCCGATAGTTTACTAGGGATTTGGTTATTCCATGGTAATTCTCCAGGGGGCATTAGCCAATGAAAGTAAGACACAGATTCAGGAGGTGACAAAATCATGAACACTAAATGACTGGACCAACTGTTCTCCATCTTTATGAGTTAAAAAAAAAAATCTGATGATGTACATTTTTTTCTTGTACTTTAATGTAAGTTTATTTTCATATTTTTCCTAGGATATTATTTCTTACTTCTTCTAATGTATTTGTATTTGTGAGCATGAATTTCCTCACTATCTATTCTTGATGTACGTCACCTCTTTTGGACAATTTTCTATTTTACGTGGTATTTTTTATACTTTGAGTTTTCCTTTCTAATACTTCTTATTGTTCCAGGCATATGTTCCATTGACTGTATAAATTTTATCTGAGATTATTCTAATTTCCAAATATGTTTCTTCTGTGAGAAATGCTTTCTTTCAGTAGTATAGGTTTTTAAAATGAGTATTCAATAAGACCAGACTGACCAAGGAAAACACAGGGATCAGAAAATGGATATGAAATCAATTAGTATAAATTCCTTCTGTAGTATCTGGTCATCTGAGCACTGACAGATCCTTAACATCTTTTCCCAAAGTACTTTTTAAGATAAACTATTTTAGGGGCGCCTGGGTGGCTTGGTCGGTTAAGCATCCGACTTCGGCTCAGGTCATGATCTCACGGTCTGTGAGTTCGAGCCCCACGTCGGGCTCTGTGTTGACAGCTCAGAGCCTGCAGACTGTTTCAGATTCTGTGTCTCCCTCTCTCTCTGCTCCTCCCCTATTCATGCTCTGTCTCTCTCTGTCTCAAAAATAAATAAACGTTAAAAAAAATTTAAAAAAAAGGATAAACTATTTTAAGATGAATTATTGTATATCTTTTGGGGGCTCGTATCATCACCATCAGGTTATCCTGCACTCTGCAAATGAATCATACATTATATGACTTGCTTTCATAGCCCCAGCTGTGGTTCTACTGGAGAGAACTTTGGTCTGGATCCTCACAAATAGCTATCCCTTTGGTGTGATCATCATACACATATTCATTTACTAAAAGTTCAATGAAGGTCTACTATGTACCAGGTATCGGTGAATGCCAATGGACAAAAGACAAAAATTGCTACCCTTGCAGAGGCTAATTTTGGTGGGGAAAAGAAGGAGACAAATAACAAACTAAATGAAGTACAATTAATTACCCAGTAGGTAGATAGTATTAAGCATTATAAAACAATAAAATAAAATCTTTAAATACAGTGTTTAGTAAAGGCCTTACAAAGATGGGCATTAGAGTCAAGCCCTAAAGGAGGCAAGAAGGTGACCGTGATGATACCTTAGAGAAGAGGGTCTCTAGCAGAAGAAACAGCAAATGTATCGAGGTAGGAATGTTTTTGGCACCCTTGAACAGAAGGAGGACAGTGTGCCGGAGAAGCAGTAGTATGACTGGGACTTGGGGGAGAGCAAGAGGAGACAAGGCCAAAGATCTGACAGGACACCAAATCATGTGAGCCTTGTGAATCACTGTAAGAACTTTGTCTTTTTCTTTAAACGAAATGGAAAGTCACTGAAGAATTTTTTTTTTAATTTTTTTAATGTTTATTTATTTTTGAGAGAGAGGAGCAGGCGGGGAGCGGAGGTGGTGGATACACAGAATCGGAAAGCAGGACCCAGGCTCTGAGCTGTCAGCA
This sequence comes from Panthera leo, assembly GCF_018350215.1. NCBI lineage: Eukaryota > Metazoa > Chordata > Mammalia > Carnivora > Felidae > Panthera > Panthera leo. The sequence continues at coordinate 71,853,040 of NC_056685.1, forward strand.
CAGAGCCTGAGGTGGGACTCAGACCCACAAACTGTGAGATCATGACCTGAGCCGAAGTCAGACGCTTATCCAACTGAGCCACCCAGGTGCCTCAGTCACTGAAGAATTTTGAACAGAGGTGTAACATTACATGACTTAGAGTTAAAACATTTAATTCTGCCTGCTGTGTGTTGACAATGACAGGAGAAATGGGTAAAGCAGTCAGGAGATGATTACAATAATCCAGGTAAGACATGATGGTTCAAACCAGGGTAACAGTGGGTAGATATTGTGAGAAGTGGCGAGATTCTGAATATATACAGTATACAGAGAAGATGGCATCTTTACCGATAGATTAGATATAAAGTGCAAGAGAGAGGAATCAAGAAGGACTTTAAGATATTTTACCTGGACAAGTAGAAGGATAAAATTGGCATTTATTGAAATGGAAAAACTAGAAGAAGAACTGGTTTGGGAAAGAGAAGCAGGAATCAAAAGGTAAGTCTGAGATACATTAAACTTAAGATGAGTGCTGGGCATCCAAAGTGGAGACACTGAGCTGGCAGCTGGAGTTATATGATGGGGATTCAGAAGAAAGGCACACATGGGAAATATAAGCCTGGAAGTCATTGGCATGGATATGACATGTCTACCCATAAGATTAAATGATATCACAAAAACTATGAGAATAGACAAAGAGAATAATAAGAGTTCTGGGGCATTCTGACACTAAGAGCTTTAAAAGAAGAGAAATACATAGCAATGCACTGAGAACAAGAGGCGAGTGAATTCTGAGCAAAACCAACAGAGGGTAGGGTCATGGAAGGTCAAGTACTGCTGTTCGTAGGTCAAATAAAATGAGGATTGATATTTGATCTTTGAAGATAGCAACATTGAGATCATTAGTAACCTTGACCAGAGCTATTTCAGTTGAATGATGGAAGCAGAAGCCTGATTAGAATGTTTCAATAGAAAATGAAGACAGTGAAATCCAAGACAATGAAGATAGATAACTTTTTGGAATAATTTTGCTATAAAAGGAAGGGGAGAAATGCAGTGGTAGCAGGAGGGGAGGGAGAGTAGGATAAAAGGAGGTTGTCTTTGTTTTCAAATTTAAAGATGGGAATGTAACAGTATGTTTGTAAGATGGTGGGAAAGAACCATTAGGGAGGAAAAACTAGTGATTAGAAGAAAAGAGGGAAAGTCACTGCAGGGATGTTCTTAAGCACATTTGAGAAATGGAATCATCCACAAGTAGACAGTTGTGGATTGTGGATACTTCTTTATCTATACTAACAAAAGAGACAACAGAGCTTAGGCACAAAGGCAGAAAGTGGTTAAATGTGGTGGTTCTCTTCTGGTTGCTTCTATTTCCTCAGTGGAATAGAAAGAAAGGTCATCATCTGCTTAAAGTTAGGATGGAGTAGACAGGTTGGAGCTTTGGGGAAGGAGGTGAAAGTATGAAATAAGCAACTAGAACTATGGAAGTGTGAGTGGCCTGGGGAAATATGATTTCCAGGCATCATTATAAGTCTACTCAAATATAGTGGTCAGGAATTTGAATTGAGACCAATAAGTCTGGGAAGCTATGCAGACTAGATTAGGAACAGAAGAAGAGTTATATTTAACCAGTCTTATGATGGCCCAGTAGAGTATTTACAAAGGAATAATACAGTGATTAATCATGAAATTTAATTTACATGACAGTAAAACATGAAGGAAATAAGGAATAGTAGGGAAGTAGAGGTCAAAGAATTGTTGAATCAAGGGTATTAGAAAGTAAAGTGGAAATAAGACTTTATAGCAAGAGAAGGATGCTTACAAGTGAGATTACAGCAGCTGTTAGTTATTATAAGGTCTGAATGAACACAGGGATATGTCTGAGGGAGGGTGGAGGACAAGCTCACTGAAAGAAAGGATGTCAAGGAACCAAGTGGCTCGAGTGGTAGAAAGATCATGTCCATTAAAGAATCATGGCCGGAGCAGTATTTGAAGATGTGAAAGTGAGCCAGGAGCTAAAACATTGAATAAATAAGTCTACATTCAACAAAGAGTCTAAAGTAAGTGAGTTGATGAACTTTGGGATACTGAAGATGGGTCTTCATCATAAGAAATGGGAACCTGCTTTTTCCTTTTACAGAGTATTAATGACTACACAGAAAAGAAAGATAATTGAGAGCTATTTCAACAATGAAGAATAAAAAAGGATATATATTAATTAGCAGGTACATCATCCTGATATATTTAAGGTTGGATCATTACTTTCCATTCTATAGGAGTCCTTCAAAAAAGAACCCATACAATGAATGTATTTCTACTTGCCCTGAAAGAAGAATCAGCTGACACATTATATTTAGATTTACTCTTAAAGTATTTGATCATAAAAAACACCTATACAAAGAACACATAAGAGAAATTATTAAATCAATATAATGTTCTATTAAGGAAGTTTAAAAAGTAAATAAGCAGCTATCTTTAAAAATAAAGTACTATTTTTCAAATGTGGGATCAGAAGGAATAGGGAAGGAAATGATTGAACCATTTAAGATGAGATTATTCCTTCCCTGAGTATTCTAACTACTGTAAGTCAACAGGGAAATCTGCAGGTTTCAGAAAATTGTTTTGATCATTCTGAACATTGATTACATTCATTCCATCTTAAGGAAACTATTAAGAAATAACATATATTTCTAGGGGTGACCATGCAGCTATATGATGGCATTGTGATTCAGCAGCAGTTAAACACTAAATATTTCAGTAGATTTTAAATCATACTCACAAATTCCAATCGTTCACAAAGAGAAATAGATGAAACACAACAAAAAAAGCAAATGTATCTGTTTGTTGCCTCCCTCCACCCAAAAAAAGAAAACTACAAAACTCTTGCAGGCGCCCTGGCAAATTAAAAGTAAATGAAAGCTAGAGAAGATGCCTGTCTGTCAAGACTGGATATTTAACTATGCGATCAGTTGCTGGGGAAACAAATATGACTAAAAGACATATCCCTGCCTTCAGGTCACCCATAAACTAGAGGGCAAGACATGCATGTAAGCAAAATATACATGTACAATATATATTTGTACATAAAATGCTAGGAGACCAGCAGGAGGGGGTGAGTAAATCTTTCTGAGAGAGTAAGTAAGGCAGGGTCATGGGTGACATTTGAACTGGCCCTTGAGGACTGAGTTGGAGTTCAGATTGAAGGAGGTCTACCTGCCACATGTGTGTGCTGGGAGACGGTGGTATTAGGAAGGAAGGGGATGTAGAGGGGAGAGGATCAGCAAAATCTAGAGGAATGAAAATGCACAGCACATTTTAGTTAACGGTGAAGAGAAAGGTCTGATTTATAAAGAGAAACAATGGATGACGAATTTGTAAAATGAAACCAGAAATGTAGCCTCATAAGTCATTTGCTTTTAAGACTTCACATTTCATCCTATTAAGCAGTTACTTGCCAAAGTGTGTCTCACAGAATATTAGCTGTATCGGATGTCGATGGATATAACATGAAAAAAAAAATGGCACCCCTGATAAGGTTAAGCAAAATTTAAAGGATTTCTTTACTCTAGGACTTCTTTGAATTTCTTTTTTTTTTTTTATGTTTATTGATTTTGAGAGAGAGACAGAGAGGGAGCATGCGCGCTCCACGTGAGTGGGGAGGGGCAGAAAGAGAAGGAGAGAGAGACTCCCAAGCAGGCTCCCCACTGTCAGAGCAGAGCCCCATGCGGGGCCCAGTCTCTCAAACTAGAAGACCAAGACCTGAGCAAAAACCAAGAGTCTGACGCTTAACTGACTGAGCCATCCAGGCGCCCCTCTACACTTCTTAATATCCCAATACACATTGTGAATCTCAAAAGCAAAATAGCATATGCAGTTTTACAAACTAATTTGATCACAGAACCCCCTTTTTTAAGAAGCGTATTAGAGAACTAATGTTCTGTGGGAATGTACTCTTAAAATTGCTGCTGAGACAATGGGGAAATCACTGCAATGTTTCCCACAACATGACACCATACATCTATTCCTCCACCCAATAAACATTTATTTAGTACCTTCTACATGCTAAGCCTAATAGTGCATAAAAGTACACGAGCCTCATAAATTCAGATTATGGTCATATGAACAAAACTAATATTAGATGCATACTGGGTTAATCTGAACCAAACAAAAATGAACTTGGATTCTTACTGCAAAGGATCCACATTCATCATGGTGTAGTAGTAGTTAGGAGTGGAGAGTCGGAAGCCAAACTGCCTGGGATTAAACCATAGCTATTCCACTTACTAGCTGTGTGATCTTGGGCAAATTACTTAACCAATCTGTGCTGTACTTTTCCCCTCCATAAAATGTGAATTGTAACAGTACCTAACTCAGGTTGTTCTGATGATTAGGTAAATTGAGTAAGTTAGTATTTATAAAGTGTTTAGAACAGTCCCTGACATAAAGTAAGGACAACGTGCTTTGTTAAATAAATAAAATATATATGCCAGGGTCAGAGGGAATATTCTTCTTTCCTTTCCTAAAGTATTTTGTTGCACATTTACTCTGGGAAATTTTTGTAATAAATCAGCAGCCTATTTAGAGATTGGTGAAAATGAGGTAAACACAAGACCATTTGGGATCTTCTTTTAAGTGAGAAACTTACTGAAATATCCACCTTTACCTTAGGTAGTACATCGTGGTCTCCTGGCTCTCATTATTTTCTCCATATATTGGTTGGAAAAATCAGGATACAAAAATATTACAGCAGGATGAAGGAATAAAGGCGAATGCTAGTTTCTTCTTTATACTTTTTCTTATTTTTCAAGTTGTCCAAAATCAGTATGTATTGTTTTTGCATTCAGAAAAAATGTTATTTTAAAAGGTCAGCTTTCAAACTAGTGTTAGAAACAAGGATGAATTATGATATAGTAACATATAGAAGCCAGAGATAATTGGGAGGTCAAGGTAGGATTAAGCATTACATTTCGAGTTAGAAAAAGTTGTGAATTTACCAAAGAAATTCCAAAAATATTAATATGATTAAAAAATTCATAAACGTTAACATATTATTATTAAAAAGTGATCTAATTCACATTGAAATCATAGCTGCTTAAAAATTCAGTTCGCTGTACCTTCTTGACAGAATTAAAAAAAAAACATGGCCAGCTTATGAAGGTAATTGAAGAAGATATAAAGAAATGGAAAGACATTCCCTGCTCATGGATTGGAAGAATAAATATTGTCAAAATGTCAATACTACACAAAGCTATCTACACATTCAATGCAATCCCAATCAAAATTGCACCAGCATTCTTCTCGAAACTACAACAAGCAATCCTAAAATTCATATGGAACCACAAAAGGCCCCGAATAGCCAAAGTAATTTTGAAGAAGAAGACCAAAGCAGGAGGCATCACAATCCCAGACTTTAGCCTCTACTACAAAGCTGTCATCATCAAGACAGCATGGTATTGGCACAAAAACAGACACATAGAACAATGGAATAGAATAGAAACCCCAGAACTAGACCCACAAACGTATGGCCAACTCATCTTTGACAAAGCAGGAAAGAACATCCAATGGAAAGAAGACAGTCTCTTTAACAAATGGTGCTGGAGAACTGGACAGCAACATGCAGAAGGTTGAAACTAGACCACTTTCTCACATCATTCACAAAAATAAACTCAAAATGGATAAAGGACCTGAATGTGAGACAGGAAACCATCAAAACCTTAGAGGAGAAAGCAGGAAAAGACCTCTCTGACCTCAGCCGTAGCAATCTTTTACTCGACACATCCCCAAAGGCAAGGGAATTAAAAGCAAAAGTGAATTACTGGGACCTTATGAAGATAAAAAGCTTCTGCACAGCAAAGGAAACAACCAACAAAACTAAAAGGCAACCAACGGAATGGGAAAAGATATTTGCAAATGACATATCGGACAAAGGGCTAGTATCCAAAATCTATAAAGAGCTCACCAAACTCCACACCCGAAAAACAAATAACCCAGTGAAGAAATGGGCAGAAAACATGAATAGACACTTCTCTAAAGAAGACATCCGGATGGCCAACAGGCACATGAAAAGATGCCCAACGTCGCTCCTCATCAGGGAAATACAAATCAAAACCACACTCAGATATCACCTCACGCCAGTCAGAGTGGCCAAAATGAACAAATCAGGAGACTATAGATGCTGGAGAGGATGTGGAGAAACGGGAACCCTCTTGCACTGTTGGTGGGAATGCAAATTGGTGCAGCCGCTCTGGAAAGCAGTGTGGAGGTTCCTCAGAAAATTAAAAATAGACCTACCCTATGACCCAGCAATAGCACTGCTAGGAATTTATCCAAGGGATACAGGAGTACTGATGCATAGGGGCACTTGTACCCCAATGTTTATAGCAGCACTCTCAACAATAGCCAAATTATGGAAAGAGCCTAAATGTCCATCAACTGATGAATGGATAAAGAAATTGTGGTTTATATACACAATGGAGTACTACGTGGCAATGAGAAAAAATGAAATATGGCCTTTTGTAGCAACGTGGATGGAATTGGAGAGTGTGATGCTAAGTGAAATAAGCCATACAGAGAAAGACAGATACCATATGGTTTCACTCTTATGTGGATCCTGAGAAACGTAACAGAAACCCATGGGGGAGGGGAAGGAAAAAAAAAAAAAAAAGAGGTTAGAGTGGGAGAGAGCCAAAGCATAAGAGACTCTTAAAAACTGAGAACAAACTAAGGGTTGATGGGGGGTGGGAGGGAGGGGAGGGTGGGTGATGGGTATTGAGGGGGGCACCTTTTGGGATGAGCACTGGGTGTTGTATGGAAACCAATTTGACAATAAATTTCATATATAAAAAAAAAAAGAAATTTCAAGTAAGAATTACAACCTAATTGAAGGAAAAAAAATAGTGATATCTGAATGGAAAAAAAAAAAAACCACAGCCTTCAAAATTACCTTAAAATTAAAATTGTAAGAAAGAGTTTAAGAACTCAAGTTTTAAGGATTAAAACTGGGAGGTCTTTTCACAGATATTTTATAATAATAAAACCTAAAAGATTTTTTTCCTCTAGATTGTATAAAAACCTGTTCCTCATTTCAGCCAATGTTAGTTGGATAATTCAGAACGTTCAGGTCAAAAACCGGACAGTCATTTCTCTCATCCCACATCCAATTGCCCACTATATCCTCTCTGCTCCTCATCAAAGTATGTCCAGAATCTGACCACTTACCACTCACACCTACTCTGGTCCAAGCCATCATCCAAACTGGTCTCCCCGTTACGGTCCTTCCCTTCAGTCTATGCTCAAAACAGCATCCAACGAGTGATCCCATTACAGCATAAGTCAGATGGACCATTTCACTCGGAGTTGTTTTCAAACCTCAGACATTTCCCATTATGCTTGAAGTAAATGCTAAAGTCGTTGCCAATCCTTCTATAATCGGGTCCATGTTAGCCCTCTGATCTTACTCTTCCTCCCCTGTTCCATTTCAGTCTTCCTGGCCTTCTTATTGTTTCTAGAACAAACCAATCAGGGCTTTGCAAGTGCTATTCTTTCTGCCTCAAATATTCTTCCTGCAGACATCCACACAGCTTACTCTCACACTTTCTTCAGTACTATGTTCAAATGTCACCCTACTTCTTTTAAAATTACAAGCCACCCCACACACATACTTTCCAGAATTTCCCAGAAGTTTCTCAGAATCTTCTCTAAACAGCACGTAATACCATCTAACATTCCATATATTTTCCTTACTTAACTCATTGTCTCTTGTCAATAGACTGAAATCTTCCTGAGGACAGGATTTTTCTCTGTTTTGTTCCCTAATGTATTCCCAGAGGCTAGAGTAATGCTTAGCGCACAGTGGCTGCTCAGTAAATACTTGGTGGCTGTTAAATAAAGTGGAGGTATCAGGTAGGGTTTTGGGAATACACTCCTGGAATCTGGAGAGAGGCCGGAGTTGGACCTATAACTTTAGAAGTCATCAGTGAGTGGGGCACCTGGGTGGCTCAGTCGGTTGAGCGGCCGACTTTGGCTCAGATCATGATCTCACAGCTCTAGAGTTCGAGCCCCGCATAGGGCCTATGCTGACGGCTCAGAGCCTGGAGCCTACTTTGGATTCTGTATCTCCTTCTCTCTCTGCCCCTAACCCACTCACATTCTGTCTCTGTCTCTCTCAAAAATAAATAAACATTAAGAAAAAAGAAGTCATCAGTAAAGATATCATTAAAAATAAACACAGGAGAGATCTGATTTAAAAAAAAATACTTCACAAGAAAAGTCATTTACACAATCTTGGCTGGAAAAGCATAATGATAAAAATAATGCACTTTTTGCAAATTTCAAATTGGCAAAATTTACAAAATCGAAGGCAATTCAAAAGATATGAAACTGACACTAATTGCAGGAGTCTGAGTCAATAATTTTTAATTGCTCCCTACCTACATTTGCTTTATTTTGTATTCAAGGCTATCTTATCTTTTCAGTAAGTGAAGGACATGGATGCCTCCTCATCCTTCTGTTTACCATCTGATTTTAAACAACAACAACCATGGAACACTAATAAGGAAATGGAACACATGTAATGTGTTCCTCAAGAATTCCCATTCTAGCCTTCTTCTTCTGTGACCGGTTAATTGTACTGGTGACTGGCAGGACTTGCGGGAATTGAAAGTAATATATTTGGTAGTAATGGCGATTACAATTCTCTCTCCAATAATTTGAAACTTAGTCTGAAGCTTCTTCAAAATAGAAATGCAGAGCCCAAGGTCAGACAACATTTTACTGAGAATCAGCTATTAGAATGCAGAGCAGTAGCCTGAAAGAGTCTGCTGTCTGCATTTTGTGGTAACAGATGTGAAAAGTGGGGAAAGTATTATTGAATCACCACCACCACTGCTTGGTAATTTGTGTTAATTGTATGTATGAAGTTGTTGGCCCATTGTACCTCTTAAACGACATCCCTCACCAATCCCTGAAATTTGTTTCTACAAGATGCAGACACCATTGAGCTGGAGGATGCCTCGCCTCAGAGCAATCGAAAGCTTTTTCAAACACCTTTAATGCATATTCACAACCACCACTTTCTAAAATGTAATATTTCATCACCTACTATATTTAAATTTCTAAAATCTGCACTATCTATTTCAAGTATGTTTAAATCAAAGTTTAAGTATTGGAAAAGCCTACATAATTTAAAAAGTACTATGTATTGGAGGGTGCTGACTCAGCAGACACTAGGCAATCAACAGGCCAACCTTAACCGCATGAAAACTGCAAATAATGGCAGGTTTAACGTTATGAAGATGAAGCTGAAAAGGAAATTAAAATTTCATAAAGAAAATAGACAAGTGAAATCAAATGAAGAAAAGCAAAAGATAAAGGCAAAAAAGTTGAAAATAAAAAACAACCTAAATAGTAAGGAAAACAGAAAATCAAGTACATGAAATGGATTCAGGGTCTAACTAAGCTAAAATACATTGGTATTAATCAGCCATCATACTAAGCTCATATTTAAAAAAAATAGAAATTATTACAACAGAGGTGAGGGGGTAAATGAAGCAAGAGAATTCTAGAATATTGTGGAGAACGATGTCAAATAGCTGGCCATTGTGAGTTTTCCTTAGTCTCCTTCCCAATAAAATCTCTAGAACATTCTTCTCCATTACATCTTCCTAGCACTCCTTACTGTATCTAACATTATAACTACAAATCTGCCTTCCTCACCACAACACACTGATTTTCCTAGAGGAGATTTCTATGGAGTATGGAAGTCAAGAAAATGACAAAGTTTGAGACCTTTCAGAATGACCCATTATAAATCATATTCAACACTTATTGAATACCAGCATCATAGACTCATAGACTCTCAAGGTCAGAAGAGATCTTAAAGGTCTTCTAGTCCAACCAAGCCTCCATTCTCAAAGTCCCTTTGTAACATTCCTGCCAAGCAGCTAAGCTATGCTTACTGAAACAGGTTGATTGAGGGAGAATTCACGATCTTCCAGAATGTCTCATTTTACCTTCAAACATCACTTCAGTCTGCTATTTATTCGCATTTCTATGTTCCTCAAACTAAACATTTTACCTCAGATATTTACTGATAAGAAAACATAAAAACATGTAAGTGACTACAGCCTACCTTATAGAGACTCTCATTTTATTCATATGATTGGGAGATTCCTGAAAGTCAGTATACTTTCAAAGGTACCCAAGTGATTCTAATATGCAGGCCAGGATTAGAAACATTGTGTGAAACTAAGTTCACTCCCACCATAATAGAGTTACTATTAGAAAATGTCAGATGACCATCTCCCTAAAACTTCTGTTTACTAATCTCAGATTGATTCCTTGAGGATTCTACAGTAGAATAAGGTAACATAACATGGAAAGAGTACAAGATTTGAATTCAGATAGAGCTGGCCTCAAATGATCTCTTTAGAGAGTGACCTCAGCCAGATGGTCTAACTATTCTGAGTCTCAGTTTCCCCATCCATAAAAACAGGATATAATCATTAATGGGAGTTGAAGGAAATAATATACTCCACATAAGAATACAATGCTATCATGCCCATCTGAGCCTTCCCTAGGTGAATATGGTAGACAAACCCTAGGGTGGCCCCACGATTCTCACTCCCTGGTATTCACATCCAGTTTGTTCTCCTCTTGAGTGTATGTGGGACCTGCGACTTGTTTCTGACGAACAGAATATGGCAAAAGTGAAAGGATTTTTGCAGGTATAATTAAGGTCCCAAATCAGTTGATTTTGAGTTAATCCAAGGGAAGATTATCCTGGGTGGGCCTGACCTAATCAAGGAAAGCCTTTAACAGAGTGACTGGACCCTCCCCGAAGTCAGACACTTCAAGCAGTGGAGACTTTCCTGCAGGCTGATAAAGTCAGGGTCATGTTATAGAAGCTTATGTGGCAAGGAACTGCAGGTGGTCTCTAGGAACTGCAGGTGGCCTTTGGAGCCTCCAGGCAGCAGGTAGTGAAAAATCAGAGCTGTCCACCATTTAGCTTCAAGGAAATGAATTCTGCCAACAGCCTACGTGAACTCAGAAGCAGATACTCTCACAGTTAAGCCTCTAAATGAAAATGCATCTGTGAGCACCTGGGCAGAGGACCCAGTAAAGCTATGCCCAGATTTCGAAGCCATGGGAACTTTGAGATAATTAATAGTGCCTTGTTTTGAGCCACCACGTTTGTGGTCATTTGGTTTGCAGCAGTTGAAAAGATAACCATTTTCATTTGAATGTTTCAAGTCATTTCATGGTCTTGGTCACTCTACCTAAAACATCTCCACTTTAGCAAAATTTCCTTTAAAGTGTGGCTTGCCCTCTGACTCTTGATCTCAGCTCAGGTCATGATCTCGCAGTTTGTGAGGTCTCTGCTTAGGATTCTCTCTCTCTCTCTCTCTCTCTTTCTCTCTCTCTCTCTCTGTCCCTCCCGTGCTCACACATGCACACTGACTCTCTCTCTCTCTCTCTCTCAAAATAAATGAGTAAACTTAAAAAAAATAAAAACATAAAGTAAAGTGTGACTTGCAAAAGTGGTTGCAACCGTCATAGTAAAAATTTATTCAGGCAAAAAGTATCAAAGGATGCTAAACCTGGGGTGGTGGTAGTGGTTGAAATTTAATGAGAAAAATGGTATTTACAATTAAATTTGACTATGCCTTGTTTTATATCTAAGGCACAGATCTTCTGTTGTGTTAGTCTCACATTTAGAGTAAAGAGACAGGGGTGCTCTTATTATCAAATTGTTTTGCTAAGGAGCCCCTCCTTTGCCATCTGGAAAGTAACCCATTAAATCTGGATGTTTTGCAGAATTTCATAGTCATGAATATTTCAATTGTACTTTATATTAGTCTATTAGTTTGTATAATCATTTTCACTGAGTAATGACCTCACTAGCTTCATGTTAATTTGGCATACCAACATGCGTGTGTGTGTGTGTGCACGTTGGTGTGTAGATTCTCCACAATCAGAGGAACCTCAGAAGTCTAGTTTTCTTCTTTTCATAGTTGCACAAAGTACATTTAAAAGTACCCTGGATCAATTCATATCCAAACATGTCAGGAAGCCTCATTCTTTCACCCTTGATCACTAATGATTTTATGTCAGACTATAGGAATGATCTATCTTTAATTTCCAAAAGGAGTCTTTTTATTAATTGCAAAGTGGCACGCAGAGGAGATTAACAGCAGCCCTCCTATGCCACACTCCACCAAACAGTCATTCATTGATTCCCAATGTCAAAGCTGTTAAAGACTACATACGTAGCTTTTCACCTTTCTTATTGAGGACATGACCATATGACCCTAAAGGGACCTGACAAAGATAAATGCTCAGAATGACAAAACGGAAAGATAGAAAGGGCTTGTGTTCTTGAAGGTATCGCTCAGCCAATGAATTAACCAGACCTCTACTACCCTACTGATCTCTTTGAACATAAAAAATAAATGCTTCGTGAAGGCCACTTTTTTGGGTATTCAGTTACTTGCAGCCACAAACACCCTAAATGATACACTTGCCTATCTCTAACAACTTTTAGCCTTTCTAAGCCTCAGTTTTTTCAACAATACAAAAAGGAAATATGGAAATGCAGTCTTTGTAGATGATCAAGTTAAGATGATACAAATAGGTTCTGGTACCAATTTCAGTGTGTGTTTGGTGGTGGGGTTCCCCACACCAGCAAAGCAATTCTCTGGACACCAGTTGGGTGTCCTATAATTTGACTCAATTTTGACACTATCTACCCCAGAGGCAGCATTAGATATCACAGGATAAGGACTCAGTCCTATAAGACTGTCCCTTGTGTGCCCCCTACTCTACTCACTTCAGACACCAGTCACAAGTCCAGATTGTCACCTGCACTTCCAACATACTGGCTATACATGGAGGTTCCTACAACCCACTCCTTGGACTCAATTAATAGAGGGACTCACAGAACTCAGAGTAACATTTTCTTTACTAGTTTACTATAAAAGAATATAACTCAGGAACAGCCACATAAAAGAGATGCATAGGAGATGGTGTGGGGGAAGGGTGTGGCACTTTAATGCCCTCTCCAAGCATGTCACTTTCCCAGCACCTCTACATGTTCACCAACCTGTAAATTCTCTGACCTTCATACCTTTTTGGTTTTTATAGAGGCTTCATTACATAGGTATGACTGATTAACTCATTGACCACTGGTAATGGATTCAACCTCCAGCCCCTCTCACCTCTCCAGAAGTTGAGAAAGTTCCAATCTTTTAATCACATGGTTGGCTCCACAGGCAACCAGCCTCCATCCTTAAGTGCCTTCCAGAAGTCATCTCCTTAATATAACAAAAGACACCTTTACTGCTCCCATCACTTAGGAAATTCTGAAGGTTTTAGGAGCTCTGCACCAGAAACAGGGACAAAATATATATTTCTAATTATAAATCATGGTATCACATGAGGCCATTAGGGTGGGCCTTAATCCAATACAACTATATCCTTAATAAAAAGGGGAAATCTGAACACACACACACACACACACACACACACACACACACAGGAAAAAACAACACATGAACAGAAAGGTAGAAATCAGAGTGATACATCTATAAGCCAGGGAACACCAAAGATGGCCAATAAACCATCAGAAGCTTTGAGAGTGGCTTGAAACAGTCCTCAGAAGAAACAAATTGTGCCAACACCTTGATATTGGACTTCTAGGTTCAGAATTGTAAGACAATAAATTTCTGTTGTTTAAGACATTCAATTTGTGGTACTTGGTTACAGCAGCTCTAGCAAACAAAAACAATTCAATGTGAAAAGTAAACCCAAATTCCAAAGGAAACCAAACAGCTACAACAACAAAAACAGAAAAGGATGTTCATTTTTTTATAGTTATACACTCATAAGCTGATGTTTATTTTCATGGATAATTGATGGTAGTACAAAAAAATGATTCTCAAAATAAAGTGTTTACATATGGACTAACCTTAGGTCAGAAACTAGAGAGCTTCTTGAAAGAGGAATATTTCAGAGGGGGGAAAAAAAGAAGTTGGAGGGCATGTATTTTAATAGAAGCTAAGAGGAAATTTTCAAATATACAAATGGAACAGAACAATAAAAAGGGTTAAGAGACAAGTGCACTTTCTTAATAAAACGAAATCACAAATGCTAGCATAGATTAAGAAGATAATCATGAGATGTGAGAAGAGAATCCATTTGGACATATCTTTTAATTTTTAATTCTTTACAAAGAATGTGAATTGTTATATTTGCATAGTTAATCATTACTTTTTAAGTCTTTCATTTCCTTGAAATTTTTTACTAAAGAATTGCCAGTGAAAAGATGTGGAAGAAGATGTTTTGTATTGAATTTGAATATATTATTCACTTAATTACAACCTTCGTGTAACAAAGGTTTCCTAATGTAGTCTCATCTAAAATTAATAGATATATATTCAGTGAGTCCAAATGTTTAATGAGCTACAAGGTTTATTAACATGCCCATTTTATTTATTTTTAGCTTTATTAAAGCTCATCTATTGCCCACAGGCTTGCGATGCACATATCACATAATAAAAAGGCAAAATTAAATTTAAATTCTTATGTAGCAGAATTTCCTCCAAGCAAATGAATACCAACATGGCTACATTATTTCAGAACTTCCAGATTTAAATTTGAAGATTAAAGCTTTTATTTGCTTTTAATTAATCTTGCATTTGTATTAGAGAGTGTGCAAATAAGTGCCAAAGTTACCAACAGACCTATAAAATGACATTTTAAATAAAAATGGGTATAGTCTCTGCAGTTTGGGGCTAGCTCTTCTGCACAAATAAATACCTTCCTCATCTATTGACTGATGGCAAAAATTATTAAAATGATTAATTCCTGTAAAAATACAAATACTCTTTTTTTAAAATCTTTTTAATGTTTATTTATTTTTGAGAGAGAGAGAGAGAGAGAGAGAGAACAAGCAGGGGAGGGACAGAGAGAGAGTGAGACACAGAATCTGAAACAGACTCCAGGCTCTGAGCTGTAACCACAGAACCTGATGCAGGGCTCAAACTCATGAACCATAAGATCATGACCTGAGCCAAAGTCACATACTTAACTGACTAAGCCACCCAGGTGCCCCAAAATACAAATACTCTTGAAGAGAGTAACACTTCAAGCTATTCTCGGTGCAAACACTTGAGATCTCACCGAAGTGCACATTTTTGTGGCTGGTGGGTGAATTCTAGGGAGTAAAGAAGCACCTATGATGAAGGCTGGAACCACCAGAACCGGCATTTGTCAGTTTCCTTCTTGTACTTACATCTATTCAGGATTCTAGTTTTCCAAATGAACCTCTTTTCATGGAAACCATGATATGGAAGAGATCCAGACACTGAATAGACTTGGCCTAATTTAAATTTACATGTGAACATTTCTTGAGCATCTGTTATGCACAAGATACTGAGCTAGATTTTATGGGAGATACAAATATGAGAAGACATAGTGGCCAACTTCTCAGAAGTTTGTAATCTGGAAGGAGTATAAAATAAGTGTAAAATCCACTCAGTATATAACATGGTGGGTAAGAACATGGACCCAAGGGTTACTCTGGTGTGACTTCGGCTCCAACTTGCAAGTCATATAACCTTTCTGTTTCAGTTCTTCAACTGTGTAATGAGCAGGGCTTGTTGTGAAGAATGAATTAATATACAGAAGGCATTTTGAACAGTGTAAGCAGTAAGTATAAGGTAAAAGAGTCACTTAAAAGAACTATTTTAAAAAGTGAAAACGTGGGGTGCCTGGGTGGCTCAGCTGGTTGAGCATCCCACTCGCTTTCAGCTCAGGTCATGAGTTCATGGTTTCGTAGCTTCGAGCCCCACGCTGGGCTCTGTAATGGCAGCACAGAGCCTGCTCCTGATTCTCTCTCTCCACCTCTCTCTGCCCCTCCCCCACTTGCGCTGTCTCTATCTCTCTCAAAATAAATAAACTTTAAAAAAAAAAAGTGAAAATGGAGTTCAAGGTAGGGCAACATGGTATTTGATGGAAAATTCAGGAATGACTTTTCTAAGATAGATGGCATAAAGCAGACAATATTAGTGACCCTTCCCTTGCATCGTGCACAAAAGAACTTCTCCACCTTTTTAGAAAGTGCTTCTGCCATTTTGTGGCCTGACAACTTCACATCACATGTGGGTAGTAGAGCAACTTATTCTTTTCCTTTTGTATGCTCTTTCTCCTTGGTCACAATGAGAACAACTTGCACTAAAACTGTCATTTTACAACAAAAATATGTCAACATTTCACACATAGTCTTTGCAAAAATGTCAGTATGAATTTTTATGATGCAAGTGTCATGAATATCCTTCCACATTCATTTATTTTTAATAAATGAAGAAGTAAGTTCTTGTCTGCCAGGGGAATAGAAAACATAAGATGAATTTGGTTCATATCATGGTATTGATTTTTTAGAATGCCATGGATATTGGTGTGGTTAGGACTCAACCAAATAGTCTAGAATAAATCAAAAATAATTTATCATGCGTACACAAAGTACAATATAATACCTTTTCAAATGTTTGTATGTGATTTACAACTTACTTAAAAATAAGTCTTAAAAACTGCACTACAGTAAATTAAGCCATCATGCTGCACACCTTAAACTTATACAACGATCTAAGTCAATTACTTCTTAATAAAACCAGAAAAAAACTACACTACAAAAACTCTTAAAATATAAGCTTTCTCAATTTTCTTTTAACTTAAAGAAATAGGCATTGTGGATTGAATTGTGTCCCCCCAAAAGATAGGCTGCAATCCTAACCCCCACCCCATACCTATTAATGTGAGCTTATTTGGAAATAAGATCTTGCAGATGTAATCAAGTCATGAGGTCATACTGGATTAGAGTGGATATGATCATACTGATCAAATGACTGGTTTCATTATAAAAAAAAGCGAAAAAATGGGACAAAGAGAAGAGACAGACACAGAGCAGAAGGCCATGTAATGATGGAAGCAGAGACTGGAGGGATACAGCTAATTGCAAGCCAACAAATGCCAAAGATTGCAAGCAAACACCAGAAACTAGGAGGACACACAGAAGGCTGTTCCCCCAGAGACTTCAGAGGGAGCACGGCCCTACTAACACCTTCATTTCAGATTCATAGCCTCTAGAACTAATAAATAGAATGAATTTATTTGCCTTAAGCCACCCAGTTTGTGTACTTTGTAACGGTGGCCCTACAAAACTTATAGGTTGATTCATTCATTCAGGAATAATTATTGAATCTGCTATGTGCTGGGCACCACACTGAGTGCTGGGAAACCATGTGAGCAAGTGCAACAAAGTCCCAGTTCTTGGGCACATAGGCTCTTGCAAAGAAGATGAACATGAAACAGACAAAATAGATGATCACTTAAGAAATTCAATCTCAAACCCAAAGTACCTCTCTCAAGTCATTCTCTAGCACAATAGTTCATTTAATTTGCTTTATAATCTTCATCACTGTATGAAACTATTGTGTTTGTTTTGCCCTGTGATTGTTATCAGTCTCCCCTCATTCCATCCTCAGCTTTTAGAAGAGTATGTGACATTGGAGGCACCCATTAATTGTTGAATTAATTAATTAATTAATTTTAAAAACTACAGCATAAGAGAGTGTTTATTAAGGAGAGGTGACCTTTTCTAAAAGGTCAAAACAAGCTTCCCTGTGGAAATGATATTTGGGTGGAATAATAAATAGGAATTAACTGCTCACTGGGGACTAACGAGAGTCAATTTGAAGAATAGAAAAGAGTGTTTCAAGCAAAGGAAACAGCATTTTTGAAGGCTTGCAGGCAGGAAAGAATATAGCATATTTTAGAAATTCATAGCTCAAGGTGGCTAGAGCCCCAAGTGTGAAAGGAACTTGATGTATCAAGTTGAGTTTGATGAAGCAGGTGGTGGCCAGATCACATAGGACATGGAGACCAGATCCAGCATTTTGACCTTAGCCTAGTAGACAATGGGGAACTTTTGCCGGGCTTTCAGAAGGAGAGTGAATGAGTATATTTGCCTTTTAAAATTTCCTCTCTGGCTCCTGGCTACATATTGGAAGCAGACAAGAATGGGCATAGAGGATGAGGGAGGAGCAGTATGGATGAGAGATAGGGTAGCTCAGAGAAGGAAACTGGCCATGAAGGAATAGACAGATTCAAAGGTTGTACAGTGGTTTAAAAAAACAAACAAACAAACCAACACAGGAGATTATGATGAATTAGATGTGAAGTAGTGAAGGATGAGAGTAAGTTTTCTGGTTCACGCTCCTGGGTGAATGTTATATCATTTTTTCTGATAAGGAATTAGAAGAGAATCGGGTAGCAGGGGGATGAGTAGAAGAGTCTAGTTGTGACCATGCTGAGTTGAGTTTCTAATGATGCACCGAGACACAGATGCTGAGCAGGCAGGGTCACAGATGAGTCTGGATCTTGGCCGAGAGGCCTGGGCCAGTGACATCAGTGTAAGGAATCCTAGACCTAGAGATGGTACCTAGTGAAAGTATTTAGAGAAAAAAGAAAAAGGTCTTGGATTATGTCTTGAAAAAATAGAGTACTTGGATATAGCCTTGATTTCTTTGCAATCTAGAGAGGTTTTTTTTTTTTTCTTTTCCTAAACTTGACCTTTCCATTGTCTAGTTTGTTCTAAAACAATTAAAAGCATACAGCAAAACATCGACTCTTCTGGATCTTATTATAAACACTGAAATCCTACGTGTCACTTAATGGAAATTATAAAATTTAGTTTGCTTCAGATGCAACTACCAATGATAAATGTATAGCTTTTAAGCCACTTGGCATTTATTGTGCACTTTTGTCAACTCCAAGTCAGTTTTGGATAAATATTCCTCATACAAGACATCAACTCAGCTTGCAATAATCAAACTTCCTATATAAATACCTTCACACAAACCCAAACCCAAGAAAATTTAATGTCACCAGATTCAATCCTCATTGCCTTCTCAAGTTTGAACTCCTCTTTCATTTTCTGATATGCCTTTGGATTATTGAGCACTTCAGGACTAGAAGAAAGGTAAGAAACACAGAAATGCTTACTACTATGACTATGTCATAAAACCAGCTTCGGGTCACAGGAGTGTCAAAATATATACAGGAGGCAATCACACGTGCAGAGTTTTCTTTCCAGAAACTACTTTGAAAGGTGCAATATTAGGGAATGTTCATGGAACCTAGTTTCCAATTAATTCACAAACATTGCAAATTAAAATGATTTCTTATTATTTATAAAAGCTTATTTCTAACTGACCCATCTTTGAAGAGTCTTGCATCTTAAAATTTACTTATTCTGTTCTCTTCCATCATTCTTGATTCATAGTTATAACAGAAACACCCTTTCCTCTACTCTCCTTCCTATTTACATAATTCATTTATCAGTGTTGATCACACAGAATCATAGGAACTTTGGAACTATAAGCCTCTTTAGAAGTTATTTGGTTCAATTTTATTTTCATAGTTGAGGAAACAGAGGCTTCAAAAGCATTAACTAACGTCCCTAAAAACACACCCAAACTATAACAAAATCCAAAAGTGGTTTTACTATTTTTTGGTTCAAACCAGTACACTATCATTTATATGCGATAATTTATCTTTTCATATTTTGGCAGGAAAAACTGCACCAAGCTGGACAACGTCTATCATTATACACAAGATTTACCCCACTAAAGGTAAGTTTTAATAGTAGACATAAATCAACTTTCCAATTATCTTTCAAAAGTTACTGACACCCTCTATTGTATAATAAAACTCTTATGAAAGTATAGCAATGCGCTTTAAGCTTTCCTCTCTCTGTTGCAGTATGAGGTCATATCTAGAATGTCCCTTCATCCCATTATAAAATAAAATCTGCATTTCTATGATGAGACTATCTGTACTCTTCCTCAATTCATCATATGAAGGGGAATCTTAAAGGAAAATCATATTATCTGTTACCTCCCTATCATAAAAATAGGGATTTGACTCTCACTGTTCCAGAAATCTCACTAAATGAAAAGAGATTGTATAAATGCTGAATTTTCTTAAAAAAATAGATTACAAATATATTTTTTATCTCCTCTTGGAGTTTATCCTATTTGCTTCTCGTTCCTCTAAGTGACCTTTGGAAATATTACATTCCGCAATTCATGAGCAGGGGAAGGCATTCATTCCTGCTTTAATGAAGTAATTCTAGAAATGAGTTTCAGAAACAGTAATAGGGTATCACTGAGGACACAAGGGAGGGAAAGACAATCTTTGGCTAAGTATGACTCAACATGCACAATCTCAGGATATAACAGGAGAATTAGGCATATATTTAAGACTTCCTCAAATGTTCTCATTGCAAATTAAACAAAATCCAAATGTCTGGGTTTTAGAAAACCCACCACCATCTTGACATGCCTACCTCCAGCCTCACCTCAGACCACTTCCTCGCTCACTACCTGTCCCTTGATAATAACAACTTACATTTTTGACTGAAAGACCTTTCTTTTGTTTTTTTCTAATGCCTGGAATATTCTTTCCTTTGATCTTCATAAAACAGAGTGGCCTTCCCTGGCCATCCTGTCTAATACACATTACAATTTACCTCTGGTCTCTCCCATTATCCTGCAGAGCATGTATACTATCCAAAACTATTGTTATTTTACAAGTTTATTATATCCATCTTTCTCCCCTAGATTTTAAACTACATGAGGAAAGGGACTTTAATCCTAATTTACTCCTTGGTCCCCAGGCACACAGATCAGTATCCAGCACGTACCTGATGCTGGTATTAAATTGGGTGAAGTTGATGTTGCTCTAATACTTTATATACCTTTTATTCACTCAACTACATTTATTGTCTGCTCTGTGTAAGATAACTTGTTAGTCATTACCTAACAGGAAAAGTTAAAAATAGAATTCTTCAAATTCCTGAGATCAGGAGGAAACTCAAATCCTGAAGTTATAAAACTTTAGTATTGAACCTGAATGTACAGATCATCTAGTGCAGGCTCTTTGTCCTACATAGGAAGGAAGGGACAGAGATAATAGTGTCTTACCCGAAATAACATGTTTTCACTGCGTTTCTAGAAAAGAAGTTGCTAAGTCAGATCCTCAATGGAATACTTATAGCACTCGCATATGAAGTCTGCTTCCCAGCAATGAAGCAAAATTCACTACTATAATTATAAACATTATTACTATGATTACTACCACTTCCACTCTACCCCTCGGTGGATGTGACATAGCACTTTGTTTCCTAAATATAGGAAATACGGTCCCTATAACACATACCAAATCCTTTAAATGCCAAACAAATCAATTCAGTCACTCAAATACACAAATTCTATCAACTATCAACTGACAGACTATCGCCTGCTCAAACAAGCTGACAATAAAAAACAAGGACTACAGCCCCAAAGGGTTGAATTATCAGTGCCACAAAAGATACAATCACATACTGAGGCCAACACACAAAATTGATTCTTTAATTGGTGTGTAAGTTAAGGTTTGTGTTAACTCACATAGTACCCGTAACAGAAGGGTCAGTAAATATTGAGCTGAGTTTGTTACAAGTACGAAGTAGCCGTCAAATGGTGGCTGGACAGATGGATGAATGACTGACTGAAGGAAAGAATGATTCAGTTCAGGAAAGCTTCTATCAGCAGGTGCATGCTGCTTCACTCTGGGTTTCTCCGTGTGCCTTGCACAGAGCTAGGTACAGCCCAGCTGAAAAACGGCATCATTCAGGGAATCGAAGAGTCTTTAGGGTTAGGGGCAACTTAGAATAAGCCTTAAAATTTTTATTTCTCTCTGAAGACTTGACTTTACCACAGTCATCTCACCCGAATGTGGAAAATCTCTCCTAGTAAATGACACAAAAAGCCCTTAGGTTACAATTTTAGCTTATGGAGTATAACAAAAACCTCATTTCTTTTAAGATATAACAATATTTTAGTAGAGAAACATTTCATCTTTTGACTAAGTCTGTTGGGAAGCAATGAATTTGGTGGGTTTTAAGTATATCTAAAATTAATACAGTCAGGATCATCCCAGCGGAGCCTTGGTTAGCTTGTACTTTGCACACTGACAAAGTGAGGCACCAGAGAGTTAAGGGTGAGAGGAAGGAAGAAAAAGAGCTTCCTTATACCTGGCTGTCCGCCTCTTATCACTATCTTCTAAATGTCTGGAAGTCCCTTCACATGCTCTGCTTGCTGGCTGTATCATGGTAACTCAACAAATCCCTTTTGCAAAAGCCCTCACCGTGTGTCTCCTAAATAGCACAGTTAGAAATCCTGAACTATTCTTTACACATTAAAAACATAATATTGCATATTAAACTGGTAGACTTCACCAGAAGCCACATGACATGGCAGTTACACACACTATAATATGTTACACACACTATAATATGTTACACACACTATAATATGTTACACACACTATAATATGTTAGTGGTTAAAAGTTACATACACCATGTAAGTTGTTAAAACGGTTAACAGGCTCTGGAGTCACGGAAACTTGCACTCAGATCCTAGCCACACTCGCCAGCCACCTGACCCTTGGAATATTATCTAATATCTCCCAAGCCTCAGTGTCTTCATCTGTGAAAGCAAAACAATAGTACCTGTTCCACAACATCATTGTGTGAATCACATACATCCTTGACATGCCTGACACATAGTGGACCTTCAAGAAAAGTGATGAGTAATAGTGGTAGTAATGGGAGTATAAATGGCTTAAATATTTCAAGCACCAACTAAAGCAAGGACATACCGAATACATATTTAGCAATTTTAAAGTTAACCGTGGCTTTTCCATCTACTCACCACTACATGATCCAAATGGGAGTAAAGGGATAAAAGAGAATCACAACCTGTTTTCTCTTCTAGGGAAGTTTTCTAATTAGCACATTAACTAATTTACTCCTTACAAATGTGCAAGTTGTAAACACAGACTGTTGTCTCAGACACTGATAACTTAAGTGATTTTATAAATGTAAATGCATTACAAACTCATTGCAATTAGACATAACTAAAGATTGCACACCATAATTTATTTCTCTTCATGTTGAACTTTTTATTTAATGAATTTATGATTCTAACAAGGAGATTATGTTAGAGCATTAACCAAAATCTGTAGCATTTTGGGTCAGTATGTAATTTTCATTGAAGGGACCCAATATGATCAAAAAGAATGTCAAAAATAATTCACTCCTCAAATATTTTAAATACAAGTCTTCTGAACATATTAGTAGTAATAATCTTTTTGTTTCAGATTTAGTAGATCATTAGAAAGTAATAGTGAATTTTTTTTTTCCTGGATAGATCTGATCGAAACTGTGTTTTGCACAAAACAGGGCTCAGAATCATTATACACTGATTCTACTGCAACTTCATTTGCAAATTTGGGTAAGTCTTTAAAGCAAAACTAAAAAATATTTATAACAAACCTGAGAATGTGATTAAACCCCAAAATTATTTAGTGAAAAAAATTAGTCCTGTATATAAGATATTTTTCCACATGAGGATAAACAATAAGAAAATACCCAAGTTAATTAAAAACTCACTCATTTCAGGGGCGCCTGGGTGGCTCAGTCGGTTGAGCATCCGACTTCAGCTCAGGTCACGATCTCGCGGTCCGTGAGTTGGAGCCCCGCATCAGGCTCTGGGCTGATGGCTCGGAGCCTGGAGCCTGCTTCCGATTCTGTGTCTCCCTCTCTCTCTGTCCCTCCCCCATTCATGCTCTGTCTCTCTCTGTCTCAAAAATAAATAAACGTTAAAAAATAAAAATAAAAATAAAAACTCTCATTTCAAACTCTCAAACTACAAGTAGTACTAAAGAACATTAAAATTTTACTCATAATGCTTTTATAATAGTTCATAATTCATATTTGAGCTAGACTGTGCTTAACAATTTTTTTTTCAAAAAATTTTTTTAGTATTTATTTATTTTAGGGAGAGACAGAGCGTGAGCAAGGGCGGGGCAGACACAGAATCAGAAGCGGGCTCCAGGCTCTGAGTTGTCAGCACAGAGCCCAACGTGGGACTGGAACCCATGAACCACAAGATCATAACCTGAGCTAATGTCAGACGCTCAACCGACTGAGCCACCCAGGCACCCGCAATTTTTCTTTTTCTTTCTTTTTTTTCTTAATTTTTTAAAATCTTTATTTATTTTTGAGAGAGAGAGAGAGAGTGAATGGAGGAAGGGAAAGGAGAGGGAGACACAGAATCAGAAGCAAGCTCCAGGCTCTGAGCTGTCGCACAGAGCCTGATGTGGGGCCTGAACCCACGAACCGTGAGATCATGACCTAAGTTGAAGTCGGAAGCCCAACCAACTGAGCTACCCAGGCACCCCTTCTTTTTCTTGATAAACAATTGTTTACAGAAAAACTAGTGCAAAAAAAATGTCTATTTTATCTCATTGCTGGTAACTTTTCATTGTGTACTAATCCCTGTTATTGGCTATTCTATGGCTATTCCTATGAACCTCTCTAAAATCAGATAGTAAATCTGGCTTATGAAGTGACAATCTTACATTTTTTTTCTTATATGTCACTTTTATATATAAAGAAATAAGGGGGACATGGGAGATACTTTAAAAGATAAAACCATGAACTGCTAAACTTCAAATAACTGGAAGAACTACAGCGCCATCTTGTGGAAGAAAATATCTAATTAGTGAAATGGCTTTGATTCTATCAGAAAAGAAATGTGATTGAATTCTTGGCCACCAATCCTAGTTTCTTTTAACGATACATTATTTTAGAAACTTTGGTCTGGAATTTCTGTCAAACAGCAATTATTATCCAGAGGACTACCCCATATAATACAGAAACCAGATGAAGTATGTCTATGTTATGGATAAATAAAAATACAAAGTTAATATCTTTATTAGAGGCTGTCCTAATAAAGAAGGACCCTGTAAAGAGGGTGAGAGGTGAAAGAGGACGAAAGCTGGAGGTATTGGTTTTTCTATCCTTCTTTTCAAACTTAGAGGATTAAGGAAACCCTTAACGTGATTCTAGCTCAGTTTCTGAAAAACTTACTAAGGAAGGATTTCCTTTAATATCCACAATCATAAAGCAAAAATGCCAAGGAGGCAGAAACGGAAATAAGGTTGTTTGGGTGAGGTGAGGTCAGAGCACCACGTATCTTTCTTTCTTCTTAGTTCAATTAACCAAAATGTACTGGGAGCCTACAATGTGCCAAGCACTTTCTGGGCACAGGATAGTCCCTCCCGAAAGACACGTAATGACTAGTGAAGTGTACAGGTCATTTCAAGGTGGAGAAAATGCTCGGGAAGGCCAGTCTGGGAGGTCATGCCATCTGCAGGACATTGAACGGAACTCTGAGGGGCAAGAGAGGAGAGAAAAGATATTTCATTCATTCTCTCAAATCAGTGGGTAGAACCAAATGGGGAACTCTAGGGAACCCTGCCCTCTAACATACCTTTTCAAAGTACTTTTCAGACTACTGTGTATTCCATACAAACCAAAGAAAAGCATAGAGTACAGAATTTCCCTTCTGTGGAGTTAAACAATATCTCCTTCTGTGCTCCCATAATACTTTGCTCATAACCTAATGTGGGATTTAACTCCTTATGAATAATTATTAATAATTATTTACCTGCCTGCTACTCCTACGGCTGCAAACTTTGAAAATCAAGACTATCTCACTCATCCTTTTATACTTAACACCAACCACAGTGCATATTGAGCACTCAACCATGTTTGTTGAATGGAATAAGTCATGTTTCACAAGAGTATTTGTTTGGCCACAGTAATAAACTCCTGAGTAAAAATAACGCAGGTATTCCTCAAGACATCCAGACTAGCACTATAAGTAGTGATGCCCATTTATTTCTAAGGTTGTCAACTACCAAGTTCTTGTTTTGGGGCTTTCATCCCTGAATCAATCTTTAAAACTCCCAGTGGATAAAAGAAAATGTGTCTCTATATCTATATCTATACTTTTAATTTGGGGGGGGGGGACTTAGGTATGATTTTTTTTTCTAAAATTGTCTTTCTTCAAGCAAATAAAAATCTAAACAGGCACTTAACCTGACATAGAAGTAAAAAGAATAAAGCAAGAAAATTAACATTATCCAACATGACTTAGATCTCCCAGTGTGGTGTTTTTAGTCTGGCTTCTCTCCCTCTCACTCCTGTCCATTCTCCATTCTCAGCTCCCACTCACCTCCCTGCCTGGACTTTATTTTTTATCTAAAATATTAACACCTGATTACTGGAGAGTTAGCAGCAGCCCAGAGGGAGAATTTGTTATAAATCATTAACAAAAAAAATTTTGGAATCCAATTCCTGTGTTACTAGACAAACCTTTATTTCTCTTTTATCTGGCCACATTTTAGGCACTCACCTCAAGATATTCACACAGCGTGCTCGACTCCAAAAAGAAATAGACATCACTTGTAAACAACAAATGGACATAAAGATCCCTACAGACACCACTGTCAAACAAGAAGCTGAACATGTCCTACACTTGCTGTGTATTTGAGTGCTAAAATGGGGAAGGCTATCAGTATGGTTGCACCATATATATGCAGATCAAGTACCTAATTCTCAAAAACTCTAGTTTTAAGTGAGGGCTAACAGTTTTATAAGCTACTTTACAAAGAAGAAATGCTTCAGTAGTCATTAGAGGAAAAATCTTGATGTGAAATAACAATTCTTTTAGCTCTCTACAGGGTCAAGGATTTAAGCATTGCATTTTATGTGTGATACTGCAAATCTCTCACTTGAAATGCCATTCAGACTTGTATTCTTAAAACACAAAGTGCTAAGCACAAAGCTCATATTACAATCTATTTCTTAACTCTTACTTTTAATTAAACAAGATAGTTACACAAAAGGTCCAGGCATAGTATCTGGTACTTAATTGTTTCCTTCTCTTTTCCCTTTGGAGGTAAGAGGACTGGGAGCATGTCTCATTTATTTATTTGTTTGTTTGTTTGTTTGTTTGTTTATTCTGAGAGAGAGAGAGAGAGAGCATGTGCAAGCAGGGGAGGGGCAGAGAGAGAGGAAGAGAGAGAATCCCAGGCAGGTTCCATGCTATCAGTGCAGAGCCCAAGTCAGGACTGGATCTCACCTACTGTGAGATCATGACCTGAGCCAAAGCCAAGAGTCAGAAGCTTAAGTGACTGAGCCACACAGGAGCCCCCCCTCTCATGTCTTTATTTCTTTTTGAAGTTTATTTATTTATTTTGAGAGACAGAGAGAGTGATCAGGGAGGGGCAGAGAGAGAGAGAGAGAGAGAGAGAGAGAGAGAGAATCTCAAGCAGGCTCTGCACTGTCAGCACAGAGCCCAATGTAGGGCTCAAACCCACGAACTATGAGATCATGATCTGAGCTGAAACCAAGAGCCAGACACTTAACCAACTGAGACACTCAGGTGCCCCTCCCCTCTCATTTCTTTAGAAAAATTTTAAAACCTCTCTGAATCTCAGTTTCTGTCTGTGAAGGATAATAACACCACCTCATCTAGTCATTGGAAGGAATGAAAAATGTAACTTGTAAGGGGCTAATTTTTTTTTTACCTTTATTTATTTTTGGGAGAAAGACAGCATGTGAGCAGGGAAAGAGCAGAGAGAGTGGGAGACACAGAATCCGAAGCAGGCTCGAGGCTCTGAGCTGTCAGCACAGAGTCTGACGTGGGGCTCAAACTCACAAACTGTGAGATCATGACCTGACCAAAGTCGGACACTTAACCAAATGAGTCACCCAGGCACCCTTATTATTACAAATTTTTTAAATGTGAGTTTTTTCAGTGTCAGCCTTAGGAATTTAATAATAAAATTGCATTATCAATCTATACTCTTTGTTCTTCTTTAAAAATCAGTTTCCAAGGAGAAAACCCAATTGTACCAATACAAAAACCCGAGGAGTGGCTGACTGAAAAATCTGAGATCTTGTTGAAAAAGACAAAAAATAGGTCCTTTAGTAGCTCTGAGGTAGTAAAGTTGAAAATGCCAAGGAAAGTTGTATTTTTGTGGTTGCTATTTTATTACCCTTTCCAGCAATTTTCCACTTGAATGCCCTTTAAACTTGTAATTTAGGCACACTTTACTCTTTATTGTATTTCAATATGGGAGGCAAATAACTTAATCAACTTAATCGAAGACCAGGAACCACCAAGAATTCTGGTTGGAGTTCCAGTATTGATTTAGCTCTTAATTTTCCATTAATTAAATTAGGACAATAACCAGACAACTTTCAGGACTGTGTTGGCAAGAATTTTTCTGTTTCAGTTTTGATTCCCGCACCCCTTTCCACTGCCAGTGTTCAGAAAACATTTATTACAGTAAAATTGCTTCCATTAAACTATCTGATATTAAGTAAAATTCAGTATAAAAATCATTATAAATGGCTTTCCTCTTTCATACAAACTACGCTTTTTCACTTCTTTCCAACACAGTTCTTGCCTCGTATGAAACCCATGATATCAATTTCTCCTGGTTTTGGTCACTCCAATCACTTCCATAAGCTTGAGAGAGCCTAAGACTGAGCTCTGGAGCACTCCATCATTTTCAAAAACATTTAAAGGTACACAGGAGAATCCAGTCAAGGAGATTGAGGAGAAAGATAGATGATAACTCAAAATAGTACAGTGTCCTGAAACCAAGTGAAACAAAAATTCAAGAAGACAGAAGTGACCAATTATGTTAAACACTGGTGCTGAGCAAAGGATGATGAGGACAAAGAACAGATCATGAGACTTGACAGATAGATGCTACTGTTGGTTCATATAGGTGTGGTTTTGGTGAAATAGTGAAATAAAAACTTGGTTCAAATTGTCATGAAGATGGGAGCCTCAGTTCAATGTCCATGGAGACATTGAGGTTTGCATCAGTAAGTTGATAGCTACCAGGGGCATAGAAGGAAGGGAGATTTCTTTTCTCCCTTTTTTAATGTATTTTTTTAAGTTTATTTATTTATTTTGAGAGACAGAGAGTGCATATGCACAGAGGGAGAGGCAGAGAGGGAGAGAGAGAATCCCAAGCAGGCTCCGAGTTGCCATTGCAGAGCCCGACATGGGGCTCAATCTCACGAACCAAGGTCAGATCATGACCTGAGCCAAAATCAAAAGTTGGACACTTAACTGACTGAGCCACCCAGGTGCCCCTCTTTTTTATTTTTTTATTTTTTTATTTTGTCATTAAAATAAATTTTTTTTAACATTTATTTATTATTGAGAGACAGAGAGACACAGAGCATGAGCAAGGGAGAGGTAGAGAGAGGGGGAGATACAGAATCTGAAACAGGCTCCAGGCTCTGAGCTGTCAACACAGAGCCCGACACAGGGCTCGAACTCACAAACTGTGAGATCATGACCTGAGCCAAAGTCAGTCGCTTAACCAACTGAGCCAACCAGGTGCCCCTACCCCTCTTTTGTTTATGATTGTTCATTAATATTATAGCACCAATGGCAGAGAACAAAGGAGACATGTAATCATGCAAGACAAGAAAGAGATAATTATAGCAGTAAAGCTCTTAAGAAAGTAGAAAGAGATGGAGTCCAGTGCCCAAGTAAAGACTTGTCCTAAAATAGGGAAAGGGACACTTTCATTGAAGCAGAAGGCTACAGAGGTGGGTAGACTGGGTGGTGGAAAAATAATGTTATTTTCTGATTGTTTTCTCAGTGAGATAAGAAGCAAAATCATTCACTGAGAGTGAGGAGCAGAAGCGAGGAGGTGGAAATTTGAGAAGCAAGAAGAGGAGGTGAAATAGTAATCCCTGAGAGAGAAAATAAATCAATAAGGAAATGGGAACTGTGGTCGACTGAATTGCAAAGACTGCACTGAGGCCCACTTGAGACAGTCATAAACTTTAAAAGAGATCAATCAGAATAGTTAGGTGTTTTCCTCCAGAGATCAAACTACAAGCTTGGGAAACATTTATTGACTGTTTATTATGTGCCAAGCACTGTTGTAAGCATTGTACTCCTATTAATACCTTTGAATTGGGGCGCCTCAGTGGCTCAGTTGGTTAACATCCGACTCTTGGTTTTGGCTCAAGTCATGATCTCACGGTTTCATGGGTTCAAGCCCTACATCTGACTCCTCCTCGCTGACGGTGCAGAGCCTGCTGGATTCTGTGTCTCTTTCTCTCTCTGCCCCTCCCCCACTCACACTGTCTCTGTCTTCTCAAAATAAATAAATAAACTTAAAAAAAAATTTTTTTTAATACCTTTGAGTCAACAACAACCCAACCCCATGAGACAGGTGCAGATGAGGAAACAGGCACAAAGCTGTTAGGAAACTTATCCAAGATCACAGCGCTAGTAAATTCTGAACCCAGGATTCAAAAGAGTGTAGGTCCAGAAGCCACACCATTAACCACTAAACTATACTACCCCTTTGCAAATCATTGGGATTAACCAATATTGGATTTCTGTCATTGAGTAAGGCAGAGGGTAGGAAAGGAGGATGTTTGCAAGTAATTGAACAATGGAATCTAATCTGAACAAGTAGGAAGTAAAGACAGGAACTAGAAAGTGGTGGACATTAAAAATGGTGTCATTAGGGGCACCTGGCTGGCTCTGTCGGTAGAGCATATGACTCTTGATCTCAGGGTTGTGAGTTTGAGCCCCATGTTGGGAGTAGAGCTTCCTTTAAAAATAATAAAAATGGTGTCATGAATGGATTGGAAGCCTCGGTGTGATTGAAGAATTGCCATGGAGGTAGTGAGCTGAAAAGAAGGGAGTGGTGGCTGGTGGGGGGGTGTCAGGAACTGAGATTTTAAGGATTGCATAGTTACTCATAAGTACAAAATCTAAGGTTTGACCATAAGAATTGGAAGTTAAAGTTGGAAGGAAGGATGAGGGAAAATTTAAAGAAAAAAGGTCAAGGAACTAAAAACCAGGGAGTGGTTGGATTTTCTACATGAACCAGGGGTGGTTACGGGAAAAAGAATGTGAGTCGGGTGTCACGGTCTTCACCAAATGAGAAAGATTGGCTAGGAGAGCGGGAGATTCCTACAGGATGGAAGCACACATACAGTCAGACAGCCTTGCTCCAAACAGGGGTTACAAACTCGTCCCAGTTGGCCCAGAACTCTCCCAGTTTTAGTATTGAAAATCCTACATCCTGGCCCTCCTTGAGCTGGGGATTCTGAGGAGGAAGGATGGGATATTTCCTGGAAGAAGCATAAAAATATATTACCTGATCCATCTCCAGGCCCTGTGTGATGTGGATATTATGCATTTTAAATTATAAAACTGTCATGTGGTGGTGACTACTACTATATTCAGCTCCTTGTCTCAGAATGTGAGGTGTTAGCTTTGCTCACATTATCTGATTTATTTAAGACAAAGGTTTCCAACACATTTTCCTCCCATTTTGTCTGACTTGTTCCCTTAAGGATAGCGATCATGTTTCAGATTTCATTAAACCTAATATGCTCTAAAAGCTATAGCTAATTCTCTATGATCAATAAGTATTGTTAAGTGCCTGAATGGGCTCAATGGAAAATATCGCTCAATCAAGAAAGTCATATTCCACAAATGGGCTAGAGCACTCAGGGAAGGATTAGTATTGCAGTACCACCCGACTTTCATGTGTCTGCAGTGAGAAATATCTCTGCCAGAGAAGCATCTGCACCCCCCCCCCCACCACTCCACTATTTCAAAGACTTCTGGACTAACATGCAAAGAATCATAATATTTCACAGAGAGAAGAAACTTTGAAGATACTTTAGAAGTTATTAAAGTCACGGCAGCCATCTTCTTTGACAGAACCCTTGTGTGAATTCTCCACTCAGACTGTGCACTAAATGTAGTTTCTGTGTATTTCCAGTTTCACGTGACAGCAAATGCTTTATGATATTTTCCAGTTTGTTTTAGGACTGCACATTTATGGCATATCAAGTGATTTCAAAATAGCACATGAATAGGAAAAGGCTGAAGGAATACACCAAAGGCTAACTGAAAGATAATCCAAAAGCTGCAATGAGACCACCAGGCTGGTGTGAGCAGTCTTCCAGGTCTTTCCTACCTTTTAACCATATATATTCTTCTCCTTGCTCTCATCACTAAATTTCTCGAAAGCAAAATCTATATTTATTCATCTCTACTTCACTCCTTGGCTTGCAATCTGACTCTGGCCTCTGCTCCCTTAGAAGGTCACCAATGATTACATTGGTAGTCATTTCTGAGAAAGTCCCAGTTTCCTATATTTGTATTATTTTGAGCAAATACAGAATGAATTGTGTAAATATGAGCTGACGGTTACACATTTGTTAGTCTCACACAAGTTTACAAATCAGAAAAGAATCCTTGGATAGACCACATATCCTAATTTTGGGTTTAAACTTCCACCTCTCCCATTCACAACCCATCTCTCCTTGAAATTTCAGCAGCATTTAAATCATTTGCTGTCTCTTTTTCCTGAAATTATTTTACCCCTGTCCTATTTTTTAAAATATTTCTTCTATTATTTACCTATTATTTTCTTTCTTTCCTTTTACCTCCAAAATTAGTTCATTATATTCTATATAATTCTTGAACTTGTAGCAACATTTTACGTTCCTTTTAAATTCTTTAGAATTCTTTTAAAATTCT